>NC_090446.1:474383255-475027957 GCF_031143425.1 Pleurodeles waltl
GTTTCTGAGGGGACCTTGTATTGTTGGCAGTATACAGAACACACTTACCCAATGAATTACTTTTCTAACCATGAGATGCAGAGGTTATGACGATCGTCTGCTGCTTAAATCAGTGTGTTACGATGTAGGCTACCCAATATGAAAGAAAAAGAGATAGTGAAAAACTGCAGAATTAGATCCAAAATGAAAGATACTGGGACTAGACCCCACTTAAGGTAATTCACTGAGCACCAAAGAAGTAGGTGGGATTGACAACGTGCGGAGCAATAAAGCGAACAGTGAGGACGTGTATACCCTAAGTGATGGGGCATGACACATGACTTAGAGTAGAGCTAGTAAGCAAAGCTCTGTATTAACCGCTATCAGAGATGTTTAAAGTCATCCACAAGGTAGCCACAAGTTGAGGTTAGAAAAGAGTCAGACATAACAGTATTTAGCTTCCATTCTAAAAGGTTTTTTCATTCTGCAAAAAAGAGTTGCTGAACAACCATTGTTGTTTGTGAGTGTTGCATAACACATGGAACTAAAGTAGAAAACATTTTGTATTCCTGACTTTTTAGGGTGTTTTTGGAATAGGCATGTGGCAGGTTGAATCGAGCCGACTATATCCATTCAGTGATGGCTCACCTGCAGAGCAAAAGGCAAACAACATCCCACCATCTCCCTATACCTTATGCTCTCCCCTGGTCCTTGTGTTTGACGTTTCTACACCCGAACCGTTACATTTTTTTTCCATCATTAAGTTATTTTTAAAAAAAATCTATTTTAATTCACATTCCACCAGTTTACTTGAAGTGGGACTACATCAAATATTTTTGCTGACGTCTTTAGTCGCACATCGAAAATGAGCACTTGCCATTAGTAAGGGATGCCATTAAAAGATACCATTTATCCACCATCCCTTTATGGATGACTAATATCAATTGGTCATTCATGTTTAGATGCTTGGAGACCGACATCAATCAGAGCAATTAGCTCTTGTTCTTTAAGTTGAAAAGTGTTCAGACGTTCAAAGGATCTAGACAGCTGGTGTTATTAGCATATCATTCCATTATTGGAGCAAGCTGAACTTGGTTTCATTAAAACAAAACATTCAGACGTGTCCTAATCATTTATTTCAAAAGGCACCATAGAAAACCCGTGAAAACAAGGGGAGAATGGTGTAGACATCTAGATGGCTGGATTGAAGAAAAGCTACAAGTGCCATCAAGACCTAGACAAGGGTGAGGAAAATATTTAACTGACAGTCAGCTGAACCATTCCAGGACAGAAACCTATATTTTCAAGATTAGCCTAAACAAATTACACCCATTGGTCACATTACACACTATGGCCTCGATTAAGAGTCTTTGGGAATTACATCATTATTTATCAGGCCTGATAAACAACAATACCCTGGTATCGTTATTTACTGAATGTGAGAAATAATGCTAGCTACGAGTTTTGGGGCATTTTACATGTAGTTGTTGGTGCTTATTGTTTGTTCTGGTCTGAACCAGGCATTTTGAATCCATAAAGTGCGGCAGGTTTGACCTGCCAAAGTGTATCAGCTCGAAAATCTATTAATTAAAGAGTAAGGTAATCCTGACGTAGCACAGATCGTTCACACCCCTCCTATCCAAACTAAGTCACTGCTGGGTGCCACTGTATCATTACTAACTACCTCCTATCCAGACAAACTCACTGCTGGGTACTGCTGTATCATCACTAACTACATATTAAGGGGCATATTTATACTCTGTTTGCGCCGGGTTTGCGTCATTTTTTTTATGCAAATCCAGCTCAAACTTAACTCCATATTTATATTTTGGTGCTAGACATGTTTAGCGCCACAAAAGTGGAGTTAAAGTAATTTTTTGCCTGAGGAAAACTGCCTTGCGTCAATGAGAAGCAAGATAGGCGTTCCCGGGCAAAAAATGACTCCAAGGCCCTAGCACCTTATTTATCCTCCTGTGCAAAAATCACGCACGTGGGGAGGAGGGGTCAAAAAATGGTGCAAAGCTTGCTTTGCACCATTTTTTAACACCTGGGTCAGGGCAGGTGTTAGGGGACTTATGAGCCTATTTCCATGGTGGAAAACCATGGAATAAGCCCACAGGTGCCCTCCCAGGCCCCAGGGACACCCCCAACCACACCAGAGGGACAGTGGAGGATGGGGTATCCCATGCCAGGTAAGTATAGGTAAGTACAGGTAATTTTATTTTTAAGTGCCATTGGGGGCCCTGAAATGGGCCCCCTACATAGCAATGGGTGCAATGGCCATGGTCAGGGGACCCTGGTCCCCTGTGCTGGCCACTGGGGTAGTGGGGAGGACTCCTGTCTTTTCTAAGACCGGAGTCATGTGGTATGGAGGGTTTTACATCAGAAAATGACTCTAGGCAGGTTAGAGTCATATTTTTTTACCCTAACCTGCCTAGCATCATTTTTTGGTGCAAAATTCCGCCAGCTCCACCCGGCTAACGTCATTTTCTTTTACGCTAGCCTACCCTTTGCACCGGCTTGCACCATTCCATAAATATGGTGCCCAGCTGGTGCACAGAAATGATGCAAGCCGGTGCTAAACTTTTTAGTGCAAAACTGCGTTAGTGCAGTTTTGCACCAAAAAGTATAAATCAGGGCCTTAATATGGAAAACCATTTTATCCATTCCACCTTCAATACAATTCAGCATCTGAGTCCTTTTGCCATTTGTATCTTTGTATCAGAACAAGCACAAAATGGCATCTGCATCCCCTTCTGCACTCTGAATTTTCAGCATATCCACTTGGGCTGCTGGATAAATGTGCATATTACCACATTGACACGTCAGTCTACTACCCCGGTAAGATAATCTACCCTATGTGTCCCTCCCTGGCTTTAAGGCCATGACCACTTTTACCGTCATCTATCATCAAACATACTTTATTGTTTACCACTAGCTTTAATTTTCTTCACAGTCACTATGTTACACACCTTCTGCAATGGTTGTCTTTTCTTTCAAATTAGATTTATGGCCAAATACGATGTATTTGAGCAACTCGACATTTGGTCCCTTATGAGTTTCTAAACTGGCAGATATTCGACATTCCCAGTACGACTGCTGCATAGCTTAATGATGTTTTACTCTCCTCTGCACTTAAAACAAATACTTTGTGATGCTTCAGTAGGGAATTAGTTATTTGCCCCAAAGGATTCTCTAACATGTTAAGAGATTTATGAAATTCTTTCTCATACATCCATTTTCCATTTCCTATTTAAAATCTTGTCAGCCACTCACATAACTTCCTTCCTTCCACACACTAATCGTTGCCCCCAAAAGGTGTACATTTCTCTCCTGAGTGGCTATCAATAAGATCAAAAAAATTAATCATATTTATCCGGTCCACTATTGATTCCTCTGCCTCAGTCAAAACTATTAGGCCCAGATTTAAGAGGGCCTAGCTCCTCCTTGCGCCACATTAGCATTTTATTTTTACACTAATGTGGCCCAACAAGGCCAAAATCACTGAGCCAGATGTACAAAGTGGTGCAATGCATGCATTGCCCCACTTTGTATGCTTTTGCGCTATATTATGCCTGCACCAGGCATAATGTATGCAAGGGCGGTGTTCCCCTCTAATCTAAAAGATTTCTTTGCTCCATTTTTTTACCCATTTTTAATGCCTGCTCAGAGCAGGCATTACAAGGGGGCACATCATTGAATACAATGGGCCCCTACGTACTGGTCAGGGTTAGCGCCAAAATGTTGGGTTTTACCCTGAACAGTACATCAATAGTGTCAACAATTCTGACACTATAGCCCCATAACCTGCGCCATGGTGCGCTGTATTTTACAGAGCACAGATGGTTGCGGTATGGGGGCGCTCAGGGTTGCAAGGAAAGTGGCACTGCACTTGGTGCAGCTCCACTTTTCTTAAATCTGCCTCTTGGTGTCTTTATCATGCTTGCTGCTGCACGATCAACCCAGAGAGACATACAACAAACTAACCAATAAGGAAAATAAGGAACTGACTCAACGAACTAAAATAACAAAGGATCACGTGAGATTCCGGACACAGCTCTTGTTCTTTTCCAGTTCCCTTATCACATTAGGTATCTCCGTTCTCTATTCCATTTATGCAGTACACAAAAGTTATCTGTAAAGGAAGGACTATAATTACAGTTTAGTCTAGACGTACCCCCTTTATATGAAGTACAAAATATAACTTTATTGTTTTTTGCATATATTACAGTAAGCATGTCATTTCGGAAGCTTATGCTGCAGGGTGAGGACTCACTTGCTAAGCATTGCATCATAACCGTGCTGATCGAAGTGTTCCAGGCATGGCTGTAGCACACACTTAAGTCCACGTGCAGGCTTAAATCTTATTTCACATGCAATCTCTCGCACTATAAGTCTGCGTCCAGTTAAGAAAAAATAACGTGAAACGTAACTAATAACAATATGGTTGCTCATTATATTTTTCCATACGAATGTGGGCTGCGGGCAGATGCAAGATCCTCATATCTCACTTCCGTATCAGATTGGTTAGGATATGTTGTCGGGGGTCGAGAAGGGAAGAACCGTGTATATCACAGTATATGTTGGGAGCCCTTCTATGCCAAAACACTCACCCTCATCCTTCTCAGTCTGAGGGTCCCCGTCTAAAAAGATGGTCAGCACCGCCGTCCTCAAGTCAGCAAGTGGTCGCCTGTGCATCCCTCTATACTGTATTCTTCGGCACGCATTGTCGCCCCTTCCGCAAAGGCCCAGGTCTCCTACTGCGGGCCATGAGGAGATTTCCAAAGATGTGCAATGTCGCCGCTGACTATTCCCAGGGCAAGGTCGAGCAATCTATTGACCTTTTTTTTTCTCCGTCCGCCTTTTTTGAAGCCCCAGAAGGCATATACGGTCTGTATGAAGCTGTTGACTGCCCAGAGTGGGTTCCAGGTTTCTCGTGACCTGCATCCAAAAGCGCTCAATTATTGGACAGCTCCTCATCATAAGGAAGAAGCCTGCATCAACTAAGGAGCATCTAGGGCAGCCCATGTCTGTGGTATGTAGCATGTCTTTCAATCCCTGTGGTGTAAGGAACGTACAGTGCAGATAATGAAATTGTGTACATTTAAATCTTGTGTTGCAGTTTACATGAATGAACATTCTAGGGTTTGGTCCCACTCCTTTCCATTGAATGCCTACTGAACTGAGCTTCCCATCTGTCCAGCAAACGCATCAGGTCATCAGCATTCATGGAAAGTGCAGCTCTGTACAGTCAGGAGATTAGGTGACCGCCTTGACCAGACGTCAACAAAGTAGGTCATGTACTAGGGGTTCTGGCTTCAGTGCCTTGTACAGCTGTTCTACAGCCAGTGTCAGGGCCCTATATGTTAAACACTGGTGTGTGGTACAGCACTGTGGGTTTCTAGCTCCTCCGCCATGCGGAAAGAGCCCACAGAAAAGCAGTCCCCAAGAGAGTCCACACCTGCACCCTGTCCAGGTAGTAAGTCGCTGCTATGTGAAATAATCTCCTCTGGCAGTAAGGAACCCACCAGCAGAATCAGTGATGCATAGAGTAAGGCTGGTCCCACACTGTGGCAAGCACCACCCGAGAATGGGGGAGGGCTGTCCGTAGGAGTCACGTCCTGCCAGATGGAGCCAGTTTGGCCCCCAACAGCATGGCCAATACCGCTGCCTCCCTGCACACAGTCCCAAACCTGCCTAGCTTGGTCAGACTGAGTCCCACCAGCAAACACGCAATCCACTTCATCGCATAATAGTACAGCTCAAAGTCAGGGACCCCCAAGACCACCTTAGGAGTGTGCATAGTGACACACAGGTGTGCTGTCTGTCCTAGATGAATTCCTAGAGCCACGTATGGATTGAAATCATGACTTCAGTATCCAGATGGGCAAATTGGCAAAGCAGTAAAGGACTCTGGGCAACATGATTATCTTGGTTAATGCTATGTGGGCCATAACAGGGAGTTTTAGCGTCTTCCAAAATGTAAAGCTACCTCGGAGGGCGCACAGAACGCCCCCATTGTTACCCTGCCTGATGTCAGTGTGGTATATCTTGACCCCATCAAGTATTTGAGCACCATAGGTTCCCACTGAAACCTATTTTCCTCACTGCTGCTGGAGGTACTGCCCGCCCGGGGACACAAGGAAAGTACATGATCTTTGCTACGTTCGTCTGTATGCCAGAAACTTGACCAAAGTCCTCCAAGAGGGACAGGCTCCATGGTGTACCTGTGTCTCTCAAAAAAATGAGCATGTTATCTGCATAAACTGAGACACTGCTTCGAGTCATGCAATGGGATGCCCATCCCATAGCCCTCCTTCTGCAGCAAACAGACCATTGGCTCCATTGCTAGCACAAAGAGCATGGGGGAGAGAGGGCATCCATGCCATGTACATCATTAAACCCCAAAAGTGTCTGATATACACCTGCCTGTGTGTATGTGTATCTGCAAAGAGCACCTTAGCCCACCTGCTCTACCCTTCCCCTAGAGCCATCCGGCACATGAACACTTGCAAGTAGTCCCATTGCAGCATGTCAAAGGCTCTCCATTTGTTTACGGAAAAGACTAATGCGTCTGGGCACCATACCTCTTAGACATTTCCTTGACAATGTGGTGCAGTTGCGTATACTGAGCAAGGCATTGTGCTTAGGGATGAACCATTATGATCTTCGTGTATTAGGGTTGTGAGGTGGGGTTGGAGCCTGGGTGCCAGTATCTTACTAATGATTTTATAATCCAAATTGAGGATTGACAGGGGATGATACACCCTTGCGTCAAGGGCAAAGCATCAAGAGCCTCCTTGGCTGTGTCCAGCAGACAGCCACAGTCCAGTGCTCTGGTTTTCATCGTACCCAGCCTCAGGGCCAGCAGCGAGGCATAGGTCTGATACAATTCGGCCAGGAGGCCATCCGTCCCTGGTGGTTTGTCACATCAGTTTGTTTAAAGTAACTTTGATCTCATGCTCTGCAGTGGGGGCCAGTGCCTCCTACTCCCCATCTGGTAATCGTGTAAGAGTCACCCTGGCTAGAAACGTATCCAAAGCATCACCCTAGACTGGACAGCCAGCTCTACACTGTTGCTGATAGTTTGTACCTTCGTTTTCTCGTTTTGCTGGTTTCCGGTTCCGGTGTTCTGTTTCCAGTTCCGGTTTGGCGTGCGAAGCTGAGGAGCAGCAGGATCGCAGCCCATGCTGCCGGCCAGGTGTCATTGGTCATCGGCACTGGAGGGGTCTGCAGTTGCCAGCATCCCCTCATTTTTCACCTGATGCCACTTTCTTCAGCCACCTTCTTGGCCACTGACCCTGCGGCACCTAGCTGCAGTTGCAGACCCCCGTCGCGGGAGCAGAGTGGTGCTGTGGTGCTGTGGGCAGAGGGGGGTTTGCCCGTCCCACGGCCCAGCTGTGATTCACCTGCTACTTCATCTGCAGTCCAGGCACACCTGCCAGCCGCTTCGGCCTATCCTACAGTCAATTCTGCTTGCTCGTCCCTCTCGAGCACTCGGGGGAGCAGTGAGGCGGCGGAGAGACAGTGTGTGCATTGGAGTGCGTGGTGGCCCTCCTCCCTGCCCTCCACCTGCCTGCCCACCTGCTACCCAGCCTGTGGAGTGTGAAGTGCAGCAGTGGAGTGTCCAAGGAGGGAAGGAGACGGGGACCACACTGGCCAGTGGACCGTGGACTCAGACAACAGACAATATTTGGACTAGTGGTGGCCCAGGAGCACACAGTAAGGGTGTGTGTGACTGTGTGTGGTGAGCGCAGTGGGTTTAGTCACCAAAGCTGAGTCTGTGCTCCGCCTCCCCGCGGAAGCGGCCCGGCTTGGTTGGGTGTGGCTTGTGGTGCTTGCTGGAGGGACCCGCTCGCCCCTACTCATTCCTACCCACACCCCTTTCCTTGGTTGGCCACACCTTTATAAGCAATCTATCATCAAACAACTAAGCAACTAACCAATCTTAGATCCGCTAGGCTAGCTAAGTCGCCTAGCCACCTAGCAATTCGACCCCAGAATAAGCCAGCTTAACTGAGACACCACCTGTTGCATATTGCTGTTATCATATTTCCTCCATTTGCCATACTGCCCACATTCACCCCAACTGCGGTTAGCAGAGTTGAGATCAGGCAAAATACAAGGCAGGACCTCACTTAAAAGTAAGAGAAAGAGGAAGGAGGAACTACTGCCCGCCGGAGTTCAAACAAAAAGGAGAGCAGGAGTTGACAACTGAGTCTATCCTGCAAGGTCCCACGGGAACCCTTCCATAAGTCCCTAGAGCCCCCCACCTCGCCTACTGAGCCTACGTCAATACAGGACTTTGTAATCAAAGAGGCTATAGCTAAGCCATTCAATGAGATCATTAGCCTCCAGTCCGGGGGGATGGCTTCCCCAGCTCCAGCTAAGCCTTGTAAAAGAACTGACTATTTTGGGGGCAACAAACAGGAGTACTAAGTATCAAACTCTCTACCCCTCCTTAATATTGACTCAGGATCAGGCCCTCGACCAGAGAATGGGCCCAGAGGGTAAAGAAAACCATCCCCCTTCACTCTCTCCCATTATCAGCATCCTGGAGGGCAGAACCATAAGGGCTAGCTCCATGGACTCAAAAGATACTAAGGGGGTCATTCTGACCCCTGGCGGTCGACGACCACAGAAGCACCGCCAACAGGCTGGCGGTGCTTCCTTTGCTATTCCGACAGCCGCGGTCGCCCAGCCGGGTCCGGCGGTTTCCCGCCAGATTTCCCCCGGCTGGGAGAATCCTCAATGGCGGCGCTGCTTGCAGCGCCGCCATGGGGATTCCGACCCCCTTCCCGCCAGCCTGTTTCTGGCGGTTTTCACCGCCAGAAACAGGATGGCGGGAACGGGTGTCGTGGGGCCCCTGGGGGCCCCTGCACTGCCCATGCCACTAGCATGGGCAGTGCAGGGGCCCCCTAACAGGGCCCCAGTAGGATTTTCACTGTCTGCTTTGCAGACAGTGAAAATCACGACGGGTGCAACTGCACCCGTCGCACCCCTGCAACACCGCCGGCTCCATTCGGAGCCGGCTTCAATGTTGCAGGGCCTTTCCCGCTGGGCCGGCGGGCGCTCATTTGGCGGTCGCCCGCCGGCCCAGCGGGAAAGTCGAAATGGCCCCGTGGTCTTTTGACCACGGAGCGGTCTTTCGACGGGGGAAGTTTGGCGGGCGGCAACCGCCGCCCGCCAAACTCGGAATGACCCCCTAAGACTCTTAAAGATTGCTCCCCTAAATCGGGGGGGGGGGAATCGGCCACTATAAGAGATCAGGAACCAGTACTATACCCTCTGGTGCGGGGAAACCTGCCCAAACATCATCCTGCCTCTCCTGGGCAGGATAGCCTAACCAACTTATCGGGTGTGAGGATAACGCCCCACAACATTCTCTCCCAAGGTGCTTTAGACCTAAATACTACCACTTTCCCATCATCAGTCTGCAAAATGCTGCCCAGGAGGAGCCAGCGTTAAGGGCACCGGAAGAAACTAGGGGCGTAAGGTGATCCACTCAGATTACTCAAGACCTTAAGGCATCCCAAACTGACTCTAACAAGCCCTTTGCCACCCCAGCGCCTGCATCGGATATATGGGCGACAATTTTGAACTTGAGACTGACAACAGTAACAGCTCTGTAGTTCCAGTCCCACAAAATGAATATCCAGGTAGATCTGTTAAATACACTGGCAGTTGTTGTCGAAGGAATTGATAGCAAACTACAAGAATTAAACTAACTAATAACAAGGATACAAAAAAACAACTTTAGGACTTCACCATTTGCTCTTGTAATGAGGTGGGAGATCGCATGGGCCAAATGCCAGTAATCTTCAAAGGCATTCTGAAGGAGATTCATCGTTCAAGTATTGAAGAAAGCATGGGTATGGAGACCCCTTTGCCATTGGGGCTGTCCTTAACTCCCAAACCACCAACACCCTCGGAGGAGAATCAGAATAGCCCGCAAGATCCATTAGCTACGACGATAAGTAGCTCAGAAGGGAACGCAATCAGGAAAATAAGAAGTGCTCTGGAACACTCATCCCAAACAATAGAACCTAGGCATTTGGAAGGGCAGCTCGGCGAAAGAGAGGAAGCAGGCAAGGAAGGGCAGAAAGAATACCCAGGTGGCATCCAGAGTCGACATGGAAATTCCGCCTCATATAGTGCAGGAGGGGGATATGGGCACAACAAGCCCCTCATTAACAACGCAGCCATGGGCATTAGACCATGAGGGGCTTTCGCCCCCTGACCCGGCATTGGAAGGACCAGAGCCGGAGGGTAAGGCTCGGCTCTCCCAGGACCGGCAAGCAACTATCTTATTGCGGTCCTTTGTACCCACTCAGGTTGAGCTGAGGCCCACCTCCGGTAGGCCAGCAGAAGTGACAACTAAATTAGATGGGGCAGATGCGACAGTATGGAATCATTATCTAGGGGCAGATACAGCGGAGATTACAATAGCACAATCAAACTTGGCAGACAGCTCAAACCAGGCTATGCAGGATCGAGGCTTGCAGCTACTATGGATTCCAGAGTATAAATCCAAAGGCCCGCAAGATGGACTTAACCGCTCCACTATTCTCAAATTAATAAATGCACTACTGGACCTGGCACCAGTGAGTTCTGATGACATCACTGCCATAAAATTCATTCAAGCGCAGGGCAGCCAGTATACCGATCCAACTGTTGTGATATTTGCATCTCCAGAACTACCAATGCAAATTATAGAAAAAAGAAGCATCCTAAAAGACTGGGGAATTGAGGTATGCGATTATTTAGGGGAAAGATATCCCCACCCGTTACTGCAGAGAAGCCACATGACCAAAAAAAAAAACAGCCACCTGGTCCGTTCTATGAGAATCTACCAGGAAGCCTCAGGCTGGAGAACTTGGCCAAGACCTGCCAGGACAAGGTGCAACACCTCCACTAGATTTACAAATAGAAATAAGGGAAGAAGAGGGCCAGAGAAGGATAACATCTATACAACCCCCAAGAGATGTCGATTACAAGACAATTGGTCTTAGCTTCCAACAGCGCTAGCCCCCAGATTATCTCGAAAAGCCTGAATGACAGCTCCACAAACACCTCTGACGCAAGGATCATTAAGTATCTGCTCATGGAATAAAGGGGTCTTCAGTCGAAGCTGGAAGATGCAGAGACTATTGAATTCCTGAGCTTCTTTGATATCATAATGCTGCAAGAAACATGGGCCCTTACGAATCATCCCCTAAGTGGCTATGAGGAGTTTTATATACCTGCAGTGAAACATAACACGTTTGGAAGGGCAAAAAGAGGTCTGTCAATTTACATCAACTCTAAGCTTGGGGAAAAATCATCCAGATGACAGATCAGCTCGTACTGTGGGTTCGCCTGGATAATTGGGCAAAAAATAATCACGATCCTTTGATTCTGATTAATGTGGACATTAATCCCAAAAAGAAAACTTTGGATGCCAACATTCTGTTAAAACATCTGCTCCACATAAAATGTTTTTTTAATTCTGCCTACTGGCTGGTCTCTGGTGGTTTCAATCGTAATCTATTCCACATACCAACTGAGGACCACATACAATTAGCAGTTCCACTGCACAGTAAAAATTTACCACTCCGGATAAAGAAAGACAAAGTTGGTACCAAGCTAATTAAGAGCTGTGAGTTAGCAGATCTCTTTGCACTAAATGGGCGGCTACTCTCAGACACACTCCCGGCCTGGACAAGAGCTACGGAAAAGGTTGTCTCATACCTAGATTATACTCTGGTAAATGCCCCCCTATTCAAACTTGTGAGGGGCTTTAGAATTCAAGACCATTCAGAAAGTGACCATAATTCACAAATAATTACAATCTGGAGCCAAGTGCCTATCCAGGAAGAAACAAACCTCCTCAATGGGGAACTTTATTCTGAAAACTTAAAGCAACTAAAATGGAGCTCAGAGTTGGTCTCAGCCCAAGTAGAGGAAGCTGTTGGGAAATTGGAAAATATGGCTAATGGTCCATTAAGGGTAGTTGACATATGGGAGTACTTCACAGAAAACCTCACTAAGCAATCTCCAGGGAGGGGCAGGTTTAGAGGGGCATACCTCGGGCATAGAAAGACTATACTCATGCCACGGGCAATACGATAGAGGAAATCAGGATTGAATAGGCTTCAGAGACAATTACAGAAATATCTGACTGACAAATTAATTTTAAAAACTCTACGGAAAGAAAGGAAACTATTAAAGAGAGACATCTGGCTTTTTAAACAATCAAAGCAGGAAACATTATGGGCAAAATTACATTATGCATCGACATTGGGAAACTCCAGTCTGTTCTGGAGCTTGATTAACAACATTGAGAAAGGCCCCTGAGCCGCGAACAACGCAAACATCATAGAGGAGGTATGGGTGGGATACTTGAAATCTCATTTTAAAGAAATATCCCCGACAGACACCAGCCCAATGGGAGACGACTGTGGATAATAGGGAGCCTAAGGAGCCCATTACCTTAAGCTCTTTTGAAATAACTAAGATAATGGAAAAACACGCTGAGACTGTGCTCCTGGCCCTAATGGCCTACCACAGGCCCTAATTAAACAGTGTACATCAAGATGGGCGGCCTTCTTCGCCATAATGTTCAACTATATTCTAGCAACAGGCCTGGCCCCAGACAGCTGGAAGGGCTCAATAATCCACCCCATTTATAAGGGAGGAAAGGCTTCCTTACCTTCAAACTATCACCTAATCACTCTTCTGGATGCTGACTTAAAATATTTTTCCATAGGAAACCTTCAACACCTAGAATGGTGGGCTACGGATAAAGGCAGGCTCCCTATCAACCAAACAGGTTTAGAAAAAAAACAGGGCACACTAACAAACCTTATGGCATTAAGCTTGGGGATCAATAGAGCAAAGGCTACAGGGACACCCATTTATATGTGTTTTGTGGATTTTAAAGCTGCATTTGACTGTGTCCCCAGAGATAAATATGGATAAAACTACAGCAGTGAGGGATACCGGGGAATGTATTCAATGCCATTATCATGCTCTAATCTAACATTTGGGTTAAAATCAAATTGGGAGATGGCTCTTATTTATCCAGGTCTATTAAAACCACTGTTGGTCTGAAACAGGGCTGTGTACTAGCCTGCTCCTTTTCAATCTGTACATAACACATCTGTCTCCAGCCCCGGACAAGCAGCCAGCCCACCCACCAAGTTTAGGGGGTTGCCAAATATCCAACCTACTTTATGCCGATGATCTGCTGCTGCTTATTAATTCTAGAGTAGGCTTACAGAAACTTTTGAATTACTTAGGAGGCTATGTGCTGGTTAATGATTTAGAAATAAACTATGGGAAATCCAAAATAATCTCCCATAATCGTAAACCTACCTTACGCCGAAAGTGGTATTTGAAGGGCCAGCATATTGAGGAAATAGTAGCATACACGTACCTAAGGGTCAGGATTGACTCTAAAGGCACATTTGCTGCCCACAAAGAAGTAATAAGTGAGAAAGCACAAGCCCTAAACCGGGCATTCAGCAACTTGGCAAAGTCCAACCATGGTTATGAGAGCAAAATTACTTCCGACCCTTGCATATGGGACAGAAATAATGAGGGGGCGGAGGCGCCCATACTAGATAAGTTATTAGTGAAATCGTATAAACAAGTCTTCCAACTACCTAGATCAGCCTCCTGGGCCCAAGTCAGAATAGAGTTCTCGCTAACAAAGCAGTCATTAGCAAGATCGGCAGCATTTGTTAATGGCTGTTATCAATTACATTTAGCACCCACAGGGACTCTTGCAAATCTAGTCTGGCAGGAAATCAATCTTGAGAGGGATAATAAGATCTTTAAGGACTACTCGGAAAACAGCATAGCACGGCTCGAGGTGGGTGATCAGTAGGGCAGCTCATTACCGGCTCCAGCTTGTAGAAAAGGAGTTAACAAATCAGCCAAAATCTTTCGCTGGTTAGAAGACTTGGAGGTCCTATCGAACCGATCTCAATGATGGTTGGTCTTAAATTCATATGCGTTGGATAAGGAATCTCCTGAAATGTCCTCCTCATTAGCACAAAAAACTAAGCAGACCCTTGTATGAATGAGGTTGGGAGATCTGCCAACACTTGATTTCCTACCGAAATGGAAAAGAGAGGCAGGGATGCATCCACAGGCCTGCAGGCTGTGTCATCAAACTAAGGAGACCCTAATCCATGTTGTCTGCATTTGTCCAGCTATGGGAAATCAAAGAAGGGAATTACTGAGAAGAGAGTTTAATACCCTAGGAGTCCGGTCTTGTAGTTCGGCTGTCATGACAGCTCTCGACCTAAGTAATGAAAAGCGAAATATCAGATTAATCCAGTTTCTGAGACTTTTGTCTGCCCGGGCGGCTCCTGCAAGCTCATCTAGCACCCTTCAGGCAAAGAAGGGAACTGTTCAGTCACATAACATCAGGTTCCATCCTATAGACAATAGGTATCGGCAATGTAAGTGTTTTGTTAATCTTGAATGCACCGTTGGACAATAGGACATTATACGTCCTTATAGGGATGGTTGTGATTATGCTCCCCTAAAACAATAGGTTATGTTTGTGTCCAGAATTGTATTTGGGTTTCCTTCATTTTAATTATGAGGACCTCTTTTTATTTTTTGCTTACATTTTATTGTTTGCACACTTTTTAGGTTAACTGATATCTGTAATTATTTTCTTACATGTGTTTTTTATGGTTTTTATTAACTAATAAAGTATTTTTTCACCTACCTTCCTACCTGTTGCTGCATAAAGTCCTGAAATAATGGCAAGTTCCGTGCAAAGAGCAACCCCTGCCATTGTTGAAGCCTACTCTTTCTCAGCTCAGGAGCCAAAAGCCAAAGACCAGCCTGCTCTTGAGATAAAGATAAAATAGTTTATTACGTGTACACGGAGACTGACAACTTGAGAGGCCAAGTCCGAACAGTCTAAAGAAGGAAGTAATACATGGTCTTTTATTCTAGCAAACCACAAGGCATGTTCGTACATTTCATTGGCTCTTGACATTGACGTATAGTCATTTCTTCAACATTGCAGTAGGTATTACCGTTAAGTCTTCATAACGTACCATCTATAGTAAGTTAAAGCATAGACAAGGAAATTACAGACTATGGCCCTCATTACAACATTGGCGGTAAATGCCGCTTACCACCGTGCAGAAGCCCGCCAACACACCGCCGCGGTATTCCGCCACAGCTATTACGACCCACAGCTCAGAATCTGCCAAAATCTAGACACCCACACAAGTCCCCCACACCAAAGGTCAGTGATAAACTGGCGATAACAACACCTCCACCGTCACGCCAACAGGAATACGCCCACACTATCACGACCCACAAATCCACGCGGCGATCTTTCAACCACGGTATTCCACTGGTGCTACACACCGTTGCGCCCAAAATACACACACATATACAAAACACAACCACATTGGACAAATCGAAATACACACACCTGATACACATACACACACCACTCCCACACACCCAATACAATATAAAACACACACCTACATTACCCACAAACCATTAACACCAACATTTTTGAAGAAGGCCAGAGAGACAGCAAAGCAAAGACAACACCAGCATACAGGGGCACACAACACCATCACACATCCACATCCACGCACAAAACACCACACACCCCTAAACATCACCCTACACATCACAACACACACCACCTCACACATCACCCTCACACCCCATGGCACTGCAAAGACACCCCAGGTTTTCTGAGGAGGTACTCAGGGTCATGGTGGAGGAAATCATCCGGGTTGAGCCACAGCTATTCGGATCACAGGTGCAGCACACCACCATAGCTAGGAAGATGGAGCTATGGTGCAGAATCGTGGACAGGGTCAACGCAGTGGGACAGCACCCAAGAACACGTGATGACATCAGGAAGAGGTGGAACGACCTACGGGGGAAGGTGCGTTCCGTGGTCTCAAGACACCACATTGCAGTTCAGAGGACTGGCAGCGGACCCCACCTCCTCCCCCACAACTAACAACATGGGAGGAGCAGGTCTTGGCTATACTTCATCCTGAGGGCCTCGCAGGAGTAGCTGGAGGAATGGACTCTGGTAACTTAAATCTTTAACTTTTTCATCCCCCACCCTACCAGCATGCTATCACATACCCCCACCCTCGCCCTCACCCCATCACTCCAACTCCTCACATATGTCCCACTATCACAAACCACATATCCCAACACCAAGCCCTGCATGCAACAACAAAGCATGGACACCCATCACCAATGCAAGTCCACTACACATACTCACACAGACCCCTAAACAATTATCACACAAGGTCCTACACAGGAATGGAAGCACTGGGGTACAGGGTCACCCACCCATTGCACACCGTGGCACACACAGATGCAATAATCATGACTTTACACCCCTGCAGGACCCCTACCCAACGTCACCGGACAGGGGGTTCCAGACATCTCCACTCCACCCACAGAAGAGGCAACTGATGACAGCAGCTCTGTCCAACTGGATCTAGATGACCAGCCCTGCCCATCTGGGACCTCGGGACAGTGGGTTCCCCTGACACAGTCACAGGCCACCACAGAGCCTCCCCCCTCAGGAAACACCAGCACAGCACCAACCAGCAGGCCCATACCTGTGTACCCAGTAAACGTTAAGCAGCAGTGTGTCCACCACTACAGGGAACCCAGGCTAACCCACCACCCCAAGAACAGCAGGGACCTGGGGGCAGTGGCAGTGGGCACGCGGTTCAGGAGACCGAGGCCCAGGAAAACCGGGGAACTGGGAGGGCTGCAGTGCGACAGGGGGAGGACAGGCCCAGGGAACCCACTCTCCACGAGTCCCTCTCCAACATCATGGGAGCCTGCCATCATTCCCAGGAGACGATGGCAACAGTACTGGCCAAGTTTCAGGAGACCCAGCGGCTGCAGGAGGAACAGTATTTGGGGTTCAGGGAGGAACTCAAATCCATCAATACCACCCTGGGCACCATTGTAGGGGTGCTGAAGGACCTCGTGAACACCAGGAGGGACACTGTGGCACAACAAGGGGCCCCTGACACTAGCCTGGACGATGAACTGCCCACCACCTCCGCCGGCGCTAGTGTACAGGAGGCACCGCCACAGGACCACGACACTAGCACCCCACCCCCTGCAGATGGAGAACCACCACGCAAGCGATCCCGGAGATCCAGGACAAAGACAGAGAACAATGCCAAGACCCCCGCCAAATGAGACCACCCTGAATGTCATCCTTCTGTCCCACTTTGTCACCCTGTCCATCCTTAAACTGCCCTAGCTCCACTTCCTATGCCCCTTTGGACAATGCACCTGTGAGACAAATAGACTGGACTCTGCCATGGACATTCCTCCACCATCACCCCTGACCATTTTACAACCCCCTCCACTATTTAGCACTTAAATAAACACCCTTAATTCACAAAACAATCTAGAGTCAATCTGTGCTTTCACATTTGTGTATTTGCAATAACTGTGGGAAATAGCAATGTCTATTGTATTGTCAACATACCTATGTCACACAGCTCTAGTCCATGAGGTAACATAGCAAAGGTCACACAGTGAGACCTACATCTGTGAAATCGAAAGGCAAAGTGACAAATCAGGGTCCATACACTGGGTGAAAGTGACAGACAGATGAGAGGTCGAACAATTTTATCAGATGTAGGAGGCAGTGATGTCTTCTTACCTGTGTCTCACTGGAAGTATTGATGGATCACGGTGTTTCTGTTGTCTATGTCCTCTTCTTCTGCCTCCTCTTCTTCACTGTCCACAGGCTTCACAGCTGCCACAACACCTCCTTCAGGACCATCCTCCTGCAGAAAAGGCACCTGTCATCGCAAAGCCAAGTTGTGCAGCATACAGCAGGTCACGATGATCTGGCACACCTTCTTTGGTGAGTAGTATAGGGGACCACCTGTCATATGGAGGCACCTGAACCTGGCCTTCAGGAGGCCGAAGGTCCTCTCTATAACCCTCCTAGTTTGCCCATGTGCCTCATTGTAGCATTCCTCTGCCCTTGTCCTGGGATTTCTCACTGGGGTCAGTAGCCATGACAGGTTGGGGTAGCCAGAGTCACCTGCAATGTCGAGGGACAACTGTTAGACACACACTAACCCTTAGGGACAACCCCAGACCCAGACACCTATTCACACTGTATAGGGTCCATGTCCTCACCTAATAGCCACACACGGTGCCTCTGGAGTTGACCCATCAAATAAGGGATGCTGGTATTCTTCAGAATGTAAGCGTCATGCACTGAACCAGGAAACTTGGCGTTCACATGGGAGATGTACTGGTCGGCCAAACACACCATCTGCACATCCATTGAATGGTAACTCTTCCGGTTTCTGTACACCTGTTCACTCCTACGGGGGGACCAAGGCCACATGTGTCCCATCAGTGGCACCTATGATGTTGGGGATGTGTCCCAGGGCATAGAAGTCACCTTTCACTGTAGGCAAATCCTCCACCTGAGGGAAAACGATGTCACTGCGCATGTGTTTCAGCAGAGCAGACAACACTCTGGACAACACGTTAGAGAACATTGGCTGGGACATGCCTGATGCAATGGCCACTGTTGTTTGAGAGGACCCACTTGCCATGAAATGGAGTACTGACAGGACCTGCACTAGAGGGAAGATTCCTGTGGGATGGCTGATAGCTGACATCAGGTCTGGCTCCAAATGGGCACACAGTTTGTGGATTGTGGCACGATCAAGTCTGTAGGTGACCATTACATGTCGCTCTTCCATTGTCGACAGGTCCACCAGCGGGCTGTACACCGGAGGATGCCGCCATCTCCTCACCTGCCCCAGCGGACGTGCTCTATGGATGAGAACAGCGATCAGAGGGTCAGCCAACACTGAGGTACAAAATAAACAACTTTATTGCACACATTTGTCAATCTGCTATGTTCCTGTCTTAGTGTGTATGCAAGGCCTATATATGTGTGACGCATTTAAAATTAATGCCATGTGGCCCCCTGAAATGGCGGCTGCCTGACCTGTAATGTGGGACAAGGGTATATGAGGTAACTGCGCTGGCGTTGTACACTGTCGCGGTGGGCGGTTGAAGACCGCTGCACAATCCTGCATTGGTTAACATTGGACCCTATAGGTCCCAGGAGCCAATGACGATGTACGCCGGCAGTGACGGTACGCACCGCCGTGGACGTGACTGCCATTTTCTCTCTGTTCACTCACTTGATACCTGATCTTCGACAGGAGAGGACCTACACTGCAAGTACTGCTGTGACCTCAGTCTGGAAGCGACGATGGCTCAAGTGTATGGGGAAAGGTCCCCTGCCTTCACATCGGAGGAGTTGGAGAAACTAGTGGATGGGGTCCTCCCCCAGTACACGCTACTGTACATTCCCCCAGACAAACAGGTGAGTACACTGTGAGCATGCTGTATGGGCAATGCCTGTTTGGAGTGGTGTGGATGGGAGATGGGCGGGGGATGAGTCGTGCATGAAACGACGGTGAGTGGATGTGCGTCAGGGCAAGGGTGGGAACGTGGGCCAATGACTGTGACGGTCTGGACGGTTAAAGATCATCCTTTTCCCCTGTACTATTCCTGTAGGTCAGCGCCCACCAGAAGAAGGCTACTTGGCGTCCCATCGCAAAGGACATCCAGACCTGGGGGTCCACCACAGACGGAGCACCCACTGCCGGAAAAGATGGGAGGACATTCGCCCCTGGAGCAAGAAGACGGCGGAGGCCTAGCTGGGGATTGCCTCCCAACGTGGGAGGGGTGCCCGTCGCACCATGACCCCCCTGATGTTCCGGATCCTGGCGGTGGCGTATCCGGAGTTGGATGGGCGCTTGAGGGCATCACAGCAGCCACAAGGGGGTGAGTTCACTCACATCCATCTGATTCAGCGCACATTGGAGGTGTCTGGGTGGGGGAGGTGGGCTGTGGGTTTCCCTAGGCTAGGGCGAGCCTTGTAGGCAAGGACCCTTTGTGAGGCAGGCTCAGTGGCACCCCATCCCCACCAGTGGCAAGAGCCATCTACACCTAGTCAGGCTCCTGTGACTTGCATGTGTGCAGCAATCAGGCATAGGCCTTGTACCCCATGTCCCTGTGATCAATTAGGGAACTCAAAGTGCATGACGTAGTGCAGGGGGCTGTAGTGTCCGCCAACGGTAGCGGTATTGCATGCACTGAACATGTCTTTCTACTTTCTTTCCCCCCCTCTTTGTGGTCTCCCTGTTCTTGTGTGCATTAGCATCATCAAGCAGAGGAGCTGTGCCACCAGAGCAGGAGGGAGCTGCATCCCACATGGCCCTGGAGGGAGAGACTACGGACTCAGAATTCACTAGTGGGACGGAGGGCAAGGGGAGCTCCACGGCAGGGGCAGGAGCTGAGACCAGCAACACCGACTCCTCCTCTGATGGGAGCTCCCTTGCGGTGGCGGGTCCCTCTGTGCCCACCGCATCTACAGGTACAGCCGCCACCCCCCCTACCAGCACCGCCCTCCCAGCAGCCCCTCAGCGTGTGCCCCGTGGCCGCTCATCCAGGAGGGTGGGCATCTCCTTTGCCCTAGGCACCTCAGGCCCTGCCCCAGTCACACACCCACCCAACAGCCATCCACCTCACGACAGCCTCCAGCCCATGCACCTTCACCCAAAGTCAGCAAACGAACACCTCCTACAACCACTACCTCTTCCTCCACTCCCAAATGCCCTCCATCTACCCGTCCCAGTGTGTCTAAAAAACTTTTCCTGTCAAACCTTGACCTCTTCCCTTCACCTCCCCCATCCCTTCCGTCCCCTAGGGCCCGCCTTTCCAGGTCCCAACCCAGCACCTCAGCCACCAAATCACTGGGAACAGTGGTGCCAGCAATAACTGGCTTCTGGAGTGTGCCAAGCAGCAGGGCAGCCAGTGTCCCAAGGAGCGAGGCCAAGGACATTCCCCCACCTCCAAAACAAAAGAAGTTGCCCACAGCCCGGAGGGAGAAGCCCTAAACACCTGCCACCAAGGGCTCAGCCAGGAAAACAGTTGGGAGTTGCAAGACAGCTGCGCCACCATCCAAGGTGGGGAAGGGCCAGAGAAAGAAAGGGAAGTAGCCGCCAACCTGCACAGCGGACAAGACCGCCACTGGCACCGCCACATGCACCGCCGCTCAAGACACCGTCGCCAGCAGCAAGCTCAGTGAGGCCGCCACCAGCACCGCTGCCCAGGACACCGCCGCCAGCAGCACGCTCAGTGAGCCCCCCACCAGCACCGATGTCCAATGAGCGCCGCAAGCATCGCCGCTACTGAGCCCGCCGCCAGCACCGCCAGCGGCCACGCCACATCCTGGGACAGTGGCACCACCGCAGACATGGCTGCCATCCCCAGTGATCATTCGTACGAGGCTGGTGTTCAGTTCCAGGGGCCTGGACAGGTTCCATGTTGCCCCACCATCAGTGAAGTGTTAGATCCACTACCTCAGTCCTTGGCAGGATGAAGCACTCTGGGCACAAAGCCCCCTCCAGAACCAGTGGAGTATCACATCCACTACCTCTGTCCTTGGCAGGATGAAGCACTCTGGGCACAAAGCCCCCTCCAGAACCAGTGGAGTATCACATCCACTACCTCAGTCCTTGGCAGGATGAAGCACTCTGGGCACAAAGCCCCCTCCAGAACCAGTGGAGTATCACATCCACTACCTCTGTCCTTGGCAGGATGAAGCACTCTGGGCACAAAGCCCCCTCCAGAACCAATGGAGTATCACATCCACTACCTCTGTCCTTGGCAGGATGAAGCACTCTGGGCACAAAGCCCCCTCCAGAACCAGTGGAGTATCACATCCACTACCTCTGTCCTTGGCAGGATGAAGCACTCTGGGCACAAAGCCCCCTCCAGAACCAATGGAGTATCACATCCACTACCTCTGTCCTTGGCAGGATGAAGCACTCTGAGCACCAAGCCCCCTCCAGAACCATTGGAGTATCACATCCACTACCTCTGTCCTTGGCAGGATGAAGCACTCTGGGCACAAAGCCCCCCTCCAGAACCAGTGGAGAAAGGCATCCACTACCTCTGTCCTGAAGTAGCCGCCAACCTGCACAGCGGACAAGACCGCCACTGGCACCGCCACATGCACCGCCGCTCAAGACACCGCCGCCAGCAGCAAGCTCAGTGAGGCTGCCACCAGCACATCCACTACCTCTGTCCTTGGCAGGATGAAGCACTCTGGGCACAAAGCCTCCTCCAGAACCAGTGGAGAAAGGCATCCACTACCTCTGTCCTTGGCAGGATGAAGCACTCTGGGCACAAAGCCTCCTCCAGAACCAGTGGAGTATCACATCCACTACCTCTGTCCTTGGCAGGATGAAGCACTCTGGGCACAAAGCCCCCTCCAGAACCAGTGGAGAAAGGCATTCACTACCTCAGTCCTTAGCAGGATAAAGCACTCTGGGCACAAAGCCCCCTCCAGAACCAGTGGAGACTGTTATCCGCTTGGAAGACTGTGGCTTTGCACTCCCCAGGATAAAGCAGTGGGAAAACCACCCACTGGAGAGACTTGTGAGACTGTGGCTTTGCACTCCCAGGATAAAGCAGTGGGCAAACCGCCCACTGGAGAGACTTGTGAGACTGAGGCTTTGCACTCCCCAGGATACCTCAATGGGCATGGAGCCCCCTCGTGGAGCTGGCGTCGTGCACTCATCTGGCTGAGGTGCCCCCTTTCCCTTCCCCCTGAGGTGCCTGTTTTATTTTGATCTGATGCCCCTGCAGTGTCCTCTCCGTTTGGATTGGGTATTGAGTGTGGGCCTCGTCCATACATTTTGGGCCCAGTGGTTCACAGACTATGTAGGTGCAGTACATGGACTTGAATTCTTGGTGTACATATTTGTCAATAGTGTATATATATTTTTGAGTAATGGATTTTTCCTGATTACAATCGTTCAACTCATTTCCTTTTGTCCTTGCGTTCTTCCAGGGGGAGATTGGGGGGAATGTAATGTTTCAGCATTTATTGGTGTGTGTGTTGTTGTGTGTGAGGGTGGGGGTGTTGCTTGTGTGTGTCACTCTCTTTTCCATCCCCCCACCCCTGTGTCATAGGTGCAGTACTCACCGTGGTCGGCACCGCCGTCGGTCGTGCTCCTGGTAGAGGAGCAGGAACACTATCGCAGGAAGAATTTGGAGTTCCGGCTCCATGGCGTCCTGGTTCCTCGTGGGGTATGTAGAGGTGAGTGTTTTCCCTTCCAAGTCCTGTTTTTGCTGTGTTTTTGTTCGCGTTGAATCCGCCCCGGAAAAGGTGGCGGATTGGCCTCTCATAATGGTGTGGGCGGTACATTGTCTTCCGCCTGTCTGTTGTCGGTGTCCGCCTTGCTGTTTGTTTATACAGCCGTGGCAGTCGGAGTGTTAAAGTGGCTGTCTATGTTGGCAGTTTCTGCCACGGTCATAATTTCATTTTGTTTACCGGCGGCCTGTTGGCGGTTTTACTGCCGCTTTAACACCAACCGCCGGGTTGTAATGAGGGCTTATGTCCTATGTGACTAACATTGTGTGGTACATATTTCTACAGCACTGTGAACTGCACGTAAATAGGATGCTACATTTCTGAAGAAAGATTGCTTCAGCTAGCAGGCAATGGTACTTTCATGAAGTCTGTTCTGATAGCAAGCCTTGCAAAATGTGTTCCAATCAACTAACATAATATCAGTAAACATAATTAACTTACGTCATTAGTCGTTTAACCAAACAGGCCTTTCTTGTCTTTGGGTATCATAGGGCCTAGAAGGTCGAAAATGGATTCCAGAAAAATGTGATTCCACACCGTGAGATCCCTTTAAAAAAATCAAGATGATTTATTAGGCACCTCTAAATTCAAGGATCCATTTGATGATATTTCTGGTTGAATATGGTAGTAGGTTAGTGGTGGCATTACACTTTCATATCATCAAGGAACAATGTCAATTCCCCAAGAATTCTTCTCTCAGGGTAGGATTTCAAGGCGATCTCCTCAACGATCAGGGTCATGCTTAACCCTGGACCTCATGAGAGAACTCTGGGAAGCTTGAGAGGAGGGGTATCTAAATGATGCTACAAGTCGTCCCAATGCCATTGGTTTCTGTAAGAGGTTCAATGGTGCTTTGATTAAAAAAATTGTTAAGGAATATGTCAAGCAGAGGGAGAACATTTTTCTGCTTCCTCTTGTTTGCTTACACGGAGAACCCCGGAGACAGAATGGAATTCATTCCTTTCACATTACAGTGTGAAAGAAAAGAGAAAGATACCACTAAATGGAATCATATGAGGAATGGAAAAGCTTGCTCTTCCCAATACATTCTGAGAGAAGAGATGTGTGCTTTCACTCAGTTGGCCCACAGTAACCTATTAAAGGGCACAAACTCAACTAAAAAGTGTCTGCTTTATCGCAGTATTGCACTGGGGTGCAGGCAATTTTACTCCTCGCCGCTGACCAGTCCAGTAAGCTGAAAGGAGGTTGTTGGAACCCCACCAAGGAAGAAGGGAGATGAGCCCACTTTGTCAGGTGGTGTAATATTATACATAGTACAGATGTAGTTCTGTAAAACTTAAGGCAATATGGTGATTCTCCATGTCCACTGCGGGCTTGATTTACATGAGGGTGTTCCCTTGCTAATGTTGTAGACTCATTTTTGGTAGTATGTGTCCCATTAAATAACATACACCATAGTAACTTCTGATCCCAGAGGAAACACTGATAATAGGCGGCAAAGGCTAGAATAGTCTATCATTTATAGACTTCAATTTGAAATCCTCTGGGGCCCTTTAGCAGTGGGCATGGAGGGAACCATGGACACTTATTCCCACACTTGTGGAAGGGATTCACAGACAGCTATGTCCGCTTGGTTTACAGGCCAATGCACACTGCTTCATATATAATCTCTAAAACCCTCCAAACCCCAGATGTCATTTGTGTACTTTTTATACTTCAACCTCTTGAGCAAACATTTCAAGGTCTCTGCCTCAGTTTGTCACGCAGGATCACAGTGATACCTGTAGGAAAGTACCATCTTGGCTGGCATGTTACCCCCTTTTTCACTGTATGTATGTATGTATGTTTTAGCCCCTGTGTCACTGGGATCCTGTTAGGCAGGACCCCAGTGCTTATAGTATGTGCCCTGTATGTGTTCCCTGTGTGGTGCCTAACTGTATCACTGAGGCTCCGCTAACCAGAACCTCAGTGTTTATGCTATCTCTGCTTTCTAAATTTGTCACTGCAGGCTAGTGACTAAATTTACCAATTCTCCTTGGCACACTGGTACACCCTTATAATTCACTTGTATATGGTACCTAGGTTCCCAGGGTATTGGGGTTCCAGGAGATCCCTATGGGCTGCAGCATTTCTTTTGCCACCCATAGGGAGCTCAGACAATTCTTACACAGGCCTGCCACTGCAGCCTGAGTGAAATACCGTCCACGTCATTTCACAGCCATTTTTCACTGCACATAAGTAACTTATAAGTCACCTATATGTCTAACCCTCACTTAGTAAAGGTTGAGTGCCAAGTTACTTAGTGTGTGGGCACCCTGGCACTAGCCAAGGTGCCCCCACATCGTTCAGGGCAATTTCCCCAGACTTTGTGAGTGCGGGGACACCATTACACGCGTGCACTATACATAGGTCACTACCTATGTATAGCGCCACAATGGTAACTCCGAACATGGCCATGTAACATGTCTAAGATCATGGGATTGTCCCCCCAATACCATTCTGGTATTGGGGGGACAATTCCATGATCCCCCGGGTCTCTAGCACAGAACCCGGGTACTGCCAAACTGCCTTTCCGGGGTTTCCACTGCAGCTGCTGCAAACCCCTCAGACAGGATTCTGCCTTCCTGGGGTCTGGGCAGCACTGGCCCAGGAAGGCAGAACAAAGGATTTCCTCTGAGAGAGGGTGTTACACCCTCTCCCTTTGGAAATAGGTGTGAAGGGCTGGGGAGGAGTAGCCTCCCGCAGCCTCTGGAAATGCTTTGATGGGCACAGATGGTGCCCATCTCTGCATAAGCCAGTCTACACTGGTTCAGGGATCCCCCAGCCCTGTTCTGGTGCGAAACTGGACAAAGGAAAGGGGAGTGACCACTCCCCTGACCAGTACCTCCCAGGGGAGGTGCCCAGAGCCCCTCCAGTGTGTCCCAGACCTCTGCCATCTTGGATTCAGAGGTGTTGGGGGCACACTGGACTGCCCTGTGTGGCCAGTGCCAGCAGGTGACGTCAGAGACCCCCTCTGATAGGCTCTTACCTTTCTTGGTAGCCAATCCTCCTTTCTTGGTAGTCAAACCTCCTTTTCTGGCTATTTAGGGTCTCTCCTCTGGGGTATTCTTCAGATAACGAATGCAAGAGCTCACCAGAGTTCCTCTGCACTTCCCTCTTCGACTTCTGCCAAGGATCGACCGCTGACTGCTCCAGGACGCCTGCAAAACTGCAACAAAGTAGCCAGACGACTACCAGCAACATTGTAGCGCCTAATCCTGCCATCTTTCTCAACTGTTTCCTGGTGGTGCATGCTCTGGGGGTCACCTACCTGCACCCTGCACTGTAAGCCAAGAATAAATATCCCGTGGGTCGACGGAATCTTCCTCCTGCTAACGCAGGCACCAAAAGACTGCATCACCGGTCCTCTGGGTCCCCTCTCATTCTAACGAGCGTGGTCCCTGGAACACAGGAACTCCATCCAAGTGACTCCCACAGTCCAGTGATCCTTCAGTCCAAGTTTGCTGGAGGTAAGTCCTTGCCTCCCCACGCTAGACTGCAAACCTGTGTACTGCGTGATTTGCAGCTGCCCTGGCTTCTGTGCACTCCTCCAAGGATTCCTTCAGGCACAGCGTAGCCTGGGTCCCCAGCACTCTGTCCTGCAGTGCTCAACTCTCTGAGTTGGCCTCTGACGTCGTGGAACCCTCCTTTGTGACTCTGAGCCAGCTCAGGTTCACAATTCTTCTAAGTGCCTGCTCTGGTACTTCTGTGGGTTCTGCCTGCTTCTATGGGGGCTCTCTGAGTTGCTGAGTGCCCCCTCTGTCTCCTCCTCCAAGGGGCGACATCCTGGTCTTTCCTGGTCCCCAGCAGCACCCAAAAACCTTTACCGTGACCCTTGCAGCTAGCAAGGCTTGTTTACGGTATTTCTGCGACCTTCAGCACGCCGTGGGACACTATCCATCCAAAGGAGAAGTTCCTACCTCTGTTCGTTGTTGCAGAATCCTAAGCTTCTTCCATCCGGAGGCAGCTTCCTTGCACCTTCATCCGGGGATTCCTGGGCTCCTGCCCCCCCGGACACTATTGCGACTCTTGGACTTGGTACCCTTGCCTTGCAGGTCCTCAGGTCCAGGAATCCATCTTCAGTGCTTTGCTGGTGTTTGTGGTTCTTGCAGAATCCCCCTATCATGACTATTGTGTCCTATTGGGGTAGTAGGGGTACTTTACTCCTACTTTTCAGGGTCTTGGGGTGGGGAATCTTGGACACCCTGACTGTCTTCTTACAGTCCCAGCGACCCTCTACAAGCTCACATAGGTCTGGGGTCCATTCGTAATTCGCATTCCACTTTTGGAGTATATGGTTTGTGTTGCCCCTAGACCTATGTTCACCTATTGCATCCTATTGTAATTCTACACTGTTTGCATTACTTTTCTTACTCTTACTTACCTGTTTTGGGTTTGTGTACATATAACTTGTGTATATTACTTACCTTCTTACTGAGGGTACTCACCGAGATACTTGTGGCATATTGTCCTAAAAATAAAGTACCTTTATTTTTAGTAACTCTGAGTATTGTGTTTTCTTATGATATTGTGCTATATGATATCAGTGGTGTAGTAGGAGCTTTGCATGTCTCCTAGTTCATCCTGAGCTGCTTTGCCATAGCTATCTTCTATCAGCCTAAGCTGCTAGAAACACCTCTATTCTACTAATAAGGAATAACTGGACCTGGCACAGGGTGTAAGTACCACAAGGTACCCACTATAAGCCAGGCCAGCCTCCTACAATACCCATGTGCCTCTTGGTCTAACTGCCTGTGGAGGTGCTGTCACATAGACATCCATTTTGGCTCTGCAACATAAACTTCAGACAAGCTTGGTGTGATGTGCTGGGCCTCGGCTGCCAGCATATAGCCACCCACAGTTTTTTACAGGGAAAGTGCTGTATACTTTCAGAACCCTGTCGCAACATTCCTCATGTACCCCAATATGGCCATCAAATAGGTAGGACTGCTTATCTTCAGCCAACATGGGGCATAGCCAGGCAAAGTGCAGGAATCCTGTTTATGGGGCACAACAATGATTACATCTGGCATTACTCCCCAATCCACACTCCGCCATGCTCTAGGGGTGTAACAGGCTCTATATATAAATTCATAGAGTGTCAGTTTGTGTTTACTGTTTCAGGATATATCCCCTGTTTTGGGCATAGCAAAAGCCCATCTGTTATTCAAAAGTGATTTTGCGATATCCTGCTTCCATCTACTTTTCAGCTCCAAACTGTTTTGTGTTACCTTCCCTTGCATAGAACAATAAACATGGGAAATCCATCATGAAAGGCATGGGTAGGGATCAGTTGTGTTAGTGTATTGAGCTATGGGGATTCCAAGGAAAATCCTGGCTCGCAATCTATTTAATGGGAACAGGTCTCAGAAGGAGCAGCAGACACCACTGAAGTGAAATAAACTAACCTTCAGGAAATATGTTCCCTGACTTAGATGTAGACTCTGCAACTACATCATAGTTCTGGGCTTCTTGGCCAGTGTTAGTGGAGGGTTCTCTAGAAGAGGCAGACTGGGAGAGTAAGCAACGTCCCTAACTCCTCTTACCGTGTCTGCTCCAGCCCCATCTCATACAGGCTACTGCGTCTATTGGGGTGGATGGATTATCATTATTGTTAATGTTGTAGGGTGGCATTATCTAATTCCATCACCAGTTGGAGGAGAAAGGGTGGTAGAAAGGGAACAAAAGTACACAAAAATGGACGGGGCACACAGGTAATACAGTTCAAGGTCAGGAAGAGAATACTCCCAGCCTGTAAGGTAACTTGAGGGTGTCCCAATAAATCCTGGGTTATTCACCTGCCCACTCAAGTTTTATCATGAAGGATCGAAATTGTGCAAGACCTTAGGCAGTGGGAGTGGAATGTTGACTAAAAAATAAGAGAATTAGAGTAAGAGGACCGTTTTCATCACTGTGGTGTGGCCTACCATAGACAAAGGGGGACGCATCCAGCGATTTACCTGTTCTTCCATCTTAGGACATGCCACCCATGATCCTCTTAAAGGACTATGTAGACCTCTTGACTTTTGTGTAACACCAGATATTTGACTGAGGCCGAACACCACCTTAGCAAGAAGTGGGGTCATATTAATTTGTGCCATGAATTAGATGGAAAAAAAACACATAATTTCTCCCAATTTATTGTAATGCCTGAACGATGTCCAATTCTAGTGAATTTATAAATGATGAGAGAGAGAGCAATCTCAATCAATCAATCAGTTTTTGTAAAGCGTGGCTACTCACTTGTGAGGGTCTCAAGGAGCATGGAGGGGAGGGCCTCATTCAATTAGCCACGTCTTGAGGATCTTCCTGAAGATTGTTAGCGACGGGCTTTGTCTGAGGTGCAGGGGGAGGTTGTTCCATCTCTTTGCTGCAATGTAGGTGAAGGATCATCCTCCGGCAGTGGTTTTGCGGATGTGAGGGATAGTAGCCAGGGCCATCTGGGTGGAGTGGAGGGATTTGGCAGGGGTGTGGAAAGCGAAGCGGTGGTTCAGGTAGGCTGGTCCTGCATTGTGTATGGCCTTGTACGTGTGGGTGAGTAGCTTGAAGGTGATTCGCTTCTCGACCGGTAGCCAGTGGAGGGTCCTCATGCATTGGGAGATGTGTTCTCCTCATGGGAGGTTCAGAATGAGTCTGGCAGTGGCGTTCTGGATGAGTCGGAGTTTTTTGATGTTTCTAGTTGAGGTGCCAGCGTAGAGGGCGTTGCCGTAGTCGAGTTTGCTTGTGACTAAGGCATGGGTGACTGTCCTGTGACAGTCTGATCAGATCCATCTGAAGATCTTCTGAAATTTGTGGAGTGTGTGCCAGAAGGAGGAGGCAACTGAGTATACCTGGCGGGTCATGGATAGGGGGGAGTCTAGGATGATGCCTAGGTTGCGGGCGTGCTCAGTCGGTGCAGGGGGGTCACTGAGGGATGTGGGCCACCAGGAGAGGTTGCAAGCAGAGGTGGCGTTTCTGAAGATGATGAGCTCATTCTTGTTGGAGTTAAGCTTGAGGCAGCTTTCTCTCATCCAGGTGGCGACAGCTTCCATTCCTGAGAGGAAGTTAGTTTTGGCAGTGTCCGGGTCTTTGGTGAGGGAAATTATGAGTTGTGTGTCATCCGTATATGACACAATGTTCATACCATGGCTTCTGATGATGGCTGCGAGAGGGGTGATGTATACGTTGAAAAGTGTGGGACTCAATGAGAATCCTTGGGGGACTCTGCAGTTGACTTCTGTAGGTCTGGATGTGTAGAGCGGGAGCCTGACCCTCTGCGTCCTCCCAGAGAGAAAGGAGTGGATCCATTCCAGGGCTCTTCCATGTATTCCTTTGTCATGGAGTCTGGTGCGCAGGGCGCTGTGGGAGACTGTGTTGAAAGCTGCTGAGAGGTCGAGGAGTATGAGCGCTACGATGTGGCTGCGGTCTGGAAGTAATCGTATGCCATTAGTGGCTGCCAGGAGGGCTGTCTCCGTGCTGTCTCAGCCTCCCTTTACAGGCAAATAAATGCAAGCATAAAGTGAGTTTGGTAAATGGCGAAATCTGAGTCCTAATCCTCTGATTCAGACTTGTGTACTGAGCACATCAATTATTGTAGCGCAGAGGTGCAGATAATAGGGGAAAGAGGTCAACCTTATCTTCTACCACTGGATACGGCAAAGGATGGAGAGTATGTACTACAGGGAGTGCAGAATTATTAGGCAAATTAGTATTTTGACCACATCATCCTCTTTATGCATGTTGTCTTACTCCAAGCTGTATAGGCTCGAAAGCCTACTACCAATTAAGCATATTAGGTGATGTGCATCTCTGTAATGAGAAGGGGTGTGGTCTAATGACATCAACACCCTATATCAGGTGTGCATAATTATTAGGCAACTTCCTTTCCTTTGGCAAAATGGGTCAAAAGAAGGACTTGACAGGCTCAGAAAAGTCAAAAATAGTGAGATATCTTGCAGAGGGATGCAGCACTCTTAAAATTGCAAAGCTTCTGAAGCGTGATCATCGAACAATCAAGCGTTGCATTCAAAATAGTCAACAGGGTCGCAAGAAGCGTGTGGAAAAACCAAGGCGCAAAATAACTGCCCATGAACTGAGAAAAGTCAAGCGTGCAGCTGCCACGATGCCACTTGCCACCAGTTTGGCCATATTTCAGAGCTGCAACATCACTGGAGTGCCCAAAAGCACAAGGTGTGCAATACTCAGAGACATGGCCAAGGTAAGAAAGGCTGAAAGACGACCACCACTAAACAAGACACACAAGCTGAAACGTCAAGACTGGGCCAAGAAATATCTCAAGACTGATTTTTCTAAGGTTTTATGGACTGATGAAATGAGAGTGAGTCTTGATGGGCCAGATGGATGGGCCTGTGGCTGGATTGCTAAAGGGCAGAGAGCTCCAGTCCGACTCAGACGCCAGCAAGGTGGAGGTGGAGTACTGGTTTGGGCTGGTATCATCAAAGATGACCTTGTGGGGCCTTTTCGGGTTGAGGATAGAGTCAAGCTCAACTCCCAGTCCTACTGCCAGTTCCTGGAAGACACCTTCTTCAAGCAGTGGTACAGGAAGAAGTCTGCATCCTTCAAGAAAAACATGATTTTCAAGCAGGACAATGCTCCATCACACGCGTCCAAGTACTCCACAGCGTGGCTGGCAAGAAAGGGTATAAAAGAAGGAAATCTAATGACATGGCCTCCTTGTTCACCTGATCTGAACCCCATTGAGAACCTGTGGTCCATCATCAAATGTGAAATTTACAAGGAGGGAAAACAGTACACCTCTCTGAACAGTGTCTGGGAGGCTGTGGTTGCTGCTGCACGCAATGTTGATGGTGAACAGATCAAAACACTGACAGAATCCATGGATGGCAGGCTTTTGAGTGTCCTTGCAAAGAAAGGTGGCTATATTGGTCACTGATTTGTTTTTGTTTTGTTTTTGAATGTCAGAAATTTATATTTGTGAATGTTGAGATGTTATATTGGTTTCACTGGTAATAATAAATAATTGAAATGGGTATATATTTGTTTTTTGTTAAGTTGCCTAATAATTATGCACAGTAATAGTCACCTGCACACACAGATATCCCCCTAACATAGCTAAAACTAAAAACAAACTAAAAACTACTTCCAAAAATATTCAGCTTTGATATTAATGAGTTTTTTGGGTTCATTGAGAACATGGTTGTTGTTCAATAATAAAATTAATCCTCAAAAATACAACTTGCCTAATAATTCTGCACTCCCTGTATTAACCTTACCCCTGGATATGGGCTATGCGTATAATAGCTTAACCCGGCCTAGAAATCTCTTGCCCACTCTCAGCCTTTTATGAGTCATACGTGGAAAACTCCATTTAATGTGTCAAAGGCTTTTGTAGCACCTAGAAAGACTGCTGCTGCATTGAGCCGCAATTGTAGCTAGTACTGGATGGGGAAACAAGTTCCACAAATTGTGAGTGGTGGATTGGCTTCTGATGAACGCCGTTTGATCCAGGAGGAATATTCCTGACAATTGGAGAAGTAGCCTTTTGGAGAGAGTCTTTTCTAGGAATTTGCTCTCTGTATGCATCCAGGAGAGAGGATAGTAGGATTTACACAGTTCAAAGTATTTGTCTGGTTTGAACTGGATCAGCAGTGGTGACTCCTGCAGATAAAGTGAAAGAATATCTGTCTATTTTGCTTCCTCATACATTGTAAATATTACAAAACTACGAGAAGCTAGAATATTTACGTATTTTTATAGAACTGTACCTTAAGGCTGCCACTCCCTGGGGTGCGACTACTCTGCACGCCCTGCACATCTATCTCTATTGTGTTTGTTACAATGGGTTTAAGTAGTGTTATTGGAGTGCGTTCTCAGGCATGACAATGCACTTTTGTCAACTTGCTTCAAGGTTTCATTATCTGTGGCATTTGACTCTGAGGTGTATAGCTCAGTTATAGAATGTAGTGAATTCCTATAGAATATAATTGGTATCATAGACCTTGTAACCATGTTATCTTCTAATCATTTGTGCAAATCCCTTACTGGGTGTTTCCCTTCGCCACATACTCTAGGGGATAAACAGGTTCCCCAAAAAAAGAACTTCTTTAGCAGCCACCTCTGCATATTCCTGTAGCTTGGTTTCAACATCTGTCAGTTTTGTCTGATCGCCTGTGTCTACATGCTGGGAAGCCAATTTACAAAGGTATTTCTGTAAGGTTTTCAAAATGCCAGATTATTTGGCTATGCAAACCCCTCTCAAAACAACCTTAAAAGTCTCACATAATGTGTTGGGGCTGTCCACTGTTCAAGTATTTAACTTTAAATAATTTAGTATCACTTCTCTTTGTTCTGTTCTGAGCAATGCAACCATAAAGTACCACTGAGAAGTCGTCATGTGTTAGAATACCTTCTCTGCGATGCATCAACCTAACATGATCAGAGAGTGGTCGAACAATGTCCTGGGCATAGGTTCTATGGTTATCATCAAGGGACAGGCACCCATGATGGTGAGCTGATATCCTATTCTTGACCATGTCATGAAATATTGGGCTTAGGACTGGATGCTGAATTTACCACTTGTAGCAATCGGAAAGGAACGCTTTCTTGAAAATTATATCCGCTCTCCTGAAATAAGTGGAGTAGAAAGCAAAGAACGGATGAGTACTCCACCCACTTGGCAAGTGCGCTTCATCAGGTGTGTTCCCTGTACGAGTTGTATGTCTGTATTATATCTACTCAGGAAGACGTGTTATTTCATTACTGTTACTACCATTTCTTAGTGTCAATATTACAGTTGGCCCTTGCCACATACATGCAAACAAATAAGTTAAAGTATGCCTTTAGCGCCATATAATTAGTGAATGTAAAGTAACTTCCCGAGGTCCCCACCCCACTCATACCTTGACCCCTAACTAGCCAGTGAATCCATAATCCCAACCCGACTCTAGACATTCAACCCCAGGCGATAGTTTTAATAAGCATGTAAAGTAAACATTCCCAACAAAATCAGAGTATTCACACATGAAGGCCCTGAGGTCGGGACTGTGGTACCCCTTCCAGAGTCTGAGACGGTCAGGAAAGGTCTAATATCCACAAATCTATCAGCGTCTGAGCAATCGATTCACAATCATCCAGGCATGTTCAAACTCAGACAGCCACATACCAGATAAATAGAGAAATATAAGAAAAACTAAGCAATTAATGTACATCCCACGTGGCATAATCACTTGCCTAGTTATCAAATATGCAATTCTTCAACAGACTGTCTTCTTGGAGGAGATATCATATGTGAATCTAGGGCTAATGGATTTATCAGAGAACATTTAAGTTCTCCAAGTATTAATACAATCTCAAACAGATTGTGAACTAATGAAGGCAATATATACATGTTATTGGAGATCTTAGCCGGGACAGCAGTATGGGCAGCAGTAGAGTTACTCGTTCCGACTGAGGTGAAAGGCAGCGTCCCTGTCCAGGTCAGCCTCTCGAGCAGTCGTTCTGGTTACATTCACCTTTTTGAATACTGGGGCTTGATATGGATCTGATGAAGCAGAGAATGAAGGTTTTGATTTATTAACGCATAAACGTAGTGCTGAAATAATCATGTGTGATATTAACCGAACTAATAAAGATTGTACGGGGACAAAATGTGTCCTCAGAGTAGTTTGCCATCATTTATACGCGTGCTTTATATAACGTGGTGTATTAGAATTGCACTAATCCGACATAATCATAAACGTGTGCTACGATTTGCTTGTTTGAAATGTTTTAGCTTAGCATTACTTTAGCGGAGGCTTTGGCCTAGTTGCCTGGTCTCACGGTTTAGATGTTTGTATTTTTCCACTGTGCTATTAAACGTGTATTTCTGCTTGAAGCTGTATTTTTTCCACAGAAACTGTTCACATGCTTATCTTAAAGTTAGTGCCAGCCGGCATATTTTCTCTTTAATTCAAGGTCGACTTGCAGGTGCGGACAATGGAGGCTCTGAGAGTAAGCTAATCGAGAGACAATGTTGCAAATTACGTACCCATCTCCAAGGATAATGTATGCTTAAGTAAAAGCTTGAGAACTGTCGTTTTTGATTGGTCAATTTGAAGCTAACCTATGAACCCACCAATGGAGACCCTACTGGACTTGAACTGTTGTCTATAAAACCCAGGTGCACGAGAGGAAAGCTCTCTCTATCTTCGGACATCCCGCCATTTTTGACTTCGTAGCTACTATGGCCCACTTTGCTGCGACGCCATTTTGAGAGACTTTGATGCTTTCTCTAATCGAGAGAAATAGACTTTAATGATTCTTGCCCTAGACACTTTAACTTTGATTTGCCCCTTTGCATGAAGTAGTAGTCTTAACTTGCCGCCGTGAGGCAATTGCCCCGTTCACCCCTGCCCCTTTGTCCCGTCCCATGCTGATCGAGAAACGATACCTGTGAGACGAAGACTTCATTGATTGCTGATCGGAATTGGTAATTATGAAAGGAAATTGTAAAATTGCATTGTGGTTCTTTTAGGTAACCAACTGCTGATTTTGATAAGGACCCCAGCTAGGAGTTTTCCAAATTGATGTTGCCAAATTGTTTTTGCATGAAGTCCCACATGCTGATGCTAATTTGAAGTTAGACGAGGATTCCATATGTCGCACGATGCAATTTGAGATCTTGTTATGCTGACTAAATGTACGCAATTAGTTCATTACAGATTATCGTATTAGTGCTTTGCATTGCCATTATCGAATGCCTTGTGATTCAAATGCTTCATAGATTACACTTGTTTCGACGTTATGGACAGCTATTAATGTTCATATATGTCTATCATTTGGTGTTGAGACACATCTATATTGTGCTAGCTTTGTTAATATAGGGAAATAAATTCACTAACTTTGCAATAAACTGGTGTGGTTATTCCTGGCTGAAAGGTCAGGGTTCGCCGAAATGTATTCTGGATTAATTGTTAAGTGTTATGTTGTTCAAGGTGTTGCTTATGTTCGTTATTGATTATCGATTTAAGGTGATTGATCGATTAAGAGTACAGAGAGTTCCCACTTAGTCAAAAGATTCATCGACCTAAAGAGCGTCCGAACGCAGGTAAATCGTTACCACGTTCCGCTCTATCAGATCCATGAACACGTGCCTTCCGTGTCTCATGAAGTGTTATTTGACTACAGCATGGCGTGTGGCACACCTGCCCTCGAGCTTTCCTTTACTGCAAGGAAGCCCTGTCTTGCCTCCTGAGCTGCAATAGTAAATTCAGGGTTGATTCAGATGGCAGCTCCCTTCTCTGCCAAAACATGTTTTTTCCTGCCAGCCACAACACTAATCCCTAACCCTAAAATTGAGGATGCATGCGATGATGCTGAAGGCAGTCGGACCGGGTAGGGGAGATGGTATTAAAGGTCAATGAGTAAGGTCTACTACAAACAGGGAGGAGAAGGAAAATCTGTTAAACAGACAGGTGAACAGAGAGTCCACAAGCTCCTTCATTTTGCAAGTGGCTGATGATTCTGGTAAACTTAGAATTCAGAGATTTTTTTTCTTCTCGAGCACAGTTCATTTCTTAGCATTGATCACTTTGAGGACTTTTTTCATATGAAGATTTTTTTTATTTCTACTGGTAATTTCGTCTTCAAGGTCTTTCTGTCATATCCACACGTTCCCTGCCTGTCAGTGTGCTCTCTCATTTGGTCCATTCTTATTGTGAGTCAGTTTTCCCATCAATGGTAGCTAGACCTTTTTGAGTACTCAGGATGCGTACCTGTCCTGGGCCACAGGAGGCAGACGTGCCTTAAGCCTCAGGTGCATCCTGGCCTGAAGGTACTTCAAGAGCAGGGATCCAAGCCACTTGCAGCAGCAGCCTGCTCCTCTGTGTTAGCCTTGCTGGTGAACTCTGTCAAGTTCCTCTCTCTGGAATGGATTCCCCAAACATTGGGCCCAGGAAGACAACAGTCGGATCCAACCAGGTCACACTGATCATTGGCAGGCCCACCAGGTAAGGACATCCACTGCACTCTTGAAGGAAGAGATTTTTCCAGACACTCTTCTGGGGCCTCAGCAGGCAGCTACCCCTCTAGCCTTAGCAGGGTATTGGCCCGAGTGCACTGAAAGTAAGGATCTAGTCTTCTTGCAGCAGCAGCTTGCTCCTCTGTGTCTGCAGCAGCCTCACCAGTGAATTCTGTTAGACCCCACTCTCCTGAGCAACGCAGCTCCATCTCACTCCCCAGGGAGACAGTAACCAAATCCAAACCAGTGATGCCAATCCAGCAAACCACAGCATCTCCTCCATCTCACTACCAAACCGAGCGTCATGTCAAGGTAAAGCTGTATATATTTGATCACGATGCTTAGCAAGTGCAGCAATGGATCTGTCCTGCTTTCACTCAGCTTATCCTTATTTTACATTTCGTAGATGAGTAACCCTCATGGCGGATTTTTCAGATGTACCTTCCTAGCCTAGGGAGTTTCAAGTAGAGAGGCTACCTTGATAACGCATCTCTTGTATTCCGGCTGAGGATATGTTAAGGAAAATTATTTCAATGAATCAATTTCAATTGAAATTTAATATGGATTAGAAACAGAATTGTGTTAATGGTAATTGTTTATAGACACTTTATTATTTTTATTTAATTAAGCGTTCATTTTTAAATTATTGTAGGGGTTACGTTGTGAACAATTATTTATGTTCATGCAATTTAAATATGTTACGAGTCAGGTAAAGGGTTAGTAATGGCTTTAGGTTGAGGATAAATAGTTCATTAAATCATTAAATTCAATGTGAATGTGAGGGTTTGTATTTAGATTACCTCAAGGACAAATAAATAATTAACCTTAACCTTATTTACCTTAATTAAGGGTTAGGATTAGTATTACTGTTAGATTAAGAATACTTACTTAATTTTATTTACTTTTAATAATTTAAGGGGTAGGATTAGGTTAAGCATAATTATTAAATTAAGTAATAGTTGGACACAACATTTTCATTACGGTTGCATTAAGGATATTTGTGCAATTTAATTTAATTTAAATTATTTAAAGGCTAGGGTTAGTATTTCAGCTAAGCTAAGAATAATTACTTAATTTAGTTTAATTTAAATGAAGAAATGGTTAGGTCTGAGGGTGGGCATAAGGGTTAAGTATAGGTATCAGATTGCACTGAACTGAATTTGATTTAGTTTAGGGTTAGGACAATATTAATGAAATATTATATTAATTAAACAATATATTTAAATATAAACATTAACATTCATTTAAAAAGGTTGATATAGCAGTAGGGTTGGGCTAGCAGAGTTGAAGTAATTGTGAAATATATTTAAAACTTGCCTTAACAATGTAATTGCTTATGAGGTACTGGCATCATTGTAGTGATACGTAGAGTGGTGGATCTTTACGTGGTGCCATTCAACCATTTTGAAGACAGCTAAAGGATTGTTCCAGTACCTCAATGGTCTGCCAAAGCAGCCTGACACTCCCCTGTGATATTTTCCGATCACCTAATTTTGCGGAACTCTATATTTTTCAGTACAGGATCCTTAAAAATTAGATTAAAAGCTAAAAGTATTACAGCCAGTTAAGAAAACTCTGTGGACACAATTTCTCAGTTTTCAAACTTTATGTAGCATCTTTCTTTACCTCTGCATTCCAATTCCTTTCATTTTTCAGTTCTGACCCTTCGACGTAAATTAAAAAGGTCAAAGTGAAAAAACAGATGTTAAACTCCCTTATTACTCAAACATCAGCTTTAGATATACTTTGGATACTTTTTTGTTTTGTACCTATACATAAGCCTATCATTTTCTATAACCGTGCTGCAGAAACTAGGTAAATTCACCCAGTGTACAATCGTACACACTATGTGGGAGAAGCTCTGAAGTTTTCAGAACAATTTTCTTAGATTTCAAAACAATTACATTAGTATTTGTTCTTACTCTTCCTAAAACCTTCTGTTATCCCAATTACCTATGTGTATCTTAAACAACACTATTGTGGTACAATATTCACATACAAGTTTAACTCGTTGGAATTATATGATCATATTATCTTAATCTATTTTGAAACTAATTAATTATTTGTCAGGAGTAATCAATCACAACTGAAAAAGTATTTAATGCATAGAAAAATAACCAAATAAGCAAATACTTTGTTGGCTTATTAATCAGTAAGATCTTTCTGTTCCATATGGTCTTACATTACTTTAATTGGTTCACAAGAAATATGTTATAAAAAATGGCAGCAAGTGTAACCCTCTTGAATCAATTTTTCAACAATATTTGATAAAGAAGATAGAAATATTCTGTATAAACTGGCTGCCCTTTAGATGCTTGGTAAACTTGTGCAGTCTTTAATATCACTTAATTCATCTACCTGGATAATGGTATTTATGGGGTTAGGTTGATACTTCACAAGGTCAATATATTCTTTCAGTGGATTTAAGCATGACTGCTTTCCAGCTCCCCTGCTTTTTGATTTAGAACGTTTATTGAGACTATTCAACAAAAAATATAAACCTGTGAAGGGCAGAGGGGCCAAAGAGAGAAAGGAATAAAAGGGAAGCAGTCTTACAATATGACTGTAAAATAAGACTGTTGGGACGGAGAAGTTCCTTGCATGGTGATGGACGTGTACTTCTGTCCTGAATGCCCCAACTGCTATGATATTTGGATTCCTGGAGTTGATTGATGTGGTCACGGGCGAACATGGGTCATGCGTGTCCACATGACATAGGCCTGTCTCGCAGATTGTGGCCGTAAAGGACCAGGAGGGGCGCTCAAAGCACAACCTTCATAATGATGAAAGGCTAGTGTCTTCACCAGAAGTTAAGCAGCACGAGCAAGGTGGTGGCAGCATACCATGTAATGATCAGTAGGACTGAATAGGCCTTTTTACCTGTGTCACTGGAGTGAGGCCAACAGGCTCACTCATTTAAAATGTCACTGATGTGTGCTCCACTAACCCTTGGCTTACATCAGATTGGTGTGTAGTGCTGTGCAGTGCGTGTGTGTGTTATATTCATGTGGGGGATGTATGTGTGCCTGTGATGCAATGCTGGGCAGTGCATGTGTGAGATTTACATGTGCTGGGTGTTTGTGTGCCTATGAATGGAACAATATATGGAAGTTTCTGGGTCCCATTTTGGAAGTCCCAGGGCCAACTGTAAGAGCATGAGGAGGTAGAGGTATCCCCCCAGACAAATTTGTGGATTGCTGCATTCCAGTGAGTTGGGCGGGAAACACTGGAAGAAGGAAGAGCTAGGCTCTTTAGTATACTTCAGTGGGTGCTCTTTGATTCAGAGAGAGATCACTGGGAAGGGACCTGGGCACATATCAGGAAGGCGATGAGGCTACTAAGAGATTCATAAAGAGTAGATTTGAGGCCCTAGAGTTGAACTTTTGATGCACATATTACTGTGGCTGACGTCCAGGTGTGAAGCTCTAGTTACTCACATGGCTTGCATTGTGGGGCTATCAGAGTAATAGTCACTCCTGCTGTAATAGACTTCTTTCTGGAGGAAGGGTGGGGGAAAAGAGAGGGCACTTTTGAAGGAAGCAGGGCCCCAACATAAACTTTAAAGACTCGGACTCTGGTGTCTGGAAATGGACCAAAAGAAGGGGAGGTCGTGGCACCCAAAATCATCAACTGTCAAGTAGCCAGCCTGGTTGTGCCATGAGGCAAAGCTCTGCAAGGCTTTTGGCTGCGGCAAAGGCTGGAGGCTAAGGCCTGCCAATTTCCCAGCAGGGTGATGAAATATCACCCAAGGAATCCAAGATCATCTGCCCCTAGAGCCTGGAGCATCAGTGCTTGCTTGCATGCCAAGACCAGTGTGCCCCATGAGGGAGAGGAGAGTGCTGGAAGGAGCATGTTTCAGTGGTAGATCCTAATGATTGGATACCTAAAGTGAGTTGGGAGGAGAACAGCTTTTGCACTGTTCGGTTCATAGCCCACGTGCAGAAAGAAATTGGTGACTCCATATGCCAAGTGGAGCTGCAGTGAAAATTACTGCAGTGCCGATTGGGCTGCACCCCTTGTTCAGAGTGAAGTTAGCAACTCTGTATGTCTGGGGGGGTTGCCATGAAGATTACTGCTGTGCCCATTGGGCTGTACCCTATTGGGCGTTGCGAAGTCAATGACCCTATACGCCAGGTGGGGCTACCTTGAAGATTACTACATTGGGCCGTAGCCCATGTGAGGAGTGAGGACGATGACCCCATATGCCAAGTAGGCCTACTGGGAAAAAGGCAAGAAGTATGGTCTGACGAAGACTGTCGTTGCATCAACTTCTGTCCATCCATGGGAAGGACTTAGTGAAACTTACCGGCATCAGTGAAGCACTGGGGACCCCCCAGGCACTACTTCTGCAGGACGGCATGTGGGGAACTCAATGACACCTGACTGCTGCCCCAGGCCACACGGGAGGAACTCACAGGAGACAGCTGCTGTGGCTTCAGCTTGTAGATTCTGGTTGTGTAGGCCATGCTGTTGCGCATAAAACTGATTTGAGGGTTATACGGCCCTAGAGGAGTTTGCCTGTCATATAGTGTTTCGGCACTGGAACCCTTTCGACTTTAATTGGAGTTAGGACATCAGGAGCAAAAGGCTTCAACCCCCACGGTTGGGCCCAGTAGTTCCTGCTTGCCCATGTTTCTCTGAACTGAGTTATGACAAACATATTATGAAACACTCCCTGCTTAAAAGATAAATGTGAAGGTAAACGCCAACCATGCAGGCTGCATGGACTTTTCATACCTACTGACAAGTAGCAACTTACAATGTGGACATCCTAAAGTAGAGTGACTTAGCAGCAAACAGATATGTACGATCACTCATATAATGAGGGATTACCAGTCAGCACATCTCTAGTAATGAACACCAATGACTCATTACAATGTCACATTTAGGAGGTATCATTGCAGTGCAGACCATATATCTTTCGGCCTGGATGACTGCAGGAGTAGGTCTGCATAGAGTTTGAGCTGAGCATTACAGTAGATGAGAGAATCGAGCCAGGGCTTGATGTTTGGAGCCCAGCCTCTACCCGAACCAGCAGGCCACCTGCCAGTTTGCCAGCAAGTGGTAGAGCTTCAAACCCCCTACTCAGGGCTGGGAGATCCTCCACCCACCCAAGGATGGGGACTTTAGGGTCCATAGCTATCAAGTGATGAATCTCTTGAAATAAAGCAGCAGTAACTTCACTCCAGAAAGACTGCACTGAGCCATATGACCAAGCCACAAGGAGAAAGTCAGCATTGGGTGACCCACATCTATCGCAGTTGGAGTGTGCTTGACACCCATATTTGTGTAGCTTGTAAGGGGTGTAGTACACCCAGTGGAGGAATTTAAAGTAGATAATCTGCAGCCCACTACTCAGGGATAGCATACCAGGTTGTCTGCAGCAGGAGCATCAAAGCCTGTCTGGTAACACCTTCTCTAGCGCAGATTCCTACCCAGACTTAGCCCTGTCATTGGGGTTAGGGGCCCGCTCAGGTACTGATCGGAATTTTTCCAAGGTCTGAAACATCTCTGGCTCCTACAAAGAAGTGGGAAATACAGATGTCCAGGCAATTTGTATAGGGTAATGATGGAAAACACCCAGAGAGGAGTAAGGGGAAGCCTCTTGAATGTGATCCAACTGCATAAAATAACCATATTTGAGGAGGCCACTCCAAGTCACTAGCCCCAGGGCATGCAGCTGTGACACACTTCTGTTTTTTTTGGATTGTGTATAACGTCCAGTTTGGGGTGGTGAAGCAGCCCCAGGACATAGCAAATATTGTGGTCTAACCTCTTTCTCTGTGAGTCCTATGAATGCACTGTGCATATGATAGTGCTTATAGATTTTGACAGTCGAGGGGATGGCAGGCCAAGTGATATAAAAACTGACATAGGGGCCACACCTTTCAACTCAACTGGGGATGGCAGGCCAAGTGATATAAAAACTGACATAGGGGCCACACCTTTCAACTCAACTGAGACATGTGTGGTATACGGGGACAGGTGGTACCAGTAAATGAGCACAGTGGGCCTGCACACAGACATAATAAGGTTCACAATCACCTGTTAATATCTCCCACTTTATCCTAGGCTGATCTCCTGCCCATGCCAATTAGATCATTTTCGAACACAGCATCCTGAAAAAGATCATACCGGTAGGATGGGAATATTTATGAAGAGGTATAGTAGTTTCAGGAGGACTATCACCTTCATAAGGGAGATTCGACCTGCTAGCAATGGCTGGAGGACTTTCCATCTGGCATCTGATCAGATAGTTCATCCAGGACCACCACGTAGTTCTCTCTAAGAATCACATCCATATCCCTATTGATCCAGATCCAGTCTGGAACAAATATAACTATGGATTTGTGAGAAAAAAAATTAAGATTTTGTTTCTAGCTAATAGTCACTCTGGAGTACTTCAATGAGCCCTCACACCATTCCAAAGGGAAGTCTTGAGAAAATCTAACTGTGCCATTTGTGAGGGGAAACTGTAAGATTATTTCTAGGTGACAGTCACTCCAGCGAGGGAGTCAAAGTTAAGAAATTCTCTCATGATCTAATTAAGGCAGGACCCAGGATGTTTCAGGTATGGCACACCTGCATACAAAGAAATGAGTGGAGGTTTGGGTACCTGAAGGTGTGAGCAGAATAATGTGGTTATAGCCCTGTGACTCCCTGCTTTTTCCCTATATATCATGATCTGCTTCATATATTAAATTCTGTTTGCAGATGCACCTCATTATTAGCAGCCAAAATATTAAGATGATACTCGATACCAACGATTTTTGTTTCTAGTTTGACTGCTTTCAAAAGGGGGGCCTTTTGAGTATGTACTCATAGGCTAAGGAACATTTCTTGAAAATCAATGTAAATAAGTTTAAGATTGTGGTCTTCGGTAAGAAACGTTCCAATACTACGTTTATTTGGTTCTTGAGAACTGAAACATTAGAGAGTTCTTTCTTATTAATATCTGGGGATGACTATGACACAAAATATTAATTTCGATCTTCATATTCAAAATGTAACCACCAAGAGAATTTCACACTCTTAAATCTCATGGCAAAGCACACAAAACATACACCAAAAGTGTATACCACAATGATTCCTCCAACAGTTCTATATCCTGTTCAAAATATTTATATTAGAGTAGCCTAGAAGGTCAAATAATAGAATCATTTCTAAAAGTAATGAGAGGCTTTCCATTAGGACTCGTGCTTCTAGAGATGGGTTTAATCAACTGTCACTTTCAAGCATAATGCACAGTTCTGAGAGAGATATAAGATTGCTATGATATAGTCCGTACACAACATGTGCAGCTATTAAGAAATAATTATGGTCGTATGAATCCTGTAGGTGTTCTTTTACTGATAATTTGAACGTCACAATTACTCATCTAGGTTTGCAACCTGGACAGAATTTAATATGCTGTATTAAAAAATCTGACACTCAATTCTAGTTTTACACCAGATTGAAAATGCATCATGTTATACAGCAGGGACAATATAAGGATATTTTTGCGACTTTCAACCAAAAAGGATGCAAACTGATCTGTTGTTTCTGATGAACCATGACTTACCTAGGTTCATTGTTTTTCTTGGATTGTAGCGTCTTCCATTACAGTAGAAATTGGCAAAATGGTCCAAAAAGTGTGGCTCAGTGCATGCTGTCCTCTATGCCATATTGCAATTCAAGATGAGAAGAATGTTTCACTTTTTTGTCCTGCAACTCAATATCTACAGCGTCGCTACTTAAGAAGAATGTTTTTATCTTATCCAATTTAGAATGCCGAAAATGGTCTTTCTTACATTTCTAATCCAAGTAATATCACAGATGTTCTTTGGATTTTTAATTTTATTTAACTGTTTCCTAATTTTGAGATGCATTTTAAGTGTTGCATTCATTGTTGTAATGTATACTTGTTTGTTGCCCACATTAATGTGGTCTCATCAAACTGATAAAACAAGTAAATTGAGTAATCAATCTATATTATAATTCAAAAACCTATTATGGTTTCCAGACCCGGAAAAACAGACTGTCATACTGTCCAATTGTTTCTGTTCATATTCTATACCTCTTGCAGACATCCATGCTGCTGTTGCCATTACCTCTAATCCTCTATCAGTAATGGTTCTGCATCAAACAAGTACATTTAGTGAAAATGGCAGTAGCAACGTAAACGCCTGAAAGGGTCACAGAAATTCATCAAAATATGTAAGCTGCTTAATAAATTGATACATGAAAAACAAACAAAACACTACTCTGCTAGAGCAGTCCTTCCCTACTTGTGAATGCCTTTTGTAGAAATTTGGACAGCAGTCTACACCATGAAAAACAAGTAATCTATCTCGCCATTCCTGAAATTTGCTGACCTCAGAACATTCTGCTTTCACCATGTTGATGCCAGATGTGAGGGGATGCGGGCTGTGCTGTATCTAGCAGAAAGTAACGCTACAAGACCTGTCTAGTGTCCCGCATGATATGTTGTGCACAAAATGGAATTCCTTACTTTGAAGTGAGCTGCCAAAGAGCGTTGAAGTAACAATGGAACATAATATTTGGCTTCTTAAAAAATACATTATAAGGTAACGTATCAGAGATTATGAATAGTTTGCGCTTTAGTGTTAGCTCCGAATCTTAAAGTCTGGAAGTCTTCCATTGCACTACTTAAGCGGGACGAATCTTAGATTTTTCAATCTTTTCTAAGTATAAGGAACCTTACCATGGTAGGCTGACCTTTTGGGCACAGATGGACAAATATTGTTTAATAGTAAGGATCTTTTTGAGAGTAGCCTTTTTCGTCTTGTAACCCCTGCTGAAGCAGATGTTTTAATTAGAAATTATTAATGAATGTTTATGTATTTTGAATAGCGAATTATGTAGAAAATGAATAACGGAAGGAAAAATAATGCACACGTTTGAAGATTTGACCTCGGAGAAAGTCCACCAGTGTTCACGAAATGTACTAATTGATGATTAATACTAATGAAATATTGAAAATGTATTAGATTAATGTAGTAATATGTCATATTTATGGATATGAAGTATGTTCTTAATTGTAGGCCTTAACTTAGCAAGAGTCTTGGCCTAGTTGCCAGGCCTCAGGCAGAAGCAGTATTTCTTAGCGGTTAATAGAAAATGCTGATAGAGTAAACTACCTGTGAAATGTCCATTGTTTATTAAAAATGCTTAGCGGAAGCTTTCCATGAGAACCAACTAACAGGAGACAATGTCCTTAAAATTGTAAGAAGTGATGTGTAATGTGTGTGAGATGTACTTTCCCAGGACACAAACAATGAAGACACTGACTGGAGACGAAGATGCAACAATTTGTTACCTGACGAGCAAGATGATGAGGACATCATAAAGTGGACCAATCAACTTCGTGTGAAGAGCGAAATATTAGAATTCATAGATTTGGCATAGAAATATTATTGGGTAGTGGATAAACGTACGATTAACTGACCAATAGGAAATTAGGGGATAGTTTATGTGACTTTGACATAACAACCCGACAGAGGGAACTTAGACAGACGATGATACCAGACATCTAGAGTGACTTTGGGAGAAAAAGAGATTTGAGATTCTTTCATTGGGCTCATACTCTCTGACTTAGAGCCTGATGTGTTGCTGATCAATTGATGACCTGAGGACGAAGACTGATTCTGTTTGCTGACCCATACCATGGATAGGTAGATATGACTAAATGTGACTGTTATGCATTTAATGCTTTTACTTTCTAGGTACCAACTGCGCTGTCTTCATAACCTTCTTGGCTAGATGGGTTTCTAAATCTGTGTTCTAAATTCCTTGCATGAAACCCGACATGCTGATGCTAATCTGAGTTAGTTGAGGCTATTAATATGACGACGGATGAATTACAGGGACAATTTTTGATGAACTATCTTTCTGAATTCTATGTCTGATATATCCCTATTGCAGCTGACTTTGCTATTGATCTGCACCGTTGCCTTAGATCGTGTTGTGATTCAAGCCTTGAATAGATTGCGTTTCTTCTGTCGCTTTGGTCAACCAGTATTGTTTTCATATGTGTTTCATTTGATTTTGAGTTTAATCTACATGACTTTAGCATTGTTAATATAAGGGAAATACACTGAGTAAACTTTTACTAAAGGTGTGGTTATTCATGACTGAAAGGTCATGGTGTGTGAATAATTACTGACTCCATTGATTATTGAATTGACTAATGATTATTGAATATTGTGTATTGATTATTGTTTTTGTTCTGGAACTATGGTAAGAACATACTGAACGAGTCAAAAGGTTCATCGACCTATACGCGTCCCCTTATAAGTTTACTTATTAAGGATCAACGCACTAACACCCCTTGTTTCCGTTTGTATTTGTGTACATGTAAGAACACTGTACTCTAATGTTTTTTGTTCTTTAATATACAAATATCTCATTACAAAATTCACTTGCGCATATAGCGATTTTCTTATGTTTTTCTAAAAATGATGATTGTTATTTTATTTGAATATTAATTGTATTTTAAATACATGAACTTGAATACACTTTAAAAAAAGAAAAAAAGCAAGTTCCACATTTTAAATGTAATGCCTTGCCAGCTCTGTGGCAAATGAATGTGGTAAGCTTTCTAATGAGTGGAGAGATGACCAGTAAATATACGGCATGATTGACCTTTAGTGATTGTACGTAGGTGGAGACTGTCTCACAGAGATTCATGTGGCGGAACCAAGTACGATTGCATAGCTGCTGTATATAGGAGAGAGGGACCTTTCAACCAATTAATTTTGCAAATTACTATGATGAGGCTCTTGGTCTACATGAGGTTAGAAAGGCATGTAACCTCACTTTTGAAGTTGAAGTGTATTGAGCCATCTTCTGGCTTCTCTAACATTTAATACTTAGGGGGTCATTTTGAGTTTGGCAGTCTCAGGACCGCTATATTGGCAGTGGAGTTTGTACTGTCAACCGCCCGGCGGTGAAGATCACCATATTATGACCATGGCGGTCTTCCCCACAGAAGACAGCCAAACAACTGCAAGTACCGCCACTGCGGGGACCATGTTCCCGCCAGACATATTACGCGGTTGCACACCACCACTGTGGTAGACACCAACTCTATAAAAGGTGACACTCACTTTCTGGAACAGATACCTGACTGGAGTCGCCTGGAACCAGAACTGGAAGTTCTCCCACTGCGCCTGTTCGCACAACGACTCTGGAACTAACAACAGCGACAAAGACAACAACTGTGAGTACACACACACACACCTACCTCACACTGGAGACACAACATACACATCTTGGACAGCAGGTGACGGTGACACACACATGTAACCACACACCCATACGCACATACACACACAACAAAATTTACACATGCACGCCCATACTACACACATGCACACCGGTACTACCACACCACGGCTGACACACACATGCCATACACACACCAACCCGCAGACACAGCACCACCACTGTCTCACAACCATCCACAACAGGATTGATACACACAACAACAACACAACCACAACTACACAGATGCTACACCAAGCAATGTCATTGTACACCACCACATTATAACACATACTGACAACACGGAACAACACCAGACAACCAATAAACACATTCACACAGCCATACGAGGCAGACATCACAACATGCTAACACCACACACAACGCATATGACATAGCCATCACCACACACCCAGACGCACACAGTACAACCACACAAGGGCACACAACACCACCATTACACAACTCTACACAAACAATAAACAATTATGCTCCATAGATGCATGTGACAACACAGTCATATCTGACACATTACACAGCAATGACAGCAGGACATTTGGTAGGGCCACACATGCAGCCCAGGCACAACAGCTGGCACAACCAACACACACGTCACACACGCACAAACCAAAGCCCACAAACACCTAACTGCCATGTGGAACAAAAGGCAGGACAAGTATGCAAACATTGAATCCAACAACATGTCAGCCCAGATGTATTAATAAATTAGTACACATAAAAATAAAACTATGTACAAATAAAAAGCCATTGGCCAGTCCAAATTGCCAAAGGCACACATGACACTTTAAAGTGCCCCAACTTGACTCCTGACTGCAAAATGACCTCCACATAGTAGGGGCATCAAGGGGGCAGGCAAGCAAGCACCTCAAGGATTAGGGGGAGGGGGTTTGGGCTTGGGTTTGGGAGGGGGCCCTTCGGCTTGGGCTTGGGTTTGGGAGGGGGGCCTTGGGCCTGGGCTTAGGAGGGGTACACTTCTTGGCAGAGGGAGGGACATGGGCACTAGCAGGAGGGCAGGGGAGGACTTGGAGTTGGAAGGGCCGGACTTGGGGAGGGAGGAAGAACGCTTGGGGGTATCACGGGGTGGGAGAGGAGAGGAGAACAAGGAAAACTCCAAGAGGAAATTTATTTTTGACACACAGGGCAGTCATGGCAAAAGGGTTTGGGAGTGGGGGGAGAGGGAGTGGTAGTAAGATGTGTGGGTCTGGATGTTTTGGGTGCAAATGCGTGCGTGGAATGCTTGTGGGTGCTGGCTGTCTGTTGGGTGGCTGAGTGCGAGCGTTTAGGTGTCTTGGGAGGAGGGGAGAAGGTGTATGGAGATGCCATGCTGGACGGGTGACTGTCTCTTGGGGTGGTGTCTGTAGGTATGGTACATGTGTTGCATGTTGGGGTGTCAGTGGTTGTGGTGGGTGCGGATGTGGTGACTGGGGTGGATGTCTGCGGGTCTGATATTGCGGTGACTGTGGGTAAGACAGGTGTGGTGGCTGGATCTACGAATGATGATGTGGTGGCTGCATGCGTGTCAGGTCTAGTGTCTGTGAAGGAGGGGTGCTGAGGAAGTCAGTGTAGGTAGTGGTTGTGTCTGCAGGTGGGTGTTGTTTGTGTGCATGCCGGTGGTGGGTCTTGTGGTGCTTGTGCTTGTCAGTGCTAACCTTGTCTGTTGAGGTGGATGCATACCTGTGTGTATGTGTGCTTTGGATGGGTTTTGGGAGAGGGCCTAGGGTTTGGGAAGAGGTAAATGGAGGGGGGACGGTAGACAAAGGGACACTGGCTGCCGTCAGTGAGGAGGCCAGTGCCTGAAAGGATCTCTGGAGGCCAGCAGGGCACTGTGAATGCCTTCCAGGAACACATTGCTCTGTTGGACTTGAGCTGTCAGTCCCTGGATTGCATTCACGATGGTCATCTGACCCACAGAGATGGACCTCAGGAGGTCAATAGCCTCACTGGGGCAGAGGCAGATCTGCCTGCGGTGAAGGAGATGCCCACCCTTGTAGGTGAGTGGGCATGGGCAACTGGGCTGGGAGCTACAAGGAGGGCGGTGGTAGTGAGGGTGGTGGCGGACAATGATGGTGTGGGGTGGTCCCCGATGGGTCTGCCACTGCCAGGGGGTGTCCACTGGAGGAGGATTCTGAAGAAGAGGTGGTAGATCCGGTTTTCCCAGTGGCACTCCCCTCGTCCTCCATCCCACTGGTTCCCTTGGACTCCCTGGGACCAGCTTCCTAGGTCCCATGGGCTGCTGCTTCCCCACTTGCCTGTACCCCTTCTACTTTGCCTGATGATGCTGATGCACACAAATAGAGAGAGAGAGGGTGGGAGAGACAAGGAGAGAGATAGGGTGAAAAAGGGTTAACATATAGCTCTCATACACACTAGTTAACAATCTGTGACATTACTTATCCTGGATAGTCCATTGCAGGTGCCATCATACATTATCTACATCATGTCACAACATGTCCCTACTATCCACACCTGTATTGCAACCCTCACTCCTACAACAATACCAAAGTAGGACAGCAGAACAGGAGTCATCCACATGATGACTACCAAAGCCATTTCTGCTGACACAGCATGCCCTGGATGCAGTATAGAATGTATACCTGAATACACATCATGTCGCTCCATGTCCCTATTAGCCATTGGATGTCCATCTGACTGAAAAAAACACTACTGGCCACTACTGTAACAACACATGATCAGACTATGCCATCTGAAACAGATCCATAACACTTAAGACAACTCCACTCACAGTCCACACTGCACCAGCCTGTCACATTACATGCCAGATCAAACACTCAGTACAGTGTTGCCAATATGGAAAACAACACAGATTTGGCAATTACAAGTCACACACCCAAACTGTTGACATCTGATGTGTAAAATGAGAGTCTGAGGTATAGCCATTAGAAAAGTCTCACCAGTCAGAAAGCCAGATTAGCAGACACCAAACACATATATGCCACAACTGACGAAGCTGCTAAGTGCATCTACAAAATCTCATATAGCACCCATGACACATCCATACTCAATCACTGAGTGCAGTGTCACACCAGATGTACTTCAGGAACACACATATTACATCACGGTCCACTTAAAATGCAACCACACATGAAGTCACACATGTCAGACTGTGCAACATGACAACTCAACCCTCAAACATCAATCCAGTAACGACAATACCTGTCGCAGAGGTCAGACAACACACATCTGACTGTAATTGTCAGGATGGATGAGGCACAAATGGACCAACACCACTACCTGTACACTATTTACACATCCCACTACTACATGAGCCAGCCAGGGTAGACTAAAAGCAATATTCGATTCATATCTACATGCCATGTGACATGCAAAAGGACAGCCTCTCCTATTCTGCCACTTCAGAGTGGCAGAGGCAAGCAGAAAAGTCTCAGCCCATCAGATGGGCCCCCAACTTACCATTAGGACATGATGTTGGCAGCAACTCTGTAATCTAGCTCATCAATTGCTAGGCCATTGTCATACATCCCATATACATACCATGCTCACATATATACAAGACCTGTTAGGCACCTACCACCCCTAGCACCATTCCATAGGTCTGAGGGTAAAATCCTTATAAGTATAGCACCTAAGAATGAATTATGTCTGCAAACTGACCGCATCAATTGTACATGTAACAGTTTCCCAGTTAGCCTACCTTCACATACCCACAGCCAGCAGATCACCTATATATGACAATACAGCTAACAAGTCAATGATCCAGTCGCACCAAGGGCATATCTGTAGTGTAACTTTGATGGCAGCCCAACATTCAGCCAAAAACATCACCAGTACATGATGTATTAATTCCCAGTGATTAAACTAGAGTTGCACAGTAGCATATACAGGTATGCTACACAGATGGGAGTGGACTGACACCTCAGAGCCACAAATGCAGATGGATGGAGCTAGTCATCCTCAGTGCTTAGGCTGATACTAATACAGACATCCTTTGTATCGGCAGGATCTTCTCACACATGTGGCAATGTCACATGAGCATCTCCACATTCCGGACATGGAGAGGTATTTTAATGGGAGATGTACATCCACTTACAGTAAAGCATGCCAACACATCTACTATCTATACTCAGCCAGGGTGCATATTACCCATGCCCAATATACGGTACACAGGATTTCTATGCAACAATGTCACTTTGCCTGAATTAAGGCACAATATCCCTATTTAGGCCAGCCAAGTGCCAGGAACCAGTCTGTACTCACCCCCTTATGGCTGCTGGCCTGCTTTCAAACGCCCATCTGCCTCAGGGTAGGCCACCGCCAAAACGCAGGCCTTTGGGGGGGTCAAGGTCTGACGGGCACCCTTCCCTTGTTGGGAGGACATCCACAGCTGGGCCTCTGTGGTCTTTCGGGCCCAGCATCTCAGGTCCTCCCACCACTTTCTGCAGTGGGTGCTCTGCTGGCTGTGGACCCCCAGGTCCACACTTGCTTGGCGATGGCATGCCAGATCCCTTTCTTCTGATGGGCACTCACCTGCATCGATGACACAGACAGAAGGGGATAGTCAGGTACACATGCCAACAGCAGTGGACAATACTCATCGGACTCACCAAGTGCCCACACATACCCTTCCTCTCGGCTCACACACCTCTACCCCATGCCCCCAGCATGCATGTAGTCCCTCTCCAGTACACTTACTTCTTACACCATCACACACACATACCTATCACACATGACTATGGCATTGGGCTCACCTGTTCCTCTGCCATTCAGTGTTCAGCTGTCCATTCAGGGGTTAGACCAGTCCACAAGCTTCGCCATTTCTTCTGGGGTGAAGGCTGGGGCCCCATCACCTGCAGGAAGTGGCATTATGGCTTCCAGAGACAGGACACAGCAGCTCAGCTTGTGGAGGACTTTCTTGCAGGAGTGTCAGGAGTCAAGTGAGCAAGGCAGCAGAAAATGGCGATCACAGCCGCTGCGTACAGGACCGTTACCGCCAGTGGTGGTCGCCATTGGCCCCAATTCCCCATAGGCAGCAATGTTATCCGATGAGAAGTTTCATGGCAGTTGTGACTGCCTACCGCCATGATGACATACGCCGGCGGACTTCGGTCACTTCCAACTGTCTTGTGCAACAGGCCAGGCGGATGCCATTTGGTGAGCATATCATGCCTTGCAGTCCCTAAATGAGTGCATGATACACATTTATGTGCAAGGTGCGGAGTAGGCTTGTATTGTGCCATCATAGTTTAGCCAATATTTGTGACAAGCATGTTACTGTGAAGCTTCAGCTTGCTCATAATGGAATGTGTCAGCAGTGCAACATACGTCTACAGTGTTCAGTGTGTGCGATGATGACTTGTACTGCTTACATGTGTAAAGTACTCACCACTCATGACATTTTCTACTCTTTATCCTAGATATCCTGCCATGAGGAGATTGAGACATGCACCAGTGTACTGACCACTAGTTGACCTTGCTACAATGGACGACAAGTGCTGTGGGGCGGCCACTCACCTGAAAACCAGGCTGCCTGCAGGGGCAATGACTGTTCTCCCGACCTCCTGAGATACTTCTCAGTGCAGCTGATTCTACCAGGAGCCCCGGCAGGTGCCCCAAAAGGGAAGGGGATTTGGAAAAAGAGCGAAAGAAATACTGCACTCCTTTTCACCAGGTCCAGCCGGGTGTGGTTCTTCGGGTTAATTGAGGACTGTCAGTGGAGCCCCTGGAAGTTGCCTTTCTGTGTTGAATTACAATATTGGTGAAGCTATGTGCTATTAAAGGACTGTTTCACAACATTCAATAAGCATGCACTGGTCTCACTAAATTCGTCTAATTTGGTTATCACAGCACATTCACCTAGTAATATCAGCAACTTGGCCCTCTCTCTCTTCTCATGGATTAATACATACAAAAGGTGGAGAAATCTGAATGTCTCTAAACAAATTAAGAAGTTCTGCAAGTCTCTTTCATGGATCTGCTCTTTCACATTAGGTGTTCTATGGTAAAACTACACCATAAAACGAGTTGCAATACCAAAAGCAAGAAGACTCACACATAGAGTATTCCTAGCATTGAATGGCATTATCACTATTAACATAAAGTGAATTGTAATACCAAAAGCAAGTAAACTCACACATAAAGTAATCCTATCACTGAATTGGGTAATCACTATTATTACAAAAAATAAACAAGTGGAGGATAGTGAAGTTCTGTCACAGTTCTCAGTTACAAATGAAAGTTGTCAAGGCCCCCACGCTCAATCTGTTATTCAGCCCTCATCAAGGACCCCATCCATAAATCATGTCTGTGTCCTTAGAAGATGCCTTTCAAAGTCTCAAGAAGGCTAGAGTGCAATCAGTCTCAATTTTCAGCTTTCACCAAAAAACAAAGCGACCATAATAACATTCTACACAGATTCTAGACAGCATGCTCCACTTAGCTGACAGAAGTGTGTTCTTTCCTGAAGATCTCTGCAGAGGCTCTTTGCTGCCAGCCGAGTCAAGAGGGCAGTGGGTGGGGCCCGGAGGGAATTCCAGAGTGCAGAGGGCTTTCCTTGCCAGACAGGAAGAAAGCCAAGCAGAGTCATGTGCACAGCAAGAGTATTTATAGTCAGCATGACTCGTTTTTGAAAACAAGAGGCAGCTGCTACCAGGAGACCTTGGGGGTGTGGTGGTTGCCTGGCAACCAATAAACAAGTGAACCTGACACATTTAGAAGCACAAGACTTGACACAGTCACATGTGTTCAAAAAGCATTGGTGAAAGCAACTATATAGTGCAACAAGCATTAGTAACATCAAGTACATATCAAACATTGGCAATATCTATCCTAAAATGCAGACAGAACAATGACGTTACAAGCAACCCAGGGGGCTACGCGCACATAATTAAAGCAACTCCCCTGAGGATGTTGACAAATTAGGTAGGGTTGTTGGGTCCTGACAACAGGGATATCAGCCAGATCCATCGCCTGATTTGTCAGACCATCATGGATCTATGTGGCCAGTTGAAGCCTGGTCTCCTACCTGCCATATGCAATCCCTATGCCATCCCTCCCACACTACAAGTCCTGTCAGAGCTACACTTTCTTGCCACTGGGTCATTTCAGAATACAGTGGGCTCGACAGCAGGAATGTCACAGTCCATGTTCAGTCTAGTGTTGAAGGATGTACTGGGTGCTTTATTGAAACACCTGGACAGCTACATCAGGTTCCCCCAACGTGCAGATTTGGCCTATGTGAAGGCAGACTTCTATGATGTGGAACACATTCTTTATGTGACGGGGGGCATAGATGGCACCCATATAGCCTTGGTCCCTCCCAGTGCCAATGAACAGATGTACAGGAACAGGAAGAACTACCACTCGATGTCCAGATGGTGTGTCTGGCAGACCTGTACATTGCACAGGTGACAGCCAAGTTTCCAGGATCTGTGCATGACTCAAACTTTAGAAGCCTAATTATTCAGCACCCATCCAGGATACAAACGACCGTTAGCCAGCTCTTCTAGGTAAACATAAAGAATTTATTAGAGATAGAAAGACATGTACATGGAGGATGCTCGGTACTAGTTTTACACGAACAGCCTGATTAAAGGAAGTAATACACAATCTTTTATAGTATTAAACCACAAAATAATTCGACGTTCTATTGGTTCTTGACATTGACGTATGATTGACGTATGATTATTTCTCCATTATGGCTGACATCACGTACTTAGACTGGTACTTTCCAGAAGGGATATTGCTTCAGTTAGCATGCAATGACGATGATATTGCATGGTGGCTGTTCAGAGAGCAAGCCTTGCAACATAATGCGTTCCTAGCAGTAGCGAATTCCATTTGTAGGCCTCTTTCCTTAATGATAGGCCTGTGCAGAGAGTGTCATTGTGTATCACAGGGGTCACTAGGCCTAGCATACCTAAGAACTGTAAAATGCGATTCCACATACCGCCCTCTGATACTCAATGACAAATCTAAGGGTCATGGTGTATTGCTCTCATTTCTACCTCTTGCTCATCCCTGTTGTCATCCTTATATCTTTTTCTTCAATAATGTGTGTGTTTCTGGTGACAGGTTTTTTTCAAGAGTAGGGTCAGGAAGGATGGGCAAACTGGTATGAGCACACATAGCGTTATCAGTGCCACGATCCCTATCACTAGTAACTCTACCAACCAGGTACCCCAACCCCTGAACCATGCTGCTATTCCATTCAGCATTCCTCCAACGTCTGTCCCATCTGCCACTTTCCCAGCTCCTTTTTCTACCTTTTTTATGTCCTCTATTTCCTTTCTTATATTCCCATTGTTATCCGGTGTATACACGCAGCATTCCTGATAGATCACTGCACAGACCCCTCCCTCAAACCTATTCTGGATTACAACTGCCCTCATGTCTGTGAGTTCCTCAGTGATGTTGCCAAAGGCTGCTGCTGTGTTGCTGGCTAGCCCTTCCACTAATTTGGCTAATCTGTGAATTTCATATTGTGAGTGTGCTATCCCTAATGGCATCACTATGATCCCCTCTATTGCTATTACCTCATCCACCCACGTTGGTGTCCTCTTACTGCGCACCCCACCAAGTATTCTCTTTTCCCCCTTCTGTAATTCTGTTCTATGCGCCATTTTTGGTAGCACGAATGCCGATGTCCCACATATTATAAATATTCCCTTTAGGAGGTGCCAGGCCTATGGACAAGCCTGTTGTGTCATTTCTTTTGTAGTCCAGGCTCAATGTTGTATTGCAAATACTCTGTCCCACATCAATTCCAGTTTTTGCTAGTGTCTGCGTTACCTCTTGAGTATTTGAAACACCATGGTGCCTTTATTTCTGTATCTATGGCCAGGCATGGTATTCGTTGTTCTGAGCCATGATCCCTTTCAGTGTAACCCTTCCCTCTTTCTGTTGTAAATGCATTCAATAAATTCTCTTCTCCTTTCTTCGGATCTAATCTCCTACACTTCTTTCTTCTCCTTCTATCTTCTTCCTTCAATTTATTTGACACTCTTTCTACCAATTTTTCTTCCATATCTCCTACATAAGGTTCATCGTCCAAACCATAGTCATCCCTTTTTCTCCCCATCACCCATGTTTTTATTTCTCCTATGTTTATTTTTTTTCTCCTGTTCTCTCCTTTTCCCTTTTCCTTGTTCTCATTTCTTTTAAATTTCCCCCTAACATATTATCTAATATGTTACATGCCACAAATTCTGTGAGGGGCATCTGAGTGTAATTTCTTTTCTCCTGTCTAGTGGTCGGTAGGTGGGTACAGATATAACAATCAGACAGATTTGCTAGTTCTTTGTACATTGATACCATTTGCACAAATATATTGTCCTTATAATCTTCTCCATCTTCTTTTTTTTCTGTTTTGTATATTTCACCCATTTTGTTTTATCCTCCACCCTCTCATGTTGTTTTGAGTTATTGTTGTTCTCACCACTGGTTGCTCCTTCACCTTGGCCACTTTTGGGGATGAAGTGTTCCTGGTCGATCCATGGAATATGTATGTCGTCTTTATACACTATCAGGATCGTTGTTATTATTATAGCTGCTACCGGGTGAGTAATGCTGTGACCACCACGGGCCACTTCTTCTCCTTTTTCTTATGTTGTAATCTGAAATCCATGTCGCCTTATAGGGTGTGGTTGGATGTGGCTAGCACTTGAAACCAGTTCTATTGGTATGTAACTTTTGGTACCTTCTTACTCCTGTAGGAGTGCCACACGAGTAGTCTATTCCTTCGGTATATTTTCGGGGCGACGTTGAATGCTATTTGACACTTGTAGTTATGGAGAGTATAAAGGGATGAATCCCAAGGTCCAGTTCTAAGGGAGTTGGGTGCGATAGTCCACTGACCCGAGGGATGGCCCTTTTGTCCTATTTTTGCTGTATTCCAAATTGGAAGAGGCACCTCCCAATGGGGCTACAAGCCGCACCGATCCTAGTGACCAGCCGCTTCCGTAGGACTACTGGGATCTGTACCTCTCGGTGCAAATTTTTCTTGCGGACTTTTAGTATTCTGTTTGTTTATATCCTGATGTCTTTAATACTTAAGTGGCGTCACTTGACTCTCCGACTCCTGTGGAGAGTAGCACGATCAGTTCTGAAAGAGTATCCTGGTGTCTTGAAGGACCTGCTTGCACCCTCCGACTCCGGTGGGGTTGCAGCACGAGCAGTCCAAAAACAATGTTCCTGTGTACTGGGGAACCCGCTTACACTCTCCGACTCCTGTGGGAGTGTAGCACGAGCAGTTCCGTCAGTGTTGGCTGGTGGCGCTTGTTGAACGAAGGTTGTACCGCTGTGGTGAAGGTGGCATTACTCTCATCGGCAACTTTGTTGGCGGCTGGTCGTCCTTTGGTCCAGCGGCCTCCTTGGTGTGTGAGGTATGGACCCAGGATGTGATGCCCTCACACTTGACTGCTGTGGCTGTTGTCAACAGGACTTGGTGTGGTCCCTTCCACCGTGGTTGAAGGCAGTGACGTCTGGTGTGGCCTTTACCCACACCCAGTCTCCAGGATGCAGTTGTGTTCCGGTGGTGTACCTTCTTGGTGTAATAGCTGTGGATCCAGGAGGTCAGACCCTCCTACGGTTCAGGTGACCCAAGCCCAATCTCCCTGTTGGAGATCATGTCCAGGTAGTGGTGTCCAGACAGGAAGGGCCTGCAGCACCTAATGCTGAAGGTAATGCAAACTGCTGTCAAAAATCAGATAATAACTTCTCAGCACCAGACATGTTCATAGGCCAGTCAAACAGTATTTCAGTCGGTGCTCAGTTTGACAACTTTGTCAAGGGTGCCTCTCTTGACCAATGAACCAAGCAGTAGTGCATCAATCTAGAACCGCTCAGCAGATGCACAAAATCTTATAAAGGGACATATCTGACTGGTTTATGGGGTAACTAGTACACTCTTAAACGGAAATCAACACACAAAAAATAAATAACAATTACACTCAGTAACAGTGGAATATTCACACAAACTATCTCACCAAACAAATGGTGATCCAAAAGTCAGGAGAAAACACATGTTACACTGGTATACAGCCAGTATTTTTGGAACACAGCATTGTATCCTATTATTCTATTTCAACACACAGAATATCTGCATCAATGCTGGAAGGGTTGGGACTTTGCAGGCATCACCGCCATCAGAAGTCACTTCCCCTTTCTCGTACAAGTGTGATGTTCTGAAATGCAGATGTTCCTTTAAGATATTATATTTATTTTATTTATTTATATTTGGCACCCTCATCATCAGAAGTACATTACTAGTAGCTGTATTGCAATACTACATACCACATCCTAAGGTAGTAATAACTCTATCCTAATATAGGTATGTTCAATACCCAAAACCAGTTTGGAGAATATTTAGTTGCAATCTACCAACACATGAAGGCAATCCATGTAACTGTGCACATTAAGATGTACCATGGAAGACTCCCATTAATTATGAAAACATAAAACGTAACATAGACAGACGGATACAGAAACCACATCTTCTCGTCCATGTTCTGAAACCTAGGAAAAAACATGGATAGAAAAATACTCCTCCTTCTGCCAATTATATGCACATATATATACATAGATACATACATCCTGTGTCCAGGGTGTATATTTAAAAAATCCTATAAACTTTCAAATTAACTGTAACATTCCACTGTACATTTATTCTTTATTCCGCACTTCAAAGAATCATGCTAAATCCAGCACACTATCCCATCATTGTGTGCACCACACTTCTACTTTGTCCGTCATGGTGACATATCGCAACAATCCGTGGCTTTGCCCTTGGAGCCATGCCCAGAGTCTGTGGTTTTCGGAAATGGGGAAGGTAATCTTAACTGCCACAACTAATACAAGGACCTCGCAGATAAATGGTAAATTTGTGCCCAGAGCTTTTCAGTTAATGCCACAGATAAAATTACAGTAAAAACATTGGATCGATACCATCCAGTCATTGGATACATGTGGGATAAAAAAAAAACCTGCACTCTTCTTTTACCTGTGGAGGAGACATAACCTGTAACATTGCATAACTGCACCCAGATTTTTTTTTCCTTCAATAAATTCATTTCCTTTCATATTCATATTTTTGTTAAACTATGAGTGCAGAATTCACCCTGTGTTTCTCTTAAGATCTGTGTAACCAGAATGTTTTACCCTAAAACATCACATTCACTTTTTTTTTTCAAAACATATTCCTATAGCTAGAGACATTGTACAAAGTGCAATGCCCGTTAATTAGATGGATCCATTAAAGAATCCATTAATATTTACACAAGATCTACTGTCCTGATACAATATAAGCAGTATTGCCATTACTGCTATAAAATAAAATACATTTGTGACAAATGTGTTGCATTTTTATTTATTCATTGCCCTTTTGATACTTTGGTTGCACTCACATTACTTCAACATACTACATGTACTGAAGATGTTTAAACATCCACTTGTGTTATTTTCTTTTAGTCTCTTATTAAGTGAAATCGATCAGTCACTAACACGTCATGTGTCATTATTATTACTGCACTAATATGTTTATTTTAAATATCAATACACCTTAGTAGAGGTTTATATAACTAACTCACTCTACATCCCAACAAGAACCCACATTTTTATATATCTATTATTTCCTTATATTATTTACAATTCAGCACATAGTAACTCTTCTGTTAATTTCTATATCTCTTCCATCATTGAACATGACTAAATTATTTGTATGTACTCTATAGAGCTATGAATAAATACACAACCAGGGGTTTGGAATTACCGTAAACAAATGCCCAGCACAATTCCTCCAGAATGCTCTCTCATCAGATGCAAATATCTGCAGAAGCTTGAAAGCAAAATTTGCTATTCTTTTCTTTCAAAATATCTTCACAAACAATGTAACTAGGAAAGAAACATTCTGCTAAACTACCATGATATTTTAGGTGTCATTTCTTTGAAGCATCATTTAGTAATATGTGCGGATGCATGGTGGTATTTCCAAAATGTATATTCATAACGGAATAATCAATGTAACCTTTTCAGCAAAGTTACACATTGCCACAGTAGTTCCTGGCATGAACAAAACTACTTTGTGCCAATATGCTTCGTATGGAAGAGCAGAATGGTGTCACTACCACTGAAGCCAGTCAATAAACAGAGAGACAGAATTCAAATAACAAAAGGTCTGTGATAACCAGTTTGTGGCAGAATTCGTAAAGAAAATCACAAAGTGCACCCATGGTATCTGTTCCTGCATTAGTGAAGATTTACAGCTTTTATGCATGAGCTAGCATTTAACAAGGCAGACCAGGAAATCAGACTCCTAGACAATATTTGTAAACATCATTTTAGCAGGAGAAAATATGTATGTGTTTTTACAGGACAAGTAGACTGATGACACAAACTGTCCCATGGACAAGTAGACATTTTATAAAATTCCACACTTCTGACAACATATTGTTAAATGCTGAAAATGAACCCTCTGTTCCCTCAAGACTAAATTTGTTCACTGTAAGAATTTTGGCAACCTTTGCATGGGTCAAATATTTTTAAATGTAATCCCTACATAAGAAAGTTCTTATTTGTTGCACACCTGTGGTTCCCAACCTTTTTACTCCTTGGGACCACAAGTGAAACATTACTGGAAGCCAGGGACCCCCAAGCAATTTGCACAATTTAAGTTTTAAACATGAAATAATTCTTTTATATTGAAAAAATATGCAAAAATCAAAACATTTTATTGGAAATGTTGGTGCTGCATCTCGGCGACTAACTTTTAAATTTTTAGTTTTATTTAGGAAAGGTGAATCCTCCGGGCAATTTTTAAAATTATTTCTGGGGCTATTTCTGTTATTATTTTTAGGTACATAAGATCTAAGAAAGCTTTTATACATAAATATGTGGTGGGGAAAGGAAGTAAACCATAAGTGCCTCTCTTCTCTCCCTCCTTTTTGGCACATGTAATACATTTTTATTATAGCATCTCTCATACCAGTGTAGGTGTTGGAACACTTTACAGGGGAGTACAAGGTGTAGGATTCACATGGCATCCACACTGGTAGGCATTTTGCTAAGAGTGCTTGGTCTGGAGAAGCACAAACTCAGCATTCAGAACACTACACAGTTGTTAGCGTTGTCTTTAATAATAAGAATGTATTTCTACACAGGCAAACCCTTTTTTTTTTTTTTTTCTTTTGGGCAGCATCAGGAAAATGAAAGACTGGGAAAAAAACAGCTTTCTAATTTGTGCCATGCAGTTGGCATGTAGCTCCTGAATTGCAGTTCATAGCTCACTGTGCTAGATAACGATTATGAACTGTACAGTAACTAAAGAATCTCTGTGACAAAAGCAGGAACCCACTGTGCCATCTACATAAAATACTGTTCTTTGCATGATACACATCCTTTGCAGCCGGTATATTAACCATCTGCACTACCTTTCAGTTCTAAACTGCCACTGTCCAAAACTCTCATTCCTCCCCAGCAGGTACATTAATCACTAGAGTTATCTTGACACTTTTGTTTTCGCTGTACAAGGGCCTTTGCGGTGCTTTTAAACCTGCTTAAGAAAGGAAGTAATAAATATAAAAACATGCACACACATGTTTCTGTAGAGGCACCAGCTGGAAAAGTGACTTCCTCCAAACCAGGCCTGCGGACCCCCTGGGAATGTGTCACGGACCCCAGTGGGTCCACGGACTATAGGTTGGGAACCACTGTTGTACACTATCCACAGCTGTACAGTGAAATGCTCCCCTGAGGATCTTAACTTAAGTAATAAAGTCAGAAGCTTGTGTCTTATTACGTGTGATAACTTAACAATTGAACTTAAATTTTCTACAGTGTGTAAGCATGTTACAGCCATCCCTTGTCTACTTGCAAACCTTTCCCATACTTAGTCTAGTGCCAAATGATAGTGTAGTAATTGGAGTAGTGGTCACATATTTCAGGCCAGTGTATCGCTTTCTTACAATCCTCCCACAAATCTCATGGTACAATAATGCTAAACAATGTATCCAGATCCTTCCAAAGCAGCCCTTCCCATGGCTATTATTCTGTTTAACTCTGTACATTTTTATGTACGTCGAGAGACTGTGTCTTGTGATCTCCAGCTGTGTGTTTGTATTGCTGAGCACCTCCTTCCACATCTTGATGTTATGGATTGTGTGATGTGCATACATGGACATATCCCATAGTAAATTGTGAGAACCCTCACGCCCCTTGCCAATACATCTTTCCATTTCATTTGATATCTGTTCGTACTTCTGTTCATGTTTTCTAATGGCGTTAGCCACTTCCTCTTTACCCTGGCTATGGAATAACTGTCTAATTCTTTCACAAGGTCTCTTACGTTTTGCTTTTATTTTCACTTCCTCATCCATCAAACGCCATTCCAGGGTGCGGCTTTCACGTTCCGTCTCTGCCTGCTGTTGTAGAGGCAGCTCAGAGTGTTTGGTCCCTGTTGTGGTGCCCTCAGGCTGTAGTGTATTTCCCAAATGTCCTCAAGACAAATCGATGTTTTGTTCCCGTGACTGTGCACTCGCCACAGGAAAAGAGCTTGACAAGCCCCTATTATCTCTAATTGTTTCGTCCTCCAATCTTCTCTGCCCTTGTCAGCCCCCCCACCATGTGGAGGAAACCATTCTTCAGTTCAGGCATTTTTTTTTTTAGATTATCCTCCACATACAGGACAGCCCCACATTCAAGGGACATCCCATATGCCACTAGTATGTAGGCGGCATTGTAAAGCACAGCACATGTTCGCCAAGCCACAGAAACAATATTGTCAGTTTCCTTGCAAAGTCAAAGTCTAAGTACAGTAGTGCATGTAGGCCTTCTTTCGCCTCTATTTGGTATGCTGGACTATCCTTAGGGGGCTAGGTTGATGTGTCTCTAGTTTGCCTGTTACTAAGACTGTCTTACCCTAGGCTTTTGTTACATAACACAAAGAAAATTACAATCGCTCCAGAAAACAGTAGGATGTCGGTGTATTCTTTACACCGCTCATACCCCGTGACACATAAGGGATAACAATGGGTGCATTCACGCACGGAGCTTCTCTCTGCCAACAACAATCATTTATTAGTAAAAGCAGGAAGCCGGTCTGCATTCATGCCACAACTCACACAGCCATGTCCACCTTAGCGCATACAAAGTTTGAAATCAGACAGTACCCAAGGTGCTAGTGACGGCGTCCATACTGGCGTCCTTTGGGGCGAATCAAGAGAGGACAGAATAGTCAGGAGGGAAAGATAAGAATATCACACCCTTGCTTTCCTGCCCTGGGGCAGGGTGCGGCTGTATCATATTGGAAACTGGACCAGATCCGTGGCCAGTGACACACAGATAATGCAATAGGGGTGAACAAGTCAGACAACCACATGTGACGGCAGAACCATAGACAAGGGTGACAGTACAACTTGCCCTGTGGGGTGATCCTACTCCCACCCCTTGTATTAAATATGTAGTGAGTGCAGGATGGTGTTTGTACTGTGTGATGTTTGCAGATTAAATCAGTCAACTGTCATAAAAATCGGTATTATGTCGCCCAGGAGTCCACCCACCTAGTCTTAAATTTTCTAAAAATTCTTATCCTAAAGCGCAAATGCATGCAGTCAAATTTAATCACAGTACACCACCTTGTGGTGAACCCTTCACTCAGGAATCAAAACCACTTTCACACACACACGCAATCAGCATCTATATTTCACGCTCTTTTACAGTATTTGTACAGGAAAATCAGATAGTTCAATATGTAATAGGCATAGTTCACAGAGCTGCAATATCACCGGAAACAGATAACATGACAATGAAATAACATGACAAACGGATAATATGACAAACAGAGCCTGGCACCACCTGCCTGCTCCACTGGAATGAACCACTATCATTCCGATACTGGAATGAACCACTATAATTCCTATACACACGGACGCTGACAACACCTGCCAGTTCCTCTTAAATGGACCACTACCATTCTCATACACATAGACACATAGACCCTGGCACCACCTGACAGTTGTTCTGGAATGGACCACTACCATTCCACATCTGGGCAACGCCCTTTTAACCTGGGGTTGGCTTGGCGCCTACAACACCCTCTCTGTCCAGAGTTATCCGCCCCAGCCCCTCCGGCTTGGGACTGCAAACAGCGACTCGTGCTGTGTTCTGAAGCAACACCGCTAGTTGCCTTTATTCCTTGGACTTCGTTTTTAACAATAACAAGCTACATGAAACACATGAAGCTAATCTAATTATGCAGTTGCAGCGCAGGGAGGAAGGAAATGATGTAATACACAGAATGCCAGCAGCCGACGAATGGTTATAGGTAACCATCTGAATGTTTTCACGAGGTGCATTAGCGGAGCCCGCAACAGAGGAAGAAATGCCCTTGGCATGCCACTGGAGACAGAGAACAAATGCTATGAGAAAGAAGAGCAGGCTAAGGGGTACGGTATATATATATATATATATATATTAACCATAAAGGCATAACCACTCTATGCAGGAAACATATTAACGAAACACCCCAGTTACATCACTGTTTCGCAATATTTACAACGAAAATACAGTAGAGCAAACAGCGAGAGCAGGACCACGAAGAAGCAATAGATACTCACGACAGCCCAAGCCTCCGTCGCAGGAGGGGCCCTGTCTAATTGTTCAGCAGTAACCCCGACTGAAGCAGGAGCTGGGCTGAAGGGAGTCATTCGCTGAACGAGACCGCAATTCTTCACCAAATGTAGAAGCCTAATTATTCAGCACACATCCAGGATACAAACGACCATTAGCCAGCTCTTCTAGGTAAACATAAATAATTTATTAGAGAGAGAAAGACATGTACATGGAGGATGCTCGGTACTAGTTGTACACGAACAGCCTGATTAAAGGAAGTAATACACAATCTTTTATAGTATTAAACCACAAACATAATTCGAAGTTCTATTGGTTCTTAACATTGACGTATGATTGACGTATAATTATTTCTCCATTATGGCTGACATCACGTACTCAGACTGGTACTTTCCAGAAGGGATATTGCTTCAGTTAGCATGCAATGACGATTATATTTCATGGTGGCTGTTCAGAGAGCAAGCCTTGCAACATAATGCGTTCCTAGCAGTAGCGAATTACATTTGTAGGCCTCTTTCCTTAATGATAGACCTGTGCAGAGATTGTCATTGTGTATCACAGGGGCCACTAGGCCTAGCATACCTAAGAACTGTAAAATGCGATTCCACTATACATTCTGAGGAATAGCAATGTCCCACACATGATGGAACTAGCACACAGAGAGACATGGTTGGTTCGTTGGTATGTATGCATTTGGATGTGTGTCTCTCTTATGGCACATATCATCACATTATTCCCTGTGGCTGTACCTGCATTGTAACAGGTCCTACCTTTATGCACACAGGTGACTCTAGCTATCCTAACCTTCCCTGGCTGTGGACATCAGTGAGGTTCCCTGCCACGGAAGGGGTACTCTGTTTCAATAAGGCCCATGGCAGGACGAGACGTGTAATTGGAAGGACATTTGACCTTCGGAAAGCCAGGTTTAGGAGCCTGGACATCTCTGGAGGTGCCCTCCTCTACACTCCCCAAAAGGTGCCCCAGATCATAGTTGCCTGCTGCATGCTTCACAATATTGCCCTGAGACATCAGATACCATTGCTAGCTGATGATGAGGAGGCAGCTGGACCAGTGGCTGGTGATGCAGACATGGACAGTAATGAGGAGGCAGATGAAGATGGTGCAGCTGACTCTAGGACAGAGCTCATCAATCAGTATGTCCAGTGACATACAGGTATGCTGACTGTGCATTTGCAAGTGTGTGTATCCACATTTATTGACAACAGTGGTCCTCCTGATTAGTTTGATCAGTGGTGTTGTAATGTGTTCCTTTCCCTATGTGTGTGTTGATGGAGGTGAGTGCTTGAATGTAAGGTGCGGAGTTTACATGTACCTTATCTAACATATGTACTCACTGCAGGTTGCTAGATTCACTTCTCCTATGGTCAGACCTGGGTTGAGCTACGTATCCTGCAGTCTCCTATCCTCATGTTATACCTCCCACTGACTGTGTTCTGCAAATCAATGCCTCTGCTACCTATGGCTTGAGGCATTGGTGCTCATTAGTGGTTGGTAGCAGTATACAGTTTGGAGTTTTGCACATGGCAGATGGCAGTTACAGTGTATTGTCATGTATTTCCTGTGACTGGGGATGTTGAAATGTCATCTATTTTGCCCTGCTCTGGTGGCAATCTACACTGGGTTGGACAACTGTGTACTGCATATGTGCTTTGTGTGGCACCATGCCTTCTATCCTGATGTAACTCGGTGTCATGGTCTCTTTAGCAGGTTGGATGAGCGAATTCACTTAAGTGTGTGCTTGGACTGGTGACTTCCTTACATCTGCCCTGGGACATATCTGTTGAACTGTGTCTCCTGCAGAGGATGCCTCCTTCTGCTGTCCGTTACACTGCCTGTTGGTTTAGGGGGGCATACCCACATCACATTTTGCTGCCAAAACATTTGTACATGTTCAGATAAAGACACATATGCAGTTGCTGTGGTCAATAGTGTTTATTGGGGGTATAGGGGATATGAAAACAAACATTCTATGGTGCATATTGTGACAAACAGGTGATGAGTGAGGTCATGGTAGTTGTAACCATCAGAGTAGGTGTCAGATCCGTAGGTAGCACAGGTCCAGTGTCCAAGGGGCGTGGGAAAATGGAGTAATGTCATTGAACAGTCAACAGGGTGTCTCAGTGGCACACAAGGGAGAAAAATCAGGAGAGTTCACTTCCTGGCAGTGGGTTTTGTCTCAGCATCTGCCCCAGCTGGATGTCTGGATGGACGTCAACGTTTGCAGGGGGTTCATCAGCTACAAAGGGAGGGGTGCTAGAGGCCTGTGGTTCCCCTTGCAGGGCCTCCATTCCACTAGCTGCGGCAGATGTGGATGGCTCAGTTGTTATGTGGCTAGTCGAAGGGGCCAGCCAGTGGGTGGAGGAAGCATGCAGGATGGTGGTGAGGTCCTTGAGTACCCCTGCAATGGAGGCCATGGTGGTATTGTCGGCCTGCCACTGCTGGATGACCTCCTGGTGGTATTTCCTCTGCAGCCTTTAGTTTTCCCCTAACATGGTAAAGATCTGGCCCAGCCTCTCCAGGGATTGTGGCATGCTCCCAGGACTTGGGAGGTGGTTTCCTGGTCAGTTGAGTCCCCTGGGGGCCCCATCCTCTGGCATACAGGTTCCCTCCCACACCCTCTGCCCCCCTGCGCCCCTGGCACAGTGTGCCCACTCCCAGTGTCACCAGGACCTTCACTGTCATGGGTATGGGGGGTCAAATCAGGTCTCTGTACTGTGGGCACACTATTGATTGAACTGTCCTTGGGACACAGGTTTGGGGGCGAAGGGTTTGCTGTGCTGTTGATGCCACAGGATGGTGGGGGGAATGATGTGGGCAGGGTGAGGCAGGGAGTGTTTGACTAACCAGGTGACCCAGATGGGCCAGGTAAGTCGTCAATGTCCGGACATCCAGAGGCTTTGTCCTCACTGGGGCCTTCATCCCGAGGAGGGTTGTCTGTCTCTGGCATCCTCTCCTTGGTGGCATTGGCAGGGGTATCTGTGGATGGAGTGAGAGAGTTGCATGGTGGAGGTGTGATTGACTGTCTCTTTGTCTGATGCATACAGTGGCTTGACATGATTCCCAGCAATGACAATGACAGATACAGCACTGCAAACATTGTTTGTGAATAGTGGATTTTGGCATGTGTACCAGCTCTATTGAGGATTGGTGTCAATCTCCCAATCTACTTCTCCTTGAGTAGGTGGGTGTTTATACAAGACGTTTTTTCATATTCTATATCTTTTAATTGTGCTTTAATGGTTTTACACTTAATTCATTTTATTCTAAGGCCCGTGTTCAGTGGCCAGGACTTTTAAAACTTTGACTGATTAAGCATTGCGACCAGCGCGAATTATGTTTTAACTGCTTCCTTTGGCCCCCTCACCCTCATAAAACCGAGGCTCCGATACGATAGCGATAGCCATTTCTTCTCCTTGGCGTGGCACGTTTTCTGGCCGCCATCTTGGAGGGTTGGCAGTCTAGTTGCCGGCAAACCCACACCAGAACCCCTTTTTAAGCGCGATGCTGCGGTCGCGCAGCGGACTTCTCCTTGAGTAGGTGGGCGTTTATACAAGACTTTTTTTCATATTCTGTATCTTTTAATTTTGCTTTAACAGTTTTAGATTTTTAATTCATTTTATTCTAAGGCTCGTGTTCAGTGGCCAGGACTTTTTAAACTTTGACTGATTAGGCATTGAGACCAGTGCAAATGACTTTTTAACTGCTCCCTTTGGCCCCCTGACCCTCATAAAACCGAGGTTCCGATACGATAGGGGTAGCCATTTCTTTTCCTTGGCGGTGGCATGTTTTCTGGCCACCATCTTGGCAGCTTTAGATGTAGCTGGGCTAGTGCATTGTGGGAGTCATAGTGATTGTTACTAGCACTGCTATCCGTGCACTTGATAGGGACTATGTGGACATTGGGGCTGGGTGGTGGTGTGGCATGCAGGAGATGGGCATTAGGTGATTAGGTGGGAGGTGTAGTGGGAGATGGAGTGAATTGGGGAGTGTTTGGGTGGTGAGGAAGTATGCTGGACAGTAGCAATTTGTGACAAGGAAGTGGAAGTTCCTTACCAGAGTCCAGTCTTCCGGGTATTCCAGTCAGGCACTCTGGATGCAGGATGTCCAAGACCTTCTCCTTCCATGACGTGAACTCTGGGGGAGGAGGTGGGGGCCCACAGCTAGTCTTGTGCATGGCAATTTGGTGTCTCAATGTAATGGAATGCACCTTCCCCCTAAGTTCGTTCCACCTCTTCCTAATGTCCTTCCTTATGCGTGGATGGTTGCCTATTGAATTGTACCTGTCGACAATTCTCTGCCATAACTCCATTTTTATGGCAAACGATGTTTGCTGGATCTGTGCTCCAAACAGTTGAGGCTCTACCCTGATGATTTCTTCAGCTATGACCCTCAACTCATCATCTGTGAAGCATGGGTGCTTTTGATGGGACATGGTGGTGGTTGTGTTGTAGGTGGGGGTTGTGTGTGTAAGGGTGCAGGGTAGGGCGCTTGGTGGGGTGGGGGTGTTTGGTTGTGTGTGATGGTTGGTTGTGGTGTTTGTGTGTAGCCATGATGTGTGTGTTATGTTGTTCATGCAGTTGTGTGGTGTGTGCGGAGTGTGAAGTGTATTTGTGCCTATGGTGTACAAGTGCAAAATTGTGATATTTTGGCTCCTCGGTGTCAGTGAAATTCATTTTAGTAGCAAAGGATTGTGTGGAGAAGTTGTATATAGTGCAGTGAGTAGGTGTGTCTGGTGTGTGTATGTGTGCCAGGTGTGGGGTATTTGAACTGTCCAATGTGATGGTGTGTTTTGTCTGAAGTGAGTTTTTGGACGCAGAGGTTTGCTCCGCCAATGGTTTTCCTCCATGGAAGGACCGCTTTGGTGATTTGTGGCTCGTAATATGGTGGGTCGGAAGTTGTTGGGCTGGCGGTGCTGGTAATGCAACCGCCGCTTTCCCGCCCTCCAGTGTCCTGGCTGTCTTGGAATTTTAGCTGTATTTTGGCGGTCTTCACTGTGTATGCAGCAGTCGGAGGACTGCTACCAGGGTAGTCTTTTGGCGGCCCCAACATGGGGGTCTTACAAAAAGACCGCCTAACTTGTAATGAGACCCATAGTGTCCTGAAATCTGTTATGAAGCTATTTTGAAGTTTGTGTTAATGTTTATTCCAAGCCCTGTAGTCTCTGCCTGAGGAACTGCGAGTGGAGGCACATTACCTGATATTTGCGGGTCCGATAATATATTTATACCTTTGATAGTGATTTTTATGATTTACACACCTCCTATGCTCCGAGTTGGAGTGTGCACAATGAGCATGATTGGCATGGACACCATTTTTTGGGATACACACATGCACACTTTCAATGATACCAATGAATTGGCATACTAATTACCATGTTTGTCACTATTATAATATTTATTTGTCAATGACTTCTGTAGCAGAATGGGAATATATTAGTTTTCGGTCCTGAGGAATGGTACATACATTTAATAAGGTTTTAGAGTGGTAGAAACAAGTTGATCTTTTTATCACTGCTTGGTTGCAGTCATATCAACCTCAAATTTTCATATAGCCTTAATAAAGTGGTGTTTCATTACACCAAGATGTATTTTTAACCTTTGCACCTCCTACACTACACTGTACAACACCCAACTACACCCTGTTAGCTCACTTAGGGCCACATGTAGCAAATTTCAGATTTGCGACCCGCAAATTGCGAGTCGCAAATCAGAATGTAGGATGGTGCCCCTGACACCATCTGCGATTCGCAAGGGGGTTGCAAATGCCCACCTCATGAATAATCATGAGGTGGGTCGCAATTTGCGACTCCCTTGCGAATGGCGGCCCTCACAGGGATGGTGGCCTGCTGCGGACAGCAGACCACCATGTCTGTGACTGCTTTTCAATAAAGCAGTTTTTTTTTTGTAATGTAGCCCGTTTGCCTTAAAGGAAAACGAGATGCATTACAAAAATAAAAAATGAAACGTTTTCGTTTCATCTTGAAAAAAAATTTACAGTGACATTTACAACAGGGAAGGGGTCCCATGGGGACCCCTTCCCTTTTGTGAATGGGTTAGCACCCATTTGAAATGGGTGCAAAATGTGATTGGTTTGCGACCGCGTTCGCAAAACAATCCTACATTGCACTGCGAGTCGCAATTAGGACGGGAACACCCCTTCCTAATTGCGAGTCGCAAACCCGTTTTGCGATTCGGTAACCAGGTTACCAAATCGCAAAACGGGGTTTGTGCATCGCGATGTGCTTTTTGCATGTTGCAAACAGCGAAATTTGCTGTTTGCGACGTGCAAAAAGCTACCTACATGTGGCCCATAGAGCCCTACCTCTAACAAAATAGCTGAAAAGCTCCTCCCTGAATGGGAGTTGTATCCCACACCACTACCCTATGGTATGTAGTGTGAGGAGGAACTCTATGAAGGAGCATGTCGCCTAAGAGTGGGCAAAGGTTTTCAGCTCCAAAATTGAAATTTTTCTCAAATTTCTGACCTATCCAGTGTGACTGGTCCTTTAGACATGGTGCATTTCTTTTGTGTTTTGAAATTCCTGACTCCAGAAATACTAAACTGATCAATGTATACTTACATTGAACTTTTTTCCTCAGTGGTTAAAAACTGTGCTCTGACACCCTTCACCACAAAGCCAACATTATATCTCAGTGAATTCAACTACTATCAAACATATGCTGGATACCATGAGCTAGCTAAACTCTTTTGATTTTGTTGTGGTGGAACAGGTACAGGGCTTTGTGGACCTTCACAATTTCCTTGAAGAATATGAATCATGCTTTTGGCCAAATTGGAAAGTACTGACCTCCTTTTCCGATGACGTCCCTGACACTTCATTCAAAGTGAAGTTATCTCTGCTTATTTAATTTGACTTATAAGAAGCAATTGACCATAATCCCCCTGAGATTAGGTGGCAGGGAAGGAGATTCCAAAGAGCGTATAGCACGACTTGCTTTCCTTCAGCGCAGGAGGCCAGATTGTGGGTTGCTGCAGTGGAGGCAAGACTTCATCACCCCAGTCCTCCTGAGAACAGAAGGCAGGAGAGGAGAATCTAAAGCACTAGTATTATGACTTGCTTTCCTGCAGCACAGGACATAGGTGAAACACCCGGGGCTGTGCACATGCGAAGACTAGGCCAACAGTGAGTACTTCAGTGCCTGTCTGAGCCCAGAGGAGGCTAGGCTTGGCCATCTTTCTTAGCTCGTTCATTTAGAACATAGTTGCATTCTGCTGTCACCTGAAAATGGGAAATAGGAAGCTAAATACCCATGCTGAAAACAGGTCTGGTAAAGCTTCAAGGTCTATAACCAATTTGTAACTAGTTCTATGGGCACAAAAGAAAGAAAAACTAGTAATGCTGAAGAAAGACTTGTCATTGTATATTGGACTGAGAATAAAATAAATGAGACACTTTAAAACTCTGTACCTAAAGATAATTATGGTCTTCCAGATGTTGGTAGAGGGGCCAAAGGAAATGTGGATTTGAGTCCTTTATCTCTTAGGCACAATTAGTGATTGGCACAATTAGCGATTGATAATACATCTCATTCTGTTTCAGATTCTCCATCCGTGCCTAAAAGCGAAAAACAGCTCCTAAAGTCTCTAAAACTTTCTAAGGAGGGAACGGAATTACGGCCTGCCATAAAGTCAGGTAGCCAACTGGATAAAGATGGGTGTTTAGCTCTCTCTAAAGCTGCCAGTATTGGTAATGGTAAGTTGAACATCGCCTTATTGGCTTTAGAGGATCTGGTAAGAAGTTTCCTGGAATCAATGCTTTCTAGGTTGCTGGTGATGGGAACCATCACCACTAATTGTTTTGAGTTAGTGAAAGAACTGAAAACTAGTGTGATCACTTCTCAAGCCAACGCTGCATCCAGTGCATTAGTCCATGGTGGGACAGACTAACCTCAGCAACAATAGTTGCCCTATTCAGGGACATGATATGCAAAGGCGGGCTAAAGGGGCTTTCAGGGCCAATTGTGTTAATGTAACATGCAGTAATTATGTTTGGGCTAAGCAGGCGCCTTTTAGTCAACAGCACATTTTACATCTTCCACCTCAGGCCACGCCTTTTGTAATTGTACGGACAAATTTCCTCCTATAGAACTTTAGCGGAAGCAAATTATGTGGGACCTTAGAAATAAATCAATTCATTGGGTAGGGAAGAGGGTAGGCCTACTTAAAACAAGAATATTAACATGGTTTGCAGAGTAAGATGGGCATACAGAAGCACTAAAACCACTCAGACTGATTGTGTCATAGCGACTTTCAGAACACTAAGGGGGTCATTACAAAATTGGCGGTAAAAGCCGCTTACCGCCGTGCAGAAGACCGTCAACACACTGCCGCGGCAGCAGAATTCCGCCACAGCTATTATGACCCACATCTCGGAATCTGACAAAATTCAGACACCCACAGAAGTCCGCCACACCAAAGGTCAGTGATAAACTGGCGAAAACAAAACCTCCACCGTCACGGCAACAGAAAAACGCCCACACTATCGCGACACACGAATCCAAGCGGTGGTCTTTCAACTGCGGTATTCCATTGGCGGTACACACCGCTGCGCTCAAAATACACACACTCTTACAAAACACAGCCACATTGGACAATTCGAAATACACACACCTGATACACATACACACACCACTCCCACACACCCAATACAATATAAAACACACACCCACATCACCCACAAACCCCTACGACCATAATTACAGAGAGAAGGCCAGAGAGAGACACCACCATCAACAAACTAGCATCCACAGGCACACAACACCATCACCCACACAACTTCCACGCACAAAACACCACACACCACTACATATCACCACACTTATCACCACACACACCACCCCACACATCACCCACACCACCCCATGGCACGGCAAAGACAGCCCAGGTTCTCGGAGGAGGAGTTCAGGGTCAAGGTGGAGGAAATCGTCCGGGTAGAGCCACAGCTATTTGGATCACAGGTGCAGCACACCTCAATTGCAAGGAAGATGGAGCTATGGCGAAGAATAGTCGACAGGGTCAACGCGGTGGGAGAACACCCAAGAAATCTGGAGGACATCAGGAAGAGGTGGAACGACCTACGAGGGAAGGTGCGTTCCGTGGTCTCAAGACACCACCAGGCGGTTCAGCGGTTCAGCGGACTGGCGGCGGACCCCCACCTCCTCACCCACACTAACAACATGGGAGGAGCAGGTCTTGCCGATTCTGCATCCTGAGGGCCTCGCAGGAGTTGGTGGAGGAATGGACTCTGGTAAGTCAAATCTTAACTATTACATCCCCTACCCTACCTGCATGCAATCACATACCCCCACCCTCACCCTCACCCCCATCCCTCCTACTCCTCACAAATATTCCACTATCACAACCCACACATCCCAACACCAAGCTCTGCATGCAACAACAACGCATGGACACCCATCACTAAAGCATGCCCACTGCACATACCCATACGCCCTCCTAAACCATCATCACACAAGCTCACACACAGGAATGCCAGCACTGGGGTACACAGACACCCACCCATTGCACACCGCGACACACACAGATGCAATAATCATGCCTTTCCACCCCTGCAGGACCACTACCCAACGTCACCAGACAGGAGGGTCCAGACATGTCCACTCCACCCACAGAAGAGGCCCACAGTGATGACAGCACCTCTGTCCACCTGGATCTAGATGACCAGCCCGGACCATCGTGGGCCTCGGGACAGTCGGTTCCCCTCACACAGGCACAGGCCACCACAGACCTTCCCCCCTCTGGAAACACCAGCACAGCACCCACCCAGCGGGCCAATACCTCCGTCCCCAGGACACGTCAATCAGCTGTGTGTCCACCACTACAGGGAACCCAGGATAACCCACCACCCCAACAACAACAGGGACCTGGGGGCAGTGGCAGTGGGCACACGGTCCAGGGGACGGAGGCCCAGGAACACAGGGGAACTGTGAGGGCTGCCGTGCAACAGGGGGCGGACAGGCCAAGGGAACCCACTCTCCACGAGGCCCTCTCCTCCATCATGGGAGCCTACCACCACTCCCAGGAGACAATGGCAACGGTACTGGCCAAGTTTCAGGAGACCCAGTGGATGCAGGAGTAACAGTATTTGGGGTTCAGGGAGGAACTCAGAACCATCAGCTCCGCCCTGGGCACCATCCTAGGGGTGCTGAAGGAAGTACTCAACAACAGGACGGACACTGTGGCACTACAAGGGGCCCCTGACACTAGCATGGACGATGAACTGTCCACCACCTCCGCCGGCGCTAGTGGACAGGAGGCACCGCCACAGGACCACCACACCAGCACCCCACCCCCTGCAGACGGAGAACCACCCCGCAAACAGTCTCTGAGATTCAGGAACAAGACAGAGTATGATGACACGACCCCCGCCAAGAAATGAGACCACCCTGACTGTCATCCCACTGTCCCACTTTGTCACCCTGTCCATATTGAAACTGCCCCAGCTCCACTTCCTATGCCCATTTGGGCAATGCACCTGTGAGACTAATAGACTGGACTCTGCCATGGAAACTCCTCCGCCATCACCCCTCACCCTTTAACTTCCCCCTCCAATATTTTGTATTGAAATAAACACACCTAAAGCACCAAAAGATCTGGAGTCTGTCTGTGATTTCGAAATAGTGTATTTGCAATTACAGTGACAAAATGTTCTGGAAATAGTAATGTCAACATACCTATGTCACACAGCTCTAGTCCATGAGGAATCTAAGCAGATGACACACGTTGGGACCCACACCAGTGAAACCCGTAAGGGAAAGTGACAACTCAGTGACCATACACTGGGTGAAATCGACAGACAGGATAGAGGTAGAAGTGTTAAAGTACATGTAGTAGGCAGGAATGTATTCTCACCTGTGTTTCACTGGAAATATTGCTGGATGACTGAGTCCCTGTTCTGCATGTCTTATTCCTCTGCTTCCTCCTCATCACTGTCCACAGGCTCCACAGCTGCCACAACACCGCCATCTGGACCATCCTCCTGCAGAAAAGGCACCTGTCATCGCAAAGCCAAGTTGTGAAGCATACAGCAGGCCACGATGATCTGGCACACCTTCTTTGGTGAGTAGAATAGGGATCCACCTGTCATATGCAGACACCTGAACCTGGCCTTCAGGAGCACGAAGGTCCGCTCGATCACCCTCTTAGTTCGACCATGGGACTCATTGTAGCGTTCCTCTGCCCTTGTCCTGGGATTCCTCACTGGAGTCAGTAGCCATGACAGGTTGGGGTAACAAGAGTCACCTAATAGCCACACACGGTGCCTCTGGAGTTGACCAATCACATAAGGGATGCTGATATTCCGCAGGATGTAGGCGTCATGCACTGAGCCAGGGAACATGGCATTCACATGGGAGATGTACTGGTCGGCCAAACATTCCATCTGTACATTCATGGAATGATAACTCTTCCGGTTCCTGTACACCTGTTCACTCCTGTGGGGGGGGACCAAAGCCACATAGGTCCCATCAATGGCACCTATGATGTTGGGGATATGTCCAAGGGCATAGAAGTCACCTTTCACTGTAGGCAAATCCTCCATCTGAGGGAAAACGATGTAGCTCCGCATGTGTTTCAGCAGGGCAGACAACACTCTGAACAATACGTTGGAAAACATAGGCTGGGACATCCCTGATGCCATGGCCACAGTTGTCTGAAAAGACCCACTAGCAACGGAATGGAGCACTGATAGCACCTGCACTTGAGGGGGGATTCCTGTGGGATGGCGGATTGCTGACATCAGGTCAGGCTCCAACTGGGTACACAGTTCCTGGATTGTGGCAGGGTCAAACCTGTAGGTGATAATCACATTTCTTTCCTCCATTGTCGACAGGTCCACCAGCGGTCGGTACACCAGAGGATTCCGCCATCTCCTCACATGTCCCAGCAGACGGTGCCTATGAAGGACAACAGCGAGCACAGAGTCAAACAACTCAGAGGTATGTACCCACAGTCTACACAGAACACCATTCATACACAATAGGTGGCCTGTATGTGTGTTGAGACTAGGCCTAGGTATGTGTGACGCAGTTGGTAATTAGGCCATGTGGGCCCCTGAAATGGCGGCTGCCTGACCTGTAAAGTGGGACAATGGGATGTGAGGTAACTGCGCTAGCCTTGTACACCGTTGCGGTAGGCGGTCGGAGACCGCAGTGCAATTCTGCATTGGTTAACATTGGACCCTATGGGTCCCAGGAGCCAATGACGATGTACGCCGGCGGTGATGGTACGCACCGCCGCGGACATGACCGCCATTTTCTATCTGTTGAATCACTCGATACCTGATCTTCGACAGGAGAGGACCTACACTGCAAGTGCTGCTGTGACCTCGGTCTGGAAGAGACAATGGCTCGTGCGTCTGGGGAAAGGGCCCCTGCCTTCACTACGGAGGAGTTGGAGAAGCTCGTCGATGGTGTCCTCCCCCAGTACACGCTACTCTATGGTCCTCCAGACCAACAGGTAAGTACACAGGGAGCATGTTATATGGGCTATTCCTGTGTGGAGAGGGCTGGTTGTAAGAAGGAAGGGGGCAAAGTGCTGCGTGCATGAAAGACGGTGGGTGCATGTGCCACATGGCAAGGGTAGAGTTGGGGGCCACTCACTTTGACAGCGCAGTTGGTAATGACTTCTCTTCTTACCCTGTACATTTCATGTAGGTCAGCACCCACCAGAAGAAGGATATTTGGTGTGCGATCGCCAAGGACGTCCGGACCCTGGGGGTCCACCACAGACGGAGCACCCACTGCCGGAAAAGATGGGAGGACATTCACCGCTGGAGCAAGAAGATGGTGGATGCTCAGCTGGGGTTGGCCTCCCAACGTGGGAGGGGTGCTTGTCGAACCATGACCCCCCTGATGTTCAGGATCCTGGTGGTGGCCTACCTGGAGTTGGATGGGCGCTTGAGGACATCACAGCAGACAGAAGGGGGTGAGTACACTCTCATTCAGCTGACTTAGCGCCGTCTGGATGGGGGAGGAGGGCTGTGGGTTTCCCTAGGCCAGGGCGAGTTCTGTAGCCTAGGCCCCTCTGTAAGGCATGGCCCTGTGCCCCCCACCCCACCTCTGTAGAGTGGCAAGTACAGCTATTCATGCACCTGTGTCATCTATGTGTGCAAATGTCGTACATAGCCTTGTAGGCCATTTCCCAGGAATTGCACTGTAGAGCCCAACAGCGCGACATAGTGCAGGGGGCTTCTGTGTGTGTCTTGTCTGCCAACGGTAGCAGTAATCCATGCACTAAACATGTCTTTCTTCTGTCTCCCACCCCCCTTTTTTGTTGTCTCCCTGTTCTTGTGTGCATTAGCATCATCAGGTGGAGGAGCAGTGGCACCGGAGCACGAGGGAGCTGCATCCCACATGGCCATGGAGGGCCACACTACGGACTCAGAATACACCAGTGGGACGGAGGGCGAGGGGAGCACCACAGCGGGGACAGAAGCTGAAACCAGCGACACAGACTCGTCCTCCGATGGGAGCTTCCTTGTGGTGGCGGCAACATTTGTGCCCCCCACTTCTACAGGTACAGCCGCCACCCCCCCCCTTCCAGCATTGCCCTCCCAGCAGCCCCTCAGCCTTCGCCCCGTGCCCGCTCACCCAGGAGGGTGGCCTCACCTTCGCCCCAGGCACCTCAGCCCCTGCCCCTGTCACCCCTGCTGCCCTCAGTGAGGAGGCCCTTGACCTCCTCAGGTCACTCACTGTTGGGCAGTCTACCATTCTGAATGCCATCCAGGGTATAGAAAGGCAGTTGCAATAAGCTAATGCATTCCTGGAGGGCATTCATTCTGGTCAGGCGGCCCTTCACTGATCCTTTCAAACTCTGGCCTCAGCACTGATGGCAGCCATTGTCCCTGTGTCTAGCCTCCCCCCTCCAACTTCCTCCACCCAGACCCAATCCCCTGTACCTCTACCTATCCCAAGCACACCATCAGACCAGCCTGCACACACCTCAGCACACAAGGGAAGCTCAGGCAAACATAAGCACCACACATCCCACAGGCACTCACGCAAGCATCACAAACATACACACACACCAACATCCACTGCCTCCACTGTGTCCCCCTCCTCGTCGTCTCCCTCCTTCCTCCCAGTCTCGTCTACACTCACACCTGCATGCACTACCTCTACAGCCACTACGTCCCGCACCAGCACACCCACCAGCACACCCCGCTCACGTGCAGTCACCACCTCCACTACCATTCACACGTCCCCTGTGTCCTCTCCCAGTGTGTCTGTGACGCCCCCTTCCAAGATACACAAACGCAGGCACACACCCACCCAACACACATCCACCTCATGACAGCCTCCAGCGCATGCACCTGCACCCAAAGCCACAAAACGTACACCTCCTACAACCACCACCTCGTCCTCCACTCCCAAACCCCCTCCAGCTACCCGTCCTAGTGTGTCCAAACAACTTTTCCTGTCCACCCTTAACCTATTTCCCACCCCCCGTCCAACTCATAGGTCCCGAACTAGCACCTCAGCCACAACATCTCCGGGACCAGTGTTGCCTGTTGTCACAGGTGTGTGGCGTGCACCGGCCACCAGGACACCCAGTGTGGCATGGAGCCACAGCACAGCCAGTCCCCCCCTGTGAAGCACCAGAAGTTGGCCAGTGCCCAGCGGGAGAGGGGGAAGACTCCAGCCACCCAAGCCGCTTCCAGGGGTCCCGGTGGGAGTGTGGACTCAGCTGTGACTCCTCCCAAGGTGGTGAAGGGCCACAAGAAACCTGGCAAGTCTGGGAGGAGCAGCACAGCGGAGAAGACCGCCATCATCCCTGCTGCCCAGGAGGGCCCCGCCAGCCGCATCGTCGCTGCTGCCCAGGAAGGCCCCACCAGCCCCATCAGCGCTGCTTCTCAAGAGGGCCCGCCAGCCCCATTGTTGCTGCTGCCCAGGAGGCTCCCGCCAGGCCCATCGTCGCTGCTGCCCAGGAGGGCCCCGCAGCCCCATCGTCGCTGCCCAGGAGGGCCCCGCCAGCCACAGCCCAGCTGCCCAGGAGGGCCCCCCCAGCCACAGGCCAGCTGCCCAGGAGGGCCCCGCCATCCACAGCCCAGCTGACCAATGAAAGAATGCCAGCCCCAGCCCAGCTGTGCAATGAAGGACCGCCAACTCAAGCACCGCTGAACAGGGCAAGCACCGCTGAACAGGGCAAGGACCACCAACTCAAGCACCGCTGAACAGGGCAAGCACCGCTGAACAGGGCAAGGACCGCCAACTCAAGCACCGCTGAACAGGGCAAGCACCGCTGAACAGGGCAAGGACCGCCAACTCAAGCACCGCTGAACAGGGCAAGAACCGCTGAACAGGGCAAGCACCGCTGAACGGGGCAAGGACCGCCAACTCAAGCACCGCTGAACAGGGCAAGGACCGCCAACTCAAGCACCGCTGAACAGGGCAAGCACCGCTGAACAGGGCAAGGACCGCCAACTCAAGCACTGCAGAACAGGGCAAGGACCGCCAACGCAAGCACCGCTGAACAGGGCAAGGACCGCCAACTCAAGCACTGCTGAACAAGGCAAGCACCGCTGAACAGGGCATGGACCGCCAACTCAAGCACCGCTAGCCCATGAGTGTCAGGGGCACTGACGCAACTGGGACAGTCACGGGTGAGTGATGCACTCTGGGCACCAGTCCCCATCCAGAACCAGTGGATTATCACATCCACTACCTCAGTCCTTGGCAGGATGAAGCACTCTGGGCACCAAACCCCCTCCAGAACCAGCAGAGACATGCATCCACTACCTCAGTCCTTTGCAGGATGAAGCACTCTGGGCACCAGACCCACTCCAGAACCAGCGGAGACATGCATCCACTACCTCAGTCCTTGGCAGGATGAAGCACTCTGGGCACCAGACTCCGTCCAGAACCAGTGGAGACATGCATCCACTGCCTCAGTCCTTAGCAGGATGAAGCACTCTGTGCACCAGACCCCCTCCAGAACCAGTGGAGACCGTTATCCACTTGAGAGACTGTGGCTTTGCACTCCCCAGAATGCAGCAGTGGGCAACCCACCCACTGTAGAGACTTGAGAGACTGTGGCTTTGCACTCCCCAGGATGCAGCAGTGGGCAACCCACCCACTGTAGAGACTTGAGAGACTGTGGCTTTGCACTCCCCAGAATACATCAATGGGCATGGAGCCCCCTCGTGGATCTGGCGTTGTGCACTCATCCGGCTGAGGTGCCCCCCTTTCCCTTCCCCCTGAGGTGCCTGTTGTATTTCTATCTGATGCCCCTGCAGTGTTCTCTCTGTTTTGATCAGATATCGTGTGTGGGCCTCGCCCATGCATTTTGGGCCCAGTGGTCCACGGACTATGAATGGTGCAATACCTGGACTACTAATCTTGGTGTATATTTTGTTAATGGTGTATATATGTATATTTCTGCTTACTGAATTTTGATATATTACAATGGTTACACTCATTTCCTTTTGTCTTTGCATTCTTCCGGGGGGGGTTGGGGGGTGTAACTATAATGTATAGATATGCATTAGTGTGTGTGTTGTAGTGGGTGAGGGTGGGGGTGGGGGTGTGCGTGTGTGTGTCCCTGTTTTTTCCCCTCCCCCCTCCCCTGTGTTGTAGGTGCAGTACTCACCGTGGTCTTCTTTGCCGGCGTTGGTGCTCCTGGTACAGGAGCAGGAAGACTATCGCAGGGAGGATTTGGAGTTCCGGGTCCATGGTGTCCTCTTTCCTCGTGGAGTGTGTAGAGGTGAGCGTTTTCCCTTCAGAATTCCTGTTTCCGCCGTGTTTTTATCCGCGGTGTATCCGCCCCGGAAAAGGTGGCGGATTGGCTTGTCATAATAGTGTGGGCGGGACATTGTCCTCCGCCTGTCTGCTGGCGGTGACCACTGCGCTGTTTGTTTGTACCGCCGTGGCGGTCGGAGTGTTAAAGTGGCTGTCTTTGTTAGTGGTTTCCGCCACGGTCGTAATTCCAAAATTCTTACCGCCGGACTGTTGGCGGTCTTACCGCCGCTTTAACACCGTCCGCCAGGGTTGTAATGACTACCTAAGTCTGGTGGAGCTGATTTGACCTAGATTTCTGTTGTCAATGTCATGTCAATCACCGATTACTGCTGTCCTAATGGGTTATTTTTACAAAGCTTCGGCATATTGGGGGGAGGGGTGGACTCTCAAATTGTGAGATTCTGCATAACCAGACTATTATGTGGCTTAATTGTCCATCACCAATAATTTCTCTCCCCTGTTTTTTTTTTAGGAGATTGAATGACTGACTGAGAACAACACTGAGCCAAGACTAACCTCCCTCTTTCGTGTTGAGACTACAAGGACGATTTGGATATGGCATACCTATAAACCCTCCAACCCCCTTCTATAGGCGAAACACCTAGAGTTGGACTTTTGTCGGTGGACTCCTGTAAACTACTTAATTTCGAACCAACAACATTGTCCTTGATGAAATATGGGGCCTATTTGCTCTGTAAGAAAGCCATTAACATCCTATTGACTAAAACACACAGTGTATTGTTTTCGAACATAGCGATTTTAAAAGAGAAAATACAGAATAATGATTTGCTATTTTATGTAACAAAGTTCCACATTATCTGCCTCCAGGCGCATGGGCTATTGATTGTCTTCATGTCAGTGGGTATACCAATTATCACACACAGTGGATAGCTTCCTCTACAGGGTGTGTTAGCCACCTACATGTCAACTCTGTTTCCAGGCTCAGTGGTAACTAAACCTCTTGTTTCTCCATACTATCAGGTTATTAATTTTTAAATGTCGAGGGATATTTATTTTTACATACAGAACTTTTACAATAATGTTCTTAAATTCAAAGAGAGTTCGTTGCTTAGAAAGAGATCTGAAATCTTTGTGAGCCGTTCTGCGTCTAGCGTGCTAATTTTGTTCTTTGGGTGGTGATTTTTATCATTGTCCGCAGCCTGCAAAAGAAGTCTGTGGTTATCTGGACTTTACTGATACAGAATTACCTCATTTTAGTCATTGTGGGTATTGTTGGAGTGTGTCTTTTTTATTAATTATGTGATCTTGCAATATATTGTGTGACAAAGCTGCATAGAAAATGTGTTAACATAGAAAATGATGCACATGTTTGAAATGTGCCCACGGGGAGTGGCTACCAATGTATACGAAGACTAATGAAAAGCTTATTAATTCTGAATTATTTTGCAATACTGTTTTGAATTGTATTAGTATATCATAATTAGAGTTATGTGTTAAGAGTTTGCTTTATTAATTCAGAGGGCCTTAGCTTAGCGAGGGCTTGGGCCTAGCTGCCTGGCCTCATAATGAATTGTGTTTCTAACGTGTAATGTGCTGTTTTCTTGAAGGACACAAAGCTGTTCTTTTCCAGAAGATTATATGTGTGTAGCTGTAGTAAATTCTTTCTCATGAGAACAGACTTGCTCAAGGCGGTGTTCTTGCTAAAGGCAACAGTGTAATTCGTAACAGGTGCTAGGAGAAGACAATGAAGACACTGACTGAAGAGCAAAGTGTAACTTTTCTACCTGACATTCCAACCGCTGAAGACGTCAATAACAAGGACCAATCCGCGACGTGGTTTGTGGAAAATTCCATCAAGGTGCTTACCAAATTATTGGACAGAGATAACTATGCACCAAACTTTATCCAATGAGAAATTTGGGACTAGTTAGACAGTTTTGATTTAACGGCATGACTCAAGGAGAAATCCGGCACTTTGGACATTATTCCATCTTTCCCTTTTGTGCTATTGAGCTATTATTCTTTCAGCGTCTGCGCTGATATTTTAAATCATCCTCTACCCTATTCTTGTCCGATGCTATTTGCTCCTCTGTCTGATAGAAGTAATGTTCCTTAGCTATGCTATCTTAAGACTTTGCCCCGTCCTATCTCTGCTGATGCCGACGAACTGATGTCCTGAGGACGAAGACTGACGCTGTTTGCTGATGTGTTGGATGGGTAACTATCTGATGAAAATTGTGATTGTCTATTTGCCTTTCCTTTCTAGGTACCAACTGCTATTTTGATAGAGGCCTTAGTATAGAGGTTTTCTAAATTTGTGTACTCTAAAATGTTTTGCATGAAGCCCAACATGCAGATACAAATTTGAGGATAGTTAAGGGTTTAACCAATCTTATGCAAATAGACAAATAACTGAGTTTTTGCTTTGTTAAATCATGCACTAATGAGACTCTGCTAAGTTGATTCATATTAATGAAGTGCCTAAATACTGAATGAATACATCCTATGCATTGATAAATGTGTGCTCAGATTGCTGATTAGTAGTGTTTCTAATGAGGTTTATTGATATTGAGATTAACAGACATGATATTAGATTGTAACCAATTGGGAAATAAATATCCTAATGCTTAATTAAACTGGTGTGGTTATTCATGACTGAAAGGTCATGGTGTGTTAAATTGTGAATCTTATTGATTTGTTATTGATTAGTGATTGTCATTATTGATTACCTATTGATATAGTTGATTGATGATTTATGAGGGAAAACTTTTCGTACTGGGAAGCCCCCGAACATGGTCCAAAGGTTTGTCGACCTAAACGTGTCTCCTGGTAAGTTTACTTATAAAAGGCTCTGACGCGCTAACAGTTTTGGTAGCAGTGCGGATGGTTTGGCCCTTTTGGGCCCCATTACGAAAGGTCACGTTTTGGTAGAGTTGACGGTGTTTGGTAGAAAGCAAGGTGTACCGAATAAATTGGGTTTTGAAAAAAAAATTTCAATGATGCAAATTGGAGAGAGGATTTCTCCCTAACTCCCAAATGACTTTCCCGGAATCTCGGAGCTTGCTGAAGGACGTTTGAGTATGTTCTCGGCGTTCTAGTGATTGTGCGAATGAAGTAGATTTTGCGCTTGCACAGCTTATGCAATCGCAGGTGAATCGTGATGTTTGTGAGGAATTTAGGTCAAATGATGATGTTTTAGTAGGAGTGTGTGTACTCTGCAGTATGAGAGTAGGGAAGTCGTCGAACTTCATGTGAGTGTGGCGCTTTGTGCTCAAAAATTAGTCCACGTGGCTGTTGATGATGTACAGACCCTGTGTGGTCTAAGACTCCGGAGTATATTGATAAGTGTATGAGACACTTGGTTTATGTTGTAATTTGTGCGGTTTAATAGGTCGACAGTGAAGTCGACGAGTCGAGTTTGAGTCAAAGTGAGTGAATGAAAACTTCGATGGAGATTTGGTGAGTTCTAAAGTGCACTAGAACAATAATCCATTGACAAGTTGAGAGTAGAATTTGGGGGTCAAATTTTGCTTGCAATTGCAGGATCTGAGAAGGAGAGAGTAGCGGCTGAGGCTAAGCGAAATCTCTGTAAAGTTCTGAAGCGATTGTGTTACCCTTTCCTGTAGTAAACAGGCAAATTTGAGTTTTATTATGTTGGTGCTCGCAATATATTGCATTCGTTTTGTGTGAATCGAGAGTGGGAAGACAAGCCACAAGGCTTTGTCAGCCGCAGTGTGTGTGAGTGTGATGTCATTGGAGCCGCCCTGGGATAGGTTGGTTAGTGAGAAGGGTCGCACATGGATTGGCAGCCGTCCATGAGAGGCAATTGGTTGAGAAGGTAGGCGAAGAGAGTTCTGGGAATTAAAGTCACTTCCTGATTTGATTGTGAACAAAATAAAAGACGTAAAGATGAAATTTTTCAAGGCTTTAAAGAGCGCTTTGAGGGGAGATGTATACACTACCGCGAGTCTAAGGGAGGTTACACCGCCGGAGGGTACACCGGCTTACGCTGTAATGGAGGAGAAGGGTGTTGCGCCATGTCTTTGGCTAAAGCAATGGTGCAAAGCAACAGAGAAAGATGGGTGTTTAGCGTTCCCTGAGATTGGAACATTTAATTTGAGAATCTTAGAAAATTTGCGGATGGTGCTAAACGATCTGAAGCCACCTCCGAGACCAGTACAGTTTGAGGCGTTAGCAATTTGGGAGCAAATGGCAATACAGCAGCAGCAACGGAAAATCGAGAGGAGAATGAGGAGAGCAGAAAAGACACTAGTGGAGGCTAGATGGGATAGTGCACAGAGAGTTTGGAGAAGAGAGACAATAGATGGAGTTAGGCTGTTTCCAGCGATAACCCCAGAGGTTGAGGACAAAGGGAAGAAAGCCACCCATAAAACAAACAAAAGTCCTTCTAAAGTCAAACAGGCTAGAAGGCCCTTGACAGAGGTAGATGACTCAGATGATGATGAGTTCCTTACTCAGTTATTGAATGATCATCCACCTCCATATGTGGCAGACGGAAATGGCCGAGTACCAGTACATGTCCCATAGGTGGGACACAAGACAAAGTGACAGTGAGCCAGACACAGGTCAGTCCTGTCTCGACACAAGTTCCGATACAGAGTAGTCTTGGTGTGCTTACCACACAGATGATGCAACCTCATTTGAAACCGCCACAGATTCAGAGAATGTACCTTGATGTACCCATTTTAGAGACTACCACCAATCTGATGGTGCCGACAGAGCAAGTATATGGGAGACCAAAGTTGATTCAGACTGAACCAACTCCACCTTTACTGCCCCAGGTGCAGCCGCAAATGATTCCGAGGTGTACTTCGGTCACAGGACCGCAAGCAGACGTGTCACCAGTGATAAGCCAGAATATGGGAGTTAGTCTTTCACAGGTTTTGGGAACTAGACAGGCACCAGATGCCATATCTTTGCCTATTACGGTTGGTCTATCAGTACCATTGCATGCGCAGGCGAAGCCTAATGTACGTGATCAAGGGGTAATGACACAAAATATGACAGGAGGAGGGTTCGTAGGAAGCTCCCAAGGGACGACTCCAGGGGAACCGACATTGGAAGGATCTAGGTCGTTGTTAGATTTCAGTCCGTTTGGGGCTCCTCCAGATGCCATGAGACAGACAGGTTCGAGACTGCTGACACCGCAGATCCTGAATGCGAAAGTACCACAGACACCTTTAGTGCAGGCTGGAAATATCTCATTGCAAGGTCTGACAGCACAACAGTTGACAGAATGGTTAGACAAGCTTAGTACTCCACAGACTACTCCTGTATTAGCAGGGAGAGCGGAAGGAGAAGAGTACCAGAACCATGTGAGGTTGGGTATGGAAGCCAAGGAACTCGTTGAAGGGAGCATGGGTGTGAACAGGCTATAGTCATACACAGAAGCAGAATTAAGGTACTTGTGCCCAAAGGTAACTAGAGAAGTGAGCAGGGTGCACCAGAGGTTGACAAATTTGGCAGACAAATATGACGTAGATTTAGAGAATACCAAACATTTGAAGAGAAGTTACAGATTGATTTTGAGCCAAAGGATTTTGAACACATGAGGTCTACTGGAATGAAAGCGCACCTCAAGGAGATACTGCAAAGTGCACAAGTTTGGGGAGCCTTAGAAAAGTGGGAAGGCAGATGGGCGAAGAAAAGAGGCAAGAGGAAGAGTGATTGCATAGAGCAGTTTGTTAAAACATTACCGGATACTAGTACGGTAAAGATGTTACCAATGAGAGAGACTGCCGGACGGCTTCTCGTCCATGTACCATGGACTAGAGGGGATATTCTGTCATTTACTAATCATTTCCCCAGGCTAAGGGAGAAACCAATAGAGTGGTACCAGCAGACAGACAGGTTTGTGAAGCTTGCGAAGTGTATTTGGGAAGACCTGAATACTCTCTTTGAGATCATAGTTCCAGCTGACTTGTGGATTGAGTGCAAAAGGAGCGTAGATTGGCCGACCGAGGAACCGGCAAGGGACAGAAACACAGGGGCACCGTCTCCTGATGTGATGAAGTATTATTATAAGGTGATTGAGTTTCTGAAAACAAGAGTTTCTCAGAAGAATATCGATTGGCAAAGAATTGATTGAACGGCTCAGGAAGTCAAGGAGTCGATACATGCCTATTATGAGAGGTTGTTGAAGGCGTGTAAGCATTACAGCGGTACAGAGATTATTGAGGCGAAGGACATGAATCACCTTGTGTTCAGGTTTGTGGAAGGGTTGAGACCTGAGATTTGCCAGATGATTAAGAATCATTTGATTTGCTGGCAAGCCAAGCCGATTGATGAGGTGTTGCAGTATGCGAAGTACTGCAGCGATAAGATTGAGTTGAAGCAGAGAAAGTTGAAGGAGAAAGCGATGGTGATGCAAATTAAGGCAGCACAGACAGGGATGAAAGGAGGGTTTCTACAACAGATGGTGCAGCAGCTGCAGGGAAACTGGATGTTTTAGGTGCAAGTGAGAGGCAGAGGTCGAGGAGGTTTTATGAACTGCAGTCCATACTTGAACACAGATCCGGTTCAGGTTGAACTTGGCACTTTCCAAGGATTACACAAATTTGTGGTTTGTGATTCAAGTCCTGTATCCTTATTGGGAAGAGACTTATTGTGCAAGACGAGGTGTTCAATCACCTGTTCCAATTAGGGAATTGAGGTCCAGACAAACAGTGATGATGAAGGGGAGGAACAGGGTTCAGAGCCTGAAACTGAGACCACAGATGAGGAATATCCACTGATTAACTTCTTTCCGATGTTCACAGTGGCTGATCTCCCGGCAGATTTTGCAGGGAACAGTTCATGAAAAGGTGTGGGACTTGACAGGGAAAGAAGTAGGGTTGATAAAAGGAGCAGAACCAGTCAAAGTTAGTGTGAAGCCAAACGCTGCGTTCCCCCAGATACCGCAGTATCATATGGCGCAAGATGTCCTTATAAAGGTTGCGCAAATTATTGCAGACTTTGTGAAACAGGGAGTCTTGAAGGAAGTGATGAGCAGTCAATGTAATTCACCAATAATGGGACTTAGAATGCCTTGTGGGACGGTTCGGATTGTCCAAGATTTGAGGAAGCTCAATGACATAGTAGTGAAATGTTGCCCAGTAGTGCCAAATCCTTCTGTAATTATGTCTCAGATTCCATGCAATGCAGAATGGTTCACATCTGTCCCAAGCGTTCTTTTCTGTGCCTCTCCATGAGGACAGCCAATTTCTCTTCAGTTTTAAATTCTTGGACAAGGTCTACAGTTGGTGTCGAATTCCTCAAGGGTTTTTGGAATCACCTTCCATATTCAATCAGATACTGAAGAAGAATTTGGAGTCATTGGAGCTGCCTTTCCAATCAACTCTAGTGCAGTACATTGATGATTTGTTGATCGCATCCAAAACAAGGGACAAGTGCAAGTATGATTCAATTGCCTTACTGAATCATTTGGAAAAGAATGGGCACAAGGTGTCCCCAAAGAAATTGCAATATTTTCAGAAAGAGGTGAAGTATTTGGGGTTAGGATGCAATGCGTACAAAGACCAGATGATTTGTGGGTTTCAGATGAAGGGAAAATGGTCTTGCCGAACAGTCTCCTTTCACAATTTGCAAGGTTTTATCATGGTCAAGCACACATTGGGAGGGATGCCATGATTAGGTTGTTCAAGATTGTCTGGTTTAACCCGTAGTTTAGACAAGCTGCAGAGGTAATTTGTCATTGTTGTGTCATCTGCCAACAGATGAACGAGGGGAAAGGGACAGTGGTGAATTTGAGCCACATTGGAAGAGCTGGAGGTCCATTTAGCAGAATGCAATTGGATTTCATTGAGATGCCTGTGTGTGGAGGTTTGAGGTATGTGTTGGTGAATGTGTGTATCTTTAGTCATTGGATTGAAGCATACCCTACACGCAGAAATGACAGCCTCACAGTAACGAAGCTGCTGCTTAGGGAATTGATACCACGTTTCGGGTTTCTGATCTCTTTAGAATCAGATAGGGGAAGTCACTTCAACAATGAGGTGGTTAGGTTACTGTGTGCAGCATTGAACATTGAGCAGAAGCTGCATTGTAGCTACCACCTTGAAGCATCAGGACTAGTGGAACAGATGAATGGTACCCTGAAATCGAGAATGTGGAAAATGTGTGCAGCACAACTTTGAAATGGCCAGACGCATTACCTTTAGTGTTAATGTCAATGAGAAATACACCTAACAAGAAAACAGGACTGTCTACACATCAGATTTTCATGGGTCGAGCTATGAGCCTGCCGGCAGTGCCTGCGAATGCTCTTGTGAATATCACGGATGATATGGTGTTGGACTACTGCAAGGGTCTGGCTGAGGTGGTCCGCTCTTTTTCTCACCAGGTGGAAGCTACCACCCTGCCACCGATTAATGATCCAGGACACAACCTGAGAGCTGGTGACTGGGTTGTCATCAAGAAACATGAAAGGAAGACGTGCTTGGAGCCGCGTAGGAAGGGACCCTAGCATGTGATACTGACGACTACCACTGCTGTGAAGTGTGCAGGAGTTACAAACTGGATCCATGCCAGTCACACGAAAAAGATGACGTGTCCAACTGATGAAGAAATTAGTTGTTGAAAGTACCAACAACAGACAAGGAAGTCTCAGGGCCGGAAAGTAATCAAAGGGGAACTGAGACAGAAGGAGAGCCCGGTGAGAATGGCTTGGTCACTCCAGTAAGAGACGAAGGAGAAGAGATCCAGAGGGGTGACGGTGAGCCTATCTCAACTGAGGCGGCAGGAGAGCCTAGTCAGGGGGAGGTTCTCCCAGAAGTGGACGATTATGAGAATGAGCCAGAGCATTCACAGACCCAGAAGGGGAAGGAGCCGAGGTGGAGGAGAGCCAGAGGGTCCAGACTCCTCGCGAGCAGATTGCAGGTCCATCAAGCGAAAATACCACAGAGCAAAGAGAGGAAGAAGGTGTAGGAGGCTGGCCTGACTTGTAGTGGGTACCAGAGGTACTTACACCTTGTGCTAGGTCCAGTTATCCTTTAATAGTGTAGAAGAGGTGTTTCTAGCTTAGGCTGATAGAAGGTAGCTATGGCAAAGCAGCTTAGGCTGAACTAGGAGACATGTAAAGCTCCTACTATACCACTGGTGTCATATGCACAATATCATAGTAAAACACAATACACTGAAGTACTAAAAATAAAGGTACTTTATTTTTATGACAATATGCCAAAATTATCTCAGTGAGTACCTTCAGTATGAGGATTAGATATATACACACAATATATGTACACAAACCAAAATTATGCAGGTAATAGCAAGAAAAGGAATGCAAGCAGTGTAAAGTTACAATAGATTGCAATAGGTGCACATAGGTTTAGGGGCAACACAAACCATATACTCCAAAAGTGGAATGCGAACCACAAATGGACCCCAAACCTATGTGAGCTTGTTGAGGGTCGCTGGGACTGTAAGAAAACAGAGAGGGTTAGAAAAATAGCCCACTCCAAGACCCTGAAAGGTAGGTGTAAAGTGCACCTACTACCCCCAGAGAGCACAGAAGTCGTGATAGGGGAATTCTGCAGGAGGAACAAACACCAGCAATGCAACAACAGTGGATTTCCGGACCTGAGTACCTGTAAGACAAGGGGACCGAGTACAATAGTCGCAACAGTGTCGAGAGTGGGCAGGAGCCCAGGAAAGGCCAGCTGAGGGTGCAAGGAAGCTGCCACCTGTTGGAAGAAGCTTGGAGTTCTGCAAGAAAGAAGAGGACTAGGAACTCCCCCTTTGGAGGATGGATGTCCCACGTTGCGATGAAGCTTGCAGAGGAGTTTCCACGCAGAAAGACTGTAAACAAGCCTTGCTAGCTGCAAGGGTCGCAATAGAGGTTTTTGGGTGTTGCTGTGGCCCAGGAGGGACCAGGATGTTGCCACTTAGAGGAGGAGACAGAGGGGGTGCCCAACAACTCAGGAAGCCCTCACAGAAGCAGGCAGCACCTGCAGAAGTACCTGAACAGGCACTTGGAAGAAAAGGGAACCTGAGTCCACCGAAGTCACAAAAGGGAGTCCCACGACGCCGGAGGACAACTCAGAAGGTTGTGCACTGCAGGAAGGAGTGTCAGGGACCCAGGCTTGGCTGTGCACAAAGGAAATCCTGGAAGAGTGCACAGGAGCCGGAGCAGCTGCAAATCACACGGTACCCAGCAATGCAGTCTAGCATGGGGAGGCAAGGACTTACCTCCACAAAACTTGGACTGAAGAGTCACTGGACTGTGGGAGTCACTTGGACAGAGTTGCTGAGTTCCAGGGACCATGCTCATCATGCTGAGAGAGGACCCAGAGGACCAGTGATGCAGTCTTTTGGTGCCTGCGGTTGCAGAGGGTAAGATTCTGTCGGCCCTCAGGAGATTTCTTCAGAGCTCCTGGTGCAGAAAGGAGGCAGGCTACTCCCAGAGCATGTACCACCTGGAAACAGTCGAGAAAGCCGGCAGGATGAAGCGATACAAGATTGCTAGTTCTCGTCTTGCTACTTTGTTGCAGTTTTACAGGCGTCCTGAGCAGTCAGCGGTCGATCCTTTGACAGAAGGTGAAGAGGGAGATGCAGAGGAACTCTGATGAGCTCTTGCATTCGTTATCTGGGGAGATCCCCAAAGCAGAGACCCTAAATAGCCAGAAAAGGAGGTTTGGCTACCTAGGAAGGAGGATTGGCTACCAAGAGAGGTAAGAGCCTATCAGAAGGAGCCTCTGACGTCACCTGCTGGCACTGGCCACTCAGAGCAGTCCAGTGTGCCACAGACACCTCTGTTTCCAAGATGGCAGAGGTCTGGGACACACTGGAGGAGCTCTGGGCACCTCCCCGGGAGGTGCAGGTCAGGGGAGTGGTCACTCCCCTTTCCTTTGTCCAGTTTCGCGCCAGAGCAGAGCTGGGGGATCCCTGAACCGGTGTATACTGGCTTATGCAGAGATGGGCACCATCTGTGGCCATCAAAGCATTTGCAGAGGCTGGGGGAGGCTACTCCTCCCCAGCCTTCACACCTATTTCCAAAGGGAGAGGGTGTTACACCCTCTCTCAGAGGAAGTCCTTTGTTCTGCCATCCTGGGCCAGGGCTGCCTGGACCCCAGGAGGGCAGAAACCTGTCTGAGGGGTTGGCAGCAGCTGCAGTGGAGACTCCGGAAAGGCAGTTTGGCAGTACCCGGGTTCTGTGCTAGAGACCCGGGGGATCATGGAATTGTCCCCCCAATGCCAGAATGGCGTTGGGATGACAATTCCATGATCTTAGACATGTTACATGGCCATGTTCGGAGTTACCATTGTGACACTGCACATAGGTAGTGACCTATGTACAGTGCACACGTGTAATGGTGTCCCCGCACTCACAAAGTCTGGGGAATTTGCCCTGAACGATGTGGGGGCACCTTGGCTAGTGCCAGGGTGCCCACACACTAAGTAACTTTGCACCCAACCTTCACCAGGTGAAGGTTAGACATATAGGTGATTTATAAGTTACTTAAGTGCAGTGGTAAATGGCTGTGAAATAACGTGGACGTTATTTCACTCAGGCTACACTGGCAGGCCTATGTAAGAATTGTCAGAGCTCCCTATGGGTGGCAAAAGAAATGCTGCAGCCCATAGGGCTCTCCTAGAACCCCAATACCCTGGGTACCTCAGTTCCATATACTAGGGAATTATATGGGTGTACCAGTATGCCAATGTGAATTAGTAAATTTAGTCACTAGCCTGTTAGTGACAAATTTGGAAAGCAGAGAGAGCATAACCACTTAGGTTCTGGTTAGCAGAGCCTCAATGAGACAGTTAGGCATCACACAGGGAACACATACAGGGCACATACTTATGAGCACTGGGGCCCTGCCTGGCAGGGTCCCAGTGACACATAGGCTAAAACAACATATATACAGTGAAATATGGGGGTAACATGCCAGGCAAGATGGTACTTTCCCACAGAAGGGTTGCCACAGGAAAGATCAAAGACTAAACAGATATGGAAAGGAGACAAGTGGCCAGAATTGCAAGTGAGAAGGGGAGAAATGGTTGTCGAAGATGCAATAGAGGAAGAAGTTGACACAACAAGGAAAGAAGATCTAAGTGAAGGAGAGTTGCAAGGTGATCGCAAGTTGAAAAGAAAGAGAGTAGCAAATAGAAGATATGCAGGTCCTGAATGGGCGTATGCAACGACAGCAGAATGGCAACAGGAGTTCCTGGCGTTCTGTTTTGATCGAGAAGTCCCAGGTCAATACTTTGGCACCTGAGTCTGGCTGAAGAGAGTGAATTGGTGTAAAGACTTGAGCAAAAATTTAAACTGAGAAAAGAGACTGAGAGTTTACCGGATGACACTTTGAAAACCTGAATTGACTTTTGAAAAACGATTTTGACAAGCTGCTAACTGGAATTGACAAAGGATCCTGGGAGTGAAACTGAAAGCTGTAAATAATTGCTGAAAGAAGATTGTGCTTGTTTTTGACTTTGCTGTGAGAAAGGGACATTTTTAACCATCCTCTGGTGTTGCTGTTTTGAATTAACTATCTTCCACTTTCTGATCCTCTACAGATCATGGCTAACACTAGACACGATAATAGAGGGGGTAGGCGATGTAAATATTTGAGCGTTGTTTTATGTATTGTGTGTGTGATATTGATTGTGGTTGTGATTGTGGGTATGACACTAATGGATAAGAGTGTGACTAGCAATGCTACAGTTCTTGAAACTACTACTGCACTAACAGCTTAGGAGGGGTTTGAGCTGGATGAGAGATACTTACATGAGGGAACTAATGCAAAAGGGGAACTTTCTATTAACATTTTCTATCGCTTGTTGAGTGAGTATGTTGAGACAATGGAAGAGAAGGATTGTATTGTGTGCACGCAGATTCCTGTTTCGGGACAAGAGGGGGTTACCTATCATAGCTTGCCATTAACGTATGGGATAAGCTGTAGTCTGCTACTAACAAGATTTTATAACCAGGAGGAGATTCAATACTTCTACTCTAATCATGACCTGTTGTTTTCTTATGTGCCCATAATAGAGAATTTGAGTGGGGTAGCTAGATACTATAGTATAAAGTTAGTTGAAGGATTCTTTGAGCAGACATTGACGATTAGTGCAACTTATGCACATCACAATAATTTGACATGCTTACTTACACCTGTAGACAAAAACATTTTAGATCACACAGAGAATAGAAGAAGGGCATTAAAGGGTAAATTGGAAAAAGGATTGCAGCAGCGAGCTTTTGCTAGTGGTCAAAGGTATGGTGCAATTAGGGAACAAGGGAAGTTAGCTTTGATGCATTACACGTAGGGAAGCTTTGCACATCTAGGCCGAAATCATACTATGACAATGTGTTTGTGCGAATGAGTTAATGTAAGCATGTGTTTTTGTTTCAGAATAAATGGACGTTCATGTTAAGTGCGCAGGATCCAGCGATCCCAGGGATCTAATACATATGTGGGCATAATGCTTATTACCATCTTCCAAAGGGATGGTATGGGACATGTTATTTGGGGATAGTTTTCCCAAAGATACACCAACTTGACGATTTGAAAAGGTTTCAGAAATTGTCTGAATCACATCGTACTAGACAGAAAAGGGAGACCGCTGCTGGTGTAGTGGGAGACATATTTGGAGCAATAATCCCTTCAGTAGGGGTTATTTTGAATTCGATAAAGATTTGAAAGTTGTATACTATTGTGGATAACATGCTGACAAATTTTTCAGGGGCTATACTCCTGATGGATACTGAACTTGCTGCGGAGAGGGCTATGACTCTTCAAAACAGGTTTGCTTTAGACATTCTTTTAGCGAAAAATGGCGGAGTTTGTAGGATGCTTAATGAGCGTCATTGTTGCACATTTATACCAGATAATAGTAATGAGATTAGAAGTATGCTTACTAACTTGACTAGGGATAGTACAGACTTTAAGAAATTTAAAGAACCAGGTGTTTGGGAAAAGGTTGAAAAAGGGTTTGCTTCAGTGGGAATTTGGCTAAGCAACATTTGGCAAGGGATATTGTCTAAGATAATACAGGGGATATTGATTGTTATAGCTTGCCTATTTGGATTGTGGGTGGCATGTAATATTAGCAAAAGGATAAAATTGAATAAGGCGGAAAATAATAAGAGGAGGGAAGAAAAAGAAAGGGAAAGATTGTTTAGGGAAAAATCAAAGGAAAAGCCAAAAAGTGAAGAGATTGAAATGACTAAATTCTGACTGATGTAAAATTCATGGGGAAGGTTTGTGTGATGACTAGTGTCATCAGAGAAGGGATTGTTGGAGTGTGTCTTTTTAAACCAATATTAATTATGCGATCTTGCAATATATTGTGTGACGAAGCTGCATAGAAAATGTGTTAACATAGAAAATGATGCACACGTTTGATATGTGCCCACGGGGAGTGGCTACCAATGTATACGAAGTCTAATGAAAAGCTTATTAATTCTGAATTATTTTGCAATACTGTTTTGAATTGTATTAGTATATCACAATTAGAGTTAAGTGTTAAGAGTTTGCTTTATTACATCAGAGGGCCTTAGCTTAGTGAGGGTTTGGGCCTAGCTGCCTGGCCTCATATTGAATTGTGTTTCTAACGTGTAATGTGCTTTTTTCCTGAAGGACACGGAGCTGTACTTTTCCAGAAGATTATATGTGTGTAGCCGTCGTAAATTCTTTCTCATGACAACCGACTTGCTCAAGGCGGTGTTCTTGCTAAATGCAACAGTGTAATTCGTAACAGGTGCAAGGTTAACCGTACTAGGAAAAGACAATGAGGACACTGACTGGAGCGCAAAGTGTAACTTTTCTTACTGACATTCCAACCGTTGAAGACGTCAATAACATGGACCAATCCATGACATGAGAACTGTGGTTTGTGGAAAATTCTATCAAGGTGCTTACCAAATTATTGGACAGAGATAACGATGCACCAAACTTTATCCAATGAGAAATTTGGGACTATTTAGACAGTTTTGATTTAACAGTTTGACTCAAGGAGAAATCAGACACTTTGGACATTATTCCATCTTTCCCTTTTGAGCTATTGAGCTATTATTCTTTCAGCATCTGCGCTGATATTTTAAATCATCCTCTACCCTATTCTTGTCCGATGCTATTTACTCCTCTGTCTGAGGGAAGTAATGACTTTGCCCGTCCTATCTTTGCTGATGCCGATGAACTGATGTCCTGAGGACGAAGACTGATGCTGTTTGCTAATCTGTTGGATGGGTAACTATCTGATGAAAATTGTGATCGTCTATTTGCCTTTCCTTTCTAGGTACCAACTGCTATTTTGATAGAGGCCTTAGAATAGAGGTTTTCTAAATTCGTGTTCTCTAAAATGTTTTGCATGAAGCCCAACATGCGGATGCTAATTTGAGGTTAGTTAAGGGGTTAACCAATCTTATGTAAATAGACAAATAACTGTGTTTTTGCTTTGTTGAATCATGTACTAATGAGACTCTGCTAAGTTGATTCATATTAATGAAGTGCCTAAATACGAATGAGAATATCCTATGCATTGATACATTTGTGCTCAGATTGCTGATTAGTAGTGTTTCTAATGAGGTTTATTGATATTGAGATTAACAGACATGATATTAGATTGTAACCAATTGGGAAATAAATATCCTAATGCTTAATTAAACTGGTGTGGTTATTCATGACTGAAAGGTCATGGTGTGTTAAATTGTGAGTCTTATTGATTTGTTATTGATTAGTGATTGTCATTATTGATTACTTATTGATATAGTTGATTGATGATTTATGAGGGAAAACCTTTCGTACTGGGAAGTCCCCGAACGTGGTCCAAAGGTTTGTCAACCTAAACGTATCTCCTGGTACGTTTGCTTATTAAGGCTCTGATGCGCTAACAGTATGGCAAAATAATTAATTCTCTCTTCAAATACAATTTGTGTTCTCAGCAATGAGATCAATGTTCCATTTGTACCTTTTGAATATACCTTTATTGGAAGAGGCATTAGAATAACAATTGATTTTATCTTGTCCACAAACAATTCGAGCTCTTGGCTGTGTAATTTTAAAACTTATCCTAACTGGCTAACTGACTATAATGTCCAGGCTATTGATATTAATTGCCACATAGTACAGCAAAGACCAATATAGTTGAACATGTAAAAACAATTGCAATGTGACCACAGAACACAGATGTAAATAGTCCAATAACGTAGCAAGGATATGTATCCCTGGTAGAAGGGTTAAAGTTGGAGAAAGAATACGTGAAGATCCCGAACTTGTTGGTGAAAATGTCTTTAATTAAAGGCACAGGTGGTCATTCTGACCTCGGCGGTAAAAGGCACCTACCGCCGGTCAGAAATCCTCCATAATTCCGCCGCGGTCGCGGTAACCCGCCACGGTCATTCTGACCCGCAGCAGCCAAACCTCCGAAAATCCGACAGCCACAACAGACCGCCAGACCAGCGGTCGGCCGAAAAGTGGAGGTGACCAAACCTCCACCGTCACGCCAACAGAAATACGCCCATGCCATTACGACCCACGAATCCACGCGGCGGTCTTTCAAATGCGGTTTTCCATTGGCGGGACACACCGCCGCGGTCAGAATACACACAAACGAACAAAACTCAGCCACATTGGCCGATTTGAATTCCACACACCTGATACACATACACACACCACTCCCACACACACAATACAATATAAAACACACACCCACATCACCCACAAACCCCTACGACCAAAAATTCAGAAAGAAGCACTGAGAGACACATCAGCGATCACAGAATACCATCACACAGAGGCACACTACACCATCACCCACACAATATCCACACACAAAACAACACACACCACCACACTCAACACACTTAACTACACATACTCCACCCCACACATCATACACACCACTCCATGGCACCCCAAAGACACCCCCGCTTCTCAGACGAAGAACTCAGGGTCATGGTGGAGGAAATCGTTCGGGTAGAGCCCCAGCTCTTCGGCACACAGGTCCAATACACCAGCATTGCCCGGAGGACGGAGCTATGGCAGAGGATTGTCGACAGGGTCAACGCTGTGGGACAGCACCCCAGAAATCGGGAAGACATCAGGAAGCGATGGAACGGCCTACAGGGGAAGGTGCGTTCCATGGTATCCAGGCACAACATCGCCGTGCAGAAGACTGGCGGAGGACCCCCACCTCAACCCCCACAATTTACAACATGGGAGGAGGAAGTCTTGAACATCCTGCATCCTGACGGCCTCGCAGGAGTCGGCGGAGGAATGGATACTGGTAAGTTGAAGCTTCAATACTGCTTCCCCCCCACCTGCATGCCAAATCATACCCCAACCCTCACCCCCATCCTCGAACCCCACCCTCACCCCCACCCCCATCCTCACCCCCACCCTCACCCCCACCACCATCCTCACCCCCACCACCATCCTCACCCCCACCACCATCCTCACCCCCACCCCCAGCACACCTATTCCCTGCCAATGTCTCACCATCACAACCCACACATCCCAAAACCTAGGCCTGCATGCGTCCACTAAGCATGGACACCCATCACCAAAGCATGCCCAATGCATATACACATCCCCCCCACAAGCCACCCTCACCAAAGCCCCCACACACGAATGCCAGCACTTGGGGACACGGGAACCCACAGATACACCCATATGCCACACATTGAAACTATAACCATACCTCTATACCCCTGCAGGACCCGACCGTCAACACACCGCCACGGAGGGCCCAGAATTCTCCACAGCCCCCACCCAAGAGGCCGTCAGCGATGACAGCAGCTCTGTCGACCTGGACACTGATGACCAGCCCGGACCATCGGGGACCTCTGGACAGTCGGTTCCCCTCACACAGGCACAGGCCACTACAGACCCAAACCCCTCTGGGAACACCAGCACAGCTCCCACCCAGCGGGCCCATGCCTCTGTCTCCAGGGCGCGTCAATCTGCGGTGTGTCTACCACTACAGGGCACCCAGGAGAACCCACCACCCCAACAACAACAGGGACCTGGGGGCAGTGGTAGTGGGCACACCGGCCAGGGGGCAGAGGCCCAGGGAAACAGGGCAACTCGGAGGGCAGCTGTGCGACAGGGGGGGACGGGCCCAGGGAACCCACTCTCCACGAGGCCCTCACCACCATCATGGGAGCATACAACCGCTCCCAGGAGACGATGGCGACGGTACTGGCCCGGTTCCAGGAGATCCAGGTACTGCAGGAGGAACACTATCGGGGGTACAGGGAGGACATCAGAGCCCTCACCTCCACCCTGGTTACCATGGTAGGGCTGCTGCAGGACCTCATCAACACCAGGACGGACACTCAACAACAACAAAGGGCCCCTGCCACTAGCCTGGACCAAGAACAGCCAACCACCTCCGCCGGCGCTAGTGGACAGGAGGCCCCCGCACAACAGCAGCCCACCAGACCCCCACCTCCTGCAGGAGAAGAACCACCCCGCAAGAGGGCCCTGAGATCTCGCAAGAAGACAGAGTAGGATGTCAAGACCCCCGCCAGCAAAGGATACCACCTGATGTCAGCCCACTGTCCCACATTGTCACCCTGTCCATCCTTGAACTTCCCATGCTCCATCTCTCCACAGGCCTCTGGACAATGCACCTGTGTGACTGTTACTCTGGACTCTGCCATGGACATTCCTTCACCATAGCCCCCACCCACTTGAAACCACCCATCCCATTTTGAGCACTGAAATAAACACCTATTTTGCACAAAACTATCTGGAGTCTGCCTGTGATTTCAAAATATTGTAATTGACATGAAATTGCAAATATGTCCTTGTACATAGTGAAGTCAACAAACAGCTGCCACAAAGCTGTAGTCCATGGGGAAACGAAGCACAGGACTCGTAGTGGGGACCCCCGATCTGAAATAGGGAGGGAAAAGCCACAACTCAGTCATCATACACTGGGGCAAATAGACAGGCAGCAGAGATGCAGGAGAGTAGTTCACATTTACTAAATTATGTTTGAATTGTTACCTGTGTCCTATTGGAAGTACTGTTCAATGATTCTGTCCCTGTTGTCTGTTTCAGCACCGTCGTCTTCCTCCTCGTCACTCTCCACAGGTTCCACAGCTGCCACAACACCACCGTCTCGACCATCCTCCTGCAGGAAAGGCACCTGGCGGCGCAAAGCCAGGTTGTGAAGCATGCAGCAGGCCACGATGATGTGACACACCTTCTTCGGTGAGTACATTAGGGATCCCCCTGTCATATGCAGGCACCGAAACCTGGCCTTTAGGAGGCCGAAGGTGCGTTCGATCACCCTCCTAGTACGCCCATGGGCCTCATTGTACCGTTCCTCTGCCCTGGTCCGGGGATTCCTTACTGGGGTCAGTAGCCACGACAGGTTGGGGTACCCAGAGTCCCCCAATAGCCATACACGGTGTCTCTCTAGCTGTTCCATCACGTAAGGGATGCTGCTATTCCTCAGGATGTAGGCGTCATGCACTGACCCTGGGAATTTGGCATTTACATGCGAGATGTACTGGTCAGCCAAACACACCACCTGGATGTTCATGGAATGGTAACTTTTTCTGTTCCTGTACACCTGCTCCCTGTCTCTTGGGGGAACCAAAGCCACATGGGTCCCATCAATGGCACCAATGACGTTGGGAATATGTCCAAGGGCGTAGAAATCACCCTTCACTGTAGCCAATTCGCCCACCTCAGGGAAAATGATGTAGCTCCTCACGTATTTCATCAGGGCAGACAACACTCTGGATAACACCTTCGAAAACATGGGCTGAGACATCCCAGAAGCAATTCCCACTGTTGTCTGAAATGACCCACTTGCCAAGAAATGGAGTACTGACAGGACCTGCACCAGAGGGGGAATCCCTGTGGGTTGGCGGATGGGGGACATCAGGTCGGGCTCCAGCTGGGCACACAGTTCATGTATAGTGGCACGGTCAAGCCGGTAGGTCAGGATAATGTGGCGTTCTTCCATTGTCGACAGGTCCACCAGCGGTCGGTACACGCGAGGATTCATCCGTCTCCTCGCCAAACCCAGCGGACGGTGCCTAGGAAGGACAACATGGAGCACAGAGTCAAGCAACCCACAGGTACGTACTCACAGCTTGCACAGTAAACGATTCTCTATGCAGTGAATGGCGTGTCTGAGTGGCTATGCAAGGCCTAGGCCTGTGTGACGCAGTTGAAATTGAGCCATGTGGACCCTCGAAATGGCGGCTGCCTGACCTGTGAAGTGTGACAATGGGATGTGAGGTCAATGCGCTGGCGTGGCACACCGCGGCGGTCGAAGACCGCGGCGCGAAGCCGCATTGGTTAACATTGAAGCCTATGGGTTTCAGGAGCCAATGGCGAAGGGCGCCGGCGGTGGCGGGACGCACCGCCGCGGTACGCACCGCCGCGGGCGTGACCGCCATTTTCTATCTACTTATTCACTTCCGACTTGAACTTTCACAGGAGAGGACCTATACTGCAAGTGTTGCTGTGACCTCGGTCTGGAAGGGACAATGGCTGCTGCGCCTGGGGAAAGGGCCCCTGCCTTCACTGGAGAAGAGTTGGAGAAACTTGTGGATGGGGTCCTCCCCCAGTATGCGCTACTCTACGGTCCTCCAGACCAACAAGTGAGTTTAATTCAATATGGATTTGGGGCCACTGGCTGGCTTGGGGGCCTGGCGGGGGGCCTGGCGGGGATGGGGGGCATGTTGGGGCTGGCGGGGGGCCTGGCGGGGATGGGGGGCATGTTGGGCCTGGCGGGGGGCCTGGCGGGGATGGGGGGCATGTTGGGCCTGGCGGGGGGCCTGGCGGGGATGGGGGGCATGTTGGGGCTGTCGGGGGGCCTGGCGGGGATGGGGGGCATGTTGGGCCTGGCGGGGGGCCTGGCGGGGATGGGGGGCATGTTGGGCCTGGCGGGGGCCTGGCGGGGGGCCTGGCGGGGATGGGGGGCATGTTGGGCCTGGCGGGGGGCCTGGCGGGGATGGGGGGCATGTTGGGCCTGGCGGGGGGCCTGGCGGGGATGGGGGGCATGTTGGGGCTGGCGGGGGGCCTGGCGGGGATGGGGGGCATGTTGGGCCTGGCGGGGGGCCTGGCGGGGTTGGGGGGCATGTTGGGCCTGGCGGGGGGCCTGGCGGGGGGCCTGGCGGGGATGGGGGGCATGTTGGGCCTGGCGGGGGGCCTGGCGGGGGGCCTGGCGGGTATGGGGGGCGTTGGGCCGCTGGCAACGAAAATGCAGACAAACTTGAACGTGGTATTTCTCCCTCCCTGTACGTGTCACATAGGTCCGCGCCCATGAGAAGATCGGGATTTGGCGTGCCATCGCCAAGGAAGTCCGGACCCTGGGGGTCCACCATCGACGGGGCACCCACTGCCGCAAGAGGTGGGAGGACATCCGCCGCGGGACCAAGAAGACCGCCGAGTCTCTGCTGGGGATGGCCTCCCAACATAGGCGGGGTGCCTGCCGTCAACTGACCCCCCTGATGTTCCGGATCCTGGCGGTGGCCTACCCTGATTTGGATGGGCGCGTGAGGGCAGCACAGCAGACACAAGGGGGTGAGTACAAGCATTATCTACTCTGTTGTCGCGCAGTGGAGGTGTCTGGGTGGGGGAGGAGGGCTGTGGGTCCCCCTAGGCCAGGGCGATATCTGTAGGCTGGGCACCCCCGTAAGCCCCTGTGTCCCCAGCCACCACCCTCAGTAGTGTGTCAGTACAGCCATCCCTGGGCCGTGTCATCCATGGGTGCAGTTGTCAACTCTAGGCGTGTAGGGCATGTTCCACGGAATGCGTAGCGGACCCCAAGTGCGCAACTTAGTGCAGGGGGCATCTGTGTCTGTCATGTCCGCTAACTGTACCGGTGATCCATGTACTCAAAATCTCTTTATTTCTCTCTCCCCCCCCCTTTTTGTTTGTCTTTCTGTGCTTGTGTGCATCAGCATCATCAGGCGGAGGAGAAGTGGCATCGGGGCAGGAGGGAGCTGCATCTCACATGGCCCAGGAGGGCCATGCCACAGAGTCTGACTGGACCAGTGAGACGGAGGGCGAGGGGAGCTCCACAACGGGGACGACTGGACCCTGCAGCGACACGGACACGTCCTCGGAAGGGAGCTCCCTTGCGGGGGTGGCACCATCCGTGCCCCCCGCCATTACAGGTACAGCCGCCACCCAGCGCACCATCTCCGCCCTTCCAGCAGCCCCTCAGCGTTCGCCCCGTGCCCGCTCTGCCAGGAAGCCGGGCATCTCCTTCGCCCCAGGCACCTCAGGCCCTGCCCCTGTTACCCCCGCTGCCCTCAGTGAGGAGGTCATTGACCTCCTCCGAACGCTCATTGTTGGGCAGACTACCCTTTTGAATGCCATCCAGGGGGTGGAGAGGGAGGTTCATCGCAGCAATGCGTACCTGGAGGGCATTCATTCGGGTCAGGCTGCCCATCAGCGATCGTTCCAGGCTCTGGCCTCAGCACTGACGGCAGCCATTGTCCCTGTCTCCTGCCTCCCTCTACTAACTCCCTCCTCCCAGTCTCCTGTTCCTCTGCCTGTCCCACCCACACCATCAGACCAGCCTGCACACACCTCAACACCCAAGAGCAGCTCATCCAAACATAAGCACCACAGATCACGCAGACATACACACAAGCAACATTCCAATGCAGACATGCCAACAGTCACTACCACCTCTGTGACCCCCACCTCCTCGTCTCCCTCCTCCCTCCCTGTGACGTCTACACTCACACCTTCATTCACCTCACCATCAGCCAGTGTTTCCATCACCAGCATACCCTCCACTACAGTCCGCACACGTGCAGTCACCACCCCCACTGCCATTTACACGTCCCCTGTGTCCTCTCCCACTGTGTCTGTCACCCCCTCTTCCACACCACACAAACGCAGCCACCCACCCACCCAACAGCCATCCACCTCACGACAGCCTCCCGCTCCTGCACCTGCACCCAAAGACAGCAAACTTGTCTCGCCTACAACCACATCCTCTCCCTCCACTCCCATACCCACTGTACCTACCACTCTCCATTGTCCCAAGAAAATCTATCTCTCTACTGCTACCTTCTTTCCTGACCCTGAGCCCCCCCCCTCCTTCTCGTCGGGGTAAAAAGAGCACCTCAGCCACCACCAGCCCTGCAGCCCCCTTGACAAGGGTGCAGGGGTATTGGAGCCCACCAGCCCGCAGGTCTGGATCTTCGCCCAGCAGCAAGGGGACAGCCAGCCCACCCCCTGGGAAGAGGAGCAGAAGGCGGAAGGGCCGCCGCCGGAGCCCGGATTCGATATCCCCCCAGGACACTAGCCAGCCACCGTCAACAGCCACAGCTCCAAAGGGAGGAAAGGGCCACAGACTCCCGACTAAGGAGGGCAAGGGCAGCAAGGCGGAGAAGTCAGGCAGCAGGCCTGCTGCCCATGGAGGACCCGTCACAGCTGCCCAGGAGGAGCCCGCATCCCCCATAGCCGCTGCCCCGGGAGGAACCGGCACAGCTGCCCCGGGAGAGCCCACCACCCCCATAGCCGCTGCCCAGGGAGGACCCAGCCCAGCTGGCCAGGAGGGCCCCACCACCCACAGCCCAGGTGGGCATTGAAGGAGCACCATCCCCGCTGCCCAGGAGGGCACCACCAGGCAATGAGCAGTTGGCCATAGAATGGCCGCCGTCTCCAGCACCGCTCCGCTGGGGACCGCCGTCTCAAGAACCGCTGAACTGGGCCCTTCAAGGCAAGAACTGCTGAACTGGGCCCTTCAAGGCAAGAACCGCTGAACTGGGCCCTTCAAGGCAAGAACCGCTGAACTGGGCCCCGCCGTCTCCAGCACCGCTCCGCTGGGGACCGCCGTCTCAAGAACCGCTGAACTGGGCCCTTCAAGGCAAGAACCGCTGAACTGGGCCCTTCAAGGCAAGAACCGCTGAACTGGGCCCCGCCGTCTCCAGCACCGCTCCGCTGGGGACCGCCGTCTCAAGAACCGCTGAACTGGGCCCTTCAAGGCAAGAACCGCTGAACTGGGCCCTTCAAGGCAAGAACCGCTGAACTGGGCCCTTCAAGGCAAGAACCGCTGAACTGGGCCCCGCCGTCTCCAGCACCGCTCCGCTGGGGACCGCCGTCTCAAGAACCGCTGAACTGGGCCCTTCAAGGCAAGAACCGCTGAACTGGGCCCTTCAAGGCAAGAACCGCTGAACTGGGCCCTTCAAGGCAAGAACCGCTGACCTGGGCCCCGCCGTCTCCAGCACCGCTCCGCTGGGGACCGCCGTCTCAAGAACTGCTTAACTGGGCCCTTCAAGGCAAGAACCGCTGAACTGGGCCCTTCCAGGCAGGAACCGCTGGCCCTTTGGCAGACGTGGCAGGGCAGGATCTGTCTCGGGCAGGGCTGCAGGATGTCCTCTGGCCAACATGCCTCCTCCAGTGGCAGTGGAGTCTGTTATGGACTGTTTGGACTGTGGCTTTGCTCTCCCCAGGATGGCCCAGTGGGCAGGCCACCCACTGTATGGACTGTTTGGACTGTGGCTTTGCTCTCCCCAGGATGGCCCAGTGGGCAGCCCACCCACTGTATGGACTGTTTGGACTGTGGCTTTGCTCTCCCCAGGATGGCCAATGGTCATGGAGTCCCCTCGTGGATCTGGCGTCGTGTACTCAAGTGGCTGAGGTGCCCCCCCTTCCCTTCCCCCTGAGGTGCCTGTCCTTTTTTCTTTCTGATGCCCCTGCAGTGTTCTCTCCGTGGAGTTCTTGTCGTGGGACTGGGCCTTGCCCCTTTGCTCAGGACCCCTGTGGTCCACGGACAGTGGTTGGACTACATTTAGTAGCTGTATATATTTTGTACATAGTTTATTTATTTATTTGGATTACTGCTGTCCATTTTTCAATATATCTGCCCGTTTGAGATCTCTTCTTTTGGTCTTTGCATTATTTCGGAAGGGGGGGGTTTGTGGGTTGTGACAGTGATCTGTGGGAATGCATTGATGTGTGTGTTGTAGTGGGTGTGGGTGGGTGGGTGTGTGCCGGTAATCTTTTCCCTCCCCTGTGTCGTAGGTGCAGTACTCACCGATGTCTTCCGCGCCGCCGGGCGTGCTCCTGGTACAGGAGCAGGTATAGGAGTGTGGGGATGACCTGCAACTCGGGTTCCATACTGCCGGAATCTCGCGTGGAGTATGTGGAGGTGAGCGTTTTCCCGTTCGTAGTCTGTTTCCGCCGTGTTTTTATCGGCGGTGCTCCAGCCCCGGAAAAGGTGGCGGATTGGTGGGTCGTGATAGGGTGGGCGGTACATTGTCTGCCGCCTGGCTGTTGGCGGGGACCGCCGCGCTGTTTGTTTGTTCCGCCGTGGCGGGCGGAGTGTTAATGCGGCGGGCTGTGTTGGCGGTTCCCGCCAGGGTCAGAATTGCATATTTTGGACCGCCGGCCTGTTGGCGGGTTGGCCGCCGCTTTATCACCGACCGCCAGGGTCAGAATGAGGGCCACAGTCTGCCTCAAGATTGCGCATTCTTCAAAATACAGCGAACACGTGTTTCGTCACTCAGATGACTTCATCAAGGCTGCAATACAATGATAAAAACAAGCTTTGTATGTAATGATACCCAAAATTTGGTAAGACACAAAAAGTGTCAAATAGTAACCTTGAACCGGTGCATGCAAAAAGGGAGCTGTAGGAAATGTGCAACCTAAGAGAGTATAGTGAGAGAGAAATATATGGTGAGCATGGCAATGTGAGTGATGGCAAAGAACCCTAGTAAGTTTGTGCAAATGGAAGGACACCTCTAGTGAAAGAGTAAAAGAAGCAAAGGTAGAGTATTCATAATCTAAGTGCTGAGTGAGTGAAGGAAGTATTCAAAGTGGTCAAGAAAGGGCTTGTATAGGAATTTAGAGATCAAAGTTTAATAATGAAGAATGAATTTAAAAAGTGAAAAAAAGAACAAAATATTAAGGTCATACCTAGGCCGTCCGGCCAGCTAGTCAATCTTGGAGAGCCTGTGGTAAGGCAAGGGAGTAGAGCTCTGGAAGAGTAGATCAACGGCAATGAGTTGGCCACCATAAAGCATAGGAACATAGCAGCAAAAATAAGTAAAAGGTCATGGAATCCCATGTGTAAAAATTCCTTGCAAAGTAGAAGGTTAATTTGAGGTAGTAACTTCAGAGCATTGGGTGCTATAGGTCCGAGTGATGACCAAGTAAAGTGAGGAAGGCCCTGATAAGCCTGATATCAAGGAACCTGTAAGGACATGAGAAAAGTAGGGACGAAAAAAAACGGGTGTGTCAAATCAATGAGAAGTGTTTTAGTGGTGAAAAGAATTTATTTAACACCCAAATAATAATTTACCTTGGAAGGTTAAGAGGGTGCGAAGCACTCACAGAAAGAACGGTCCAAAGGAAACCCTATATGTCTAAGGTAACCTAATTCTCAATTAAATGGTAAGCGCTGTAAGTATAGATAGCAAAGTCCAAATTAACAAAAGAAACGTGAAGGGGGGGGAAAAGGAGTCCCAAATCAAGAGTCCTATAGTAAGCAAATTGACCAGAAACACAATGCTAAGTGGTAATGTCAACTGGTGCGTGAAACAAACACTCAACATAAGTGAGGGGAAGAGCAGCTTGAGGCAAACGCCAGACACATGGAGTGTGGCCAAGTACGTTCTTTGAGATCCGAGGTAGGGACAGAGTTCTACGCTGGCTGTAAAGACAGAGCGGGTAAAGTCTTACCGTACCTAGGGCGTAGAGCCGAAGAGCCGAAGCAGTTGTGCGTTCGTTTGGTGGCAAATAATCGATTTACGAGGGCCGGCGCTTGAAGCTCTTTTAAAGTTCCAAAGTTTAGAAATAAACAGCAGACTAAGCGCTTCGCAGAAAGCGTCCGTGAATGCTCCTTAGTTAGTGAGGAGATGCGGTGGCCATCTTGAGATGGCAAAAAGAAGGGGACTTAATAACAAGAAAGCAGAGAGGGTTGGATGGCTTAAAAAAGGGTAGGCTAAAAGGCTGAACATATCTGAGCGTCAGTCCGAAGTGGGGGTACAACCGGTAAGGGAACCGGGTATTACAGAGACAGATAATGCGATAATAGAGGCCAGTTGTGAGAGTAAAATAACAAATCAAGAAAAAAATGAACGTCAAACGTGAAAGACTCCCTACTTATATTCTGCATATCATTGATGTTAGAAAAGCAGTGTAAGGGCCAAATGTAACCAAGAAGGTGTAGATTAAGTGTCAGGGATGCAAGAATGGTGAATAGTCATCCGCAATGGTAAGAGATAGTTGTAAACCAAGAGGTGATCCGTAGAAATGCACAACTAGTTAACAAGGATAGGCACGGCCACTGTGTCCAAGGTCGTGCATCCTTCATTTAGAACCCAAGTAAGAGTCCAGTGGGTCACTAAACAAAACACAATACAGAGTGGTAATGGACAGCAACAGTTAGAAATGAATTGAAAACAGAAAAACAGAAAAAATTTAAGGAAACAGAGTTAGTTGTCAGAAAGCAACACAACTAATGTGACCAAAGTCATATATCCACCATTGAAGGCACACATATAGGTTCATTGACACGCTGGTTCATACATGATACAAAATAATAGTCTAGAAAGTCCACAGATGTAGGACCCACAGTAAGCATCTCACATATACTCACAGTAAAGTATAGGTTGTTCACTAATACATAGATATGACAGAAAAATGTAACATTGAAGTACTGATGAAAAAACCCAAGACATAGTAATTAAATCAGTATTGCATTCACGGAAGAAAAACATGTAGTTCGCGGTCAGTATTAAGCCCTTGTTCAACTGCGCGCAGTTTCAGAATCCATTTCGCCTCACATTTGCGAAGGTCTTTTGTTCTGTCACCCCATCTGGGTGAGTTGGAAACCTGAGTAATACCATGAAATCTTATGTTCAGAAGATCCTTCTCTCCATGTTGTGAGTTAAAGTGAACAGCAAGGGGATAGGTTGTGTTAAAATTCCTGATGGCTCTAACGTGTTCCTGGATGCGTTCTTTCAGTGGACGTATAGTACTCCCCACATAAATTAAACCGCACACACAAATGACACAATAAACTGTATATCTAGTATTCCAATTCATGAACTCTTTGATGTGGTAAGTGTTTTGAGTGTTGTAAGAGAAGGATACAGTTTTGTTAAGGGCTAGTTGACAGGATACACAGCAGCCACATTTAAAGAAACCTTTAGGTTTACCAGGAATCCAGGATGATGTCTGTGGGTGAGGAGCAAGAAAGCTCGGACACAGAATATTCCTAAGCGTGTGACCCCTGCTATGTGTAACGGTAGGTGAACTGCCAATGGAGTCTCTCAAGCTGGAGGTGCAAATGCTTTTAGAGGATATGAAGCACTGTCAGGACTATATCTCTTTTTAGACCCTTAGGCGCGAGGTTTTTTGTGGCCTCTAATCAAGAGAGAATGTTGGTCTTTGGACGATATGCGTCTACTCGCTGCCGAGATGATTTCCCGGAAGCGGTGTGTCAAGTTTTCAAGTTCCTGTTTGAAAATCCCAGCGTCACTGCAATTGCGCCGAACTCTAATCATTCCCCCATATGGAATGGCCCTGATTTGTGTTAGGGGATGGGCGCTATGCGCATGAAGAATAGAGTTACAGGCCGTCGGTTTTCTGTACAATCTGGAAGTAATCCTATTACCTGTGACATACAAGAGTAAGTCCAAAAACTCGATTTGGGCACAATCCACCCTGTGAGTGAACACTAGATTGTAATCATTAGTGTTAAGGTATGACCTTAATATTTTGTTCTCTTTTTCACTTTTTAAATTAATTCTTCATTCTTTAACTTTGATCTTTAAATTCCTATACAAGCCCTTTCTTGACCACTTTGAATATTTCCTTCACTCACTCAGCATTTAGATTATGAATACTCGACCTTTGCTTCTTTTACTCTTTCACTAGAGGTGTCCTTCCATTTGCACAAACTTACTAGGGTTCTTTGCCATCACTCACATTGCCATGCTCACCATATATTTCTCTCTTACTATACTCTCTTAGGTTGCACATTTCCTACTGCTCCCTTTTTGCATGCACCGGTTCAAGGTTACTATTTGACACTTTTTGTGTCTTACCAAATTTTGGGTATCATTACATACAAAGCTTGTTTTTATCATTGCATTGCAGCCTTGATGAAGTCACCTGAGTGACGAAACACGTGTTGGCTGTATTTTGAAGAACGCGCAATCTTGAGGCAGACTGTGCCTTTAATTAAAGACATTTTCACCAACAAGTTCGGGATCTTCACGTATTCTTTCTCCAACTTTAACCGTTCTACCAGGGATACATATCCTTGCTACGTTATTGGACTATTTACATCTGTGTGCTGTGGTCACATTGCAATTGTTGTTACAGTGTACATTTGTACTCAAGTTTGTGCCTACTGGGTAGTAAGGCAATTGACCATTTGGCACCAGACTCTTACTGTACTTACACTCGACTACTGTACTGTGCTTAACTTTCCAGATGTGCAGCACCTCACACCATTACTACCCCAATTCTGCTTTAGGCCTAGCTTTGTATAGTTGAACATGTGACTAATGTAAAATGATCCAGTTCTAATGAAATAACACTGAGATGGAACAGGGTTAATTCTGAAGGTTTCTTATCGAAAGTAATGCAGCATAAAAGCACATATTTCAACGTTTGTTTTGATAAAGACGAGGATGGAGATATTAAGAATGCTTCCTTGGCGGGTGGCTAGGTGGCCGAAGTTGGCGGTCGCAGCTTGATCTAGCTCGGTCTCACCCCACAATTGATATCCTCCAAAATTCTCCCAATATCAACACAATCCGTAATGTGGCAGCCACAAGACAAGCAACACTCCCCCTGGCAGCACATTTTATATTAGCAGATCTGTAAAGTCCCTGTGACGAACTACTTGATCGCCACCTCATGGGCAGCGGTTGGCCAGGCGGGGCAATGGAGGGGCAAGCTGCTAAGGGAAGACATTGGAAGGCCACAGCCATAATTCTGTGATGCCAGGCTAGGTTTGCCAAGAAGGGACAGTGGGAGCAACCCTCGTAGGAGTGAGGGGCAGTCATAGTCTTCCTTCTCATCAGGAGAGGCACCTCATCTGTGACACTCCACCTAGTATCAAACAGCTTCTAGATTATTGGCACCCTCTCCCTGTAGTGGTCCGAAAATAAACTCTTGATTGAAAAGGTGCCTCGGCCTTCATAGCAGGGAGAGCGACCACCTATATAGTGAGCTTGCAGGACCTCCTGCCACTCCCCTCTCTGAATCATACCCATCTGGATGCAATGATAGGGAAAGACAAAGCACAGGGAGCAACATATCAGAGCAAAATTGATAATATTGCAAAGCCAGCTCCCCATTCGGAGACAATGGTGTGGAGGTGTGTTAACAAGCCCTGAAAGAGCCCCAGACCAGGCACTCTCATTGCTATCAACCCATAATCCTCAGAGTGCCTAAATATGTTGACAGGGATGCCATCACCCGTGCAGCTCGCAAGTCCCTTGACATCTGTTGCGCCTTCAAAAAATCATGATTTTCCCTGACTTAAGGCCAAAGTACAGCTGCAGCAGAAGTCTTTCCTTGAAGTGAAACATAAACTCAGGGTTATGCAGCTTCAGTACATGCTGCTTTATCTAGCCCACCTGAAGGTGATGTTTCAAAGAAAATCCATCTTCTTTGATAGCCCCAAATACGCGGGGGACATGAAGGATATGAGTCTCCGAGCCAGCACCGCGGAATGCTTGCAGTAGCCGGCAGGAGTCCAGAGCTGAGAGGAGAAGCCTGAGACGAGAGACCACAGTACTCACATGGGAAATAGAAGGAGACCAAGTACATGCAAGATTGAGGTTGATCGGGCTGGGGATGCATCCACAGTGTGGACCAGCAACTAAGATGTGGAAGCACACAGCATGTGACATCCTGTATAGGGTGCCTGGAGTGGTGGCCTTGGGCACTACCCACTGACTTAGGGGCTGAATCATGTCTGTTCATGTGATTGTGTTGGGGTTAGAATGCATTAGGTATGTTGGGCCAATACATGGAGTCAGACATCCCCCTCGGCATTAGCTGCATTTTCATTATTTTGTCCTGTGGTTGTAGAGGGATTAGTTAGTTTGGATTTTAAAAAATTACTCAGTTATGAGAGCGACCGAAGCTTCATGTTCCAGAAGTGTAGGGTTGGGGGGAGTTGGGATTGCTTGGTTGTCAGCACAACATAACTAAGGCAAAACACAGTGAGGCTTATGGAGTCTATCCAAAACAACACATTGTATGGACTCGAAATTTACACTGCTTTCTTATAATGTTAATGGTCTGAACAATAAATTAATGTGAGGGGCGGTTATGGAAATGAAGAAACTTTCCTCTAAAATACCCCTGCTTCATGAGGACCAACCGTTGGGGGCCAATTGTACTTTCCTTGGGCTGCTATGGCTACACTAGAGATCATCATTCTGGACTTGCATGTGGTTCATGTGGAGTGGCAATCCTGCTACGCTGCTCGCTACCCCTGGTTATTTTGGAAGTGGATGCAGACAGACTGGGAAGGCATATCTCAATTTCTGGAATGTCGGAGATACAGACCTGGACTATAGCGTGTGCCCCTAGCCATCTCCCCCACACACCCCACACACATACTGGTCAACACCACCCTGGACGATTTACTGTTGGGAAGCAGGGTAGTTGTAGGTGGGGACTTCAACTTCTTAATGATCCCTGCCCAAAACTCTAAGGGCACCAGGTCTTACCAGCGCTCCATGTTCCTCTCCAATTCGGCTAGTTCGCTTGTCTCTGCGATGTGTGAGATTGCGAAACCCAGACACACTTGACATCACTTTCTACTCTTATGCCCATAAATCATAATCAAGACAAGACTACTGCTTTACCCCCACAGGAGACCTAGAGTAGGGTGAAGGACACTCAAATACTACCTTGCTCCCTTTAAGAACACTCACCATTGGAGGTGACACTGGGGCACCCATCCACATGTGAAGTGGTATCATAGAGACGTAATCTCTGGCAGTTCCATGATTATACATTTCAGGAATTCTTCAAGGAGGGTGTAAACTACTACCTGGAGATTAATTCCAGACCATAAATCTATAATGCAGTCCTCTAGGAGACCCTATAAGTAGTATTTAGTGGGCAAATTATTGGCCACCTTGCTGGGTAGAAAAAAGACAAAGAAAGGAAAACCACCTGCCTGGAGCAATAAATAGCACACATCGAGCAGCTGATCCAGCGATCCCCATTAAGAAAAATGAGCTCCAGCTGGCAGCAGCCAAGGCAGCCTTGAATAACTACTTCTGGATGTGGCAAAGATGGCTTACACTGCTTCCCAGCACAGATGTTATGAACACAGTGATAAGACCGGGAGGCTGCTCTATTGGCTAGTTAATAAAGATATGGAGGTCAGACTTAAACCGAAAATCCATAACCTGAATGGGAATACACACATCTCGAGAGATGGCAGTCATGTTCGCAGTGTATTACAAAACACTGTACAGGTCCCGACCACCAGGGGCCCTGGAATACCAGCACCTGATAGGGTGGGATCCGATATTCTCAAAGCTGTCCACCTCTGACTAAGTGGAGTTGGGTCATCTGCTGTCAGAGGAAGAAGTGAGAGGAGCAATGCAAGGCATGCCGACAGGAAAGGTGCTGTTTCCTCCTAGAATTTATTGAATTTATGAAAAGGCAATGCTTGTTGTCTGGTCCCATGACCGCTGTCAACGTTCAACGATGCTCCGTGGACAATAGAACTTCCTGGGGACCTACGTGGGGCCACTATTGCAATCACCCCAAAGCCAGACAAACCACCTACAGACTGTACCTCTTATAGACTATCCTGGAAGACTGCCTGGTTCTCTTGGTTATTTTGGAAGTGGAGGTGGACAGATTGAGAAGGCATATGTCAATTTCTGGAACGTCAGAGGGACAGACCTGGACCATAGTCTGTGCCTATCCCCCCACACACACTGGTCAACAACATCCTGGATGATTTACTGTTGGCATCCTAGGGGAGCAGGGCAGTCATAGGTGGGGACTTGAACTCCTTACTTATCCCTGCCCAAAACTCTAAGGGCACCAGGTCTTACCAGCGCTCCATGTCCCTCTCAGATTAGGCTACTGCGCGGGATATGATATTCCCAAAGCTGTCCACCTCTTACTAAGAAGAAAGAACTGATAGAAGTTTCAAACGGGATACACACATCTCAGGAGATTGCAGACATGTTTACAGTGTATTACAAATCCCTGTGCAGGTCCCGATCACCAGGGGCACAGGAATACCAACATCTGGTAGCGCTGAATCTGATATTCCCAAAGCTTTCCACCTCTGTCCAAGCAGAGCTGGATCGTCTGCTGTCAGAGGAAGAACTAATCAATGCAGAAAAAAATAATGCAGACCAAATTGGATTCAGGCTCTGACGGGGCACTCGGCATTGCATCTGGCACTTGCAGCTCTGGCAAACTGAGAGAATGAAAGGCAGTAGAATTTTTGGACATTACAAATGCCCTCGATTCAGTGGAGTGGCTATTTCTTCAACATGTTTTGGAAAAAATTGACTTTGGACTCCATTTCCAAGAATGTGGAATGGTGCTCTACTGTCCAGTTGGGCCAGGGTATGTGTAAATGGCATGCTATCACAGTCATTCCCAATGGTTATGGGGGCTCAAGAGGGTTGCCCTCTGTCTGACCTTCTATTCGCCATGACCACGGAGCCACAAGCAGAAGGGATTAGGGGAATACACATGTATGGGGTAATAATTGGGGAAATGGCACCGAAGCCTGCATCTCTTTATATGCAGCCGATGTTCTGCAATTCTCCAAAGCCAGACCTTGTACTACTGAGACTACTGCAAATCCTTATAGTACTTTGCCAAGGCCTCGGTTCTCTGGGTTAATTGGGATAAATCAAGTTGAGAGGTGGGACAGGTGCTCGGAGCTGGCCAAACATTGCCATTTGGCAGGGTAGCTTCCATTATCTCAGGGTGTCTAGAGACCAATGGGATAGTTGGGAACTGAACATTGCCCACTAACACAAAAAGAGATCACTTATCCAAATGGAGCAGACTCCCGTGGAACATGATGTGGAAGGGAGCCCTGCTAAAAAGATAGCCCTATCTCAAATACAATACGCATTGCAGAATTACCTCTACAGGATCCCCCTAGACTCGTTCTACACCATCAATATACCACCAAAGCTCTACTGTATAACTACATATGGGCGAAAGGCCCTCTTAGAGTTACCCACAAGAAATGCATTCAATCAATGTTATATGGTGGGCTGGGCACAGTGGATGTGAAATTATACTATTGGGGTTCCCTCTTGTTTCCCATTAAAGACTTGTTCTTTCGAAACAGATCAGATCGGACCCTAAGTCTGGAATTCAACTCCCTTTATTGTTACGAGTTGTGGTAGGCCATCCCCTTGCAGTGCTGGCACCTCTTCTAAGATGTATGGGATAGGGGGGGAACTGACAAAGAAAATGCCCCTATGGCAGGTAAAGTGTCTCCGGGAGGTCTTGGGGCTGCAGGGCTTCTGGGTCTGGCATAGAATACTGATCTCCAAAATTGGAGACGTCTGTGCCTCCAATCACATACTGTCCCATGCTCGGGTGATGGAAAGGTTTGGGCTCCACAGATCACAATTCTTTCTGTATTTACAGCTCATGCATTTATTAGATGTGAGGGCTCATGGAGCTTCCAGACTTCAACCCTATAGAATGCAAAATCACCATGGAGCCCTATACTAAAAAAGGAAAATTCACAAGTATATAAATCTCTGGTAATAAATATACCTGACACTTACAAAGGACTAGAAAAGGAAATCTCACAAGTATATACATATCTGGTAATAAATATACCTGACACATACAAAGGATTGAAGGAAAAGTGGGAGTGTGATTTAGGGGACTTGCTAGATGAAGAATGCACTGAGGCAAAAATGGCAGCCACGACCTTAGTATGTCCCGCCTAATTGTATCTTGTTCAGTTTAATTACTTCCAGAGGGTTATTTCACAGCAGAAAATGTATGGAATATGGGCCGCAGCCCTGACCCCCACTTGCTGGTGCTGCAAGATGGACAGGAGTGCCTTTATCCATGTAGTCTGGGAATGTGTGGTGATTCAGAAATATTGGGCTACAGTTTTGCTGCATAAGAGGTGGTGATTGGCTTTCTCCTTGCTAAAGACCCCATTATTGGGAGGTGTACCTGGCCTGGGTTGTTACAAAGCTCTTAGTTGGAATAGAATGTATCATAGCAAAAAGGGACATAGCGAGAAATTGACGCTCTGTGGTGGCCTTCCAGTTTTTTTGAATGGCCAAGGCATAAGGACTACTGCATTCTCGCCAAAGACTACAATGACAGTCATTGCCCCAAAAATGTGCAAAGATCTGGGGTCCTTTGTTGGACTTTGACACAATCAGGCCAGAACCAAGGTCCATCTACTCAGTACTCAGCCCTACCTGTGAAGCAGATTAAGTATAGCGAATTTTAGACCATTGTAAGCTTTACAGTGACGTGTTGGAAATATGTGGTTGTAATGTAGTGCTCACCTTCTACCTGAGTTGTGCATAGTTGTTTAGTTTGAGGGGAGAATATATTGGGCTTGTCTTGTTTTCGTCTTATGTCTGTTGTAGGAGGCTGGCCCTCTATGTAGTGTACAAAGCTAGGCACACTGTGCAGGGGATCCAGGCAACCACACATTGGTTTACCAAGGTAAAACTAGACCACCTAATGCTCTAATTTTATGGTAGGTTGGTCGAGCAGTTAAGCTAATCTTGGAGCAATGCAAAGCATTTGTGGTACTCACAGTATCAATAAAGCAAAACAAACAGTCGAAAGAATAACTTGAGACCAATTTACAAAAATACTTCCATTTTTTATAATTTTTTTAAAACCAAGATCATCAAAACAGTTAAGTACTTTTTAAGTTATGAATTTTTGAAGTTTAATAAAAATAGTCTTTTTGTGCGTAATTACACCTGTCACTGTTTTGTTTTCCCCATCAGAGCAGGAAGCGGCCTTGCAACCGATTCCTGATCCAATAGGGAAAACAGCCCTAAATGGCCTTCCCAATGTTTGGGATTGGGGAGACTCTCTTCTTTGAAACGAGGCCATCCTGAACGAGGGACAGGAAACCCCGCTAGACACCAGGGATTTCACTTAGAGCGGTCAGCCCCCTCGGCAAACTGTCGGGTCCCCCCCCACCGGGGGCATATTTTTTTGAAGAAAGGCAGGTGTCCCCTGGGTGGGGCGCAATTGCTACCGATTGTGCCCCCCAGGAGCTACATTTTTAAAAAGAAATTGACCGGGGGCATTAATTTCTCTTAGTAGTTTTATAGTTTCCCTGGGGGCCATTATGGCCCCCAAGGAAACCATACAACTACTAAAAACATAGATCCATATATATATATATATATATATATATATATATATATATATATATATATATATATATATATATATATATGCAAAAAGAAAGCGAGAACTCTGGGTAGTTCCCAAGTTTAGATGCGCCAGGAATGGTTCAACCCAGGGTCAACATGCCCTCATGTAAGGACCAATATTGACTGCTGTGTGATCTATTCCTGTCGGGGGCACTAGGCCTACCCACACAAGTACCATTTTTATCGGGAGACTGGGGGAATGCTGGGTGGAAGAAAATTTGTGGCTCCTCTCAGATTCCAGAACTTTTTATCACCGAAATGAGAGGAACAGGTGTTTTTTTAGCCAGATTTTGAGGTTTGCAAAGGATTCTGGGCAACAGAACCTGGTGAGAGCCCCAGACGTCATCCCATCTTGGATTTCCCTAGGTGTCTAGTTTTCAAAAATGCGCAGGTTTGGTAGCTTTCCCTAGGTGCCGGCTGAGATAGAGGCCAAAATCCACAAGCTAGGCACTTTGGAAAAAACAGCTCTGTTTTCTTTGGGAGAATGTGATGTGTTCACGATATGTTTTGGGCCTTTCCCGTCACGGGCACTAGGCCTACCCACACAAGTGAGGTACTATTTTGATTAGGAGACTTGGGGGAACAATGTGTGGAAGGAAATTTGTGGCTCCTCTCAGATTCCAGAACTTTCTGTCACCGAAATGTGAGGACAAAGTGTTTTTTGGGCCAAATTCTGAGGTTTTCAAAGGATTCTGGGTAACAGAACCTGGTGGAAGCCCCACAAGTCACCACATCTTGGATTCCCTTAGGTGTCTAGTTTTCAAAAATGCACAGGTTTGGTAGGTTTCCCTAGGTGCTGGCTGAGCTAGAGGTCTAGGCACTTTGCAAAAAACACGTCAGATTTCAATGTAAAAATGGGGAAACACAGAATAGCAATACAAGTGTTATTGCCCCTTGTCTTTTTCTACATTTTTTCCTTCCAAATGTAAGACAGTGTGTAAAAAAGACATCTATTTGAGAAATGGCCTGTAATTCACATGCTAGTATGGGCACCCCAGAACTCAGAGATGTGCAAATAACCACTGCTTCTCAACACCTTAGCTTATGCCCACTTTGGAAATACAAAGGTTTTCTTGATACCTATTTTTTACTCTTTATATGTCAGTAAATGAATTGCTGTATTCCAGGTATAGAATAAAAACCCATTGCAAGGTGCAGCTCATCTATTGGCTCTTGGTACCTAGGGATCTCAATGAACCTACAAGCCCTATATATCCCCCAACCAGAAGAATCCTGCAGACGTAACAGTATATTGCTTTTAAAAATCTGACATCGCAGGAAAAAGTTACAGAGTAAAGCGTGGAGAAAAATGGCAGATTTTTTTCAGCTCAATTTTAATATTATTTTATTTCAGCTGTTATTTTCTGTAGGAAACCCTTGTAGGATCTACACAAATGACCCCTTGCTGAATTCAGACATTTCTCTACTTTTCATAAATGTTTAGCTTTCCAGGATCCAGCATTGATTTCACATCCATTCCTGTCACTAACTGGAAGGAGGCTGAAAGCACAAAAAATAGTAAAAATGGGATACGTCCCAGTAAAATGCCAAAATTGTGCTGAAAAATGTGGGTTTCTGATTCAAGTCTGCCTGTTCCTGAAAGCTGGGAAGATGGTGATTTTAGCACCACAAACCCTTTGTTGATGCCATTTTCAGGGCAAAAAAAACACAAGCCTTCTTCGGCAGCCCTTTTTTCCCATTTTTTTAAAATCCGAACCTTTTCGCTGTAGTTTGGCTAATTTCTTGGTCTCCTCCAGGGAAACCCACAAACTCTGGATACCTTTAGAATCCCTAGGATGTTGGAAAAAAAGGACACAAATTTGGTGTGGATAGCTTATGTGGACAGAAAGTTATGAAGGCCTAAGCGTGAACTACCCCAAATAACCAAAAAAGGGCTCAGCACTGGGAGGGGGGACAGGAAGGCTCAGCAGCTAAGAGGTTAATGAAAGGATACAAACAGTAAGAGACAAGGCATGACAGTGTTAATTACGGCAAGTCATTTTAAGGATAGTGCTTCCTTTTGGTAGGTTATTAATATTCCCTATTTTAGAGATTCTAGTGCCCCTATGATGGAGATTGGAATCCCGTCTGTCAAATGTGTGGCACATTTCCACACTATCTATGCAATTCCTGGTAATACCTTAGAGGACCACAAGGGTATCAGTCTGCTGATATTGAAGAGAGAGACACTGATGAAACCCCACCCTGTTTTCTCACTAGAGGAAGTGACAGTAGATATTAAGAGCAGTCAGAGTGGAACAGCTCCTTGGCCTGAAGGGGTCCCATTTGACCTTTTTAAAGCTAATATAGATCTTTGGGGTCCTCTTTTGACCATCTTTTTTGGGTTATTTGCAGATTAGGTATGCCAAAGACATGGGCTTCCTCCTTAATTGGCTCCATTTACAAGAAGGGAAATCAAGTGGACCCTAAATGTTATCAACCAATCTCTCTTCTTGATTCTCTTTTGAAGGATACAGGAAGAACATTACTTTTGAGACCCGAGGCCCGGGTGGAGAAGCATGAAGTACTTTCAAACACCCAATATGGGTTCTGAAATGGGGTAGGAACAGTTGAACGATGTTTTAATTTAAATCCCCTTATTGGAAAATATATGTTAGCAAGGAATGGGCCTATATATATGTTTTTACGGACTTGTCTTGCGCCTTCTACTGCGTTAGTCATGGCAAACTATGCTGCATATTTAAGAGCCCCTAGCACCACCTTAGTGCCCCCATAGCATCATGTTTTGATGCTAAGATGGCGCTAAAGTGGCTTTTCTGCCGCACCATATTTACAAAGTGGCGCAATGCATGCATTGCACCACTTTGTAACCCCTTGTGCCACATTATGCCTGCGCCAGGCATAATGTATGGAAAAGGGGTGTTCCAGCGCTAGGAGGCCTACAAAAATGGCACAGTGAAATTTAAAAGATTTCACTGTGACATTTTTGGCATCATTTTTAACTCCTGCTGAGAGCAGGCATTAAAATGACGGTCCGATAGTAACCTATGGTCCTTCTTGCACTTTGCTGAACTAGCATTAAAATGTTTTGAGCTAGTGTAGCAAAATGCCGCATTTGCATCAAAAATGCTGACGCTATTGTGCTAAAGACCGCCACAGTGCGCCATATTTTAAATACGGCACAACCATGGTGTTGTTAGATGCCGGTAGGGGGACTAAGAAAAGTGGCGCATCAACTACTATAGTTGATGCACCACTTTTTCTTAATTATGGGCCTGTGTCTTTTAATGAGCGAGATGGGGGTAGAGCTGCACATAGGTAACTTTCTTAGAGAAATGTATTCAAGGGCCAATGCTATGGTGAGGTACGGTATTAATGGGGAATGTACTCAAGATTTTGGCTTCGACAGTCGTGTGAGGCTGGGTGTGTCCTTGTGCAGTTCCTCTTTCCCCTATACATTAACATACTGTGCAGGGTGGATTGGTGTAGGAATCTGCCTTAGATCGGACGTCGTTTAGTTCCTGCCCTCCTGTTTGCTGATGACACAGTGCTCATGGGCCAGAACTCTATGGGCCGTATTTATACTCCGTTTGCGCCGAATTTGCGTCGTTTTTTTCGACGCAAATTCGACGCTAAACTAACGCCAACTAACGCCATATTTATACTATGGCGTTAGAGGCGAATAGCGCCAAAGTTCCCGGAATGTGCGTCATTTTTTAGCGTGAACCCCTTCCTTGCGTTAATGATATGCAAGGGAGGCGTTCCCGTCTAAAAAATGACTCCCAGGCCTTTACGTGGTATTTATACTCCCGGGCAAAAGAGACGCCCGAGAGTGGGCGTGGCTAAAAACGGCGCATTTGCGCCGCTTTTTAACGCCTGGGTCAGGCATGGCGTTAAGGGACAAGTGGGCTCAAAATGAGCCCAGAGTGCCCTCCCCTGCCCCCAGGGACCCCCCCTGCCACCCTTGCCCACCCCAGGAGGACACCCAAGGCTGGAGGGACCCACCCCAGGGACATTCAGGTAAGTATTTTTTTATTTTTTGTTAATAATTTTTTTTGGCATAGGGGGGCCTGATTTGTGCCCCCCTACATGCCACTATGCCCAATGACCATGCCCAGGGGACAGAAGTCCCCTGGGCATGGCCATTGGGCAAGGGGGCATGACTCCTATCTTTACAATGATAGGAGTCATGTTGATGGGGGATGGGCGTCGAAAATAAATGGCGCAAGTCGGGTTACGACGATTTTTTCGACGTAACCTGACTTGCCCCATTTTAAGACGCCCATGCGCCATTTTCCCCCTACGCCGGCGCTGCCTGGTGTACGTGGTTTTTCTCGCGCACACCAGGCAGCGCCGGTCTGCTTGCGCCGGCTAACGCCATTCAATAAATACGGCGCCCGCATGGCGCTTCAGAATGGCGTTAGCCGGCGCAAAACTTTTTGACGCTAAACTGCGTTAGCGCAGTTTAGCGTCAAAAAGTATAAATATGGGCCTATGAGTCTACAATCAGGTGTTTGTGACTTTCATGGCTGACCTGGGCTTAAGGGTTAAACTGGATAAAACTTTCAATATGACACGTGGCCCTTTCAATTCACAGAAGCGGAAGCTAAATTTTCCCAGACTACCTCATTCTTTTATTTGGGTCTATTATTCGATGTCCGAGGTACTTGTTCACAGCTGATTACAACAAGGAAAATACAATTTGAGACATCAGTGACTGTGGATTTTCATTTTTATGCTAAATTGGGGATAAAAGAGACGAGTGATATTAATTGGGCTAAATATGACTCAATGGGTATGCACGGGGCTGGTGTTTGGGGTTATGCTAAACTCAACAAGTCGCAGGGAGCAGAAATACCTGCCTTAGAAGTCTTTTTCAGTCCCCAAGAGATGCTCCACTTTTGTTTGTCACAAGGCGTTGGGCATGCCTTTCTTAGAAGACCTCATTAGGCTTCCAGCAATTCTATAATGGTATACAATATGGACGCAACCAGAGCTCTCCTAAACCGAAAGATAACTATGGATTGCATATCTTTGGACTCAGATGCCAGAATCTCATGGACTAGCTATAGCAAGACTTTCTGTAGTAGGTTGGGTAGACCCACATTTTTTAAGTTTTTGAAGAGAACAGACTTAATAAAGAATGTGGAAAGCCCAGTGGAATGTTTATCAAATGCTGTTAATCAGTAATGGCCTTAAGTAATCAGCACAGATTCGTTTTAACACAATTTAGGTGCAATACTATACATCGCTCTCTCATTCCCGAGGTAGAATGATTTGCCTATCAGATGAGATGAATGTCCAGGTGATGGAATGTCAGAACAATGCTCAATGCACGTTTTATTCTTTTGTAAATTTTATGTGGAGCCGAGAAGACGAACTGTGCTACCAATATTGCAAACGTTTAGTTTCAAACAATATGAACCTCTCATTTTCTTCCAACGGTTAAATTCTTCAGAAATGTTTGTACAGTTTCCACTCTTAGTTGGCATGCTATTTTTATACGAAAGAAATTAGGTGTTCAGAGATTGAATAATTGTTGTTATCTGTGTAGTAAATCATTACAGGGCAGATGTAAAATAATTGTTATCTTACGGATTTCACAGAAGTATGATTATTTGAATTGCTGTTCGTGCGTTTTATGGTTCTGAAATAAAAACTAAATGAAGTTTATGAATCTAATCAACTCACCAGTTATGTTAACAGTCAACGTACGTGCAATCATATTAGGCCCGCAATTTGCAGTAGGTATGTTGTTCTGAAGTGCAGCACGAGCATAGAAGACATTGCTTTCAGGGCAATGGGGCCATTTACTATTTAGGGCATTTTGACTAAAACTCGCTCTCTTCGAGTCATCCTGTTGATGGTGATCAGAAATTGGTGATCTGTTCTCACGTCACCTTGCTAGATCCCCTCGCTATTTTGAGAAGGGTCAGTCTTCATGTTAGGTAATGGTCAAATACTTAGGTCTAAAATGCATATTGTCAGGGCAACACATTTTGTCGAAATGCTTTCTCGGTGGGGGTTTTCAGATGAACTGGGTATGTTTGGTTTATTGTCAAAAATGTGAACCTTCTTGGCCATATCTGTCAGGCAATGAAAAAGGGGACATAATAGTTCATTGGCACAGTTTAATCATTTCTTAGTTTAAAGGAATTTATTTGGGATAGGAAATGGCTGAACAACAGGAGACTGCTTGTTTATCAACGTCTGTCATTAAAAGACATACAGAGGAAGGCACACACTCCTTAGTGAAAGAGGCAGTAGAGACAGCACTGCTTAAAAGATAAAGCGATGGGCCTTCAGTTGAAGAATTTTGGACCTTGTCTGGGGATAAGGAGCAAGGGAAAAAACAAAAGGGGTGAGGTAAGCAGAAAGACTAAGAATAATGAGCAGCAGAGAAAGGCTAATCGAAAAAAGAGAAAGCTGAGTCAAGCAACAAATGTAGAAATATTAAAAAGGGTGTGCTAAATTAGGGGCCGTATTTATACTTTTTGGCGCACAACTGCGCCAACGCAGTTGTGCGTCAAAAAAATGTAACGCCGGCTAACGCCATTCCAAAGCGCCATGCGGGCGCCTTATTTATGGAATGACGTTAGCCGGCGGAGCTGACTGGTGTGCGTCAAAAAAAATGACCCACACCAGGCAGCGCCGGCGTAGGGGAAAATGGAGCTTGGGCGTCAAAGAATGGGGCAAGTCGGTCTGAGGCAAAAAATCTGCCTCAACCCGATTTGCGCCATTTCTTTTTACTCCAACCCTCCATTGCCATGACTCCTGTCTTAGCAAAGACAGGAGTCATGCCCCCTTGCCCAATGACCATGCCCAGGGTACTTCTGTCCCCTGGGCATGGTCATTGGGCATAGTGGCATGTAGGGGGGCACAAATCAGGCCCCCCTATGCCACACAAAAAAAAAATATATATACTTACCTGAACTTACCTTAAATTCCCTGGGATGGGTCCCTCCATCCTTGGGCGTCCTCCTGGGGTGGGCAAGGGTGGCAGGGGGTGTCCCTGGGGGCATGGGAGGGCACCTCTGGGCTCCTTCCGAGCCCACAGGTCCCTTAACGCCTGCCCTGACCAGGCGCTAAAAAATTATGCAAAAGCGGCTGGACGTCATTTTTTTTGACCCGCCCACTCCCGTGCGCCATTTTTGCACAGGAGTTTAAATAAGGCGCACATGCCTTGGAGTCATTTTTTAGACGGGAACGCCTACCTTGCATATCATTAACGCAAGGTAGGTGTCCACGCTAAAAAATGACGCTAACTCCAAGATCTTTGGCGCTAGACGGGTCTAACGCCAAAGTATAAATATGGAGTTAGTTTTGCGTCGGATTTGCGTAAAAAAAAACGACGCAAATCCGGCGCAAACAGAGTATAAATATGCCCCTACATTTTTAAGCAAGGAGCCCTTGGCAGCATGAAGAGTACTTGAATCCTGTGATAGATAGTGAGGATGAATTTGGAATTTAGTATGAGGATAATGATAGTACAGAATTTCATGAATATATTCTTGAGCTCCAAAAGGGAGATGATGTAGCCGAAAGTTTGGATGAAGACTTAAGAAGTCCTTCAGACAAACATGTATTAAAAGATCCTCAGGGGAAGGACACGTTCAATCCAAACATATTGAGATATCCATGTAGTTTGGAATGGTGGCGTATAGACCATCAAGAAATGGTTGAGGATACCGTTGAGCAAGGAGTCCTTGGCAGCATAGAAAGTACTTGAATCCTGTGATAGTGAGGATGAATTTGGAATTTGGTATGAGAATAATGATAGTACAGAATTTGATTAATATATTCTCCATCTCCAAAAAGGAATTGATGCAACTGAAAGTTTGGTTGAGGACTTAAGAAGTCCTTCAGACAAACATGTATTAAAAGATCCTCAGGTGAACGACATGTTCAATCCAAACACATTGAGATACCCATGTAGTTTGGCATGGTGGCGTATAGACAATCACGAAATGGTTGACAAAACCGTTGGAGAAGGAGGCATGTGATGTGAGCAGAGTGGTCAGAATCAGTCACTGTGAAGAAGGTATGAGCAACCCCAAATTTGGACCCACAGCTGATGTCCTTCCTTTTTAAGGTGCGACAAGATCTACGAGAGGGTCTAAAAGGATCATTAAAACAGTGCCAGGATACGTTGCTAGATGAACTGGGACCTTTGCCACATATCATGGTTATGGCGAAAGACACCCATTTGAAAAACCTAAATGCAGAAATAAGTTTGCTTTGAGGATGAAGCCAGCAGACAATTTGTTTTATGGTGAATACTAATCCTAGCCTGATAGCTGAAAGACAGAAAGCCATTTTAATGAGAATCAATCCAAAATTAGGGTATGTGGGTTCTAAAGAACCCTAGGATGACAGTAGCATTTGTTATTTTAAGAAGGACTGGTTAAAAAGATGGGCAAATAAGTTTCTACCTTCACTGCTCCTAATAAGGCTAGGTGAATATGAGATGTGTGTTTGGCAAAAGTGTTTTTGGGATTGCTGGCAGGAGGGGACTGACTGCCAGTCTTGGGATGCAGAGGCGCCATTAATATTATCAAACAAGTTGACCCGAAAGAGTGTTCCACACATCCACAGGGTTTTTGTCCTCAGACAGGTAGAATGGGACGATCCTGTGGTAGTAGACGGAAAATCCAAGCTCATGGGGAAGTACAGAGTAAGTATGCAGACTTTGTTCCCAAGAAAAAGTGAGAGGAAGACTTCAATTTTTCTATCCAAAAAGGTATGATATAACAAAAGATCCTTGGGTGCGACTAACCATAAGAGGTTTCAGAATGCATTTTGTAGACGCTCTGATTCAAAGGTCAGAACCAAAAGAATTGATTTGGGACAACGATCAAGTTGGTAAATACAGCAGTGGATCAGATGTTGGGAAGGGTGTGACTGTAGAGCAAAATGTAAGGAATGAATGTGTTAGCACTCTTTTCCTAGTTAAAATGAAAGAAATGGTTTGCCTTCAGTTATAAACTTACAAGATCTAAACAACTTTTTGGATCACAGACATTTTAAGATGAAAGAAACCCATTTGCTGAGGGGCATTTTGAAGCGAAACGATTGGTTGGTGAAGTAACTATTACCCACAAATATTTGCACCAGCTAAAATTCTGTCAATGCAATCCCGTCATACTTTTGTTTCCCCATTGAATTTTCCCTATACAATTTTTCCCTTTTCTTTTCTTCCCTCCTCTTATTATTCTTTGACCATTTCAATTTCATTATTTTGCATAATTTGCACAATCCCCATACTCCCAATAGACAAATATTCCCAGTAATATTTTCAATAGAATCCCATTCCAAATGTTCCTAAGCCAATTTCCCACTGAAGCAAACCCCTTGCCAACCTTTTCCCAAACACCTGCCTCTTTCAATTCTTTCTAATCAGCAATTGCATTAGTCAGATCAGTAAGTACGGGCTACATGTACGAAAGAATGGATTTATGACTCACAAATTGCTAGTCGTAAAACCTTATGTTGAACAGCGTCAATGACACTGTTTGCGATTCGCAAGGGGGTCGTAAATGCCCTACCTCATGAATATTCATGAGGTAGGTCGCAATTTGCGACCCCCTTGGGAATGGCCTCCCTCACAGGAATGGTGGCCTGCTGGAGACAGCAGACCACCATGTCTGTGACTGCTTTTAAATAAAGCTTTTTTATTTTTAAATGCAGCCTGTTTTTCTTAAAGGAAAACGAGATGCATTTCAAAAACAAAAAATTTAAAGTTTTCTTTTCATTTTTTCAGAGCAGGCAGTGGTCCGTAGGACCACTGCCTGCTCTGAAAAAATGTTTTTAATGCCATTCACAAAGGGGAAGGGGTCCCATGGGGACCAGTTCCTGTTTGTGAATGGGTTAGCACCAGTGTGACACTGGTGCTAACTGCGATTGTTTTGTGCCCGCATTCGTTGTCAAAAAACAATCATACATGGGACTGCGACTCGCAATTAGGAAGGGAACACCCCTCCCTAATTGCAACTCGCAAACCCTTTTTGCGATTCGGTAAATAGTTTACCGAATAGCAAAAATGGGTCTGAACATCCCAAAGTGCATATTGCACATCGCAAATGGCCCAATTTGCTGTTTGCAATGTGCAAAATACTACGTACATGTAGCCCTTAGTCTCTTATCTCTTTACTGTTATCTGGTATATACGAACAACAATGCCTAGAATTAATCATTCTGAACACTCCACCATCCTTCGCTAAAAGAATGTCTAAAGCAAGACGATTTTGAAGAGTCATATCTCTATCAGCAGCTAATTCAGTTTCTATCAGGAGTAAGGCTCCTGGAAAATTTGTCAGCATGTTATCCACAATAGTGGACAACTTTTGAATCTTTATCAAATTCAAAATTACTCCCACTGAAGGAATCACTGCTCCAAATATATATCTCACTATATCAGAAGAGGACTTGCTCCTCTGTCTCTTATGATGTAATTCAGTAATCTTCTGAAACTTCTTCAAATCCTCCATTTGATAAATCTTTGGGAAAACTATCCCCAAATAACATTTCCCATACCATCTTCTTGGAAGACGGTAATAAGCATTAAGACCACAGATGTAATAAATCCCAGGAATAGCTGGGTTCTGTCCATTAAACATAAACGTCCATTTACTCTGAAACAAAAACACATGCCTACATTCATTCGTTCCCCAAATAAAGTGTCAGTGCGCGACCTAGGCCTATATATACAAAGTTTCCCTATGTGTTGTGCATCTAAAGCTAATTTACCTTGCGTTTTAATTGCACTATAAGCATAATCATTCCAGTAAGTCCTTTTCTCTAAGCCTGTTTCTAATTTCTCCTTTAATGCCTTTCTCCTGTCATCTGTGGGATCTAAGAAGCTTTTCTCTAAAGGTGTTAGCAAGCATGTCAAATTATTGCAGTGTGCATAATCTGTGTCAAATGTCAATGTAGGTTCAAAGAAACCTCTAACTATTACTATGTCATTATCCTTAGCTACTCTACTCCAATACCTAATTATAGGAACAAACGAAAACATGACATCATAATTTGAGTAAAAGTACTGAATGTACTACTGGTTATAAAATCTTGTTAGTAACAGACTACAACTTATTCCGTAGGTTAAAGGCAGACTATGATAGGTTACTCCTTCCTCGACTGACAAAGGAATCTGCGTACACACAAAGCAATTCTTCACATCCATTGTCTCAACATACTCACTCAATAAGTGATAGAAAACATTAGAAGAAAGTTCTCCCTGCGCATTAGTATCCTCATGCAAATATTTCTCATCGAACTTAAACCTCTCTAATGACGTTAGTGCAGTAGTTGTCTCAAAAGCAGAAGTATGGTTGGCTTCCCTTTTACCAAGAACAGACATGCCCACAATCAACACCACAAACAATATCCCACACATAATCGCCAAACCAATGCTCATGTATTTACAGCGCCTAGCATCTCTACCTTGTCGGCTAATGTTACTCATGATCTGTAAAGAATCAGAAATCAATGAAATAAAAAAAACCTGCAGCAAAAGTAAAAAATAGACAACTCTTCTTTCAGCAGTTTGGTTTCACTTCCAGGATCCCTTGTAAAAATCGGTTAACAGCTTTGTCAAAATCAGGTTACAAAAGTCAAATCAGGTTATCAATGTCTTTTCCGGTTACTTTCAACAGTTTCTTTTCTCAAACATTTCTCTCAGATTGTTTCAACAGTTCAGTTCTTCAGCTTCATTCAGGTGCCACAATACTGACCCAGAACTTCTCTATCAAAACAAAAAGACAAAAACTCTTGCTGCCATTCATTTGTAGTTGCATACGCCCATTCAGGACCTGCATATCTTCTACTTGCTATTCTCTCTCTTTTCAATTTTCGATCACCATTCAGCTCTTCTTCACTTAGATCTTCTCTTCTTGTGATATCTATTTCTTCTTTGATTGTTGGTTCAACAACCACCTCTTTCCCTTTCTCCACTTGTGACTCTGGCCAATTATCTCCTTTCATTGGACCCTTTGTCAGTGTTCCCTTCAGAGTCGAACTTGAACCTTCTCCTTGTTCTGTGGTGTTTTCTCTTGACGGACCTGCAACTCAGGAGGAGTCAGATCACATTGACTTTGATCCACCTCAACTCCTTCCCCTTCTGGGTCTGGCAATTGCTCTGTTTGCCTCTCAAGATCGTCTGCTTCTGGGAAAGCTCTCCTCTGACTAGGCTCTCCTGCTGCCTCAATTGATATAGGCTCTTTGTATCCCTTCTGGAGGTCTCCTCCCTCGTCTCTCACAGGAGTGACTAAACTGTTCTCAACGGGCTCAGATCCGGTCTCAGTTCCCCTTTGTTCTCCTTCTGGCCCTGAGACTTGTTGTACTGTTGTTGGTATGGTACTCTCAACAACGCTTCTTCATGATCCAGTGGACATGCCACTTTCTTCGTGTGACTTGCATGAATCCAGTTGGGAATTCCAGCACACTTCACAGCTGTGGTAGTTGTTAAGACTACCTAATAAGGTCCCTTCCAATGAGGCTCTAAACACGTCTTTCTCACGTGTTTTCGGACCACAACCCAGTCCCCAGCTCTCAGGTTGTGCCTTGGGTCATGGATCGGTGGCAGGGTGGTGGTTTTCACCTGCTAATAAAAAGAGCGAACCGCATCAGCCAGACCTTTGCAGTAATTCAACACCATATCATCTGTATTGTTGACAAGGGCATTGGCTGGCACCGCTGGTAACCTCATTGCTCTGCCCATGAGGATCTCATGCAGCGACGATCCTGTCTCCCTCTCAGGTGTGTTTCTCATTGACATCAACACTAAAGGCAATGGGTCAGGCCATTTCAAATTCGTGGACGCACACATCTTTGCAACTCTTGACTTCAATGTACCATTCATCTGTTCCACTAGTCCTGGTGCTTCAGGGCAGTAACTACAATGCAACTTCTGCTCAGTGTTCAATACTACACGCATAATTTAATAACTTCTTTATTGAAGTGACTTCCCCTATCTGATTTTAAAGAGATCGAAAATCCGAAACGTGGTATCAGTTCCCTAAGCAGTAGTTTCGCTACTGTGAGACTATGATTTCTTTGTGTAGGGTAAGCTTCAATCCACTGACTAAAAATGCATACAATCACCAACACATATCTCAGACCTCCACACAAAGACACCCCAATAAAATCCATCTGCATTCTGCTGAATGGACCTCCTGCTCTTCCAATGTGGCTCAAATTAACCACTGTCCCTTTCCCCGCAGTTAGTTGTTGGCAAATGACACAACGATGGCAAACTGCTTCAGCAACTTGTCTAAACTTTGGGTTGAACCAATCATGTTTGAACAAACAAATCATTGCATCCCTCCCAATATGTGCTTGACCATGATAGTACCTCGCCATCTTGACAACAGGCTATTTGGCAAAACCAATTATCCCTCTTCGGAAGCCCACAATTCATCTTATCTTTGTACACATTTCATTTTGCTCCATGAATGCTTTTCCTCCCTGTCAACATTATTCTGCAATACTTTTAATTCTTTCAACATGTCAATTATTTTCAATGCATAGCCTGTACAAGTTTCATCTTCTTCAGGTAACAGTTCCCACTTGTCTTTGAACAATATACAGTTCAATGCGCAAAACCTTGTAACTTGATCCGCATATCCATTTCCCAATGACACATAGGGGGTCATTCTTACCCTGGCGGTCCGAGACCGCCAGGGTAGGGGACGGAGGAAGCACCGCTAACAGGCTGGCGGTGCTTCTGGGGCTATTCTGACCGCGGCGGTAAAGCCGCGGTCAGAAAAGGGAAGCCGGCCGTTTCCCGCCGGTTTCCCGCTGCCCCTGTGAATCCTCCACGGCGGCGCTGCAAGCAGCGCTGCCATGGGGATTCCGACCCCCTTCCCGCCAGCCTGGTTCTGGCGGTTTTCACCGCCAGAACCAGGCTGGTGGGAACGGGTGTCGTGGGGCCCCCTAACAGGGCGCCACATTGATTTTCAGTGTCTGCTTGGCAGACACTGAAAATCGCGACGGGTGCAACTGCACCCGTCGCACACCAGCAACTCCGCCGGCTCCATTCGGAGCCGGCTTCCTCGTTGCTGGTGCTTTCCCGCTGGGCGGGCGGCCTTTTGGCCGTCGCCCGCCAGCCCAGCGGGAAAGTCAGAATGACCGCCGCGGTCTTTTGACCGCGGTACGGTCTTCTGGCGGTTCCCGCTTGGCGGGCGGCGACCGCCGCCCGCCAAAGTAGGAATGAGGGCCATAGTCCTGCGACTTCAGGTGTGGATTGCATTTCACCACGGCAATCTTTTCAGGCATTTGAATAGCATGTAACAATACTTAAATTCTCTCACCATTTCTTTCTGGAGGACCAGAAGAGGTCAATAAACCTCTCTGTGACCACAACTGACCAAAATCATGGACTATTCCAAATCCATACTGATTATCCTTATAGATTGTGATTTTCAACTGAGCAGAGACATGGCACGCTCTAATAAGGGCTACCAGTTCTGCTACTTGGGCAGAATACACTCCTCAAAGCCAAGAAGCTTCCAAAGTACCTGTAATTGTGCACACAGCATATCCCGCTCTCAATGTCACTGTATTGCCTCTCAGACAAGAACCATCGACAAAGATCATTTGGTCATTTTCTTCCAATTGGGTATCTCTAATGTCAGGTCTCGGTTTTGTGCACTAATCAGTTACTTCAACACAATCATGCTCGACATCTTCCTCTTTTTCAATTTCAGCATTTTCACTCAGAAATAAGGTTGCCGAGTTCAGCACTGTACATCTTTTCAATGACACATTTGGTGACTCTAGAATACTCGTTTCATATCAGGTCAACCTCACACCAGTCAAATATTGGGTTTTAGTCCTTGTGAGTAGAATCTCAATAGAGTGAGGAACCATTACAGTCAGGGGATGTCCCATCACAATGCCCTCACACTGTGTAAGGCTCTGACCAAGTGCTGTAACTGCGCACAAACAACCCGGTAAGGCTGCTGTAACTGGGTCCAAAGTAGCTGAAAAATATGCTACTGGGCAGCTTACACCTCCATGGACCTGTGTCAAGACAGACAAAGAACACGCGTCACACTCATGACAAAACAATGTGAAAGGTTTCGTGTATTCAGGCATACCCAATGCTGGAGCCCTGCACAAACTCTGTCTCAATTCAGTGAACACTTTCATTTCATCCCGGTCTAACACTATGGGATCAGTGACTTCCTTATGAGTCAGCTTCTGCAATGATCTTGAAATGACTGAAATATTTGGAATCCATTGGGGACAATAACCTACCATTCCCAAAAACATCCTGACATCTCTTTGGGTAGTCGGGGGATTTATCTGCAATATGGTTGTAATCCTTTCTCTGGATATCTTTCTTGAACTCTTCTCAATCTGGTGACCGAAATATTTCACTACTTTCTGACAGTACTATAATTTAAGATGAGAAACTTTGTGACCATTCTTTCCTAAATGTCTCAACAGGGCAATCGTATCATACTTGCACACGTCCCTTGTTTTGGACGCAATCAGTAAGTAATCAATGTACTTCACCAAGGTCGATTGGAAAGGCAATTCCAACGACTTCAAATTCTTTTTCAAAATCTGATTAAATAGGGAAGGTGACTCTGAACAACCCTTGAGGAATTCTGCACCAGCAATAAACTCGATCCAGGAATTTGAAACAAAAAAGAAGTTGACTATCCTCCTGGAGAGGCACAGAAAAGAATGCTTATGACAAATCGATGATAGCGAACCACTCAGCATCACATGGAGTTTGGAACATTATCCCAGCTGGATTTGGCACCATGGGACAACATTTGACTACAATCTCATTTATTTTTCTCAAATCCTGAACAATCCGAACCTTCCCACAGGACTTCTTCAAACCCATTATTGGTGAGTTACATGGACTGCTCAATACTTCTATCAGAACCCCTTACTTTACAAAGTCTGCAATTATCTGAGCTACTTTCATAAGGACATCTTGAGGCATGTGGTACTGCGGAAGTTGAGGGAAAACTGCATTCGGCTACACAGTAACTTTGGCTGGCTCCACTCCCTTTATCAAACCTACTTCTTTTCCTGTCAAATCCCACACCTTATCCTTTACCGTCCCCCGCAAATCAGGATGAAGTTCTTTCACTGTGAACATCAGGAAAAGTTCAATCAAAAGAGTACTCCTCATTTGTGGTTTCACACTCTATCTCTGGGGCTTGTTCTTCTTCATCATCACTATTCGTCTGAATCTCAATTCCATCATTTGAGAAAGTAATCAAACACCTTGTTTTACACAGCAAGTCTCTTCCCAATAGGGATACCAGACTTGAATCACAGACTACAAATGTATGCAATCCCTGGAAGTTGCCAATCATCACTTGAACTGGATTTGTAATAGGGTTTGTCAAATACTGGTTCGCTACACCCACAACCTGAACTGTTCTACCTGAAAGGGGCAAGTTTGGAACTTCTGCGCTTCTCACTGTAGAGCGTGTAGCTCCCGTGTCAACCAAGAAGGAAACCTTGCGACCCATAACCTTTCCCTTTACATAGGGTCCTCTTTGATCTACTTTTAGGGAAGTCACAAGCACATATTGTTCCTCATCTGAACTGTCACTCGTCCAGTCATCATTTATTCCATACTTACTGTATAACGGGAATTGGGGCACTGTGTTACTACTTTTGTTATGCCTCCGACCTGCGACCTGTTGAGAAAGCATCATCTGTTGCTGCTCCATCGGGGCTTGAGGTATTTGAATTTGCTGTCTAGGTACCATGGGAACCTGCTGGTGTATCGGCTGCAACTGTGACATTTGTGCACGGGGCATTTACACCTGCTGCATGGGCTGAAAATTCTGTATTTGATTCACGTTATTCTGAAAATTTGGATTAGGACCTCTCACTCTCGGTCCTCTCATATTCTGAAATGAATTGATGTCATTACTCTGCTAAACAACACCTTCCTGCACGATCATTGGACACTCCTGTTTCCAATGTCCAACGGCTTCGCAAATATGACATGGCAATAACTTCTTCATTCTCTGCACATCGTTCTGAACCACTACAGTACCTAAGTCTGGACCACGATTCATATTTCCTCCACAACCTCTACCTCTCATCTGGGGCTAAAGCATCAAGTTTCCCTGCTGCTGTTACAGCAACTGATGTGGAAAATTCCCTTGCACCCCTGATAGCCTTCTCTTTCAGATTTTTCTGCTTCAACTCAATTTCATCACAACAGTATTTCGCATTCTGCAATATCTAATCAATTGGCTTTGCTTGCCAACAAATCATCTGGCTAATTTCAGGTCTCAGTCCTTCCACAAATCTGAACACAAAGTGAAGCATGTCTTTCGCCTCAATTGTCTATGTATCACTGTAATGGTTGAATGCCTCCAACAATCTCTCATAATATGCATGTATCGACTCCTTTGCTTCCTGAGCTGTCCTGTCAATCCTCTGCCAATCAATATTCTCGGGCGAAATTCTCGATTTCAGAAACTCAATCACCTTATAGTAATATTTCATTACCTCAGGAGAAGATGCACCTCTATTCTTGTCTCTCTCTGGTTCACTTGTTGGCCAATCTACACTCCTCTTACAGTCGATCCACAAGTGGCTGGAACCACTATCTCTAGTAATGTGTTCAAGTCTTCCCACAAACACTTCGCAAGTTTCACAAATCTGTCTTTCTGCTGATACCACTCTACTTGCTTTTCTCTCAATTTTGGATAATATTTGTAAATGACAGAATGTCACTTCTGCTCCACGGAACTTGAACAAAATTCCCCCCTGGAATCTCTCTCACTGGTAGAATCTTTACTGGATCTTTATCCTGCTGCACATTTTCAGACAGCTCCAAAGAATCCCTTTTTCTCTTGTCTCTTTTCTTTACCTATCTGCCTTCCCATTTGTCTAATGCTCGCCAGGTCTGAGCACTTTGAAGCAATTCTCTAAGGTGTGTCTTCATTCCGGCAGATTTCATGTGTTCAAAATCCTTTGTCTCAAAATCTAATCTGTTACTTCTTTTCAGATGTTTTGTTTTCTCTATTTCTATGCCGTACTTCTCTGTCAAGTCTCTGATGCACATTGCTCACCTCTTTCGTAATCTTTGGGCACAAGTATCTCAACTCTGCCTCTGTGTAGGATTCCAACCTATTCACTCCTATTGTTCCCTCAATGAGTTCACCCGCTTCCATGCTTAGCCTAGTATAATTCAAATGCTTCTCTCCTTTAGAGGCACTCTGTGGGGTATTCAACTTGTCTAACCATTCAGTTAATTGCTAAGCTGTCAATCCTTATAACGAAATGTTACTTGCTTGGACTGGTGGCACCTGCTGTGCAACTGCATTCGGAGTCTGCGGTGTCAATAATTTCAAACTTTGGCTAACGCTGGACCTGTCACAGTATCTGGAAGTGCCAGAAAAGTACTAAGGTCTAGCAATGATCTTGATCCGTCAAAAGTCTGTCCCACAGGAGAGGCTGTTCGATCACTTTCATTATGTCCTCCCCTCATTAGGTTCTGGGACATTCTTCCCTGTTTACCTACGGTCCGTTTCTTTTGTGCAAATAATGGTACAGCTGGACCAACAGTAATAGATAGCGATATCTGGGGCTGCTCTGGCTCCTAAGCTCTGTGGGAGAGTAACTCCCATATTCTGATTCATCATCGGAGTCATATCTGACTGTGTCCCTGTCACTGGAGTAAATCTTGGCATTACCTGCGGCTGCACTTGGAGCAATAAAATCGGAGTCGTTTCAGTCTGAACCAATATTGGTCTCGGGAAGACCTGTTCTGTTTGCACCACTAAGTTCAAAGTAATTTCCATAATGGGAACATCAGGATAAATTCTCTGCACCTGTGGCGGTTGCACCCAGACTGCACCACAGGAGTGGTAGGCACATTAAGACCACTTTGCAACGCATTCTGTGTCAGGTTAGCATTAACCTGCACCGGACTCACTGTCCATTAGTCTGTGTCGGGGCTGTCGGGTCAACACTGGTACTCGGACCACTCTCATGTACTGTATATGGTGGTGGTCGATCTCTCAATAACTGTGTAATAAACTCCTCATAGTCCGAGTCCTCCTCTTCGTTTGAAGACTTTCTAGCCTCTTTACTCTTGGACGGACTTTTACTAGTTTTCCTAGTAGCTTTCTTTCCTTCCTTCTTATTCTCCTGCATAATTGCCGGAAATAACTTGATTCCTTGCAAAGTCTCCATTCTCCATGCTTTCTGAACACAGTCCCATCTAGCCTCTGCTAGAGTTTTTTCTGCCTTTCCCATCCTTCTCTCAAATTCAGTTGCAGTTGCTGTCTAGCTACTAGCTCCCAAATCGCTAATGCCTCAAACTGTGCTGGTCTCGGAAGGAATTTCGACTCCTATAGCACCATCCGTAAATGCTCCAAAACCCTCAAATTGAATGTCCCATTTGTAGGAAATGCTAAGTTCCCATCTTTTTCTGTCAATTTGCACCATTGCTTTAGCCAAAGACATGGCACGACACCCTTCTCTTCCAGTACAATGTAAGCTGGTGTACCTTCTGGCGGTGTAGTCTCGCCTACACTTGTTGTAATATAGGTATCTCCCCTTAGGGCACTTTTTAAAGCTTTGAAAAATGTCATCTTTCCGACCGTTTTTGTTATTTAAAATCAAATCAGGAAGTGACTTTTAATCCCAAGATTCCTTTCAGCTACGATCTCAACCAATTGCCTCTCACGGATGGTTGCCAATCCATGTTCGACCCTTCTCACTAGCCAACCTATCCCAGCGCTGCTCCAATGACGTCACACTCACATGTACTGAGGCTGACAAAGTCTTGCAAAAATTGCGAGCAATAATCAAAAAACAAAAACAAATCCGCTGGTTTACTACAGGAAAGGTAACACAATTGCTTCAAAAACCTTACGTATTTTTCACTGACGGCTATTCCCGCTCTTATAGCTACTCCTTCTTTCTCGGTCTCCCAGATTTGCAAGCAAAATTCGACCTGCAAATTTTACTCTCAACTGATCAATGGGTCTGGCCTTTTGCACATAGGACTCGCCAAATCTCAGTCAAAATCTTCTTTCACTCACTTTACTCACTCTCTGACTTGTTGATCACACCCGATCAACCTACTAAACCAGACAGATTACAACATAAAACAAAGTGTCTCATACACTTTTCAATTTACTCCAGAGTCTTAGACCACGCAGGGTCAGTACATCAACAACCACGTGGACAATTTTTGAGCACAAAGCGCCACACACCTGTGAAGTTCGACGACTTCCCTACTCTCACACTGAGGAGTATGCACACTCCTCCTACAACTTCATTTGCAGTGCACAAACTCCCTAAAACCCTCACAATTCACCTGTGATTTGCATAAGCTGTGCAAGCGCAACTTACCTCATTCACACTGTCACTTGAATGCCGAGAACACCCTCAAACAACCATTAGAATGATCTAGGATTCTGGGAAAGTAATTTCTGGACTTAAGGGAACATTTTCTCTCCAATCAACATCATTAAAAAATAAAATCCAAATCTCAATAATAATGAACTCTCAAAGGACCACTCATCAAGCTGCTACCATCTCTGGGAACACCTGTTACTCTGTACCGGACGTCTATGATAAGCTCGTAAGGAGACAAACCATCAGTCTGCTACCATCTCTGTTAGCGCATCTGACCTTAATAAGTAAACTTACAAAGGGACGCGAATACGTCGATTAATCTTTTGGCTTGCAGTTAAGATGTTCTTACCATAGCTCCAGTACATTATCAATAACTAATACACAATAATCAATAATCATTAGCAACCAATAACATCAATAATCAATGAAGACAGTAATTATCACACACCATGACCTTTCAGTCGTGAATAACCACACCTTTTAGTAAAAGTTAGAAAATTTATTTACCTATATTAACAATGCTAAGGTCATGTAGATTAATCTCAAAATCAAATGAAACACATGCAGAAGCAATACTGGTTGTCCAAAGCAGCGGAAGAAATGTAATGTAATCAAAGCTTGAGCAACAACACATTCTAAAGTTATGGTGCAAATCAATAGCAAAGTCAGCTGTGTCAATTTAATGATGTACATGAAGTTTAGCAGTGAAATTCATCAAGCATTAGTCCCTGTTATCATAATTTATTAGTGAGGACCATTAACTAACATCAGATAAGCATCAGCAGGGTGGACTTCATGCAAAACAATTTAGTAACACAAATTTGGAAAAACATCTAACTATGGCTCTATCAAAACAGCGCAGTTTGGTACCTAGAAAGAAAAAACAAATATGCATAATAATCATAGTTAGGTTATAACTATCCTTGGGGTGGATCAGCAAAGCAGAATCAGTCTTCGTCCTCAGGACATCAGTCGATCAGCAAGGCATCAGGCTTCAGCATCAGGATTTCAGGAAAGGAAAAGTCTTTAAGTATTAAAGTTAAGCACGTCTCTTGTCAAAACTCATAAGAAAGTAGTAACCTTTCGGTCAGGAAAATGGCTAATGGGCTGAATGAAGGCAAGGGCAGAATGTATGTCTTTTCTCCGTGAACCCTTGTTAAGTCAAAACTGTTAAAACTACCCCCCAAATCCTTATTAGTCAATTAATCACATGTTCACACTTTGTCCAATAAAACTAAAATCCGAAATCTATGAATTCTAATATTACTCCATTCACATGTCTCGGATTGGGTTGTCTTGCAATGTCCTAATCATCCAGCTTGTCAGTTAACAATATTGTTGCAGCTTCTACTCTAGTCAGTATCTTCATTGTTCTTGTCCTGGGAAAGTCAGTCTCACACTCATTACACATAAAATGTTGCATTAGCAGTCCGTTCACACAAGAAGCTTTCGTTCTTAGCACATTTAAACAATACAATAGAAATTCACAGTTTAACTTACTTTTGACAGCCATTTTATTAAACGCTAAGAAATACAGTTTTTACATGAGGCCTGGCAAGTAGGCCATGGCACTCGCTAAGTTAAGGCTTACAATTAATAATGCTAAAGCTTACTGCATAACCCTTATTATGACCTTTTACTGCATTAGTCTAACATATATTCAAGATTTCATAATATTTTATCATTGATTAGTACATTTCGTTAACATTGAAGGCCATTCTTCGTAATCACATTTTCAAAAGCGTGCATTATTTTTCTACGTTATTTTATTTCGTACCCAGACTTATTATTCAAAATACATAAACACTCATTAATAATTTTTATTAAAACACCTGCACTAGCAGTATTCACCCTCTAGAGTTCAGAAAAAATAAATAATATATGCTAGCCCTAAGGGTAACCCATTACCTACAGGTCCCCAAACTCTATAAAAATGACTTAACAGGTAACACCATTCAGAAAGCTCTCAATATTAGACTTGGAAGCGTGTCAGATCGTCCCAGGAGATAGGTCTTCTGGCTGCTCTCTTAGTAAGGGTTCCTTGCCAACTGCTCTACAAAGCTTTGTTGAACTACAAACCCATGGAGTTCTATTATAGCCTTAGAACCCGCCGTAGCGGGCTCTACTGGCTATTAAAGGCCTGCTCCCCGCGTTAAATGCCCGAGCCGAAGGCGAGGGCATTTAACAAGGGAGAGGGACTTTGATAGCCGGTAGAGCCCGCTACGGCGGGTTCTAAGGCTATTAGAACATTCTGCCACTCAGGGCAGAATGTTCTATTAAAAAAAAAAATGTTCAGGGAGCCCGAGGGGATTAAAATCCCCTCGGGCTCCGTGAGGCTTTGTTCACAGCAAACATTGGAATGTTGGCGCTGCGGGCTTTTACTGGCCAGTAAAAGCCCGCAGCCCTCCATTGTTTTCAATGGAGCCCCCAGCATTCTAATGTTCTAATATCTCTTAATGAGATACATAAGAATATCTGTCTCAGTTCTGAGGGAAAGTCATCCGTCCTCCTGACAAAAGGGGAGTTGGAAATCCTGTTCTTTAAAAAAGTAGCTGATTCAGTGTCTAAGACTACCACACTATTAGAAATAAAACATTAAAGTAAGGCATTGAATTGTAAAGAAGCTGCTTACACCAGTCATGTTTAACATTTGTTTAATTTAATCTTTCGGTGGTATATATGTTCATGAGGGGAGGGGCTGAAGGGTTGAAGTCCCCCAGAATGCCTCTCACAAGGTTTCCTGAGTCTGCCTGCTTCCCACTTTGGGCAGTAGCTATGGCAGGGACAAACCACATCATCCACATGCATACAGCTCATTTGCACCTCAGAGGAGGGAACAGCTGGGACATACTGGGGCCCTACTACACATAGGGTGCCATTTCTCAGTTTGTGCCACCAGGGCACCTTAAAACAAGTGCGCTGAGCACAAATAAAGTGTGCCCTAGTGCACTGCGCTGCCCTGGGGGCAGCACATTCAAGTAACAAGCATTTGCAATGCAATATGTCTTACATTTTCTTGAATTAGAGCTATTGGCATTGTAAATTCATAACTGGACTTTTCTTGCCACATAAATTGGTCAACCCTGCCTCATAAGGTTGTCTTTTCCTGCCATAAAATTCCAGGCACCCAGCATTTAACTAAAGCACTTCCATTTACCTTCCTCCTCTATCTTAAAACATATACAAGTATCAGATAAACCTTTATCAGAAATAAACTTTTGGCATTAGAGTGTAATGCTCAAAACACCATAACATAAATATCATTATGATGAATTGTAGGGTGAAACGAAAGGGGGAGTCGGGAGTAGAGCTGAACAGGACAAGTGGCGTAGTTACGGTGTCATGGGCCCTGGAGTAAGAAAGGAAAATGGTTGACTGGAATTTCGGTAGGAAAATACAGCAGTAATTAGTTGAGTGAGGTCCTTAGGTCTCTGGGCCCCAGTGCCACTGCACCTGTTGCTCCATTGATAACTAGGCCTCAGGAGAGAAAGCAGATGGGCATAAAAAGAGAGGCGAAAGGAATACAACACACAAAATGAAGAAAGAGAAGGGGTCGCCAAGAAATAATAGAAAGAAGGGAAAGAAAGAACAAGAAAATGAAAACACAACTAAGAGAAGAAATATAGAGCAAACATGTGAGACCAAAAAAAGGGGGATGGTAGCTAGTGAACAAAAGGTCAAGAAGAAAAAATAATGAAAGAAGTGTGAAAAGAAAGAGAAAAATTAACATTAGAGAAAAAAGAGATGGTGAGAGAAACAAGCAGCGAAAGAACCAGGGCATGTATGTACTGACACATTTCCCACAGACGCAGAATGGGAAAAACATTTTGACACTTCAGGTCTCGACAAGTAACTTGTGGCTCTGTGTAATTTTTGGTATTGGAATAATGGGGCGCTGCAGGTTAGGGTTGGGGTGCACTGACAGAGTTGTATGTGGGCTGAAGTACTGGAATAGTAACGGGCACACAAGGTCAGAAGTGAGGTATGTTAATGGAGTTATGTGTGGAACCTAGCATTGGCGTGCCAGTGTTGCTTAGTGTTCGCTTGGAGGTACCCTGGTTAAGCTGATAGGGGGGCCCAGTGTGGGCATGGCATTGCCTTTGAACCACAGAAGCAAGGAGTCCTGAAGAGCGTGTGTGTGAGCCTTAGTACTGAGAAAACATGTGCACTGAATATTAGAAGTGATGGATTCTAAGAGAGCTGTGATGGTTCCCATCAACAGTGGCGTTGGATATTAGACTTGAGGTGCACTGGCTGAGCTGTGTTTTGATCTTTTGGGTACAATATTGGCTTGGCAGTGGGACTGAATATTAGAATTCAGCTGCTGTAATGGAACTGTATGTGAGCGGGGACCCAGTATAGGAAAGGGAGTGACCTTGCTGGGGTAGAACTGAGGTGCACTGATGGAGCTACGCCCGTGGTCCCAGTACTGGAACAGCAGTGTGTACTGACTGTAAGAACTGAGGTGCTCTGGCAGACAGCGTGTGTGGGGTTTTGGCACTTGAACCCCTATGTGCTTGGAGTGTGTGAACTTAGCTGCACTGATGTGCTGGTCCGAGGTTCCAGTACTGGAGCAGAAGAGTGCACTGACTGGAAGAACTGAGGTGCTCTGGCAGACAGCGCATATTGGGTTCCTGGCATGGCTGAGGGCTTGGGGTGTGTGAGCTGAGGTGCATTGATGGAGCACCGCCCGAGGTCCCAGTACTGGAGCAGCAGAGTGTACTGACTGGAGGAACTGAGGTGCTCTGGCAGACAGCACATGTGGGGTTCCTGGCACTGGCATGGCTGAGGGTTCAGAGTGTGTGAACTGAGGTGCCCTGAAGGAGCTGCGCCTGAGGTCCCAGTACTGAAGCAGCAGACTGCACGGAATTGAAGAACTGAGGTGCTCTGACAGACAGCGTGTCTGGGTTCCTGGAACTGCTGAGGGCTCGTAGAGTGTAAACTGAGGTGCACTGATGGAGCTGTGTCCAAGGTCACAGTACTGGAGCAGCAGAGTGAACTGAATGGAAGAACTGAGGTGCTGTGGCAGACAACGAATGTGGGGTTCCTGGCACTGCTGTTGGTTCGGAGTGTGTGAACTGAGGTGCACTGATGGAGCTGCGTCCAAGGTCCCAGTACTGGAGCAGCAGAGTGTACTGACTGGAAGAACTGAGGTGCTCTGGCAGATAGCACTTGTGGGGTTCCTAGCATTGATCTCTACAATACCTCATATCCTTGTCCAATAGAGGCTTAGCTAGTAACTTCTGGGACTTTAATTTAGCAAAGCTTCAGATGATGTAGTTCAGTTTTTGTCCAGCCTAGATCAGTTCAGCTCAGACTTTTCCAGCTATATTCAGATGCAGTTGTAGCGTTATAGATGACTTACAATTCTAACAGTACAGATACCCTAGGCCCAATATTACTGAACTGTTGTCCTTTTACATGTTCCTGATGCTAACTGCTGAAGACCTGTTGTTCCTGTGCTCTACTGAAGAAGACTCTGCTAGTTGCTGTCTCATATAGGAGAGGTATAACTGATGTGAATTTGTTTTTTCTTTGCAGGTTTAACCATTAGAAATCCAACCACATATTTTTGTTAGCACCATAGTTAGAGTTGTTCCAAATTACTTTTTGTCTTATTTACAATTTAGCGTGTGATAAAGCCTAACCCCATGCATGTTTTTCAAATTAGAATTTGGTAGTTAGGATGTCTGACCCAATATTTGATTAAATGTTTATTCATTGATTGTGATTTATTTAGCCGCACAACTAATGAAATTGGTTGCTATTTCTCAAATAATTCTGTTGCTATTCAGTATAATTCTTTTGGAGGGATTAATGGTGATTACACTTATTAGACTAAGATTATTCAGACCCTTTGGACAGCCTGTGTTGTTTCTGTATTGCTATCATTTGGTTTTGGCATTATTTACGTGACTTTAGCATACTCAATATAAGAGTAATAAATGTTTAACCTTTACTAAATTGTTGTGGTGATTTATGACCACAGAGGTCATGGGGCCAGATGTATCAAAAGATTTTGCCCATCCTGTATCTATGTGAAAATGTGTATGGTGAGTGTAAATTATTGTCTCTTTATTGAATATTTTTGTTGTTTATGGCTATTATTTCTCATTGTTTGATTTGATGATCTTATTACTACTGTCTGAGTCAAAAGATTTGAGTCGACCTCTGAGGGTAGTAGATGGCACTGCCCCATTACATGTCACCTTAGCTTAATTTAGGAGGTCACACTCTCACAGACTGTAGTAGCAGAGGATGGTTTGTCTCAATAGGAGAGAGATTATTCATGTTTTTTGGTTATTTGTTTTTCCTAATGCTTGTTTAGATGAGGTTTCATCTCAATAGGAGAGAGATCATCTATGGTTTTTGGTTATTTGGGTTTGCCAATGCTTGATTAGTTGAGGTTCCGTCTCAATAGGAGAGAGATCATCTATGGTGTTTCGTTATTTGGTTTTGCCAATGCTTGTTTAAATGAGATTTGGTATGTTCCCAGTGTTTCCAGTGTTGTTTGAAGTCTAATTAGGATTTGTGTTTGCAATGCTTTAGCAAATCACAAGTGAACTGTGATGTATGAGAGAAGTGGGGAGTTTGCGTTCTCCAACATTATTGAGTAGGGAGTTTGTGTACTCCAAAGGGTGAGAGTAGGGAACCCATCAAACTTCAAATGACTGTGGCACTTTGTGCCCAAAAATTGCCCACGTGGTTGTTGTTGTAATGGACCCTGCAAGGTCTAAGACTCGATAGTATTGTACAAGTATATGAGACACTTGTTTGTTTACTGTTATTCACTTGTCTCCAATTGGTATAGTTTGTATTCCTAGTATGTGTGTTAGTGAGTGCTAGTTTGACATATAGTAAGGGGCATATTTATACTCTGTTTGCACCAAATTAGCGTAATTTTTTTCAACTCTAATTCGGTGCAAAACGAACTCCATATTTATACTTTGTCGCTAGATCCGTCTAGCGCCAAATTTATGGAGTTAAAGTCATTTTTTGGACATGGAAACATCCCTTGCCTTAATGAGATGCAAGGTAGGCGTTCCCGTGCACAAAATTACTCTATGGCCTTAACTCCATATTTATACTCCTGTGCAAAAATGGTGCACGGGAGGGAGGAGGGGTCAAAAAATGGTGCAAAGCTTGGTTTTCCCCATTTTTTAACACCTGGGTCAGGGCAGGCATTAGGGGACCTGTGGGCCTATTTCCATGGTAGAACACCATGGAATAAGCCCACAGGTGCCCTCCTCAGGCCCAGGGACACCCTCATCCACACCAGTGGGACAGCGGAGGATGGGGGACCTCATCCCAGGTAAGTACAGGTAAGTATTTTCTTTTCTTTTTTAAAGTGCCATTAGGGGGCCCTGAAATAGGGCCCCATACATGGCACAGGGTGCAGTGGCCATGCCCAGAGGACCCTTGTCCCCTGTGCTGACTATCAGGGTGGTAGGCATGACTCTGGCCCTTTCTAAGGCAGGAGTCATGTGGCATGATAGGTTTAGCGCCATAAAATGACGCTAATCTGGTTAGAGTCATTTTGTTCACTCTAACCAGCCTAGCGTCATTTTTTGGTGCTAAACCTCCATCTCTCATATCACCACCCCCACCCGGCTAGCATCACATTTTTTTACGCTACCTGACCCTTTGCACCGGCTAGCGTCATTCCTTAAACATGACGCCCAGCCAGCAGCTAGGAATGGCGCTAGTCGGCGCTATACTTTTTGCCGCAAACCTGCGCTAACGCAGGTTTGCGGCAAAAAGTATAAATCATGGCCCAAGTGATTCTTGAGTGCACAAGGAGGATCTATTATTAGTCAAGGGTGAAATTTGCAGGTCGAATGAGTGAAAGCCACAGCCGGATGAGTAGCTGTTAGAGCAAAAGGCAGCAGTCGAAATTTCCACACAGCTTCCTAAATGATTGAGCCCCACCTGTAGTAAGCAGACAAGTTGGTTTTGTTGATTTTTCCTAGTACTCCCAATATTTTGCATTTAGTTTTCTGTGTGAATTGAGTTTGAAGGACAAACTGCAAGGATTTGTCAGCCACTTTGTGAGCGAGTGTGATGTCACTGGGTCCACGCTGGGATTGGTGGTTGGTGAAAGGAGCCAAGCACGGATTTGTGGAGAACCGTGAACAGCTATTGGTTGAGAGTAGGAAGAAAAAATAATTGGGGATTGAAATACTTACTGTTTTGAATTTAATTTGTAGTTCTAAGCACAATCAAAGGTAAAAATGAAAATTTTCAAAGTGCAATAAGAGGAGATGCTTTAATTCCAGTTAGAGTAAGAGAAATTGCCCCACCAGTAGGTACACCTGCATACATAGTAATTGAGAAGAAAGGTCTATGAGCATGAATATGGTTACAATAGTGGTGCAAAATAAAGGAGAAGGAAGGATGGTTAGTTTTTCCTACTCATGAAAGTTTTAATATGAAAAGATTAGAAAATCTGAGAAGGGTACTTTATGATTTAAAGCCCCCTCTGAGACCAGCACAATTCAAAGCTTCAGCTATTTGGGAGCTAGTAGCCAGACACCAAGAAAAATTACAATTTGATAGACAAATGTGAAAAGCTGAGAAAAAAATTGTTAGAGGCCAAACGGGAGAAAGAACAGACATTTTGGAGAACAGAAACCTCACAAGGTATTGGAATGTTTCCTGCAATTTAACAAGAAAAGGAGGACAGTGTCAGATCAAAGACAGAGAAAAAGAATTGTGAAGTAACTGAGTTGAGGTCAGATGAAGCTAAAAGATCACTGACTTATGATAGTGATTCAGATGATGATGAATTTATAACACAATTATTGAGAAATCCTCCTCCTCCATATGCAGCAGAATAGGCAAATCAAGGTGCTAGTGCTAGTCCAAGTGCACCTCTAGTTGTGGTAACACAGAGTCAAGTACATCTCGCAACTAATGTTCCTAATATTACAGTAACTCAAACTCCTGTGATTCAAACTGTAGCTCAACCTATAAAATATTCTACAGTTCCTGTTGTTCTGCACCGAGCATTACAGTCCCGGTGGTACCACAGATTACTCAGATGGTTCAGGTGGAGTCTACACCTAATTCAGTAACTCCTGTGCAAGTTGTTAATCAAGCTCAGACAATGCCAAGGTATACTCCAGTAACAATAGTGCAATCGAGTTCCTCAGTATTTACAGGTCAAAGTTCGGGAATAATTGGTTCGAGTAATCAGAATACTTCATCAGGTCCAGAAGCATTAATAGCTGCTGTCACAGTTGGTCCAGTTGTTCCATTGTATGCTCAGAGAAATAATGAGAGCAATATGCAATCCTAATTTAGTTAATGCTGTGATGTTTTCACCTTTTAATTCAAATGCAGAAAGGGAGAAACTCAGTGCTACTGCAGGAGTTATGTCTCCAATAAATCAGACTTATGACAAAACAGGTCCCCTCATAGATGTATCTTGTCCTGTGACCTCACAAACCTTAGTGACTCCAAATTCAGTTCTAATGTCACCTGAAAGAATGATGGGTCAGCCATGTAATACTCCACAGTGTGTGTCCAAAGTGAATAATAATGTTTCCTTACAAGACTTGACATCTCAGCAATTAACAGAATGGTTGGAGACATTGAGTGGTGCATCAGCAATGAAAACATTTGCTGAAGGGGAAAAGATACTGAATCTGGCAAGATTAAAATTAGATGAGTTGCGTTTCATGTGTAAAGATGTCACAAACAGAGCAGGATTGGCACATCAGAAATTATCAGAAACTTGCAGAAAAATATGAGGTGGATATTGAGAAATGTAAACCATTAAAGAGGAGTTACAGATCAGAATTAGATTCAAAAGACATTGCAAACATGAGATCTCCTGGAATAAAAATTCATTTTAGTGAATTAATCCAAAGTATTCAAACATGGGAGCATTAGATAAATGGGAAGGCAGATTGGTAAAGAAAAGAGAGCAGAAGAAAAGAGAGTCTGTGACTTCGAACTGTACTGACAGTCAGCAGACTGATAGTCCAGTAAAAATATTACCAATAAGAGAAATTCCTGGAGGGAATTATGTTCAAGTCCCTTAGAGCAGAAGTGATATTTTATCATTTGCAAATGACTACTCAAGATTGAGGGAGAAGCCAGTGGAATGGTATCGGCAGACAGACAGGTTTGTAAAACATCCAAAATGTTTGTGGGAGGATTTAAATATTCTTTTAGAAATAACGGTTCCAGCTGATTTATAGATTGAAAGCAAAAGGAGTGTTGATTGGCCAACAAGAGAGCCTCTACAAGATCCTGTTACAGATGCACCATCTCCTGAAATACTGTAAAGCTATTACAAAGTGCTTGAATTTTTAAAAATGAGAATTTCCCCTACATATATTGGTTGGCCGAGATCTGATAGGACAGCTCAGAAAGCAAAAGAGTCAATACATGCATTGTATGAAAGGTTGTTGCAGGCATTCAAGCATTACAGTGGTACAGAGACAGTTAAGCCCAAAGACAAGATTAATTTTGTGTTCAGAAATGTGCAGGGGTTTAGACCTGAAATTAGTAACATGCTTAAGAGTCATTTGATTTGCTGGCAAGCAAAACTGTTTGATGAAGTATTGTAGTTTGCTAAATATTGCTGTGCCAGAATTGACATGAAGCAGAAAAGATTGAAAGAAAAGGCGGTGGTGATGCAGATTAGAGCAGCACAATCAGGGATACAGGGAATTCATCAACAACAGGGAAACATGCAAGTGGTTTAGGGACAGGGACAGGCGAGAGGAAAAGGACGTGGTGGTGGTGGAAATAGAAATTGTGTTGATTTGAATACTAATATTAATCCAAATGATATGCAGGCAATGGAGAAAATGTTACCTTGTCACACGTGCAGGGGTCTTGGACACTGGAAGCGGGAATGCCCTTTGATGGTGCAGGAAGGTGTTGTGCAGATGAATGAACACAATCTTTTTCCAAATTTGAGAGGACTGAGAAATCAGAATCCTAATGTAAAAGTTCAGAATATGAATAATCAAGTGCAGATTCCACAAATGTGAATTCCCCAGCAGGAGGTGCCACGTTTCCAGGTACCAGAACAAAGAGTGCTGCCACAGCAGCAGCAAATGCAAATACCTCAAGCTCCAATGGCACAGCAGCAGGTAGTAGTTCCTCTGCAGAACATGGGTCAAAGGGTAAATCAAAATAATCAGCAGTTGATCATGCAGTACCCATTACACAGTGAGGATGAATTGAGTGATGAAATTGTGAGTGGGAGATCTGATAAAGAAGAATGTGTGCTACCAGCTTCATTAGAGGTGGATCAGAATGGTCCCTATGTAAATGGAACAGTTATGGCTCATGAAGTTTTATTTCTGGTTGAGACAGGAGCCACACGCTCTACTGTCAAAACTGCAGACGTTTCCAATATGCGACTTTCTGGGAGAACACTACAGGTTGTAGGAGTAGCGAATCAACACCTGACAAATCTGATTACAGAATTGATTCCTGTTAAAATTGGTACTTTTCAAGGCATAGACACATTTGTAGTTTGTGACTCAAGTCCAGTATGTCTGGTGGGAAGAGATTTGTTGTGCAAATTAAGATGTCCGATTACTTGCACAAATGATGGAATCACCATTCAAACAAATAGTGACGATGAGGAATCATGTATACCAGTGGGCTGTAATTTAATTAATGACGAATCCCTATTGATAACTCTTGTCCCTGCATTTCCAGTACAGGACCTAACAAATGACCTACAAGATACAGTTATTCTAAAAGTGCAGGATCTTTCTGTTCAAGATATTGGTCTAATTAAAGGAGTAGAATCAGTCAAAGTTACAGTTAAACCTAATGTAGTTTTCCCGGAAACCCCCCTATATCACATGGCACCAGATGTAACTGAAGGAGTTACTCTTGTAATTGCAGATTTGGTTGAACAAGGGGTTTTAAGAGAAGTGCTGAGCAGACCATGTAATTGACCTAGTATGGGTTCTCAAAAATCTAGTGGGAAAGATTGCATAGTTCAGGAATTAAGAAAAATTAATGACATACTGCTCAAAGGTTGTCCAGTGGTAGCTAATCCAGCAGTGATTTTGTTCCTAATTCCATGTGACGCAGAATGGTTCACAGTAGTGGACTTGTCACAAGCATTTTTTCCAGTGCCTCTACATGAGGATAGCCAGTTTCTCTTTTGTTTTAGATTCTGCAATTGTGTGTAATCCTGGTGCAGAATTCCACAAGGATTTTCAGAATTCCCATCAATATTTAATCAGTTGTTGAAAAAGAATTAAAAATCATTGGAAATGCATTTCTAATCTACATTGATTCAGTACACTGATGACTTAATGATTGCTTCAAAGACACAAGAAGCATGCAGGCAAGATACTATTGCCTCATTGAATCATCTGGGTGAAAAAGGGCATAAAGTGACTATGGCAAAATTACAGTATTGCCTAAAAGAGGTGAAGTACTTGGGACATCAAATAGAGAAAGGTGCAAGGAGATTGTCCAGCAAGAGGGTTACAGCTATTTTGCAAATGAATCCTCCTGTTACTCAAAGAGATGTCAGGATGTTTTGGGGGCTGGTGAGTTACTGCCGCCAGTGGATTCCCAATGTTTCTGTTATTTCTAAGCCTTTGCAGAGATTGACCCAAAAATACATTACTGAACCAGTTCCTTTTGATGAAGCTTGTATCAACACTTTTATTGAGTTCGGAGGGGGTTTGTGCAGAGCACCAGCTCTTGGAATGCCTGACTAGAAAAAAAAAAATTCACTGTTTTGTCATAAACGTGATTGTTGTCCTTTTTCTGTCCTGACACAGGTACATGGTGGCCATAAGGAAGACCCTGCGGAGGGCGAATTTGTAAACATTTTACCCTCAGCCATGATTCCCTACCCTCCCTCCTCTTTCCTGGTTCTTTTCATTAGTGGGTTTAGGGGGCTTAGTGTTAGGTTAGAATAGGCTGTTAGTTTAGTTAGTAGTGGTGGGTTGGGGTATGATACTTTTAATATCTGTTTTTTATTATGTGTGTGGGTGGGTAGGTGGTGGTTGATGTTGAGGTTTTGGTGTTTAAAAAAAAAATATATATATATATATATATGTATATATATATATCTCAAATATAAAAATAAAAAAATATATATATTGTTTTAGGATAAGATAGTATAAGTTGTCTTCCATGCATCCCGTCTTATAAGGTGGGTGGGGGGTTGATGTTTAGAGTGTTTAGTTAAATGTGATAAGTAAGTTTAGCTTAGGTTAGTTAGGACCAGTTGTGGGTAATGTGTAGTTAGGATAGGTTAGGTTAGGAAAGGTGTTTCCCCTGGTTTTAGCTTCTGTTTTTACTGTTAAATAAATATTATGGTAACCCTTTACAGTATGTGTCACATGCTTGGGGATCAGGGCCTTGGCACGGGTAAACAGTGTCTCTTTAGTATTAGCTTTTGTGTCCCATCCTGCAACCAAATCACAATTGAGCTGTTACATTGGCAGCTACACCAGAGCTACTTTGCTAAGATTCTGCCATCCATTGCACCCACCACTCAAGGTTACTATGTATCCCAAAGTGTTGTTAATTTTTTCAATCTAACATACTTTGTGACCAGAATTGGTATTGAGGACACTGTGTTAAGTCTGACTGCAGCCTGATGTCCAAGCAAAGCCTTATCAGGTGAGTGGTAGTATGATCTCATGTAGTATGGTATACATAACTCACACTTATAATTTGATAAATTGTTCAGCCAGGTTACATATTTGTACGTACTCTCAGACACATCCATTCATGCTGTATGGTGTGTGTTAGGAAACATTTGGGTCAAATGTCACACACGTAAACTTTGGCTTGAAGAAAAAGTTTAAGGCAATATTTTTTGGCTTAGACATCCCTTGAGGAAGCGTTATTCTATCCAACACAGCATTTTGGTGTATAGTTTCTATTTTCCTCAGAATTAACCCTCAGGAAGGGCAGATGATGGTACAATCCAGACCACAGTGCATAGTTATCAGCCAACATTCTTTCAGGTCAGTTGTATTGACAATTTATAATCATTGACCTGAGGTAAACATTATGCACGAACGCACCCCCTCTAGGCTGGCTGCCATTTTTTCCATCCCTACCCGCACCTCCTTAGCCAGCTCCTGCTGTACTCTAACGACAGTGCTCTCAAAGCTAGTGCCAGTGTGGTCAGAGTCCTCAGCTGGGTTGAAGATGGCAGGTCGTACAATTAGGGTGGTGGGTGGATCCTCTGTGATGGCTGCTACTCCTGTGCTCCTCCTTGTGACTGAAGGTGGGGTCTGGAGGGTCCCAAAGACATCTTGGAGGGCCTGCTGGCTGATGTTTGTCAGCTCGTCATCCATGTCATCAGGGAAGTCCAGGACAGGCATATCACCAGGAGATCCATCGTCCTCTGCAATGAGATATGGTACAATTAGTGTGTCTGTGTTGTGGGATTTGTAATGTAACGTGCCTGCCTTCCCATTTGTTGCACATTGTGATCTTGGTTCCGGTTCATTACTCCTGTCTTTCATATTAGCATGCTCCCAGGCCTATGCCCCACCTGCATGTCACATGTATTGTGATCAGTTTGGGGACTTGTCAGCATCACATCCTCTATGTGTTGGTTCTGGCCAAATTGTATATTGCCAACTTCTTGTCCTACTCAACCCTCGGTCTGCTTCCATTCTCATGGTGAGGCCTTTCACTGGCTGTGGGTGTTCTGATGGCACTTGCACCACACTTAACAATCTGGAACTGACCCAGTCTCTGATATTTCACATCCACCTTTATGTTGCTGAGACCTAGCATATACTATGTATTGCATTGGAATGGCACGATACGGGTGTCAGCATTGGTAGTGTGTAATGCTGATATTGGGAAATGTGTGCTACATTGGATTGCACTGATGGTCCTAGCAGTGTTCCAGTTCCTCCTCTGACTCTGCAGGTTTATTTCACTAGCCAGTTACATATGTCCTCCCCCTCAATGCTCATAATGTTTATGGCAATGGCTGATGTTTGTAGCAACTATGGACAATCACATTTGACAGGATTGCAACATTTGTATTGATTTCAGGGAATTGATAACGTTGTCATCCTGAACCCTCTAATTTGGGTGTGTTGGGGATGTTACTGCCATTAGCTACTTGACCTGCACACACAGTAGAGGTGGTAGTGGCAACTGTTTTCAATATTAAATTCCACTTGCAGATATGGCCTGAGACTGTTAATTGAGCCCTAGTTCATGTAGGGAGAATACCAGCTGACGTGTGACAGCAGGCCAGTTTTACGTTGTACCCTACCCTCCTGGCCTGGCTTTACTTTTCCAACATCCTTGGCATGGCAGCATACCCCCATGCAAAGGTTGTTGGTGTAGTGTAGTACTGTGCCCCAGATTTCTGCTAAACGGGCCATGCCCCCGTGCTGTGCCCCTTTACCCATGCCACTCCCTGATTATCATGACTTACATGCATTGTGTAGTAGGTATGTCCCCCCGTACTTGCAGTTAACATTTGTGCATTTTAATTCCCCATGCGACTTACCCTGCATATGTGTTGTCTCCTGGTAGTCTGCGCTGTCCTGTCCTTGAATCCATGTGATGATCTCCTCAGGTATGACGGCTACGACCATCTCCTCCATGTGGTCCAGGGTCTCCTGCGGTGCTAGACTCCCACCTCCAGTCTGCAGTGCTGCCTTCCTATTCCTGGCCATCTTTTCCTTGATCCTATGCTTGCAGTCATGCCAGCATTTCTTGCACTCAACTGTTCTCCGTACTTCTGCCACACCTTTTATCTTGTCAACTGTTTGTTGCCATATTGCCTCTCTCCTACTGATTGGCAACTTTGAGGTGACAAACAATTGGTGCTGGTGCTCCGTCACCTCTTTCACCAGAATTTCCTGCTCCTCTGCACTGAAGCAACACTTTCTTTTCTTCTTCTCCCTGTCCTGGGTCTTCAGTGGGTCCTCCCAGCTGGTTCCTGGTCTGTTGTCATCTTCCTGGGGTCTGTGCAAGCATCTGTGATCCATTTTAGCTCTCCTTAGCACATTTTGCTGTGTTTGCGCCGCTTTTTGATGCTATTGCGTCAAAAAACAGCGCGTCTCCGGTTTGCGGTGTCAAAAACCGGCTCACAGTCATTTTTGCCGCGTTAATGTAATTTTTCATTACGACGTGACGCATTGGTTTGAGTAAAAAAAAAATTACTCACACCAGTGGTTTGCGCCGCAGTGGGTCAAAGTATAAATTTGACACCCGAGCGGCTCACATAAATGGCGTTAGCCGGCGGTAAAATTTTTGACACAAAACTGCGTTGGCACAGTTTTGCGTTAAAAAGTATAAATATGGCCCTATGTGTGTACACAAATTCCTTCATCAGTGCAAGAAGGGATTACATATCATTAGCTTACCATTAACATATGGGATTAGTTGTAGCCTTTTATTAATAAGGCTTTTTGATCAGGAGTACATACAGGGCCTGATTACAACTTTGGAGGAGGTGTTAATCCGTCCTAAAAATGACGGTAAAGTGACAGATATACCACCAGCCGTATTACGAGTCCATTATATCCTATGGAACTCGTAATACGGCTGGTGGTATATCCGTCACTTTCCCGTCACTTTTGGGACGGATTAACACCTCCTCCAAAGTTGTAATCAGGCCCACAGTATTTTATTCAAATTTTGACCTAGTCTTTTCGTTTGTTCCAGTTAATTAACACTTGAGTAGTATTGCTAAAGCTAGACACATAGACATTATAGGAGGTCTCATAGGAACAATTTAACATGTATACTTTTACCAATTGAGAAAGGTTTCCTGAATCAAGCTGATGATAGAAGAAAAACAATGAAGGAGAAAATAGAGAAGGGCTTAGTAAAATTTGATTATAGGAATGATCATGCATTTAGTGTAATTAGCATTCAAGGAAAGCTTGCTTTAGATTCTCAACATGTAGGGAAGTTTTGTATATACAGGCCTCAGTCCAGAACTGATAATAATTGTGTGGGAACAAGTGAATGTGGACATGTATTTCTATTTAGGAATACATGGGACTTTATGGAAAGTGGACAAAATCCTGCGGTTCCAGGTGTATATTATATTTGTGGCAGAAATACCTATTATCGTCTCCCTAGGGGATGGTATGGGACTTGTTACCTGGGAGAGGTTTCCCTAAAATGTGCCAGATTGATAACATAAATCATACTCATGAGAACTTAAGACCAAAAGGATATTGAGAAAGTTATTCAGAAAAAATTGGGGATATATTTGTGAGCAATTGTTTCTTCTGTAGGAGTTGTTCTGAATGACATGAAGATAAGGAAATGGTCAACCTTTGAGGACAAAATCTTAACAGATTTTTCTGGAGCAATAATTCTTATGGATACAGAAATGGTTGTGATGCATTCGATGGTTCTTCAGAACCATCTTATGCTAAACATTATTTTTAGCAAAAGAGGGTGGAGTCTGTCCGATGCATAAGGTGCAATATTGTTGCACTTTTATCCCAGACACCAGTAAAGAAATTAGGAGCTATAATAGAAATTTGACAAATTTGGGCCCATATTTATGAAAAATGACACACAACTGTGCTAGCGCAGTTGTGCGTCAACATTTTTAATGTGAGCTAACGTCATTTCCTAGCGCTATCCGTGCACCATATTTAAAAAATCACGCACGATGGAGCCAAGGAATGGTTAACATAAAAATAAGGCGCTAACCATTGCGACATACCTTAAGAAAAACTTACACTAATGCTGCAAAAGTGCTAGACTGTTTTGCGGCATGGATATATCACGCAAAACAGGTTAGCGCCATTTTTTACAGCATTAGCGTAAAAAAAACCTCACAAGCAAGGAAAATAGAAATTGAATGACAAGATGGATTGCAGGCCAGGGGAGACCCCAGGGAGATCCCAATCAAACAAGTACCAGCCAGGAGGGTCCAGCAAAGTCCCAGGAGAAGGAGAAGAGGAAGCACAAGTGTTGCTTTAGTGGGGAGGAGCATGACATCCTGGTCAGAGAGGTGACGGAGCACCAACACCAGCTCTTCGTCACCTCCAAATTGCTAGTCGGTAGGAGAGACGCAATATGGCAGGCAATAGTAGACAAACTCAACAGCGTGGCAGAGGTGAAGAGGGCTGTCACCAATTGCAAGAAGCAATGGCACGATTGCAAGCGCAGGACTAAGGAGAAACTGGCCACGAACCGAAAGGCAGCACTATAGACTGGAGGTAGAAGTCCAGCACTACAGGAGGACCTGAATGAGCTGGTGGAGATGGTCGCATCGTTCATCCCAGAGGAGCTGGCCACTGGAATCGCAGGACAGCGCAGACTACCACGAACCACAACAAATGCAGGGTAAGTTGCAGGGGAGGAATATCTGAATTTCCACAAATGGCAGAAGGGAGAGGCACATAGGACACACTCAATGCATGCTGAAGGGTTGCATCAGGACACATAGGCCCTGAATCAAGATGCACCACCCCACCTAAGCCACACAAGTATTGCCTCTTTGGTTGTGTAATGCACTCCAACATATACACAACATGGACATAAGCCACTCACTATGGCTATACTCCACCATGTAAATATGCAGCACATTGCCAGGAAGGGACGTGCAAATAGTGTGGTTGTGGCAGTGCTACGACAACATCCATTGCATATTGTCCAAGCCCCTGTACCGACACAGCTTAGACATCAAAGACTAGGACTGAAGTCATTATCACCCCAGGGGTGATGTCAGGGTGGTGTAACTGGCCAAAATGCTTCCCTTCCTCCTTGTCTCATTGCCCTTCTCACATGTGCTGCATCTTGCAGCACACATTGAAATGTCTTATCAAAAATAGCTTGTACATGTGCAGTAAGGGACACCTCCCTGCCAATAAACAAATTATCCCCTCAAGGCAGGCACCCCTTAGTCATGCTGCAACAATGCTTGTGTTGGTGCAAGAAGGACAAATCTGGGCAGGCACAGGTGGAATTACAGGGGCATACCGTATTCTAGTAAACATGGCACATCCCTGCGTTCCTAAACTGGTTCAGTGTCATGCAACACATATTGTTGCTGCACTCAGCTGTGCCACTTGAGAAAAAATCTGCCCTAAAGTGTGCAACCTCTGGAATACAACCCACAATAAAAACACACAACTCTATGCGCCATATGGGAATGGTCACAAAATAAAACACATACAACACATGGAGCATGTCTGTGAACATCATGTGTGCAACTGTACAAGTAGCTGCAATCTTACCATCCGACAAGATAGTGTGTCTTGTGTGAATAGCTGGTCTACTGCTTAATGGCACATTCAACATGCGTGATAACTGACACAAGCGTCATCAATGTTGCACTACCGGCACAATCTCACTAGCCTGTAATGCAACTGTATCATCATTCAAAAAATAGCCCATGTGGATCCAAGCTGCACATTCCCCTAGTGCCACATCTACTAAGTCACAAAATGCATGCAATGATCCACATTCAACATCCTTACACCAACACATGCCTGTTGCTGATATTTTGTGTGCAAGGAAATGTTGCAAAGTTAGGGAGGGACAATATAATGGGGCAGACAATCCATCATAGTTGTGCTGTTACCTCCAATTAGCAAATGTGTAGGACCTGCTACAGATAGTTGAGAATGTAACAAAAGCATTGTATGCAACGGATCTACATGTGCTATGCTGCACTAGTCCCATCATTCATGGTGCCAATGCATCATTGCATCAAAAGAGTGACAGCACATATTACACTGCTGTGGCAATGTCCACCATGGTGAATAGGAAGGCTAATTACATGCCACCATTGTGTCAGTGGCAGGGACAATGAGCTTGCAAGGAAGTAGGTGGTGTGGGATCAAATCACAAAGGCCCAGATGTAACAGGAAATTATGGTGTTCCACGCTACCCCAAATGTGTCAGCGTTGTGCACTGTCATTTTCAAAATGCACTGATGGCCAGGATGCACTAGAATACGGGGCACCCCCATGTCACTCCCTGTGCCGGGGCTAAATTAGCTGACGTGGGCCAACGCAGCAAGCTTTGCTTGCACCATAGTGCAAGGATGGCTAAGTTTAGGGGGAGATTGTGTTTTGTGCAGGAAGGAACACCTTTCAACACAAAAACATTCTTAAAAGGCCATTAGTTCTGTACATGTGGGTTGCTAAATGCAGCACACATGGAACAAGTTCTAAATGAGGAGAATATATGGCATTTTACAACATTGCACCATGCCAATGCCACCCCTGGGGTGGTGTGATATGTTGCAAATGACTCTGGTTAACAAAAACATGTCAATCTGAGGCACTGTCAAAAAGCAATGAGTGTTGCTGTGGTACGCCCACACCAACACCCATTGCACGCCCCTACCGCACAAAGTGCTGCGTGTGAAGGGGCCCTCTTACAAAATGGCAATAAGTCACAATAAGTCACTTAGTACCACATTGTAACACAGTCACAGGCCATCGTGCCTCCCGAGCGTCCCATGTGGCGCTAGAGGCACCTAAATATGCCCCAAAATACCTTATGAGCTTGACCCATGTGTGATGCACAATGCTACACATAATATACAACTACAACCTTGGGTCAGTAACATGTCACTGAGCTTCCAGTAGCAAATAAATGATGTGCCATGTCAACAGCCACAACAATCTAAGATTGACTTTACACTATCTCATTGCAGAGTATAATGGCTTCCCTCCTGCCAACCTGCTTGTCCTGGATTTTACGGATGACATAGATGACCAGCTGCTGACCATCAATGTACAGACTGTCAAGGATGTCCCAGGATCCCTCCAGACACCACCTCCAGTCTCAGGGAGGACACACAGCATTGCAGGGTCTCCACATGAACCACCCCGCTACCAACACACCACCAGCCAGTACTGACACGCGGACTCCAGCGGTCCCTGGCCGACATAGCTGTCATGAGGCAGATGCTTCAACAATTGCCCTCCCACACTGGCAGCAGCATGACAGAGAACAGGTTGGGGGCTATTCAGAATACCCTGGAGTCCATACAGCGGGAAGTGGCCTCCCTCAGGGAAAACATGGCTGCCTACCAGCGTGCTGTTGCTGCGGTGTTGAAAAATCAGCAGTTTCTTTTTGCTGCAGTGATGCCTTCTGTGTTCCCACAAATGGTTGCTGCTGGGACCCTTGACGCCACATCTCTATCCCCTGATGTGTGTGTGGCCACTTCAACAACAGAACCAGCCATGGCACAGGAGGCACCACACTCATTAGAGGATGAAGATATGGAAGGAACAACATTCACAAGGAATACCACCCGGTAGCACCAGTCTGTGCCACTTGGGCAGTATCTCCTTAGATCTGGGCTTAAGATCATGCCAGTGTTGCAACAGTAGGAAATGTGCTCTCTTCACTCAACCACTGTTGACTTGTCTGCTATGTACTGTCCTTGTTTCCCTTCTTACCTATTGGCAATTTGAAACCTCCTCACTAATGCACACTTCTCTTAACTATGTCTCATGATATGTCCCTCAACCCTGGACTCAGATTGTGCTACAAATGGCTAAGGTTCACTTATGGGGTCGGTGAACTGAACATTGTATAGTATTTGAAAATACACTAGCACCTGTAAATAAAGCACCTTGTTTACATGGAACATTTCTATGTTTACTGTGATCCATCTACTCAGCTAAATGATTGCATTGTGTGAATCCATGTCAATGAGTACAGAACATCATTACATGAGTGCATTACTGTCAGACACAAAGCCACACACTAGGATCCTAACTTGAGATAGGTGAATGATTGTGTTGTTGGCTACCACCAACTTGCTGAGTATTCTATACAAATATTGAACAGATATCCTTGGAAGTTGACATACAGCATGTTTCAGCTCAGAACCAAGTCAATGGTAATTTACACAGATGGGAGTACCAGTACAACTAATTTGTGTGGTACAGAAGAGGCTAACCTCGTCGATGATGGGCATGTGTCAGTGTTGCAGGATGCAGTTCAAAATATGCCTGTTGTCATATGTGCCACACTTGCCAACAGTGAAACTGCAAGACCCACCAATGACAGTTGAACTTCCATACTTACCTGCCCAGGATTAAGTATACATACACAATGTTAATGGCTGGAACATTGGATGGCAAATGTATGGACTAGTTGATGTTATTTAGCAGCCAATCTGACAGCTCCTTGGTCATAGGGGATGCACATGTCAATTCATGGAAATCAAGAGAGTTAGCATATCCTAGGCCATTCCTCCAACTTGGCCAGTGCACACATGAGAACACCAAGACAATCAATCAACATGGCAAAAAAATAGTCTTATACACACAGAATTTATTTTAAATTATTTAAAACTACACACTTGAAACTATCCTAAAAACTACCCTACAATAAACTAACCTAAATTAACTTTACTCACAACTACACCTATCTAACTTATTCTAAACTAATCTTACACATGTAATGCTACACTCCAAACATTATCTTCCCAAACCCCTTAACAGACAAGATACAAGTACGACAACATAAACTATGACTACACATGTACTAACTTTACCTATGCTCTAAAAAATATATTTTTTTAGGTACTTTTTTTTTTTAACTGTTTATTATTTTTTAAACATTTTTACACATATACCCCATGACCCCCCACCCAACCCCCCAAGTAAAGAAGTACTAAAATCCACCCCCCAACTAATCTATGCCTACACTACAATACTTCGCTAAGCTTACTCTACCCATCTAAAACCCAATCTATAACTGTTAAGAATGGTAAAAGGAAGAGGAAAGGAGCTAGGAGGTTGTGCCTGTGCCCCATCATACTTTTTTCAACTTTCTTTTGCAATACGTCAATAATTTTCTATTCTCCTGCTCCATTCTGTCCAATCTGGCCATCATGGAGGCCATGTCCGGTCTCATGTCACTTTCAAAGTTCAGGCTCAATACTGCAACAGGTGGCTGCATGGGTGCCTGTCTTGTGACAGGGCAGCAGATGTGATTGGGGTTGGAGCCATAGAGGCCCCCTGGATCCCTTATGTTTCCCCCAATGTCGCCTGCTTTTTTTTGTGGCTGCTGTGGAGGTCCCCTGTGTGAGAATGCACCCCATGCCCTGTGGCACTTGCCTTCCCGAACCTCCTCTGGTACCGGGCATTGACGTCCAAAATGTGACGGTACCTGTCTGCCCTTTTGTGGAAAGCATGACATTCTTCAGGTGTCATATTGGCAGCTGAAAAATGAGGAGAATCAAGCATTAAAGTTGAAAAATTGAAGAAGAACAGACATATAATGTACACTGCATCCGCAGATGGCACATGCAGTCCACCACACATTCCTCAATCATGATGAACTCCTAGTCTATGACTATTTCCTACCAGTTATTTATGGTGTCATGTACATGTCACTGGGATGATGGCTGTCCATTGTTGACAATAAGGCCCGTAAGATGAGTGGACCAATGCGTCCTTGCTCAATATATGTGTTAACAAACTCGTGAGAATCACATGGCCCAACAAGTCTAGATTTCCCATGACCTTGTCAATATGGGGGGCTTTGTATACATTCCACCACTTTGACACCCTTGGGGCTACATTAAGGCTTGCCCAGGCATCATGGATGCAAGGTGGGGTCATCATATATGGGTGCTGGAAACTTCCCACCAGCTGTTCTACGGTTTAGTAAAGCTTGTCCTGGTTTAAGACATGGTCTGAGCATACGTTACAAGGGGGATACCATTGCTCATGATGTGCCCACATGTACAAATAATGCTATGTCCCCATAAGGTTTGATCAAAGTATGACCAGCACATCAAAGTTGTCTACAGATTACGTAACTAATGCCACCTACTCTGTGCTATGTTGTGCTAAATGTGTAAAGCAGCACACATGTGGTGGCTATATGGGTACCCTTAGGACCACAGTGAGTTTAGGACTGCACTGGGTGCTGCTACTGTATTCTGGTATACTGAACATCATGTGCACATGCATGTCAGACATCATCAAAGCACCAGGTACTCACTCAGCATTTACATCCTATGCACATGTGATGTGACCAAGATCACTCACAAATATCATGATGGCAGGACCATGTAGGTACTTCTACTGAGATCTAGCTTGTAAAAATCCATAGACATTTCACACAACCATCTGGAGCTGAGTTGTCTACTAATTGTGTACTCTATTGACTGTTGGTTCCTACTGTGGCCTCAATTTATATCTGTACGGTACTGAGGCACCAGTAGTGCAAGTGTCTCCTACATAAGCCCCCTAGAGACCTCTATATATTTCCTTCATCTGTACCGTTTTGTGAGTAAGTGTAAGCTATGCATCGCACACAGTGCTGTCAAAAGTGCTGTGACAAAGTTATTGACAACAGGCATACTAATTACAAAAACAGCTGCTCTGACACCTATCATGATAGACATCAATGTATATGTGGCCATGCATTCCATTTACTAACACCCACAATTCTATACCAGCACACATTGCCACTTGTGCAACAATCAAGCCATTCTCAATGCTCAACATTGCAACAGACATGATGTCACCATCCTAACTCCAATGATATCATAGCATTGGTCACACAAAACATTTAATCATTGCATTGTACACATCAGACTGACACACACCAAACCCTGGATTACCACACATGAAGCACAAGGTGACACTTACTGGTAGCATTGGGGTCTTCAAATTTGGCAACCTCTCCAACAGTGTAGGGTGGAGGTCCACCTGCAATACATGAACAGAAAACATAGCTTTGTGATATTTGGACATTTCTGTGAGTGGAAGACAGTGTTTAAAATCAACTTGTTAAGCTGAGTGAGCAAATCAACCAAGTGGTAGATCAGACCAACTGTCAAACATCAATGATCAGTCAATCACACATATGTGGTCTTTATGACCTTGGTGGTCCTGCCCCGCCATGCCTACGGTTGCTGTCAGACCACCAACAGCATGGCGGTGCAGGACCGCCAAATAATGACCGCAGCAGTGAACTGGCTACATCGCAGCCAGTTCACCGCCTGTTCCACCGTGAGGCCGTGGTATAATGACTATCCTTACAGCCAGGGATTCTATGGCGGTAGCCACGAAATCCCTGGTGCTAATGACACTGGTGACAGGAATACTAGTTCCTGTCACCACAACAGGACTCCCCAACCCACCCCTCCATGGAGGAGGCACCCTACCCCTGAGCCCATCAGAAGCCCCCCACCCCCAAGCAACGAGGCTCCCCCTCCCTCTGGTCCCCGTACTGACCCCCCAATCCACTGATCCCCGTACTGACTCCCACACCGATCCACGCACTCACACAACACACTTGCATACATACACACACACATCCACGCTCACTCATTCACACACACATGCACACATGGCCACAACAGCCCCCAGCCCCTGCATACACACACACACATCCACCCCCCCGGCATACACACTCACATACTCCCCCCATCTCCCACATACCCGCATTCACACAAGCACACAGACACTTGCACACACATGCACACAAACACACACAACAATCCCCTACCCCCATCCATTCACACACACACACACCCGTATTCACACACACAACACTCAACATCCCCCCTCCCCTGTTGGACGATCACCTTATCTGGTAGTCACAGTGGTCATCTGGGAGGGAACAGAGTCCATGGCACTTTTTCCACCACTAGCACCCTGCCAACACAACACCACCACACCACTTACAACGGCGGGCGGTGTTGTGGTGACGTGGTGGTGGCGGCGAAGCAAGCTCCACTAGACCTTTCGACCACCAGTATGGCTGCTGAGGGCTTCCCCGCCAAATAGTGCTGGAGCGCAGCCAGCAGCCATAATATGGTGGTCTTCAGACAGTCAACACTTGTGGTCATATGGGGCGGTGACTTCGGTGGTCTACAGAATAGACCGCTGAAGTCATAATGAGGGCCATAGTCTCAGATAATGGAGACCCTGGTACCTACAAACCATCACTTTCCCAGACAGTCCTGTGGTGCTTTTCACTGCACCATATGTACATGGCATTGTCATGTAGGTGTTTTTTAGCTTTACATCTCCATGACCATATGGGACTGCATGACACTGTATTCTGCATCTGAGGGGCATGCAATGGTTGTTGCAGTGGCCATCCCATTGTGACTCACATAGCTTTTGAGCCTGCCCCAGATGTTAAAGACATCTACCTTATTGTCACCGCTAACTGACGAACAACTGGCCAGGGGTTGTGTGAGTATTTCAAAATGTTGATGAATGCTTTGATACATCCTTGTTTGTAGTTACTAATATGTGTGTGCAATAACAAGGAACACACACTTGAGCAATAATGCCATGGTAGTTTACTTATGTTCATTTAGTTGTACCTACCTGCACATAAACTGATTGAAATTATAGATGTCTTGTCAATACTTTGTGGCCAGCCATTGATGGCATGGTATTTCATTATTTGTCCAGGAAGGGATAAGAACATGCGCATAGACATATGCCTCAACACAGACACACTTGCTCTGTGGTCCAAGGATGCATGTGTTGGTGCAGGTTTCTGAGTAATGTGCTGGTGATGGTACAGATGCAGGGCAGCCCCATACTGTCAGTAAGATGCAGCAGGCCTGTGGTACTAAATCAGCACATGTGTGTGGGGTAATAGTCAAAGTTTGGGGTGTATGTGATACACAATGCACAGGAAGAGGTAGTGCTAGTAGTCTGGACCCAGTGCATAGTCAAGCTCCCTTAGATGGCTGTGGCCAGTGACACAAAGGGACAGATTGAATGAAAGTGGTGCTGCACCAAGTGCATCACTAAAGTCCTTGTGGCCCTTAGTGCACCCCTTTCCTCCACCATGTGTGCGCCTTATGAGAAATAAGGCACAGCATGGTGCAGGTAGGGTCCAACTGCATCTACTTACATGGAGGCAAATGATGTACTCAGCAGACGTAGCAACAAAACAGATCATCACAACTTCTGCTGAGTACATAGGGGCCCATCATATACAATTATATGCCTCCTTATAACACCTGCTCTCAGCAGCCGCTCAAAGTGCAGGAAATATGGCATCAAGTAATTTCTCACATTTCCCAGAGGCATGTACTTTTGCCCCCCAAACAGGTATTGGGTCCCCCTTTCATACCTGATGCCTGATGCAGGCCTCATGTTGTGCTGGTCAAAACAGAGTGGCGCTGTGCGTCGATCACAACACTTTGTTATGATTGTGCAGGGAAGGTGGCACTTCTTCCCTGCCTCTGCTTCATAAATGTATATTAGAATGGCATCCCTAAAGTGGCGCTGGGGCTCTTAACGCAGGTAGCATACTATGGCCCTCATTACAACATTGGCGGTATTGACCGCCTACTGCCACGGCAACGGCCGTCAACATACCGCCGCCGTGGCTTCCAGCCGTCTATGCGTATCATGACCGTCGACGGTATTCTGCCAGAATGCTGGCAGAACACCGCCGACGGTCATGGCGGCAGACGGCGGTAAGGCTGCGCTGCTGACAGCAGCACCGCCATGCCAGCAAAACACCGCCGACCATATCATGAGCAATGATACGGCCTGGCGGTGTTTTGCTGGCAGACGCTGCTGCTGACAGCAGCGCCACGGACCGTCTCCAGTCGGAGGACCCCCTGCAAGCAGGTAAGCTGGGTTCTGTGACCGGAGACGGGGGTGGGGGTTGTTGTGTGTAGGTGGGGGGGGGCGTTGTGTGTATGTTTGGTATGCGTGCATGTGGGTGTGAGTTGCGTAGGATTCAAGCGTGAATGAGTGTGAGTGTTGTGTGTTGTGAATGCATGTGTGTGACAGGGTATGTTGGTGTGTGTAGCGGTGTGTGGGTATGTATGTGTGCATGCGTGTGTGGTGGTGGGTATGCGTGTGTGCATGTGTGTATATGGGTGCGCGTGTGGGTGTGTATATGTGCGGGGGCAGGAGAGGGTGGGGGAGTACTCTGGGGAGGGGGGGCGGGGGAGACCCCTACCAGTGCCTACCGCCATGGTTTTTGTGGCAGAAAGTTTGGCACAAAAATCATAGCGGTAGGCCGGGTCCTAATCCTGAAGTCTCCAGCCCACGGGCGTTACCACCCTGGCGGTCGGTGTGTTAAAGTGGCGGTTTTGGATGCCGGTAACCGCCATGGTCAAAATTTAAAAAAAAATTACCGCCGGCCTGTTGGCAGTATTACAGCCGCTTTAACACCGACCACCAGGGTTGTAATGAGGGCCTATATGTCCAGATCCTTTGACAAAACATGCTTCACTCAACCTTATCAGCGCCTGTCATGCACGTGCAAATAATGGTGTTGCTATGAAAATGGGATACTTACCAACTGCTCCACCAATTTCAATGCCCATGTGATCCAGTAGAACTTGCTCCCTTGCGATAAGGTCAGCCCAATGGTGTTTGAGTTGGTGGTTATTGCATCCAGTACCACATACTCATGTCAGGTGGTGGAGCACCTTGCCCCACAGCAGCTTTCTGGCCTCTGTGGGGTAGCCCTGGATTATGGGGCCACCCAGTACAAGCATCATAGGAAGGTAATGCTGCACAAGCCGAATGAAGCCCCCTAGCTCATCTGCCAACATCTTGGCCATCATCCCTTTCCTTGATATCATGCAGTGTATATTAACTTCAAATGCAGTTGCAGGGAAAAAATTAAATGTAAAACTACCCCAACTACCCAAAAAACTATCCTACCCCTAGACAAACACCCCATAATACAGTGACAGTTACAGTACAAATACAATACAAAAGACTGATTAAAAGACAAAAAAAGACACAACAGCTACAGGACACAGCACAAAAACTCCAATCCACCAACAACACCAGCTCCACACACCCTTACACAGTCACAGACAATAAGACTGTGAAGTGAAAGTGAACGTGAACTCACTGTACCATGTATGCGTTTTTACGCATGGTGGTCATGCGTCGATTTTGTACCATTGTGCGTGAAAAGGCCTGTGGACTTGCCATAGATGCTCAGGGGCCAGGTGTCTTTTTGCTACATAGAAAAGTATGGTTTAGGTGTTTGCGTCTACATTTTTGAGGCATGGCAGTCATGCTCCAAATTTGTCCCATTGTTCGTGAAAAGGCCTGTGGACATGCGATAGACGCTTCGTGGCCAGGCGTATTTTTCCTGCATAGAAAAGTATGAAGTTTAGGCGTTTGTGTCTAAATTTTTGATGCATGACGGTCATGCTCGATTTTGTTCCATTGTGTACGACAAGGCCTGTGGACTTTCAATAGACTCTCAGGGGCGGGGCATCATTTTTCTGGCATTGCGTAGTATGGAATTGAGCTGTTTGCATCATAAATTTTAGACGCATGACAGGAATGCATGAACATTTTCTATGTAGGCCTAGAGTACACCCTGATTCACATACCATGTCACGTGGGCTATACAATAATGTCATTATGGTATAGCTAAATGTGTGTGCCTATCCATTCATATTCTGACAGTGACAATGGTATGTTCAACCTATATGTTTGTTTATGTGTGTGATGCATGCAATGACATATACCTTGTGCATATGTGCATGTGTAGCTACACTGTGTCCACATACATGTTAGCATGTGTACTATGAGTGTACATATATGTTCGAACACTTATTTGTGGGTGTACCACATTGTTATGTCTGATATACAAATGTACACATACCAAACAACACAATAGATATGATGGCCTATGTCCAATACATGGTAAGGCATGTGACAGCCATGACAATTTGTACTCAGAGGATGCAGTGGACTATGACTGTGTTGAAATCACGTTACACCTGGCAATATGCGTGTGCCTGTGTGTGCACTCTGTGGTGTGTTGTTAATTTAGCCTTCATGATGCACTGCTACACATGTGAAAAATATTTCCCCATGCATCTTAGTTGCAGGAGATGGTAGAAACACATGTCAGTGAAGGTTCAAATATGCTGTGCTTGTGTAAAGATATGTGTAGTTTCATTTCAGTAACATATGACCACAGTGGTGTGTTCATGGGATATGAAACTTCGCATATCTACCTTCCTGCATGGACACATGTTGGATTTTGACAAATGCCTGGGCAGTCATATCAGTGCCATCTCTGCTTCCATATGTCGGAACACTTGTGAAGGTAGTTTATTTCTGTCAATGATCTTGTGATACATATGCAATTACATTTGTGGTAAGTTGCCTTTTGTTCAGACTCCAAAAGACATTACCATGGCTGAGCCATTTAAGTGGTACATGTGTGCTGAGATATTGGGTATATGTGTGCATGCCACCATCTAGGCACTCACATTCGTCCACATCATGTTTGTTATGACTGTCACATACAATGGCATACCACTGTGTAGCAGTGTTGCAGTCTGGCAAAGATGGCAGCGTACTCTTTATCACTACTATGGGAGTTTTTATGCTGATACAAACCCATGGTTGTATGTGAAGGGGCAGGTTTACGGAGCCACAGATTATTCAGGCACTGTACACATGAATCAGTCCCCTGACAATGTCAAAAGTTTATGTAGCCAGAGCTGTGGTGTTAGGGTGTTTTGAGCTGGGATCGAGCCTCTTCATGTTTGCTAATCAGCAGAGAAATGCACATTCCCCTGCAGACAGACACATGCACAACTGTGATCAAACAGACTGGGATATCAATGTTTCCTCTGGGGTACTTGATGTCAGCCTTCCCCTATCATGTTCTGAGGACTGGCTACTTGCAAGTGTTGGACATGTCTCATCATTTGATGTCCTTAGTCATTTCCCTGGGCGGCTTGCTTAGGGGTTGTAACTCTGTTGTGACTTCTATTTTGGGAACGTGCCAGGGGACAGATGGTGTTATCTGTCGCTGTCTCCTGTCATGTTGGCATGCGATGGGCAACTACGAGGTTATAGTAGTGGCGAACGTGACTGGGTTATGTATTGACCTAGTCACCCTCTCTGTACATATGTTGGATGATCACATGTAGACATTGATGTGTTACACAGTCAGTATTGGTCTATGTGTATTCCTTCTCCACATTTTACCGCATTACTTGTAAGGAATATTTTGTGTCCTACATTGCTGCCATTCTTTAGGCTGCTTACACTTTGTACACACCTCCTACTGCAACATTGTCTAGTTGTACATGGGCAGGATGCAACGTGTGACTTGTGTAAATTGTAGATGAACACGTCTTCTACTACTGGCTACATGATAATTATTGTCCCATTGCCGGTATTTGCAAGATTTAATGAGTGCCACATACACATGACATTACCCCTGCCACAGCACTTGTGCCGTCTCCAAGTGACCTCCGATGTTGTATTTCCAAGTATCTGTGGATATCTCTCAGCTGTCCATCCACATCCTCGGTTGAACATGGGTAAGCATTTCTTACTGCATGCCACAACCTATGTAACTCTTACCATGACTGTATGATGTTGATGTGTGAAATCATCTCAGTGCTGTTTTTATCATTAGCCAACTGCAACATATATGTCTACTTCTACTCCCATTCATTGTATGAATGTGTCTGACATAGTTGGACATTGCTGGACATAGTTGTACAGCCCACACCTGATTGCCATGTGGGATACCAAAAAATATTTGGGATAATTTGTAACTGTTGGTATCTTGCTCTTGGTCTCGCATGTGAGTGACAAGGAGGGGTGTGTATTGCTATGTGCTGTGTGATGTTGTTATACAGAGCATATCAGGTAACCATGCTGACACATGTCAACCACTGTTGGTACTTGCAAACCCTTTGCTACCTAGGACATACACCCGTACATCAGTCTTCACATGTATATCTGGAATTGCTGTAGGCATGTGTCAAGACAGCAGATTTGGGTGACAAGTGTGTATCTAATGTACAGAGGGAGTGGAACACACTCTGCCTACATTCGACCCATACAATAATTTGGTGGTGCATTGTCCCATTTAATTCTTAGATCCTGACAAGGGGTCATATATTTGGATAGTGCTTTGGCACCCATTGCTGCTTGATTTGTCAGGCAACACATAGCGCACTCGACAGCCAACATGTGTGTGCCATAAGTGAGGTACAGCGCACCATGTGTCAGGGTTCTGCCCAATGGCAGTGCCAGCATGGATACACAGAGCAGGGTCTGCCTCTAACATTGGTTACAAACCCTGTACAGTTACTGAAGATCCATAGTTACCAATGATGTCCCCCTTGTCACACATGCACAGTGCAGGCGAAGCAGCAATCCCTCTGAGATGTGACACTGTTCAGTTCCTACATTACTTAAACACCATTTCATAACAGCCCCTACCTTATGTATGTCCCCCTTACATACATCCTGGCAAGCGTGGTGATGATGAGGGGAAAGGGTTGGGAATTAGCACATTGCCCACTTGACTGCCCGGTATATGCTGTGGTGCATGTATCTAGGCCTTCAGGAGTCACATGCCTGTGAGTTACATGTCACTGATATGTTACATGGAGTCACTAGACCCTCTTACATCACAAACTATGTTGCTACCATACTTGTAATCATTGTGTTTCTTTCCTGCTCTCTAAGATTTGAGTTACATTCCAAAGGTATATGTAGTGGAGAATGAGTAGACAAGGGAGGTTCAGGTGCAAAGTATTTTGGTGCTATTTACAAGGTGATAATGATTGTACAGTCACTATGTGTAAATGTTCTGTACAATTTGTAGTCTCCTGCAAACTTCTGCGGCATTGTTATGTAGTTCCCCCTCCAAATGTGCTGCACCATTGTCATCATTCTCCTCGTTGGGGACATCTATCTATTCATCACAGAGAACATTTGTCTGTATACATATATTATGCCGGATTGCACAGACCAGTGTGTTTTTACATACCAGTGGTGGAGCACGCAACAGGCTTCCTCCTATCAGGGCCAGACACCTGAACCTTGACTTCAAAAGCCTGAATGTCCTCTCCACCACATTGACTTCAGAAGTCCAAATGTCCTTTCCACCACTTGCATGTTCTTCTGTGCCCTTCATTATATGTACGCTCTTCCACCATTGTGGGATTGGCAAATGGAGTCATGACCCATCGCTGTATGCCGTAACCTTGATCGGCTGCAAAGGAATGAGTGAAGATGTGTTGGTAAAGCTTGATAGTGGTTTGGTACATACCATGGTAGTTGTTAGTTTTGGGTGGAGTGGTGACTCTGACTTGCTTCTGCTATAGTGTATGTTCCTGTTTTGGGAAATGGTTTAATAGGTCTGTGTTGATGGACATGACAATCTTGGGTTATGGCTCAGGGAACTGGGGAATGTCAAATTAAATCCAAACTGATGGTTCAGCCATTGCAAGTATGTGTTGTGTTGTCCTTATTTGAGGCAGTGTTCTATTGTTGGTGGAACCTACCACCTCCTTGCACCACAGTGGTGTCATATTTAGAGACACCATGGTAGCCAAACTCAGGCCTCCATGGTACCATGTTAGTGTGTAGTGCAACACTTAGTTACCCTTTTGTGGCAGATGATGGCTTTGCCAGCCATCAAGTGCACTAGGGTGTGAATCACACAATTGGAGGATGAGCAAAATTGGTGCAATGGAATCTCTTAGGTTCCTGTATATGATTTATCACAGACACTTTCAACACATGCACAGTGCGCAGACGTTGGGAGGGGGCACACTATTCTTTTTACATGGGTCTCTACGGGGCATGAAAGGTCATGTATGTCCTCTATACTCCTACAGAGTCCTACTATGGCATCCATTATCTTTACAGTATTGCACAAACTCTGCACCAAGGTAGACCGGTTCTTGTATATGGCACGTGGTGGTGTTAGGAGGTGCTAAGGGGTGCATGTGAGGTGGCACTGGAGTAGGTGCTGCACCATTTCTCATTATTCTGCCCATGGTCTTTCATGGCAGGTGTGTGACACAATGCAGCAGACAGGTGAATGTGCACACTACAGGTATGTCAGGTATGTGTAGGTGATGTGTAGTTGGTAATGGCACCACTTGGGTGCCATTTGATATTGGTGCTGCAAGAGGCTTGAACACCATGATTATTGTGGGGCCTTGCCTATGTGTGACTTTCTTTACATTGACATGGCCTATGCCATTCACATAGCTGAGCGATTCATTGTTTGGTGTAATGTGTGTGGGATGTATATTTAGTTGTCAACCAGTGGACACTTGTAGTGGTTTAGGCCCAGCTTCTTTATGCAAGGGGGACATAGTTCCACCTGTCGTCACGTAGTGTGCCAGTCAGGTTGTGACTGTTTTATGTACATGTGGGCGTATGTGTGTGCGATTGCAAAGATTGCGGTGTAGTGTGGCATGTGGCATATGTGTTGTTGTCTGAACATCTGTGTTCCCCTGACCATGTGTGTTTAGTGTGGGGTATATCTTGTTTGTCCTACAAGGTTGATTTGTTGTCTGTGTACTGATTGGTATGTTGGCTTACCTACGAGTAGGCCATTGCAATATTGCCCATCCTGGAACCGCTCGTTGATGCCGGAATGACGGAACATGTGCGCATCATGTACGCTACTGGGTATTTTGCAAGGATGTTTGTGAAGAGCCTACGGTGGTCCACAATGGCCTGCACATTTATGGAATGGGTGTGCTTGCGGTTCCTGTATAGGTGTTTGGTTGCTGCCGGTGGCACCAGTTGGACATGGGTGCAGTCCATGGCACCCAGCACATGTGGTGGGGTGTGAGGCGTATGATTGCGTCCAAGACCTTTGGAAGGAAGACTGAGAAGACTGCTGTGATGTCTGGCACAATGTGGTGCAGAAGGCGAACAATTGACTCCCGGTTCAGTCGGTAAGTCCTGATCACATCTTGCTTCTTGAGCCCAAGGATGGTTGTACCTGTCTAAATATCCCTTCCCGCATTCTGTACTGCCTTTGTGGCTGCTGTGGTGGTGTTTGGGGTTGCTGAAGTGGTGGTGGAGGGACCTGTTGTCTTCTCTGACTTCTGCAGAGTGTACCAAGCTGGAGCAGTAACACTTCCATGTTGTCCTGGAGGTTGCAAATGCTCCTTCTGTGTGTTTTCCTTCATTGGTGGTGTGTGGGCCTCTTTTTAATGCCTTTGAGTCATTTTTTGGGTCCGCTTCCATAGTGTGTGTCATTTTAGAGTTGAGAGGTAAATATGGCGCTGGAGGGCTAGCGTCACTTTTTGGAAGGGAACACCTACCTTGTATATCATTGTCGCAATACGACACAGGGTGGGTTGGCGCTCCCAAAAAATTACTCTAACTCAAATATTTTGTTTTATTTTTAGACGGGTCTGGCGGCAAAAAATATAAATATGGAGCACCACTTTTGCGTTAAAAAAAAAGTGATGCAAAGGCGGCACGAACTTTTCATAAATATGGGCCTTGATTTCTGACTTTAAAAACCTGAAACAACTAAGTGTATGGGAAAATATAGGTAAAAGTTTCACTAAAATGGGAAATTGGTTGGGAAATCTTGGTTAGGGTGGTATGGGAATGATACTGAAACAATTATTAATAGTGGTTGTGTGTCTCTTTTGTATAATCAAATTTTACAAACTGTATAGATTCATACAATTAGAAAGGATGAAAAATAAACAGAGGAGGGAAGAAATAGAAATGGGAAAGATAAGAAGCAAATACTTTCATAATTTGCGAAACTTTGAAGAATGGCGAAAACCTAACTGTAGATATACTAAACAAACGAAGGCCCAGATTGATACTCTTTGACACAAAACTGCGCAAACGCAAAACTGTGTCAAAAAGTATAGTGCCTGTTTCCACCATTTCAGAACACCAGCTGGGCACCAAACTAAAGGAATGGTGCAATCCGGCGCAAAGGCTGGACTAATGTCATGGAAAATTACGTTAGCCGGGTGGGTGTGGCAGTATGGGAAAAGGGTGTTTTGCACCAAAAAATGACATTAGCCTAGTTAAGAGTAAAAAAAAGATGACCCTAACCAGCCTAAAGTCATTTCTTGACGCAAAGCCATCCATGCCACATGACTTGTCCTATGAAAGACAGGATCCATGCCGACCACCCCAATGCCAGGGGACAGGGTCCCCTGGGCATGGCCATTGCACCCAGTGCTATGTGTGGGGGCCTATTTCAGGACCCCCAATGGCACTTTAAACAAAAATGAAACAAACCTACCTCTACTTACCTATACTTAACTGGGATGGGGTTCCCCATCCAGTGGTGTCTCTCTGGTGTGGGTGGGGGTGTGCCTGGGCCTTAGGGAGGGCACCTGTGGCACTCTTTCCATGGTGTTTCACCATGGAAATGGGTCCACAGGTCCCCTAATGCCTGCCCAGACCCAGGCGTTAAATAATGGTACTAAGCAGGCTTAGCTCCATTATTTAGGCCCGCCTCCCTCCCGTGCACCATTTTTGCACGGGAGGATAAATAACGCGCTAGGGCCTTAAAGTCATTTTTTGGACAGGAACGCCTACCTTGCATTTCATTGATGCAAGGTAGGTTCACACATCCAAAAAATTACTATAACTCCAATATTTTGGTGCTAGACTTGTCTAGCGCCAAAATACAAATATGGAGTTAAGTTTGCGCTGAATTAGCGTAAAAAAAAAGAATGCTAATCCAGCACAAAGCAAGTATAAATCGGGCCGTAATTGTTAATTGACTCATTGAAGTGATCTTTTTGTGACGCCACATATTACCGTCAGAGGAGGGATTGTTAGAGACCAAACATTATTAGTAAAATGTGAATAATCAAAATATAATAAATATTTTGTACCAAACAACCTAACTAGAGAAAACGTGTGTTAGAAAAATAAACATGTATGTTTGTAATGTGGGTGACATGATGTCAGCCACTTTGAGTTTTATGTGACATAATAAATGACTGTGAAAATGTATTTTGATGAATTTTAACTATGTGTGCTGACAAAACATGATTAATATTGATTAACAAAACTATTGATGTGAAATTATTATTAAAATTGTTTTATTCTTCATGTATTAACATTAGTAAAAAGGCCTAAGTTTTAGTATTTTTCCAGTAGCACAATGTTGAAATGCTATGCTGACTTTACTGAAATGCTTTTGCAAACATTGTTCATTAGACAGCCCATTGAAAGCTCACAGTAGAAATCTACTGCTTTCACGTTCCGTACTTCCTTGTGATAACTATTGCAAGTTTTGACAATGGGCCTTAGTTTCTGGTAGGAAGTAATGTTAGCTAAATGTCATGTTCTTTGCTGTTTTCTTCAATGTTAATATTCTGCGGAAACTGCCGACCGGAGAGGAGAGTCAACATGAGCCTATCTTGGAGAAGGAACAAAGAAAGTTACAAATGGAGAAGGAACAAAATGTAATTGGTTTATCACAATCACACCTCATAGTCTTGTCCAATAGAAGCTTAGCTGGTAACTTTTGGGACTTTAATTTAGCAAAGTTTCAGATGATGTAGTTCAGTTTTTGTTCAGCTTAGATCAGTTGAGCTCAGAATTTTCCAGCTATGTTCAGATGCAGTTGTAGATGACTTATAATTCTAACAGATCAGATACCTTAGGGCCAATATTACTGAACTGTTGTCCCTTTCCATGTTCCTGACTGGTGAAGACCTGCTGTTCCTGTGCTCTACTGATGAAGACTCTGCTAGCTGCTGTGAGAGGTATAACCAATGTGCACTTGTTTTTTCTTTGCAGGTTTTACTCTTAGAAATCCAACCACATATTTTTGTTAGGGCCATAGTTAGATATTTTTCAAAGTATTTTTTTTCTTATTTTTTTATTTTTGCATGTGACAAAGCCCAGCCCCACGCATGCTTTTCATAATAGAATTTAGTAGTTAGGATGTCTGACCCAATATGTGATTGAATGTTTATTAATTGATTGTGATTGGTTCAACTGCACAACTAATGAAATCTGTTGCTATTTCTCAAATAGTTCTGTTGTTATTCTGTATAATTCTTTTGGAGTGATTAACTGTGATTGCACTCATTAGACTAAGATTCTTCAGACGCTTTGGACAGCCTGTGTTGTTTCTGTATTGCTATCATTATGTTTTGCGCATCATTTACATGACCTTAGCCTTGTTAATATAAGGGTAGTAAATGTTTAAACTTTACTAAATTGGTGTAGTGATTCATGATGATGAGTGCAAATTACTGACTCCTTATTAAATATTTGATTTGATGATCTTATTACTCCTGAGTCAAATGATTTGAGTAGACTTCTTAGAAGATGTCACTGCCCTATTACGTGTCACCTTAGCCTAATTTAAGAAGTCACACGCCCACACTGACAGAAACATTCTGTGTCACACTCCCCCATAGAGGGGTTACTATTTTTTGCAAACCAGGGGCACTATTGTCCACTATATGGCAGAGAAAAGCCTAGAAAATGGGATTGGCAGTGGCCATCCAAGATGGTGCCTGTTCTCCGGGCACACTCTGATTCAATCTAGACCACAGAGCTCCCTCCGTAGTGAATGAACGGCCTGCAAATGGTGGGTACTGCAACTTCAACATCGATAAAGCTCTGAAGGACGAGACCATAAAAGAGAAACGTTCTCTCCCCTGGAGCACAGCCTGACACGGCCTCTTGAGGCGAGAGACAGTAGGCAAAGCCGCGCCAGCTCCCACAGAGTATCTGTGAGGCATTGCAGGCCCTCTCCCTGCCTGGCAGGTAAGGGGAGACGTACGGCTATCCTGGGAAGTCCCTAAACCGCTCTCTGCACAGCAGAGGACACTATGCCACAAGTGAAGGTGGAGAGAGCCATAGGAGCGCTAGGCAAAAAAGACTGCTTGCCCTACCCTTCCTCACACACTCCAGGCTGCTCGCAAGGAGGGTGCACACACCTCTGAACGACTCTGGTGGGAGTGAATAGCACTGTTTCCAGGGCCCCCAGATGCTACTGTGAGTTTCCGGATTGGACCTATCTCACCTGTACATTGCCCCAAGAGGCGAGGTGGGGCTCATTCAGACAACTCAGTGTGACAAGAGCTATGATATTAGGTGTGCCATTCAACTGCTGCTCACTTGTAGTTTCAGAGACAGGTCTTCCCAAGGGAGTTTCTGGGGTCTAGACCACTTGCACCTGACTTGCACATGAGCAGTGCTGGTGCAGAGCTCAAGAAGGTGGCGTTCCCATCAACTGAAATGCTCCCCAAGAGCTTTATGACTGCATGGTTGGAGGGGCACATTACACCACTGCATCTCAAAATGGCGAGGCCTAAGGGGCACAAGTAGGTCACGTGTCTGGCATTGCTGGCATTCCTGGCCCTCCCCTCACATGGCCCAGAACCCCAACAAGACTTGACAGCTGAGGCTACAGATAATGCCACCTTGGACAAAGTCCTGAAAGCAGTCATGGGCACAAAAGTGGCTCAAGTGGCCAATACACTCAATGGCACTAGACCGCTCACTGGTGCAAGCAGACTAGCAGAAACTAGGAGATAAAGTGGTCAGTCTAGAATCCAGAGTTACTGACCTTTCTCCAGAGATGATGGCACTAAAAACCTGAATTGCTGAACTTCTGGAAAGGGTCAGGTTTCTTGAATAATGTGCAGCGGATGCCAAAGGTAGGTTTCGCCAAAGTAACTTACAATTTGTAGTGTTTCCGGAAGGAAGCAAAGGCAGAGTCCCAACAGGCTTCGTTGGGGAATGGATCGAAACGGCTTTGGGCCCAGACGGGCTAACACAATTCTTCACAGTTTAAAGGGCCCACAGACTACCTAGCCAGCACACAAGCCACACGATTGTCCTAGAACGCTTATAGTGAAGCTGCTGTGTTTTAGAGAGCGTGATAGTATATTGCACAAAGCACAAGACAAATGCCCAATGCCCTTCCAGAGCTTTAAGATAATGGTCCACCTCAATTATACTGCAGCAATACAATAATGCAATTCTTTCAGGGCAGTCAAGTCCAAATTCTGTAAGCTCGAGGTCCTTCACACGCTGCTTTTCCCAGGACACCTAAAACTCATGGTGGATGGGACAACGCCTTTACTGACCCTAGAGAGGCCTGGCACTGGGTTTGCGTCTTTGGTAGTTTGGATGGCCAAGCACTAAAAATAATGGCCCGTATTTATACTTTTTTTAGCGCCGCATTAGCGCCGCTTTTTGACGCAAAACGGCGCAAACCTACAAAATACAATGGTATTTTGAAAGTTTGAGCTGTTTTTGCGTCAAAAAACGACGCAAATGCGGCGCAAAAAAAGTATAAATACGGGCCAATATCTATGTCCCTAAAAGTGGTCAGTTGGCACAGTTGGAATATATTTGGATTCTCATAACCAGATACCCAGACGGCTCATTCCTCAACAGCGGCAACTTCAATGCTATTGTGAACGTGAAACTGGAGAGGTCTCACTCGCCGGTTCATGACTCACTGGCAAACAAACTTGCTGATGGCATGACAAGGTGGGTGCGGGCTGGTACCTGGTGGATTGCTGCAGGGCCCTACACCCATTACAACAGGAATATTCATACTGCTTCTCGCTACATTTGCTATATATGTGTATGGACTTATTTTTAGTTACTTTCAAACTGACTTCACATATACACGGGGAGGAATACTTAGCAAAAACCCTGTCAGATCATAACACGCTGAGTTTAAAATGGGGAGACGGCATCGCTAAAATCCCCACATGAAGGTTGCAAACAACATTATTAGCTGACAATTTATTCCGCCACAACCTTTCTGAAGAAATCACCCATTTCTTGGACCCAAATCCTTTCCAATCTAGGGCATTTTTAAGGCGTACACTGGGGGAATATGGCGGAAATCTAATATAGGGGCACACAGGGCTCTTCAGTCACAACTCAGTGGCCTACAATATGACATGATGTTATTCGAACGTGCGGGATCAACTAAATCTGACAGGCTGCTCAGGCAATTGCAACAAAGGAGACCCCACAAAGAACAGAGGGACAGATTGTGCCTCTACGACTACCATTAATACCTGCCCGCCTACACACAGAGGGAGATAAAAAAGGTATTTTGCTGTTAGCTAGTTAAGGCCGAGAGTCATCATTTAACAATATCAAAACTTTATCGTTCCGATGGGCAAATTATGCACCCTACGATGGTCATTAACAACAGCTTTGCGGCCTATTTTTGCTCTTTATATGCATCTTGCTTGAACCATGAAATGTCCCAACTGCAGTATTGTCCACACAGAGCCTCACTGCAACAACTGACCAGGGAGTAACGCCCAGATGTAGAATTGCCCCTTAAAACAAAAGAGATCAGTCTGGCCCTGTTGCAACTGTGCATGGGAAGGAGCCCAGGGTTGACTACCACTAGACTTCTACAGAACATTTCAAGGACAGTTGATCCCGATTTGCTGAGGCTGTATGACGCGGTATATGACAGAGAGCAATTGCCCCTGACTATAAGACAGACAGTGATAGTCATGATGCCCAAAGCAGATGGGATCCACTCAAGGCTGGCTCTTACAGACATCTCTCTCATTAATCTTGATCGTAAAATACTAGAGAAGATCCTCACCAACATATGTCTCAATGTTCTGCCCCATCTGGTTCACCATCACCAAAGTGGATTTGTGCTGGGTTGTAGCACTGTCCCAAATGTCTGACAGTTTTGCCATGTTATAAGTGCTGTGGGTGCAGTCTCTGACTATCCAGCAGTGGCCTCTATATACATTAAGAAGACTCCATTGAGTGTCCTCTGGGTGACATTGAAATACATAGTATCACAGCCCGGGATGATCAAATAAATACAACTGCTGAATACGGCTCCTATGGCTAGGATCCAGACTGAGAGATTGTTTTCAGAGGCATGGCAAGTGCAGAGGGGGACGAGACAGGGCTGCCCTCTGTCTCCGCTTCTGTTCACCCTGGTGAAGGAGCCTCTGGTGAAATACATCTGTGATAAAGGTGCAAACCATGAGATTCCTACATAGGGCCACATCTACCCCATCTCAGATGATGTTTTATTATTTATGAGCAATTACCATACAGATTTACCTGTGTTGATGGAAGAAAATTATTGTTTTTGTACATATCCAGATAATGCCATGAATATTGACAAGTCTAATCTCTCCATGCTGAGGTACAAGGCGTTGGTCTTCTTTGGCGATCCATGGTTTACTGGTTGACTACACCATGCTTAAATATTTGGGAGCCAGGATATACAGAAATCAGCAAGATGTGATTAAATGCAACCTGGGGAGGGTGGTGACAGCGTTGAGAGCCTCCATAGGTTTCTAGTGAAAACTCCCATTGTCAATTATGGGCCCAGTGGCTTTGGCCAAAATGGACCTTCTTCCCCAGTTCCTATATCTCTTCAAAAACACACCCCACTTCAGCTAACCTGGCACAATGAGACTTGGCCACTCTACTGAGAGAATTGATATAGGGTGAGTGTAGGAGATGGGTAGTCTGGATACCTTATATCTGGCAAAAGACAGGGGTGGGGGTCTCAGTGTCCCAGGATTTGAGCCCTATTATTTAGCAAGAGGACTTCATTTCACATCACCCATCAGCACAGGAAATGACATCATGGCACCCCGTACTCCTCCCCTCTTCCAGGACCTACTTAATGGCAGCTGCAACACAGACGAACAGTGGATGTGCCACAAGCATGCCGAAAGCAAGCCCGTCTGTGCCTGGACCTCACCCAGTGCCAGAAATCCTGGTCCAATCACCACCTAGCGACACTCCGCAGCACTCCTTAGGTCACTAGACCATGAACACTGTTCCGCTAACTGCTGGCTGGTGCCTCACACCAGGGAAGGAGCTTTCACCCGCACACACTGCCGGTTCTCCAGCAGCCACCCACCAAAACCCCCATGCAAATACCAACAACACCCTCAACACCTGCACCAACAATGCCTACACCCACACCCTATACCACATACCGCATGCTTCTCAACATATGATCACTCAGCACACACACAAAATATGGAACCAGCTGACATTCTCTTCATCACAGAGACCTGGGTCAACCCCTCATCGGTTCCCAATCTCACCACGGCAATCCCAGCGGGCTACAAGATTGCGTGACAGAACCACCATCACAAACCAGGAGGAGGACTCACTATCATCTACAAGGAATCCATCAAATGCACAATATTCACAGAGAAAGCCTCTCTGTTCATGGAACACCTACATTGCAAGCTACAAATCTCCAAAAACTTTACCTTGAACTGAGCCGTAGCCTACTGACCCTCCAGACAACAAACCACCTCTACCAACCTCATCACCTACTTTGTCATTCCACTCACTATCGGCTCAAGGGACTACATTTTTGTCGGTGACCTCAACTTTCACCTGGAAGACCAAAACAACCCTTGCTCCACAGCACTCTTCAAAAGCTTGAGCAACACCGGACTCACCCAGCTCGTCCCAGAACCAACACATTGCAGGACACACACTGGATCAAATCTTCACTACAAGCAACAGCATCAAATGCAACTCCATAACACTGCTCACATGGGCCGACCACTCCAGCATCCACTTCTAAATCAACACATCTCAAGTCAACACCGCTACTAGTTTCAGCATTCCAAGTTGCAGCTGGGGTAAAATCACAGAAGCAGACTGGCTCAGGACCCTTAGCACGGATCAACCTAGCCTCACAGACAACCTTGACAAGGACATGAATAGCTTCAACAACTGAATCAAGAACTGCATAGACTACCACCCATCCATCAAACCCAGCAAGCATAGTAGATCAAACAAGCAGGCCATCTGGTACACAGAAGACCTCTGAGACACCTAATGACACTGTGAACAGTAAGAAAGGAAGTCAAGAGCAATCCACAACCCCACCAACATAACTGCCTACAAAGCTGAACTCAGACTCTATCACCAGCAAATAAAAGACTCCAAGGAAAAAGCACTAGTGGACCACATCAAAGGAAGTTCCAACAGCTACAAGGCGATCTTTTCAGTCATAAGGATTTCACCTCACCTTCAGCCGCTGTCAACAGCATCGCTTCCTCCCAACAACTATGCAATTACCTATCCATCTTCTCCCACAGCAAAATCGCAAACATCTATAGCAACTTTGCACACCAACCCAACCCTAGAGAACTCGTTGTTAACCTACCCACCACCAACCAGGACAGCCACCAGACTGGACAACCCTCGCCTGAAATGACACAGAGGCAATCATGCCGTCCATCCACTCAGGGGCCCTAAGAAACCCATGCCCCCACCACATATACAACTTTGGAACATCATCAATCAGCACCACCCTAACCCACATCATAAACACCTTCCTCATGTCATCTCCTTTTCTGTATGAATGGAAACTTGTAGAAATCTAAACCCCGCTCAGGAAGCCCACAGCCAACCTGAATCAGCCAAGCAACTTCCAACCCATTTCCCTGCTTCCCTATCCAGCCAAAGTGATTGAGGTCATCAACAAGCAACTCAAAACCCATCTCAAATTTCACCATCTTCTAGACAACACTTCTGAGGATTCAGAAAGAACCACAACACTGAAATAGCACTCATCGCAGCCACAGACAACATTCTAATCATCCTGGACCAAGGAGAAACACTGCCCTCAAACGTCTCGACATCTCTGCGGCCTTTGACACTGTCTGCCATAACACCCTCATCAGAAGACTCCACAAGATTTGTATACAAGAATCTGCTCTCAAATGGTTCTGTTCCTTCCTCATGGGAAGAACCCGAAGGCTCAAGCTGCCATCCTTTACATCAGAGACCACACAATTGATATGCAGAGTCCCACAGGGATCGTCCCTGAGCCCCACCCTTTTCAACACATACATGACACCACTTGCCAACATCATCTAATCACAAGATGTCACCATCATCTCCTATGCTGATGACAATCAATACATGTTCTCCCTGACAGATAAGACAACCACCAGCAGAACCAACTTCACCAACTGCATGACCATGGTAGCAGACTGGATGAAAACCAAATGCCTGCAGCTCAACTCTGACAAGATGGAAGTACTAGTCTTCAACAACAAGACCTCCCAGTGGGGCTCAACCTAGTGGCACTCAGAGCTAGGACCAACACCCACTCCCACATAACATCCACAAATTCTAGGGATCATCCTAGATGACAAGCTCAACATGATGGCTCAAGCCAACGCAGTGTGCACCTCCTCCTTACACATCCTATGCATGCTGCAAAAGATATTCAAATAGGTGCATCAGAATACCAGAAGGACTATCACACAAGCACTTTTCACAGCAGGTTGGACTACAGCAACACTCTTTATTTGGGATTCTTCAAACAACTCCTACACAGCCTTCAGACCATTGCGAACACTGCTCCAAGACTCATACTTGACCACCCACACTGCATCCACATCACACTGCACCTCAGGAAGTTTCCCTGGATCCCCATTCACAATTGCAGCCAATTCAACCTTCTCATGTACACATACAAAGCCCTACACAACACAGGATCAGAATACCTGAACATCCACATACACTTTCTCCAATCTACTAGACACCTACACTCTGCTTCAGGTCGCTCATTTTCCTGCATCGCACCCAAGACATGGAACGACCTCCCTCAACACATCTGAACCTCCTATTTACTTCTTGATTTCTACAAGAAGTTGAAGCCCTGGCACTTTGTATAAACACCTCAGGGACCACATACCTGTCCAAATGCCTGGATACCCTCTTGGGTGATTAGTGAGCTACACAAATCAATATAAAATAACAGCTGCCCAGCTCCAAAGTGTAGCTAGCTGACTGAGTTCAGGTGCCTCTTCACAGTTCACAATTTTAAAAAGAGGGGTGCTTTCTATGACTTTTGGGTACCATCTCTTTGCCAAACGCTGTCATGTCCATCCGGCTTCATTGTTGCTGTGTGTGTGTGTGATACAACTGGCACAGGTAACTCTGAGGGAGGTGAGGAGAGAACCCATATGCCTTGTAAATCCCACTGTGGACACTCCTGTGTCTTATGTAGCTTGCTTGATGAGTACACAAAACTCCCTAGAACTGTGCAGGGATCACCAGAGTGGGTGATCTATATTACACTGATATTATGTTGCCCTTCGATGCTTTGCTTCAAACCTATGACCTTCCAAAAGGGCAGTTCTTGGCTCAGACATATGCACCCTCGTGCATGCTGTGGACACAGGGTAATAGCAGACCAGGGCCGGCTTTAGCGCTGGGGCGCTCGGTGAGGCAATCATATTTGGCACCCTGCCCCCATAACCTCCTCCTCGGATTCCCTCTCTACCACCCAGCAAAAGTGCCCCTCATCTCCCCATAGCACCTCTCTCACATACATTTCATTTGTTTTAAAGTGCAGGTAAATGCTGGCTTTGCCAATAAGAATGTATATCTACCCAAGCAAACACTTTTTAGCAATATTAGGACTAGATAATGAATGAATGGGAAAAAAACATAACGTCCTAACTTATATGCAGCTTGCGTACAGCTCTTTGATGACAGTTCATAACAGTCACTGTTCTATATTAGGATTGTATCTCATGAACTGCGGTAATAAAAGTATCTCTCTGACAAAAGCAGAAATCCTCTCAGCTATCCACATAAAATACAGATCTGCATGGTAGAGCTGCTTTGTAGCAGGTATATTCACACTCTGCATTACTTTATTATGCTTCCAAACTGCCAATTTACAAAACTCTAATCTCTCTCTCTAGCAGAAACATTAATCACAAGAGTTCTCTTGACATATTTTACTGCTGCCTGAACTTTGCAACAAGTGTTTTTAAATTGTAAGTTAGTGCTAAACACAGGGCCCCCCGCTGAGGTTAGCGCCCTCTACCAAGGTCAGCACCCAGTGCAGTCGCACCAGTCTCACTGACCTAAAGCCGGCCCTGTAGCAGACTCCATCACAATTGCATACAGATCCATTAGAGGCCAAAGCCAAGCCACTGACCCCTTTGAGATCTAAGTGGGAGATGAAGCGCGGGGAACAGCTGACAGATGCACAATGGTCAAGGGTCCTTTGATATGTACATCATGCCTCCATAAACAGATGACTTAAAATCATTCCATTCAATGCTCTATGGTGAACGTATTTAATTCCTAAACTACTGCAAGTGATCTATCTCCAAACGCCAATGGTATGTCCAAGATGCAGCCAGGAGGTAACAGATTTGGTCATATAGTTTGATCCTGTCGTAGTATCAGGCGCTGGTGGAGAGAAACCGAAAGCTAACAATCTGATTGGACTCAGAGGAAAGATTTGGGGACACTTAGGGGCATATTTATACTCTGTTTGCGCCGGATTTGCATCATTTTTTTAACGCAAATCTGGCGCAAACTTAACTCCATAGTTATATTTTGACGCTAGACCCGTCTAGAGTCAAAATATTGGAGATTGCAGCATTTCAAGGATGCGTGGAACCGCCTTATGTCAATGAGATGCAAGGTAGGTGTTCCGTCCAAAAAATGACTCAAACACCCTAGTGCCATATGTATCCAAAAGGGCAAAAATGATGCACGGGTGGGAGGCGGACTCGAAAAGTGCGTCTTCCACCACAGCACCATCAATAAGCACTTCCAGGAATAACGATATGGCAATTGCCATCTTGTCGGTAAGTCCATAAACCTAGCAATATACACACAGCACAGCAACTCTGTAGGACACACAATACATACACCACTACATTGACACATGGCCAGGAAGACACTGAGGTGTGACACAGGTAGTTATGTTGGACACAATGGGATACACACCTATGGACAAATGACGGCTGCCAATAATAATAGATGCCACTCTAGAACTACAAGGGACCAATGTCAAAGCACACCGTGACAATGACATGGCCTGCACTCGAAGTACAACTTGGAAGATGAACCATTTACTAATACATTTGGCCACATAGTCAGTCCCACACCCTCCCAAGCAAAAAGTACTGTGAAAGGGGTGTGCAATGTGTGTTTCTGCAGGACAAACACTGTGAGACACATAGCATTATGATGCTGACTCACATGTAGGTGACATGGAAATGCTGAGGCAGTCCCAACATCACACATCCCTCCTGGAGTGACATTGCCAGGTAGCAATAAGGAAGTGGACTGTGCTATGAACACATATTGAAGTGCCACTAATGCAAACTGCATACTGTTGCACACACTGAAAGAGCCAATTCTCCATTAAAATAACAGATGTACAGGAAGATGGCCCTTTCTGCACAGATACATCCACCTCCACAAGGCAGTTAGCCATGGTACCTGGAGCAATTTGGGTAATGTAGGTGCATGGTTGCACATGAGCCACTGGCAGAGGGGACTACAAAGGTCTACATAGAACCAAATCACACATGGGACAATTGTGCATTGCCAATACTGAACACCTCAGTGCTGTCACCAAGCCTAATCAAAGGCCCTCACTTCTGGATTTCATCTGCAATGACATATGTCTAAGTGGATGGGATGTCCAGGCCATGTGGTGCAACCATGTTACCATCACATCGGAATCTATTGTGTGTGTGGAAGTATCATGTCCCCTCCAGTGAAAGCACACTAAAACATGTTGCTCACTACACCACGCTTGGTACATACATACTGAACTGCAGTTTGGAAACAAAAAGATAGATATCAGGTCAATGAGCCAAACACATGTTGTCAAGTCAAACAACCCAATGCAGAAAGAACCTCACAGAAGCCCCGGATCTCACACAATGCCACAAACACATATGAGTCACAGACCACACAAGATATCAACTGCCATGCTACATGACATTCCTGGTGCAAGCTCTAACAAAATACTTACTCCTTATTTCTTTTTCGGCTGATAAGGGTTAAGGGATCAAGCCAAGGATCATGACCCCATTTCCCAACCCAAGCACAGCAGCAGAGCTTGCCTATAATGAGGCACATCAGAGGACACACACCACTGTGGAACGGACCTTTGGAATCCTGAAGTCCAGATTCAGATGCCTGGACATCACAGGAGGTAGCCTCCTCTATGCCCCAGAAATGGTTTGCAAGATCATATTGACTTGTGCCATCCTGCACAACATTTGTGTTAGGAGGAATATCCCCCTATATGAACCCGAGCAAGAACTGCCTGAGGAGGAGGAGGATGGTTCCAGGGAAAATAAGGGGGAACATCCCAACACAGCTGCAGGAATACACTGCAGACAGCAGATTGTTCAAAACTTTTTTCACCAATAGTCACTCTAAGCACATTGTTAGGATATGTAATTAAACATCTCACTTTATCACACAATCTTCGCAAAGACAAATCTGACTACTTCTGATGCAACATCACATGTGATGCATATGATTGTACAGCAAACATCACACACATATTTAAAAAAACATATTTTCAAATTCACATGTGAAGGACGAAATCATCGGACCACAGCATATGACACACATCCACGTTGCCAACATGGTCCGCTGTAGCACATGACACACAACTATTACATCTCCAAACATAAAGGAAATAAGCGCCTCATACATGAGGCAGTGGATGTGAAATATCAGTGGTAAAAAGGAATGTATGAACAGACCCCTGACATTAGTAAGTGTGACATTTGCTACCTCTGCAAGGAGTTTGTGTGAGAAAAGGTGCATCAATCCTGAAAATGGATAGCATGAGTGTCCCAGGTATGACAAGCAATGGTCACAACACATGCCCTGCGAAGTCCATCCCTGGTAATAAGTCCTGCCACTGCCATGTGCTAAGTCTCTGCCCTCCCTTCTCTAGGGGGCGCTGTAAATGGACTATCTGTACCCTGGGAATCATCATTAACACTCACCCAGACTCCCATTCTGACTCCTGTTTGCTTCCCTTTTCCTTGTGGCATGCTATAGAACAACTACATTAACCTGCATGAACATCAGGTCCCATAATGCACTGCCTGGTAGTTGGTAAGACCTGTAATCTTCTGTCCATAGCTTCCTATGGGAAAAGTCTGGTTGTCCCCTTATACTGGATTCTCTCCTCCAGGACTTGTGAGAGACTGAAGCTGCACACACCTGTGACCTCTCTAGTGCAGCCCAGCCATGTGACTCTGCCCTGGCATTACTGCTGCCTGGAACAGCTTAGAAGCTGCCATTCCCTGAAGCTCCTCATCGTGCATTGGAGTACAATTCATTTGTGTACCAGAGCCCTTGTTGGATTGTGTTACAGTCCTGATTACGCATGAACTTGCTCTCTGTTTACACAGTGCTGTTCCTGCTTTTTCCAGTCAGACTCTGCTCTCTGTTTCTCAGCCTTGTTCATGTGTGTTTCTGCCAGAGCCTGCTTTCTGTCATCCAGACCTGTTCCAGTCTTTACGTCAACCAGAGCCTGTTCCCTGTGCCTGGCTTTGCCTCCTAGTTGGTTCCCTTGCTTTCTGGTTCCTCTTGGGTTATCGTGTCTGGTAAGTGTCCTATCAGTCCTCACCTGTCTAGAAGTGTTTCACTTTGTATTTGGTCTGGCACCTGGTTTCCAAGAGGCTAATCCAGCCCCCATCCTTTGTCTAGTGTTGCATGTGGTCATTAATGCCTAACAGTGAGAGTGTGCTATGGCTGTATTCCAGGAATTGTTACTGTGTCTCCAGCCCGACAAACAAGGGCTAGTCTTGTGTATGTAAGGACAATCCATGTTTGTGCCCTGAGGGTCCAGACACAGATTCACTTCTGCTGCCACCTTTCTATGGGGCTTGTGTGGTGACTAGCTGTGAGATGAATCTGCACAGAGGCAAGGACATTCCCTGTTGCTGTAGGAAGTTCAGAGCCCTACCCTGTGTACAATATTAGTGTTGAGCCCTACATGTTTGTCCATTACTGAGCCATTACATATTTGTCCACACTAAGGTTGCTCTGTATTTACTCTTCTGTATTATCTGCCTTACCATAGATGCCCCATCCCCTTGTATGCCTTTAGCTGCGCCTTTAGCTGCTCTTCTGCTTTAGGACAATTCTGCCTTGCAAGATACTCTGTGAACTCAAGGGTTGCCACAACAGACTCCTGACCAGACCTGCACGAAACCGTAACACCATGGAGCCCAAAACTGACACAGGTTACACATGCCCACACACTTGAACTGGACACTTTTGTGCAATGCACCTCTGAAAATATGTGAACACATGCAGCCAGGACTGCAGGTCCACCACAGCAACATGGTAGGTAATTTTCATTAGTCAAACTGACGTGTACATAACAATTTTATGATTGGAATTGAGGCACAGTGTTGCAAACACTGTACCTACCAAACATGTACAAATGGCCGACATCTGGGTAGTTTACACACAAGTCACCATGAAGTCGTAGCCAACAATTAATGACATGTGAGGGATAACATATCCGACATAGCCCTCATCAGCCATCCTCAATCATCCCTGTGTATTGTTTGTAGTGGGAAATGTAATGTCCCCAAAGTCAAACAACTACACACATCAAATGAGTCAACGCATATTCCAAACACATATCATGACTATTGTACATCATTGATTGCCATCTGATGTAGATACCCATTTGTAACACATTCATACATGACCCTTACACCAAATGAATTGCATGCCATTCCTTCAGAAGTACACATATAGTTGTAACAGTTAATTCACACACAAAACACACAGACCATGAATTATACTTATGTAGCTCAGCCTTGCCGTCATTTACTGACGCAAAATCAGCGCAAAACCTACAAATTCCAATTGGATTTTGTAACTTAGTGCCGCTTTTGCGTCAGCAAATAAAAGAAATGCTGCGCAAAGATAGTATAAATGTGGGCCGCAGTTGCATGGTCTACCACATGTGGCCAACCACTATACCACACACTGCAGGCCATACCATCCGATCCTCAACTAGATAGTGGCTGCGTGCATGTTAAATATTTAAAATTCATCCAAACTTAGTTTGAGTCAGAAATTTTGATGCAAATGCATAAACAAAACACACACATGCAAAATAAACATCCATGGGCCCCTAGCATTAATTCCACCAGCGCACCCCACGCATGCGGATATCTATAAAAATAGTTGTTTCCTGGTAATGCGTGGCATTTTGCCGCACATGCAGGTTATGCATCGAATATTTTCACGCAAACTATGTATGCATCAAAAAATTACACGCAAGACAGAAAACGGGCCGCAATGGGGACAGGAAGTGATGTAATAGGAAATCCTGTTTACAGACTTGGAACAATGGGTGTACTTTCACTTTCACTTTACAGTCTGCTTTTTCTTGACCGTGTGGCTGTGTCTTGGTGTTGCTCTTGTTTGGATTGCATATATTGTATCTTGTGGTGTCTATCTTGTGTCTTTTTGTGTATTCTATTTGTATATTGCACCTGTTTGATTATTTTTGTGTATTTTAGTGTTGCCTTAATTGTATTTGTTTGGGGGTTACATTAGTGGGGTTAGTTAGGGTTTGTAATTTGGGTTGTAAGTTTCCTTTTTTCTGATTTATTTTCCTTACTTTTTCCCTTTTAATTCTTGATAGTTTGTGCTATACGATGTCGGGAAGGGCGAGGCTGAGCCGTATGGGTGAGGAGGAGCTTCGGGCCTTTGTGTGGCTGGTGTGCCGATGATGCTGGAGTTTGGGGGGCCGTGTGATACAGGGGTATCACACAGAGGCAAGGTGGCTTCATTGGGCCAAGGTGCTCTTCCACATGAAACGTGTGTTCAACACCTCAAGGAACGAGCACCAGCTGAAGCATCTCTGGGCTGACCTGGTGGGACGAGAACAGGACCTGCTGGGCCACCTGGGTGTGGTAATCGGTGGCCCTGTTGGTGAGTATCACATTGACAAATGTGTACAGTAGAATGCTCCTGAGTGACAGTAGCAGATGTCTTGACGTGCTGCACTGAATGTTTGTGGCCATGTGGAATGCAAGTAGAACAAACTGTTAGTGTACCAGTACTGAGATGTATTACACATGTTTATACATGTTAACAATGCAGTCCAGAGCTTCGTAGAACCATGTCCGACTATTACTTAGGGCCATATGTACCAAGCTATTTATAATTTTCACAAACGGCCTAGTTTTCTGAATTTGTGTGTCAACCTCATAAAAAATATTCTTTCAAATGCACAATCCCAATTTTGCCATTCTGCTACCACATTGCACAATCGCAAAACAGGGTTTGCTAGTGGCATTTAGGAATGGGCGTTCGTATCCTATTATTGAGTTGCAGTCCCCTGATTGTTTTTTTCTTGAGCACAAATGCTGGCACTAAACACTTGCCATCCGTTGGGGCTAACCCATTTACAAAGGGGAGGGGTCCTCGTGGGATCCCTTCCCTTTTGTGAATGCATGACTAAAAATTGGTTCTGAGCAGGAAGTTGTGCCACGGACCACTGACTGCTTCCAAAAAATATTTTCTGTCATAATATAGGTTTTGACATACTTTCTGTTTACCCTTGCTGAAATAAGGCTGCAACTAAACGAATATTTACATCACTATTTGAAAGCAGTCACACACATGATGGTCTGCTGAGCCCAGCAGGCCAGCATCCCTGTGAGTGCCGCCATTCCCAAGGAGTTTGCAAAATGAGACCTACCTCATCCTTATTCATGAGGTAGGTCATTTGTTACCCCATTTTTTAATTGCAAACAGTGTCATTGAGAGTGTTCTACCTCAGATCATCCAACCTGCTAATTGCTAGTTGCTAAGTCTTGCAATGTGTGACTCACAAAACCTGATCTTGGTACATATGACCCTGAGTAACTCATTTCAGGTGCAATAACAACACATGTGCCCATGCATTCTGTAAATGATGATCAGCTAAGACACTGTCAACATTCCATATTTCACTGTTTTGGGACAGCAAAGTGGGCTATCAATGTTTAGCGCTACATTGTCATTGTTACACACACATAATCCCTGCCATCATGTTGGCATAGGGGGCATATACGGCTTAGGGGACACTGACAATGGGGCATTTGTTACCTACTTACAACTGTGCCACATCTGGACCACTGAATGCACGATAATTGCCGACAGAAAATTTACCCACATGTCCATCACACAGTTAATCATTGTCCCTTGATGCACAAGCCACAAAACCTGAGTCACTTGTATTGCAGTGCACCAGGGAAGTGCCATTGATATTGTCACCCAATTAATATCGTGACATGGAGTGCCATCTGAAATGGAGTAGCCACAAATCTTTGTAGTCAGGTTTAATACCACATGTTTGTGAGGCCCAGTGCATGTGTGCATATGTGTGTCTATCACTCACTGGAGTGTCAGTGTCAATGCAAGTTTGCAGTGGTATGTCTTTTGGAGTGTCTACATGCAGGATCAGCAGCTCACTCATATAAAATGTCACACTTTGTGATATGTTGTCCACTCCTTTGTACAGTGATCAGACATTGAGCATATATTTCTTTTCCATGTCTTACAGGTGGACCGGCCCCCTATACCATCGGGGAAGTAGCTCGATTTGGGTACCCAGACGTATGCAGCAAGTGTGAAAATGTCTGTCCTGTGTAGCAATTGCAGCTGTTGTGTGAGTGACTCTTCTATGTTGTACTCATTGCAAGATATGACGAGCTGGCACGTGATCTGATATATTACTTGACTGGAGGTTGACATAGTGTTCCATGCAAGGGTTAGACATTCACTGGCAAAGAGTCATATCTTGGGAGTATTGTGCTGTGCAATAGGCAGCAGCATATGAACAAGGTGATTAGTAGCCACATGTAGGCCCATATTTGATTTGGAAGTGCTCCAGTTTCAGAATATTGTCAGCAAGTCATACCCTCATTTTCACAAGACAGTGATGCATCAGTTTACCACACAAAATTGTGCATCCCTGTATTGTAATGTACATGTAGGACTGTATGGGTAACTGTCCCCACCATCTAGCCCCATATGTTGTATTCCATTTACATGATACTTATGTGGTATGTAATAGGCGTGCATGCAGGTCAAGGCCAGACGTGTGCTGGCATCAATGTGGGTGATTTTGGAAATGTGTTGGCAGATCAGGTGTTGATGGTTGTCCACAAATGGAAACATGAATGTAGATGTGATTGACCAATGATTACCTCACTCCTAGTTGACAGGCCTCCTCACATGTGTTCCACTCACTAAATCCATGTACAGGTGGACAAGGCTTTGTGGTTGTCCTTGACAGTTGTGATGATGAATTGCATGCCCATCCCCCCTGAGGCACAGGGGTAGGGGGAGAACATACAGTATTTGTAGGTAGGTGTAATGGTCACAGAGTAGATGATAGTTATCTAATTCAAGCATGCATGTGTCCCAAACAACACTGACCCCTTATGATTAGCAACGGCATACCATCCTGCCAATTACATACACATATCACTGGTCTTGGGTGCCTTGAAGTTGATCCAGATGATAGGGATTAGTCAGCCTGGCCCATGTTAAGTACTTGCTGCATTTGCATTGACACATTGCACTACATAAATGCACATATCACTTTATTTGGTACACACCTTGTTGTGTTTTGCTTTGCTGTGCTGTTAAATACTTGATGGTTAGGCCGCGTTGCCATCTCATTCCTCAGGGACAAAGTATCATCTGTACTGTGAGTTGGACTGCACGTGCAATTTGAGGGAGAGTGTTAGATTATCATCTGTACATGCATCACACAATGATGACACTAATGGTTGTCTGTCTCATTTTTACAGCTGCCAACATGAATGTTGCAGAGATAAGGGATTTCCAGAGGCAGGCAGTGAGGTACAGGCACATCTTGGATGTGGAGTCTGGGTTCCGAATAATGTCAAGACGCTATAAGAGAGAGAGAGCCTCAGGAGCATGGTGGGCTTTCAGCCAAGGGGGACCAGCATTAGCCACAACAGGTGTAGCCACCACCACGACTGCAGCCAGTGGCACAGTGGCCACCAGTTCATTAGCCCCACCTGCTGCACGTTCAATCTCTGGAGCAACAGCCACAACACCTGCTGTACCTTCCATTACAGCACCCCGACCACGACACCTGCAGGAGCAACTACGGCTGGTACACAGACCACCACTTCAGATGCTTTTGAAATGGCCGCCATATCACAGCTACAGAGGGACATGAGGAAAGTCCTCAAGAAACTTGACACCCTCCAGCAGGACGTGGACAGAAATAGCAGTAGGCTGAAGTCCATTAAAAAAACTGAGGAGGGCAAACCTCCAAACTCCTGCGTTACCTCACCCCTAATTCCGTCCCCTCCTTTCTCTTTCTTTATCCAGTTTTTTTGTGGGTTCAGGGGGTTTAGTGATAGGTTAGATTAGGCTAGTAGTTTAGATAGGATAAGTAGGTTGGGGGGCGGAGGTTCATATTATTACATGTTGGTTTGTGGGTGGGTGGGTGGGGGTTAATGTTGGGGCTTTTGTGTATTCTAATAAAAAATGTTTACAAAAAATATATATGTATATATATTTTTTAAATACAGAAAAATATATATATTTTTAGTATTAGTTAGTATCTGTTTAAGTTAGTATATGTTGTCCTACATGTGTCCTGTCATATAAGGGGGGTGGGGGGGATAAATGTTTAAGGTGTTTAGTTAAATGTGGTAAGTAAGTTTAGCATAGGGTAGTTAGAGCCAGTTGTGGGTAATGTATAGTTAGGATAGGTTAGGTTAGGATAGGTGTGTGACATAGTTTTAAGAACTCTTTTATACATAGTTATTAAAGTTTTAAGTACTCCTTTACGGCCTGTGTCCTATGCTTGGGGATCTGGGTATTTGCATGAGTGTACATGGTCAATTTTCTGTTGGCCTTTGTATTTCGTCGTGCATCTACATCCCACCCTTGACATGTGAATTCCCACTTCCAACTGAGATGTCACATTGGCAGCTACAACAAAGCTAAATCTCTATGCATCTGCCATCCATTGCACCCACCACTCAAGGTGACTATGGTTCCCATGTATTGAACAGGTAGGTGTGATTTTAAAGCTGTCATCGTTTGGGTCCTGTGTTGGAATCCTGGGCACTGTGGGAAGTCTGCCTGCAGCTTGATGTTCATGTGAACCCTGATAAACTGAGTGGTGTCAATTTCTGATGAGGTTAAGTATACAAAATTCACGCCTATGGGTTTTAATTGTACTCCCAGCTGACGTTATTGACCAAGCACACTTACACAGCCATTCCTGCTGTATGTTGTGGGTGTAGCATGTATGTTTTGAGTCAAATGTCACATACACAATGATTGTCTTGTAGGGGATGTGGCCAGTATTGAGTTTAATCTTGTAGGTTACCTTGGGCCTGAAATATACTATTTTTACAGAGCATTTGCCTCATTTTTTAACCCAACAGCAGCGAAAACTTACAAATTGCAATGATATTTTGTAAGTTTGTGATGCTTTTACTTCAGAAACGAGACAAAGGAAGCACAAAAAATTTAGATGTCCTGGCCCATGTGCATGCATATCTACCCACATAATTTCTGCACTCTGGTATTGACACTCTGTGACCATTGGCATGTTACATGCATCACAAATCTCCAGCACAATAGATGTGTCACATTACATAGAGACAGACAAAGTAGTTGTGTAGGTGCTGTTTATTTTAAAGTGCTATAGTGCAATATTTACTTAGTCCTGGTTTGTGAGCCTATTAGTCTAAAGCATTCTATTGTGACGCAACACAAGTGCAAGGTTGAGGGACATGTTATTGGACATGCTGAGATGAAGTGTCATTCAGTGCAGAGGAACATGAATTGCCAATTGCGTAGTGAGAGACAATTGCAGTCCATAGTCGTAAGGTTAACAGTGTGTCGATGAAGAGTGCATGTCACCAACTGTAGCCACATTGGTATGTTGTCAAGCACAGGACATAAGAAAAACAGTGCCCACTTGGTATGGGCTGCTGCTACCGGGTACTCCTACGGGTGAGGATGATCTGTTCCCTATCTTCATCCTCTGATGTTTGTGTCGTCTCCTCCGTTGAGGGGGCAACCCACTCTTCAGTGGTTGGAGAAGTGGACTCGAAATTCCAAACAGCTGCCATCTGTGGAACTACATATGGCATAACTGCAGCAAGGAGGAGCTGCTGATTATTGAGTAAGGCAGCAACATCCCTGTGGGAGGCAGCCATGGGATGGCTGCTACATTTGTGCTCCACCTTGCGACTGGAGGTGGTGTCTGGAGAGTTCTCAGGACATCTTGGAGGGTTTCCTGGCAGATGGTTGTCAGCTGGTCATCCATGTCATCAGGGTAGTCCAGGACAGACAGATCCACAGGAGAGCCATCTTCCTCTGCAATGAGATGTTGTACAATTAGTGTGTCTGTGTTGTGGCAGTTGAAATGCAATGTCACTGACTTCCTATTGGTGGTACGTTGTAATCTGGGTTCCCTTGCATTGTTCCTGTCATTTCTGTTTGCAGTCTCTCAGGCCTATGCCCCACCTGCATGTCACATGTAGTCTGGGCAGTTGGGGGATTTGTCTGCATCACATCTTCTTGGTGTGGTTTCTGTCCAAATTGTGGCTTGCCACCTTCTGGTCCTAATCAACCCTCCCTCTGCTACCATTAGCATGGTGAGGCCTTGCAATGCTTGTTGGTGTGCTGATGCCAAATGCACCACACATAACAATTTGGCCTTGTACCAGTCTATAATTTTTCACATACACCTATACGGTGCTGAGGCCTAGCATCATACCATGTATTGCATTTCCATGAAACAATACAGGTGTCACCATTGGTAGTTTCTCATGTTGATGTTTGCGTATGTGTGCTACGTTGCATTGCACTGATTGGCCTGGCAAAGTTCCATTTCCTCTTATGACTGTGTGGGTGTATTTGCCTAGCTACACACATATGTCCTCCCCCTCAATGCAGTTGTCTAAGTATTATGACACCGGAGATGTTGCATGGTGGCATTGCAGCTATTGTGACACAGGCACAGGGGTAGACACTGGAATGGGCAGCATGGGTATGAGATTACTGCTGTGTACTTCATAATGTATGTGACAGTGCCTGATGTTTATTGAGTCTATGGACATGAGCAGTTGACAGGATTTGCACTTGGATATGGATTGATGGGGATTGATCACATAGTCATACTGATCCCTCATTTTGAGTGTTTGTGCCATGGGCACCTAAATGCCATTTCCTAATTGACCAGCACACACAGCACAGGTAGTAGTGGCAAGTGTTGTCAATGGTAAATGCGGCTTGAGCCAATGGCCTGAGACTGGGCATTGTCCCCTAGTTCACATGCTGACAATAACAGCTGTCCTGTGACAGCAGCCCAGTTTTACGTTCTAACCTACCCTCCTGGTCTGCTTCAGCATTTCCATCAGCCTTGGCATGGCGGTGTGCCCTCATGCAAAGGCTGTTGGTATTGTGTTGTGCTGTGCCCCTGGATGCCCCTGCACAGCTCATGCACCCGTGCCGTACCCCTTTGCCCTTTCCACTGCCTGATTTTCAGGGCTGACATGCATTGTGTAGTAGGTATGTACCTCCCCCTTCTTGCACCTGACATTTAGGCATTTCTGTCCCCCATGCAACTTACCCTGCACATGTGTTGTTTCCTGGTAGTCTGAGCTGTCCTGTCCTGCGATGCCAGTGACGATTTCCTCCGGGATGATGGTTGCAACCATCTCCTCCATCTCGTTCAGGTCCTCTTGCGGTGCAGGACTCCCACCTTTGGTCTGCAGGGCTGCCTTCCTGTTCCTTGCCATTTTTTCCTTTGTCCTGCGCTTGCAGTCATGCCAGCATTTCTTACACTCGGTGACAGTTCTCCTGACCTCTGCCACACTGTTAATCTTGTCCACAAATTGTTGCCAAATTGCCTCTCCTTCTAATTGGCACTTTAGAGGTGATGAATAATTGATGCTGGTGCTCCGCACCTCTCAGACCAGGATTTCATGCTCCTCTGCACTGAAGCGAGACTTCCTCTTCTTCTTGTCTCTCCCCTAGGTCTTGTCTGTGTCCTCCTGGCTGGTTCCTAGTTGATTGAGGTCTCCCTGGGGTCTCTCCTGGCTCCTGGGATCCATTCTGGGGCTCCTTGGCACTGTTTGCATTGCTTTTTGACACTATTGTGGTGAAAAATGGCCCATATCCTATTTCCGATGTTTTTCCATGTCGTAAACCGGATTAGAGTAATTTTTGCTGTGTTAACGTAATTTTGCCTTATGACAAAGGCGCAATGGTTAGCGTCAGGAAAAATGACTCTAACTTGTTCTTAGCGCCACCGTGCGTCAAAGTATAACTTTGAAGAGCAGGTGGCGTTAAGAAATGGCGTTAGCCAGCAGTAACATTTTTGACGCAAAACTGCAGCAAAAAGTATAAATCAGGGCCTAAAACTCTGCCTGCTGGGCCTTATGACAAGAACAAAAGCCAACACGTTCATTACCAAATTCCTAGATCTTGCTCTGGTCCCTGTCAAACGCCAAATAGGCCATGAACTAGGTCACAGCTTACCTGGTGCCTACATGGTGCGTATAGTTTGGCCCATTTTAAATACTTGTCCTCCCAACTATCTGCCTAGAGTTGAGGCCCTGATGGTTGTGGCGCCAAATGCATTAACGTTGTTCATCCCTTGCACATGGCACGCATTAGATGGGCTGAGAGAAGGCCCAACTTTTCTATCGGGAAACCCTACAGCCTACCTGGGTAGAATTCTGAGCTAGCAGGTAAGCCAACTGCCTCACCATCACACAGGAGATGATAGGATGATTATAGATCAGAACCGCTCCTCAGCCCTGCAACTCCTTTCACCAGTCCAGAGTACGCAGATTGGACTTGTTTTTATACTCGCTGATGATATTGCACTGTTCAGTCACACCAAGATTGGCCTTTAACGGCTGCTTAACCAACTTGCATCTTATACTCCTGTGAATCAATTGGAAGTTTATTTGCTTAAAACCAAAGTGGTCTCCTTTGGAATGAAAAAACATTCGGAATCTAGTTGGTATTATAAGAGCTGTAAACTCATTTCAGACCTGTCTTATAAATATTTTGGGGTGCACTTCGACTCTAGGGGCAACTTTGTTAAGCATAAGCAGGAGATTGAATTCAAAGCTGTGGCATTGCAGGCGGCCTTTTCTAAATTATTCAAAGTTTTAAAGGGGCTGAACTTTCTTTCCCCAATGTAAGTTACAAAAGCAGAGATTATCCCCTCACTGTCCTATGGTCAGGAAATGTTGTTGGGCAAAGGCTCCTGCCTTTTAAATAGGCTGGTAAATAAGATTTGGGCTTCCAGGTCAGCGTCAGTTGGTGCCGGCACTTTCTTGAAGTTCTGTTATAAGCTGCGTCGGGCTACGGATGGTTGTTTGGAGGCAGTTTTATGGCAAGAAATCAGTGAGTCAAAAACTAAGGGATCTTACTCTCACTTTTTGGTTGAATGTAAACGGCGACTGGAAGCCAACGACCTTTGGGCAAGCACCCCCCACCATTCCCTGTTTAAACTAGGTGAGAAAAAGATCTTACAACTATACTCGTATCAATTGGATCACTCCCTTCTTGCTAAACGCATGCATGCCTGGTTAGTAATTAAATCCTTTAAGTCAGGTATGCCACTTAGATATCTCTCCTGTTCTTATGGGTTCCAGTTGAAAGAGGCCTTTATGACCTTAAGGATGGGCGATTGGGGTTTTCTGAAACATCTACCCCTATGGCAGTTAACTTCCGGGAAAGGTGTGATGTGCAGAGGTTGTAGTAATGCGGACGAAACTACTGAACATGTGGTCTGTCTGTGTCCAGCTCTACTTAAGGAACGTAGATCTCTGCTTAAGAATAAATGGAATGAACTGGGAATTCGCTCCTTCCGACAGGCTATTATTCAGTCTCTGGACCCAGCAAATTTAATGCTAAATGTGTTATTAACTAAATTTATTTAAATCGCCCAAACTAAATTTAGGGGCACTGCAAGCAGTGGACAATTATGATTGGAGTTTTCTCCCACTCTTGCCTCATTGGCTGGCTATAGGTTAGGTTATTGAGCTCTAACGTCGTATGTAGGACTCCAACCACCATTAGTATTTAACTTAATGATTATTCAACATATTAAAGCACTTTAGGGCCTGTGTATTGTGAGCCCCTTTGTTTATTATGTACCATGTGGGGTCTTGGGCTATGGCGGTTTGGCTCAATTTTTATATCCAGCTATGGTTTTATACTATTAGGCAGGAACGCCTCTCTCTTATTATGGTATTTGTGTTTAAATCATGGAGTGTTTTTAGTATGAACTTATCTTTTGATTTTAATGTATTTCTGATTGTTTTTATTTTCTATTTTAATTGTATTGGATTTGATTATCTGTACAATAAATTATTCAATCATATTTTATCAATGGTTACCACAGAAAGCCATATATCATAGTATATATTTTTCTGTCCTAGTTTTTCTCCAGTAGGTAATATAACTTTTTATTTAAGTTTTTCTTCAAATAATGTTCAGTTACAAGAAAAGCGTTTCATCGCCTTAGTTGGCTGTAGTCACCGTTATTCCGCATATTGGGAAGAAGAGCCAGGAGTTGGTTCTGCTTTTTCAGATCTCCTACTGAATAGTCCTGGTTCCCCGCGCTCATAATATGTAGCAGCCATCGGCTCAGGTACATACCCTTAGTTCTTTTGAAAACAGAGTGGGGGATCCCTATTCCTACATTCACCTGGAATATATTCTACACATTTTTCCCAATGCTCAAACTCAGCTCTCATAACCCTTGATTTACTTAGAGCTGCAGTAGTGGTCGCTCGGTGCTGCACAAATTTATGCCACACGAGAACCCGGACAAACTGTTAGTAAATAACCCCCCTTTTCTTGTCAGCCTGTCCGCACTACAGAGGGGAAACATCGATGGTGGGAGGAAGCAGGGGAGAGGTCCTGCCACTTGCTAGGTTATGGACAAGTGCCAACCACGGGCTACACAAAAGGGGCACTGGAAGTACCCCGGTTGGCTAAAAAATCTCTTAGGAACTCAGTTTTAGGTGAATCAGCAACGGGCCGGCACAATAAATAGGGGACTGTCCGGTTTGTCTCGTGTCTCATCCCCTGTGTGGTTTAGAGTGCAGGGCCGGAGGGTTTCCGAATGGCAGAGCTACTGCAAGCTCAGCTGCTGGAAGACCATTAAACCGACCAAAAACTGGTGAGAACTGTGTCACAAGGGGTGGCACCCTAAAAGGTACGCCTTTCCAAAGTCACTCCTACCAGCTTTTTCTCCCGCCTGTGTCCACTATGCACAGCTTGACGATCCAGGACAGAAAAAAATGTTCAAATGTCCATCATGTATTTGAGAAAGCGCCTGGTGCACTGATACTCAAAGTACGTCCCGACTCCCGGGTGCCTCTTGCAGTCCTCCTGACCTTTACATGTGGCCCCCCTACTCCGTCCTCCCATCGGTAAACAAAACATAGGGTGCTGTTTATTTCACTGAGCACTAAAATTCAGAAAGTTGTTAAATACACAGGCAAGCATTTATTTACACGGGAACAGAACAAAGGAAAACAAACAAAGATGGTATCTTGCACCACTTACCCTTAGTAACACCTTCATTTTGAAAGACATCTTACAACAAATGTGTAACATTAGGATGAAGTATCTTCAAAATTAAAAAAAGCGTATTTCATTAGTAAGCAGAAGCGTTTCCCCTTATTACATTAGATTATATCAATGCATTGAGAATTATTTCTTACAAGTGATTGTTTTCAAACATGAATTTGGAATCATTCCTGTCTTCCACCACCCTGACATCAATGCCAATAGTGGAATAAGAGGCATGTCAGTAGTCATGTGCATCCTCTTGGCATCCGGTGTTGCTATCACACATGAACATAATAGTTTATTAAATCACATAGGAGAAGGTTTTGTACAGCATGTGATAACAAGGAAAAGGAGGCAAAGTGAAATAAAATAATTGTCTAGGATGACACAGTTTGGTCAAGTGGGGAATCCAGTATTGATCCCAGGTTTCCTGGTTTCACATTGTGCAAATCAGCCATTAGGTGGGTATGTCTTTCCCTTTCTAATTTTTACATCTAACTTTAATGCTTTGTCTTTAATTCTTAAACATGAGGTAAAAGAGTGGGTGGGGGAGAGGAGCTACTTAAATGGCTGGCTTGTTTTGGAATCAAGGGACCAAGAGAGTCTTGAGATGAGCCACAGACAGGATTGAGTCTTCAGTGGCTTATCCTCCACTATCACATAATGGAAAATAAGGGGACAAATAATTATTTGAACATTGGAACGTTGGCAGCTCCATTGAAAACAATGGAGTGCTCCGGGGGGCTGTAACTGGCCGGTAAAAGCCCGCAGCGCCAACATTCCAATGTTCGCTTTGTTCACAGCAACAGCTTTGAACAAAGCCTCACGAAGCCCGGGGGGATTTTAATCCCCTCGGGCTCCGTGAGGAATTTGTTATATTTAATAGAACATTCTGCCCTGAGTGCCAGAATGTTCTAATAGCCTTAGAACCCGCCGTAGCGGGCTCTACCGGCTATTAAATGCCCGCTCCCTTGTTAAAGGCCCTCGCCTTCGGCTCGGACCTTTAACATGGGAGCGGGCCTTTAATAGCCAGTAGAGCCCGCTACGGCGGGTTCTAAGGCTATAGAAAGGGCATGGTTTAACATCAAAGTACTTGGTGAAGCTGGACTACAAACACCACAGTGCAGGACTCCTTGTTTCAGGATTCATAACTTACTCATTACACCACATTTTAGTGACTGGACTTAGAGACTTGGTTTCCTCCGCCCCATGGGTAAACTCAAATGATTGTTGGGATATGGTCCTATTTTCTTATCACATACTCACTGCCAGTGTTTAGTTTGATTTAATTTTTTCATATCACTTTAAAAAACAGAGCAGAGAAATAGGTTGAGGAATTGATTACCCAAAAGCTTACACTTTGTCACTAGGAGCAGAAAAGATTAATTAAAAAACATGCCCTCTGGTTCCATAGTTTTCATCTTGCTCTTTACACTGCAACTGGGGTGTGAGAGGGTCTGATGGTGTGACTCAGGAGCATCTTTCACCAAAGAAATGACACTGTGCTTTGGGACTTGCTCATACTTTAAATACAGAGTTAACAGCCAGCATATTTTGGTAAAGTGGTAAAGCCAGTGTTAAATATCAAGGGGTATATATATACTCTGCTTGCGCCGAATGCGCATCAAATCTTTTGACGCACATTCGGCGCAAACCCTGGTACATATTTATAGTTTGACGCCCGACCCCGCAGATGCCAAAATCCCACCATGTGCGTCATTTTTTGGAAGGGGAACCTGCCTTGCGTTAATTATATGCAAGGTAGGCGTTCCCTTCCAAAAAATGTGCGCCTTATTTATACTCTGGCGTCATTTTGACACACAGCAGGGGGTGGGCCTTAAAAAACGGTGCACAGCCTGATGGGCGCCGTTTTTTAAGGCCTGGGTCAGGGCAGGCATTAAGGGACCTGTGGACTCGGAAGGAGTCCAGAGGTGCCCTCCTCTGCCCCCCTTGCCCCCCCCAGGAGGACACCCAAGGATGGAGGGACCCATTCCAGGTAAGTAAAGGTAAGTTCTGGTAAGTATTTTTTTTAAGTGGCATGGGGGGGCCTGATTTGGCCCCCCCTACATGCCACTATGCCCAATGACCATGCCCAGGGGACATAGGTCCCCTGGGCATGGTCATTGGGCAAGGGGGCATGACTCCTGCCTTTGCTATGACAGGAGTCATGTCAATGGAGGTTGGGAGTAAAAAGCAATGGCACAAGTCCGGTGTGAGGCTTGACTTTTGCCTCAGACCTGACTTGCACCATTTTTTGCCGCACAACCCCCATTTTCCCATACGCCGGCGCTGCCTGGTGTGAGTCTTTTTTTTTTACGCGTACAAGTCCGCAGCGCCAGCTAACGTCATTCCATAAATAAGGCGTTGGCGTAGTTGTGCGTCAAAAAGTATAAATATGGCCCAAGTCTTCTAATGCCATGGCTGAAACTTTCCTACTCTCCCATGTCTAGCGATGGAGGTTGGGTGTTTGAGTCTGCCCAACTCAGTGAATTGCACACCTTGTTTGGGCTGAGGGAGGTGGTTATTTGTCAAGGATTTTTAATAGCACTCAATACCTTAATTGAGCTTGTTTAAGCACTATTCAGGTATACAGATACACCACTAAAGGCATAAGGAGACTGTGAGGCCTAAGATTCAATTTCATTCCAAATTCAATAATCATGTTGCTTACTTTGTACACTTGAACAGCCCAAGGTCGTGATGGCATGCAGAGAAGGCTTACCTCTGGGCGTGGTAGATGGATAATGACTGAGATGCAACATAACATAGTATTGTCAAATCTATGACTCTTCTGGAGACTAGGGGCGTAAGTTAGAGATCAGTATTAAATGAAACCCTCAAAATAACTCCACACCTCAAAGTCCACACCATATAAATTCTTCGCCCGCCTATGCCCACCTTACCCCTCCTGACATCCACACTGCTGACGTCAATGCAGCCCTCGGTCACACCACGGATCATACTTTTTGGCCCTTGGGAAAATGTTTGTGAGTGCCCATGTCCCAGTGCATTTTGATATTGTTTTATTATTTACCAAGGACACATCAACATGATGGGAAACTCTAGGTATGGGTGGGAGGCCAGCCATGGCTGGGCCATTGGAGGCAAACATGACAGCTGGCTCTACATATATAACCCGATAATCTCTTCCAAGATCAGCAAATTACAATCTGTGAAGGGGTGCAGGGTCTAATTGGGAACTAAAGTATGCCTGGGAAATAGCAAAAACAAACCCACATTTGCAAATCACAATATTTTGCTCACCTTACCTGGTTAGTATAGAGGAAGGGCAAGTGAGGTTAACTATGTGTCCACAGAGGATACACGGCAGATTGAACGTGTGTGTAGAGTATGTCTGAGAATGTACAGCACATGCTTTGCATGCGGTGGGTGTGCAGCACATAAGTGAGGGAACAGAGAGTGAATTACATTACTGATATGGGTCTAAAAACTAAGCCAGTGTGGACTAATACAGTATCTGTTGACAAAATATGATTAAATGTAACTTCATGCAGACTGTGTAGCTGGAATGAGTGAACCGATACAGTATTTAACTTATATAGAACATATGTAATGGTTCATTCCCAATAACCAATAATAATTTCTCACGATCCCCGGAGAACTCTCAGCTCCTTTCAAGGTAGCATACTTCAGCAGACAATAGAACTGCCACTAACGTTAACTTGGACCAATTACACAAGCTTGTACAAAGGCAACAATACACATACATACTACCATTCCCACTAGCCTTCTTCCTGTGTCCCTATCTGCCAAAAAGTGCTTAGTCTTCAGAAGTTTTAATAAGAATCTTCTTCCCACATTACTAGCCTGATTTGAAATCACCATTGATTTCTATTGATTTCTCTTCAAGTTTGTGGTAGGACACACTTCCATCACACCCTGACTCAATCAGCTTTCCACCTGTCACTAGCTTCCTGCTGGAGCCGAACGGACTGGAGGAAGTTTAGGAGGAAGAAGGACAAGTGACTGATTCTGTATGCCAGGGTTTTGTTGCCTATCCTTACTACTGTCATCGCCCGAGATTAAGCCTAATCTGAGCCAGAAGTGGGGACTAATAGGGTGCTAAAAATGTAATGTAATGTAAAACACGTTTATAGAGTGCACTGATATCAAAAAGGTGTTTGGTCTACCAAGAACTGCGGAATGAGATCAAATACAGCTAACGTAAGAACAGACAGGTTTTCTGAGCTTTCCAAAAAGACAACAGATGATTAATGGAACAAACAAGGGGAGAGGGAGAGAGGGAGAGAGGATGATATACAAGGCCGGCAGACTCTATAAACAACCAGAAGATGTGCTTCCATGGATATGAGGTTTCAAGCAGGACAGTAATGCTAGAATTTATTCCACAAATACTTTGGTTAAACGTTATGACAGGCTTGAAAAATTATATACATGTCTTTGAAGATGATGCATTTGGAAACAGGCAATCCGTGCGAAGCCCTCAGAGCAGGGATGCAGAGGGGCAACTAAGGCAATGCAATGCAGTGCTGCAGCCTTATTGTTAACACGCTGGATATGGTCCAGAATGGATACAGGAGTTACAAGTGCTAAAGAATTACAATAGTTCAGGCAACTTAGAACGGTAGCTTGCACCACCAAGGACGGGTGTGATCAGGTAGGTAAGATAAAATCTTGCAGAGCGATTTCAACAAGAAAAAGCCGGTGGAAGATAGTTTGTTGACTTGATTAACCAAAGAAAGGTCCTGTTTGAACTGAAATCCAACAATACGGACAGAAGAAATCTGAGTAGGGGGAGTCCTCATTGAGTTGGCCAGAAACTTGTAGGAAGATCGATAGGAGAGTTGTGTTTAGACACCACTAGAACTTCGATCTTGTCTGTAAGAGAGTTGGTGCTCATCCAATCTCCAACAGCCCACTTACGATAATTAGAAGGGGCAACTGCATACTGCAAATGGTCATTCAATGATATCAAAGTAAGTGTGTCCTCAGCAAAGCACTTAAATGTCAAACTAAAGGAATGAATGAGTGGGGATTGCTCTATAGCTATTTTAGCCATGTTTTTAGGTATGTTATTTTAGCAAACTATGCCTGACGTTGTGCACTTTGGCCCAGTTACATTTTATTCAGCATCGCTTTGATTTTCTAGCATTAGCCACATTTGCGGTGTTGTTTTATTTTCTCTATCTAGTTGATCTTTCACCTAAGAAAGCATCACGTTCTTAGCAGGACATTCATTTCACTTTGTGCTTTCCTCAAGGCTGCGGTCAGATAGGGTTGCCGGCAAAAGTGGTACGCTGTGCCTCCGACATTCAAAGAAACATACATATCTTTACGTGGGGACCTTTTCTTAGAACATCAGTTGTTTTATTATAAAACCTTTTCTTCGTCCCATATACGTTAGAGGGAGATTCTAGCCAGATGACCACAACTGCATGCATTTTTATACTCTGTTTGCACCAAATTAGCGTCATTGTTTTGGACTCTAATTCAGTGAAAAACAAACTCCATATTTATACTATGGCTCTAGACCCGTCTAGCACCAAATGTATGGAGTAAAATCATTTTTTGGACATGGAAACCTACCTTGCCTTAATGAGAAGTAGGCAAGGTAGGTAGAAGTAGTGCAAAAAATGACTCTAATGCCTTAATGCCATATTTATACTCCCCTTGCAAAAATGATGCATGGGTGGGAGGAGGGGTCAAAAAATGGTGCAAAGCTTGCTTTGCCCATTTTTTAACACATGGGTCAGGGCAGGCATTAGGGGACCTGTGGGCCTATTTCCATGGTAGAACACCATTGAATAAGCCCACAGGTGCCCCCCCAGGCCCCTGGGACACCACCACCCACACCAAAGGGACAGCGGAGGGTGAGGGACCCCATCCCAGGTAAGTACAAGTAAGTACAGGTAGGTATTTAATTTTATTATTGCCATAGTGGGCCCTGAAATGGGCCACCATACATGCCACAGGGTGCAATGGCCATGCCCAGGGGACCCTTGTCCCCTGTGCTGGCCATTGGGGTGGTGGGCATGACTCCTGCCTTTTCTAAGGCAGGAGTCATGTGTCATAGTAGGTTTAGTGCCATAAAATGACGCTAATCTGGTTAGTCATTTTTTTTTACTCTAACCTGCCTAACGTCATTTTTTGGTGCAAAATCCCTTTCTTCCATACCGCCAGCTCCACCCGACTAACGTCATATTTTTTTACGCTAGCCTACCCTTTGCGCCGGCTTGCACCATTCCATAAATATGGTGCCCGGCTGGTGCTAAACTTTTTGGTGCAAAACTGCGTTAATGCAGTTTTGCATCAAAAAGTATAAATCAGGGCCTTAGAGAACTATGCCGGAACGCACTGGGTCTGGGGATTTGGCTCTCAACAGCTGTAGGATGGGTGTCAAAATGTAATTTGTGGTTTTTGGTTCGTCCATCTGCGACGTTTCCAAGTCTGATAATTTGGTCATGGATATGGTTAATAGGTATTATTTGAGACAATAGGTGGGCTCAGCACTGTAGAGGTCTGTAGAACTGTACAAATACGGTTGGTATTTCATCAAATTAGTAGTAAAACTTCCCCTTGCCATCTCTAATTTGGTATATGTGTCTAGATCCCGCTTTCCACAATTCCACAGTACCTTGTTTTAAAAAAAAAATACAGCCTCAACTCTTCCACTAAGGAATCCCTAACCTCATGGTTTCTCAGCCACCAAAAGCTCATCCACCATCTCTTTGGAGCAAGTGGTGGTTTGAAATAAAACTGAAGCTCTAGGAGTCTATGGTCAGGGAGACCACTAGTGTGCACAGATATGGACTTAATCTGATTCAAGTTAGAAATAGGTGAGCAGACATTTAATAACATTGTTGTACAGGGCCATACGGGCTGATTGGGAGGGGTCTCCACCTTCAGCAAGTAGGATTTGGGACGCAGTTCTTGAGACTCCACTGGATGAAGTGGATTCGATGGGCATTAGTGACCTTCTCCGATCAGTCTCCTGCAACGCCTGCTTCAAACTGGTACACTGCAATTTCCTGCACAGGACCTATCTCACCCGTAAAGACCTTAACCGCATGTCCCTAGTCTGGGCAGACGGTTGCACACAATGCGGTGTTGGAGGGGCCTACTTCCTGCTTCTGGCGTGGCAATGCTGGGTGGTACACAGCTTCTGGTCACAGATGGTAGCAGACATCAAGAGGGCCATGCAACTGAACGCTGTACACACACCTCAGCACTACCTACTAGGTAACATCAAGGGGTAAAAAAAGGCCTTCAAATTCTTACAATTGACGTTAGTATTGGCCAGACACAGGATTGCAATCAATTGGATTTGAAAAGGGTCACCAATATAAAACACTGGTATAGAGACATTACAGGAGTGGATGCTGGCAGAGGAAGGCCACATGAAACTCTGTCGGCGGGATTAAGGGCTGGCTAGCTGGGGATCTCTCAAACTGGAATAACCTCATTGATACGCTCTTAGACTCAGATACTGACTAAGAAGAAATGGACTGTGATAGCTCAGATGACCATATGGGTGGCAGCACAGATTCGGAAGGGGGAGGGAATTGTGCACAATGGAATAAATATAAGTAACCTGTCAACATAGGGTGATATGTGGCGCCTCACCTGGCTTTTGTACAATCTTCAGTGTGATGGATGGATGCGAATGCGCTTTCTCTGTTTGAACTCAACATGCCATGTAACTCTGCTCACCTATAACTGCTATATTGTGTTTTAAAAACTGAAAAATAAAGGTTTGAAAAAAGTTAGAAATAGGTATAAAGAAACAATTGATTCAGGAAAAGGACCAATGGGCCATGGAGAAAAAGGTGCACCTCTGCTCTGGCGGATGATAGTCCTGCGGATAATAGTGCTGCCATGTCATATAGTCCTATGGATTTAGTAAAATCTGCTAATGGAGTGATTTGAGAGATCGCTGCCAAATGTGGGTCTGAACGATCACAGGTAGAATCCATCAGCCTATTAAAATCGTCCTCCACTATTGTAAGTCCAGGCGGTCCCTCCAGTACGATGGATCTGATTGTATACAAACAATATTTGGACACTGGTAGCAGTCCATAAACCATACAGGACTGGTATGGTCATATAGCATACCCGCCATCATGCCATACCTACCTCCCGCTTCCTTCCATGTGCATGCCACTACAAACGTCAAGTGCTTATTTATCACTATAGCTACCCCATGTGACCCTCACCCAAACCCAGAGTGAGCCGTTTGAAAGGAGCCATATCTGTAAAGGGATGGACAATAGTCATCTATCGAGTAAGTCTCCTGCAGCAAGATTATATCAACCCCATATTGTTTAGCGGTGCTTAAAATGGATCCTCCTTTTACCTTATTAAGGACTCTGTTAACATTCCAGGAAACGCATTTCACAGGAGTTAGAGATCACATGTGTAGTCGTCTGTGATAGAATCTTTAGGAGTAAGAAACCATACCTGCATAAACATATTTCCAACCTTTGTGTTTAAACTGTAATAACAACTCAGTAAGCCGTACAAAAATCTCCCCTACCAATCCATACTTCGAACCCTGAAGCATCTGCCGCTAATGCCAGCTAGAATACCAAACTAAATTGATGGGGGGAAGTGGGAAAGAAAAGCCTCTTTCTTCAGATCTGCTCCCCTAACATACCCACCCTCCCATTTCCCTCCAGCTAAACTACTCAAAGAAAATCCCTCTTTTTTTGTGACACCGGAAGAAGACAATGATGTGTAAGAGAGGGGCTCCCCATCCTCCTGTAGGCTCATAAAGGTGGGCAACATGCACTTTCTACAACCAGTGCCCATTAAGGTGGTGGGACCACCATCCTCACACCCCAAAGTCCGCAGGAGGAGTTTAGTCCATTGTTGCGCTCTTTGCTGCACTAGCCGAGTGTGCATTTTTTCTTCAGTAATGTGTATTTTTTTTTACCAGAATTTAGTCTTTCTTAGGAGTCATCTCCCATGTTGTTTATGTCCTCCTCAGACTCCAGTGTCGTCATTCTTTCTGTGATGTGACATTGTGAACGGGTTACACCTCTGCATGGTCTCCCTTGCTCTTTTGGACTTAAGTTTGTTTCCCTTCTGCAATCACTTCGGTGTCCCAGAGGGTGCGGGAGGGGAGAATGGGTATCCCAGACCTCGGTCTCTCATCCACCCTTTCTCCTCATCTATCTTTCATAAGGGTACTGGACTGAGGTGCAGGGCCCCTGTGAACTTGTCTAAAGTATCTGAGGAGGTATATCCCAACAACCACAAAATACTCTGTATCCTTGCTCCTGGATTGAAGTCCAGGTTATTTCAATGACCTCAATTTTTTGCCCCTAATGTGACCCTCACACACCCTATTGGTCTCATGCTTCATCTTCCTATTAGACTGCACCAGCCAGTCTAATGATCAAAGAAATTACAAAGTCCTAACAGCAAACCCAACAAACAAATCTAGAAGTCCAAATTTAGAGAATAGACAACCGGTGCATGAACTGGAGTGGATTACCGAAAACGAGACAGATTTTCTGGTAACTGAAAATACACAAGTGCTATATCTGTACACACTGCCCAAAAATAACAAACAGTGAGATTCAGCCCTGGGTTGTTCCATTGCATCCGGGATAGGCTCGTTCCTGGAACCTTTATCAACTTTCAATGATTGATTCCTATGTCCACTAGTAAAGGAAATGCCTTACTATATATAGTGACACAAAACATATGTTGAACAGTTTACTGGCAAAAGATGTCAATCCTGAAATAGAATACATGATAGGGCTTGAAGTGGAGGCACTATATACAAATATTCCACACTGCGAAAGTATAAAGACCATTGAAGACGCTTTACAACTCAAACACCCTCCCCTCCACCAATTGAATTCTTCATGGTGTTTGCAACACTCACACTGAAAAAAACTACTTTGAGTTTGAGGGCAGAATTTACAAACAGGAGCATCGGACTTCGATTGGCAGTACTTTTACCCAGTCTCGTGTTTTTATATATACACCAATTTGAATAGAAGTACACATGGGCAAACAATTGCTAGCAGGACCTCGTAAAAGTGAGGCATTGGTATATCAATGGTGTGTTTATCATATGGAGTGGTTCATAAGAACTAATAGGGGGGTTCTTCAACTGGATCAACAAACAAAATGTCTACTTAAAATTCACCTTTACAATAAATAATCATGGCCTACCTTTTCTTGATTTAGGGCCTGACTACGATCTTGGCGGATGGAATACTCCGTCAGAAACGTGACAGATATTCTGTCCACCGTATTACGATCTCTGTAGGATACAAAGGGATTGCAATATGCTGAATGGGATATCCGTTACGTTTGTGACGGAGTAACCCCGTCTGCAGAGATCGTAATCAGTCCCTTGTTCATTAGGGCAGAGGAGGGAACATCAACAACTAAGGTGTAGTCTAAGTCCATTGACAAAAACAGCCTACTCCACTTTAACAGTGCTCAGCCTCACACACTTAGGGAACATTTACAAGTAGGTCAATTGTTGTGGATTAGGCGCAAACGCTCCGACCTCACTGACTATAGTGTCAAGGCTAAGACACTTAGGGCCTGATTTAGATGTTGGTGGAGGGGAATACTCCATCACAAGCGTGACAGATATTCTGTCTGCTGTATTACTATCCCATTTTATTAAAATAAAATAGTTACTACTAATCAACTTCCCCTGTTTTTGCCATATATTCTTATTCAGAGCAGACCTAGGTGGGTCGCTAGTATAAGGTTGAGGGTAGCCAGGGGTTGTGTTTTTTGTATTTTGTTTTTTTGTTCATGGCCCAGGGCCCTTGTTCTTAGCAGGGAATCCCTTTTTTAATATAATCCAGGTGAACCATCCAGTCATGTTGGAGTAGAGAATCCTTGAGGTGAAGTATAGTTTCCATTTTAAAGTGACAATAAACAACAAAATGATTGAAATGTTTGAGGATGGTGACTGGCCTATTCTTGTTTTTCTTGTGAACTAGAAAGATAGAACTGAGGAAACCAGAGTGGTCGGGATGGTATAAGCATATTGCTTCCTTTTGAAGAAGAAACTCAATCTCTAGAGAAATAAGGGAGGGCATTTCTGTGGAGAACTGAGGAGGATGAGGGAAAACAAATTGAAAAGGTTCTGAGTAAAGCTCTATACCATAGCCTTGGACAGTGTTTAGCACCCATGAGTCTGTGGTTATGGAACACTACTTTGGTAGAAACAGATGAAGACGACTCCCTACAGGGGGATGTCCAGAATGTAGACTTACCTATGTGAGAGGTGTATCTGGAGCTCTTGTTTCCTCTGTTTCTAAAACCTCAGCTTCTTTGGGGATAAAACTGGAGTCTGTATTCTTGATAGGAATAGTTGAAGGAACCTCTGGACCCCTGATTGTTGTAATAGCCGCTGGCAAAGTGGTTCCTACCTCTGCTGGCCCTGAGGAAAACCTGCTGAGAAAACATTTTCTTTAAAGATTGTTGGGCCTTGTCCAAGGAAGCGAAGGAGGAAACTTACTTGCTGAGTTCTTTATGAACAAATCCACCCAAAAAAGACCCTCTGCCTTTATGACTGGATCGACCACTGCCAGGTTGACCAATTTATAGTCTAGCTTTAATAGAAGGCTTTTTCTTCGTTCATGTGTAAGTGTGGAATTCTCATTTCAGAGAAGACAGAATGTACGTTGAACCCATAAAGAAAGCTCTTCTGAATTAATCGGAGTATTGTCCAGTCGTGCCCCTTCTGCCAGATCAAAAATACGGGTCAAGGGACACAACATCTAATAATTTGTCTTGGCACCTGGACCATGCATTATCAACCCTTTTGCAAGGTCCTGGCCATAATTTGGAAATGAAAGTTAGTAGAGATGGGTCAATTGCCGGGGTCACTGAGGAACATAATCTGGATCCTACATATTTTGCCACTTGCTTCGCTGGGAACCAATCAGTAGAATTAGGGTGATGTATACTGTTAGGGTCAAACATAGGAACCCCCTTTGAATCTGTGACCAACTTAGGTTTGGAGGACTCTGGGGAAGCAATCTTTGGAATTTTGTGAGAAGGTGGGGCAAAAGGGTCAGCATCTCCATGACCATCTTTGTCAACATCACCCATGTCATCATTAGTGTCAGTGATGTGGGAAATTAAAATTGGGGAGAGAATGTGCTTAGATTTTTCTTTGCACTTAATAAAAGACAATTTGTCGAGTTTGTCATGTTTTTTCCCCCTCTTTGCAGGAGGCCTATGAAGAACCTCGTCCTCTGCCCTGCGTGAGGAAACATCACCTGCCAATAGTGCCATCTTAATGGATTTTTTGAGAGGACCATGAGTAACAGGAGTCAATAAAGGGCACTTTCTGCTATCCACCGCAGAATGGGCCAAAATCGTCTAAGACATGATGTTAATAACAGAATTCTCCACAATGTTTGTAATTTTATCCATAGAGGAAGAAATTGCCTGTTCCACAGATGCCTGAATTAATTAATTCAGATTATCTTTCAATGAGTCCACCTCATCAATAATATCTTGCCTCAAAGGAGAGCTATCAATCTCAATAATGCCCAACATGTAAAGGATTAGCAAAATTCAAAAGATAAATAAGATTTAAATAAATGAAAGAGTCCACAACAAACAGAATTATGAAAATGAGGGGTTACATGTTTTTTGATAAAGTGTGCAGGCTCAGCAAACTCCACCTATGGGTGGGTCTAGCTGAGTGAAGTCTGAGGAGATGGTCAGAGGCTGGAACTTAGGCCGCACCCCAAGGGAGGAGCAAGCACTCGGAGCCTGAAGCGAGATAGAAGGAGAACTCGCTGTCTTCGGGCAAACTCTACAAAATATTTATCCCCGGGGAGGCAGGAACAGAATAATGGTGAGCAAGAGCAAGAACGAAGAAGATGATGCTTCTCAGGGCCGCAGGCAAAATAGCTACCGCAGTCCGAGAATACGTTGGTGCACAAGGAATAAAGAGCTTGTGCAGTGCAGCAACGTGCCAACTAGGCTGACAGAAGGGTAAATATTGAAGCGAAAACACAGTAAATGCTATAGAATGTCATATAACATTATAACGGTATAATATGAGAATTACAGAGAGGTGAGAATACTTATCTTGACTGCGAGCAAGCAAGAAAAGAGGGCTGTTCGCAGTCAAGCTAGATATTATAGTGTTAGTGATGTTATGATTTGTGGTTGGTTATGTACTACATCTTCAATTCCATTTGCTGCTTTCCCTTGCCCGATGGGATTTGTAGTTCTTATGTGCTATTTTGACTGCTGCTAATACATTTTCGGCAAGCATTGAAAGCATAATAGGAGCCTCCGGTCTTGAAATCAAATTCAGGACGTGTCCCCACATGACAATGTGAACTATTTATGTTTTTGATCTTCATGTATAGTAACTGACAAGAGAAAAAGGTCTCTTTGATCCTCCACCCGCGAACCATCCATGCAACTAAGCGGGTCATCAAGAAAAGTACCAGACTTCATTATTTGGTAATTTTCGGATCAAGGATTCTTGATTTAACTGCATGCACAGTGGAGGTAAGGAGTACTATATCTTCCATGATGTCATGTCAGACGACAACAACCGCAGGGAATGGTTACTACGTAGTGTGCATTATCTTTGAGCTGAGCACCATATGTAAGTGGTAACACACATGTTTTGAGACCTTTAAGGAATTCAAGAGCTAAGTTAGGACTGGACATGCATACTACATTGAATGGGGAAATTACATTCTCATTATCAAGAAGATGTCTAACGTACATACAATATTGACAAGCATACAATAGTGAATGGAGAAACTATATTTCCTATAATCCACAAGCCCACTAATGAGGACAGTGACCTTACGTGGGCACATGCATGTGTACATGGTGTAGGAAAGTACCCTATTTTTGGCATGGTTACCCTCACTTTTTGCCTGCTGTCAGTGTCTTTTGACTGTGTTCACTGGTGATCCTGTTAACGAGGACCCCAGTGACTGTGCTCTCTCTCTCTCTAAACTTAGTTGATCAGGACTCAGCACACCCCACTATTGACATACTGGTGCCCCCATATAAGCCCCTAGTATATGGGGCACGAGGGGTTCCTCATGGGCTGCAGCATCTATTATGCCACCCATGAGATCCCATGCAAAATGTGTCTGCAGGCCTGCCATTGCAGCCTGCGTGAAAAGGTGCATGCACCCTTTCACTACAGGTCACTGCACCAGATCACTGTAAGTCACCCCTATGGCAGGCCCTGCTGGCCCAGAGGACAGGGTGCAGGTACCGGTGTGTGAGGGCACCCCCTGCATGAGCAGAGGTGCCCCTATGAACTCCAGCTAGACACAACTACACACACACCACAAACACCCATTCATCTGTAACGCACCCCACACCCCACCAAATTACTCAACACCCACTGCACCACACACACCACACAACACCCATGTCCCCACAAAGGCACTCCTGTTTCACTGATGAGTAGTTGCAGGTCATGGTGGAGGAAATAGTCAGGGTAGAGCCAGAGCTGTTTGGAGCACAGGTACAGCAAATCTCCATTGCAAAGAAGATCGAGCTATGGCGGGAAATTGTAGCCGGGTGAACACTGTGGGACAGCATCCATGAACAAGGGACGATATTAGAAAGAGGTGAAATGGCCTACGGGGGAAGGTACGTTCCTGGCAGCAAGGCACCAGCTCGCTATCCAGAGTATTGGCGATGGACTCCCAACTCCTCCCCCACAGCTGACAGCATGGGAGGAGCAAGTCTTGGCAATACTGCATCCTGAGGGACTCACTGGAGTTGCCGGAGGACTGGACACTGGTGAGTCAATATTTACTACCTATTCCCCCCATACCTGCATGCTACCACCAGCCCTCACCCTGACACCCATCACTCCATCACACACAGTGCACCAACACAAACAACAATCCTAAATGCCAAGGCCTGCATGCCAGACCCACTGCATGCACATCCCTCACCGGCCCGGCATGTACACCCACCACCAATGTATGCACAGCATGGAGAACGAACAATCCCACAATACATCACCATACACAAAAAAAAGGTGGCAGGGAGACAGCAACAATATAGGGGAAGCTAGGGATGCAGAAAATGTCACAGACATGTAGCATAATACACCCGTTACATCCCCACAGGTGCCCCAGCCAATCTCAGCAGTGAGGAGGTGTCACTGCTACTCAGTCCCCCACCAGAAGGTGCCCCAGTGATGACAGCATCTCTTGACTACTAGTGCTGGATGAACTCCCTGGCCCATCAGGGACCACTGGTCAGTTGGATACCCCAGCCCACATCCAGTCCAGCACAGAGCCTCCCCCATCAGGATCCAACACCAGAGCAGCCACCCAACGTCCCCAGGACACGCCAATCAGCAGTGTGCCCATCTGTACAGGGACCCCAGTCCACACATCACAGGCAGGACAATCAGGGTTCTGGTGTCAGTGGCAGTGGGTACACCGTTCAGGGGACACAGGCACAGGGGGACAGGGACACACGGGGGACAGCTGTGCGCCAGGGGGAGGACAGGCCCAGAGAACCGACTGCCCAGGAGGCACTTACCAATGTCCTGGGGGCTTACCAACAATCCCAGGACAAGATGGGTCACATGTTAAACATCATGCAGGAGAACCAGCAGCTGCAGGAAGAACACCACTAGGAGATCAGGAACGAATTGCAGGCCATCAACACCACCATGGTCTCCATAGCAGGAGTGCTGGGTGATTTGGCCAACATCATGAGGGACTACACAGCACCCCAACAGGCCCCTACCACTAGCCAGTCAACTGAACAGCCCTCCACATCTGCTGCAGCCAGTGGACAGGAGGCCCTGCCACAGGACCCACAGGCCACCAGCACCCCTTCCCCTGCGGAAGGTGAACCATCCCGCAAATGTTCTCTGCGATCCAGACAGACACCAGAGACACTTGCCAAGACCAAGACCACCGCCAGAAAATGAGACCCTCCTGAATGTCCCCCTTGTGTTCCACTCTGTCACCGTGTTCACTTTGAACTGCCATTGCTCCTCTTCCTATGGCACCTTGGACACTGGACCTGTGCTACAAACAGATGTGACCAAAATCCTGGAATTTCCTCTACCATCACCCCGTTACATTGCACTATTTATTCCAAAATGTCACTTCAATAAACACCCTTGGACACAACTTGAGAGATAGTGCTTTATCTGAAAAAAGGTGCAAAGTGTTGAACTGTTTCATCTTGTGCAATTGTCCTGAACTTTGTGATTCCATCCAAAAACTGGCCTGCAGCAGTTTTTAGTCATCACATCAGTACACAGTTGTCACCACAGCAACATCTGCATAGGTGACAGTCAGTTGGGATGCTAAGGAAGTGACTGCCATCATGCAAGAGCCGCACAGAACACACAGAAAAAGAATTATCAAAGGAAGGGTCAGTTCCACTGTCTTACCTGTATGTCATTGGAAGTACTGCCATATAACTGATGTCCTGTTGTCCACATCCTCATCCACTGCCTCCTCATCCTCACTGTCCTCAGGGTCCATTGCTGGCACAGGAGCATTTTCACCCTCCTCCTCCTGCAGATGGGACACATGTCATCTAAGAGCCAGGTTGTGCAACATGCAGCACACAACAACTATCTGGCAGACCTTCTCAGGGGAGTAGCAGAGGGATCCGCCTGTCAAATGGAGGCATCTGAACCTGGCCTTCAGGAGACTGAAAGTCCTCTCAATTATTCTCCTGGATCACCCATGAGCATCATTATACCTATTCTCAGCCCCTGTCCTCGGATTCCTTACAGGGGTCAAGAGCCAGGACAGGTTTGGGTAGCTAGAGTCACCTGCAAGAAGTGAGGGACAAACATTAGCCTTGCACAATGGCATGGGGGATGATTCCTGAAGGCATACACTGACATGCATTGGGTGGGGACTCAGGCTCACCTATAAGCCACACACTGTGCCTCTGTAGTTGTGCCATCACATGTGGGATGCTGCTGTTCCTCAAGACGAAGGCATCATACACTGACCCAGGATACTTGGCAGTGACGTGGGAGATGTACTGGTCAGCCAGGCACACCATTGGCACACTGAGTGAGTGGAAACTTCAGATTCCTGAACACCGGTTCATTTGCCCAGTGAGGGTACACATGTTATATGTGTTCCATTAATGGCCCCAATAACATTTGGAATATGTTCCATTGCATAGAAACCAGCCAAGTCATCCACTTCGGGGAAAGTGATATAACTGTACATGTGTTTCAGCAAGGCAGACAAAACCCTTGCCAGCACTATTGAGAGCATTGGCTGTGAAATACCTGCAGCCAAGCACACTGTCACTTGGAAAGAGCCAGTTGCCAGGAAATGGAGCACTGATAGGACCTGCTCAAGAGGGGGAATCCCAGTGGGTTGACGGGTAGCAGATATCAGATCAGGCTACAATTGTGCACACAGCTATGTGATTGTCACCCTGTCCAGTCTATAGGTTAGTATTATGTGCCTGTCCTCCAATGTAGCCAAGTCCACAAAGGGTCTGAACATGGGGGCTTGCCTCCTCCTTCTCCTATTCCTCCACAGTGGTAGGTACCTAAGGGACACAAGTGTGAGAAGAGAATGACAAACTGAACAATGGAACCACTACTTCAGTGTACATTGACCATGTATGTTACTGGACTATGTAAATGGCAATGCATGCACAATTGACAGCAATGACGCAATTTTCTATTTAAGAATGTGTCCCAGCACCATAAAATGGCAACCGCCCGTCCTGTATGTAGGGACAGGTAGAAGTGATGTAACTCTGCCGGTGTTGGGCGACATGGCGGAAGGTAGTCTTGCACCGCCGTGCTATTCCTCATTGGTTAAAATGGGGCTCTATGGAGTACAGTGTCCAATGAGGATCACCGGCAGCGGTGATGGTGTACACTGCTGCGGACGTGACTGCCTATTTCTGACTATAACCTCACTTGATTCCTGACTTTCCACGGGACAACAACTGCACTGCATGTGCTGCTGTGACCTGTGTCTGGAACCTGCCATGGCCCCTGTGACAGGGAAAGGGCCCCTGCCTTTCAATTTGTAGGAGCTAGAGCACTTTGTGGATGGGGTCCTGTCCTTGTATGGACAGCTGTATGGGCCTGCAGACCAACATGTAAGTACACCATGGGGATGGTGCATGCAACAACATTGCATGGAGATGTGTGTGTGTGCTGGCATTGTGTAATTTGGGTGGGTGGTATGGCTGGTGGTAGTGTACATGCAGAGCTCTGGGTGATGTGTGTGCCTGAGTGAATAGAGTGGGGTGGCGTGTAGTAACGTGGCATGGAATGGGGTGACGTGGAGTAGCACAGAGTGGTGTGAAGTGGCATGGCATAGAGTGGAGTGGCATAGAGTAGCATGGCAGAGTGCTGTAGAGTGGTACTATGTGAAGTGGCATAGAATGGCATAGAGTCAAGTGGTATGGAGTAGCACAGAGTACAGAGGAGTGGGGTAAAGCAATGTAGGGTTGAGTCACATAGAATAGAGCTGAATGGAGTGGTGAGCAGTACAATGGAGTGGTGTAGAGTAATGTACGGTTGAGTATCGTAGGGTAGGGTGTCACAGAGTAGAGTGGTGTGGAGTGTCATAGAGTGGAGGGGCACAGAGTGGAGTGGCATAGAGTCTTACAGTTCTGAGTGTAAGTAACTAAAGTGTCAACAGAGACAGCAGATACGGTGAAAGCAACATAAGATGCTGAATGCCTATTTTTAATGTAGGCAAGCACATTGCATGTTTGGGAATAATACCGAAATGCTTAAAAACTAAAAAAAGAAGTTTGTTACAGAAAGGCGAGAAAGAACACATATACTTGGTCCATGCTCCAGGGAGGAGCTAACACCAGAAAGGAATGGAAGCCTATGGGAGCTAAGCAATCAACAGACGGCATATGAGAGTGACATTTAAAACAACTAATGGTAGGCTGTGGGCGGGGTGTACACCCACTGAATTGTAAACAATATGTATCAAAGCACAGCGCAGGTTCTGTGTAGGCAAGGCCTGAAAATGAGGTCAAAACAATATCCTGCTTAGTGGGTGGGTCCAGTGCCAACCGATGCAGTTAAGACCAGAGAGAGGAGACCCAAAGTGCCTGCCGAGTAATCAGACAAACCTGTTCAAACATTAATATATCTTAATGCCAAAAAAACATAAAATGGCTGAGAACAAAAAGATGCCAAAAATCAGCTTGAACATTTCCAAAACTGGGGCAAAGGGTCCGAGGTCGATACCAAAGTAAGCACCCCCACAAGAATAATGGTAGAAGATGGTAAAACCCATTAACTCGGCATCTGAAAACTGATTCATTTCCAGCTCAGTTAGTTTATTAAAATCTTTGAACACAATACAGAGTGTGCCACCGTGCCTATTAAGAGATGGAACATGGATGTTATGTTGCTGAATAAACGGAGAGACTCCAAGTAGATCAAAATAGATGAAGATTTATTTCATTAAAGAAACCTGAACTCCGTGTCTGCATACAGCGCTCCAGACCCAGTGTAACTGGTTTTCTATGACTCCCAACTCTATTGTTTTCAACTCCTTCAATTTCTCTCAACAACACACTCACTACTGGAAATTAAGAATCATTAGACACCTGTAACCCTTGACTTCCTTCTCCTGTACCCAAATTAATGTTCCCTCCTACTCCTGACATCACTTCAGAAATCATAGGCACTCAGCCACTCCTTTCATTCCCATCACCACTTCCCAGTTCCTCATGCTGTCATTGGATGAAGAGTCTCCACAACCACTTATGTCCCCATCCTGCTCACTTCGCAATTGGGCCAAACTTCTTTTGTACCATCATTTCCCATTTTCCACATGCACTGAATGTTTGGCTATTTGTATAATAGTTGTTTGGGGGTAAAATGTGGATCCAGCCTTATCTATCCCTGGCGGCCTACTTATCCTGGCCTGCTCTCCCACAGAAAAATCAACATTCTTGACTCTCCTTATATCCTCATACCTTTTTTCACTCCTCTCTTGAGACTTCTCCACTTGTTTTGTAATCAATTCAACTCCAGAAATGTTTCTGTCCACATTAGTTTCACCAAAAACTCAATGGGGGGACAATTCATTCATAGAATGTCTGTCTCTCAACATCACAAATGGGGTCACCCCAGTGGTGGAGTGTGGGGTATTATGATAACACCAAAATCTTTCCACCACAGCCTCTTGAATATTTTTCCCTGCCCTTCACGCCAATTGGATAGTCTCCCTAATTAAACAGTTCACTCTCTAAACCATTCCATTGCCCTGTGGATTACATAGAGCTGTGGTGAGGTGTTTATTACCAAATGTACTCAAAAATTAATTCTCCATAAGATGACAGACAATTTGTACCCCATTGTCAGTCACCAAAACTCCAGGCACCCCTTCATTTTGAAAGGGTGCCATGATCTCTCATGAACTTACAGGATATTCACTTGATAATCAACCAACACCAAAATTAATCTTTTCCCATCACTCACTCCAGTAATCGGCTCAATAAAATCCATGCATGTTTTTCGCACCAATCCGCAGGAAATTCTACTGGGCTCAAAGGCAGATTGTATGTACGCAAAGTCTTGCCTGCGACTTGTCACTCTCCACATCAACTCACAAACATCTCAACATCAACATCCATTGTTGGCCACCAATAATGAAGCCTCAATTTTTCTTAGATCTTGTGATGCCCACATGACCTCGATGAGCTAATTTGATCAATTTACCCCTAAATTCTCCTGGAGGAATCAGCCAATTACCTCTCATAACCAAACCTCCTTCCAGACTCAACTTTTCCTTTACTTTAAAACAAGGTTTTAATTCATCCGTGACTGCTGCCTCCCTGGGCCAGCCCTAACATCTTTAGATGCTTCTGACAACTATCCCTTTCCACTCCTGTAAAGTGATCACTTTCTCTGACATCGTCCCTCCATCCACCATTCTGACCACAAGTTCTCATTGTCAAACCCTTCATTCTCCACAGCCGACTTTTTAGGACACCTAGAAAAAAAATCTACATACCAATTTGTCCCTTAAGCAATTTGCTTCACTTTGACATTAAATTCATACATTTTGGAAAGCAGCCGTCCCAACCTGAGGTTAGCACACCTTAAACCTTTATCATTGAACAGATAGACCAAATGCTTATGATCTGTGACTAATGTGAACTCTCTTTCCCACAAATATGTTATGAAATGGTGCACCACCCACAGACATGCCAACACTTCTAGTTCACTCATGCTGTATTTTTACTTAGCTATTGGCAAACTCCTGGATGTAAATGCCACGGTGCACTCCTTTCCATCCATCAACTGGCTCAACACAGCACCAATTCCCAAGTTACTAGCATCCACTGTTACAATTGAAGGTAAGTCATCACTGTAGGATTGCAGAGCAGGAGCTTTGATATTAAGGGGTTGTAGTATATCACAAGATTCTCTTTACTCCTGCTTCCACTTGAATCTTACCCCACTCCTCAGTAGCTTCCTCAATGGCTCAGTTTGTAATTCAAAATTCTCAACACAACCTGAATAATATCTACATAGACCCAGGAAGGGTCTCAGCTGAGCCTTGTCTCTAGGATACAGACACTCCCTGATGGCTTTTGTGAGATCCTCCTTTGGCATGATGCCATTAGCAGAAATCTTGCGTCTCAAATACTAAACTTCCTCCAACGTGAACTTGCATTTCTCATACTTCACTGTAACTCCATGCTCGTCCAATATTCTTAAGGCCCTGTCAAGTTTCTGCACATGTGCATCATGTGACTCTGAGCAAATCAGAATATCACCTTGATAGGCTGATGCTCAGCTTTCCTCACAAACAAATGAAACATGAGTTTTTGAAAGACTGAGACCGTGGAAGCTAATCCAATGGCATACATACCAAATGGAGTATTAAAAGCCGTTAGAGAACAATAACTTTCACTATGTTCAACTTGATGGTATGCTGCAATGAGATCCAATGTGGAAAAAATCAGTGCACGTCCCAAATGAGCTAACATTTCCTGGATTTTTGGCAAAAGGAAACAGTCAACCTGGATGTGTTTATTAAGTGACCTTAGGTCAACATAGAGTCTGAGATCTCAATTTTTCTTTAAGGCCATGACTTCTGGTGAGATTCATTGCGACAAATCTACTGTTTCTATGACACTTTCTTTGCAAAGCTTTTCCGAGTGTGCTTTTAATTCATTCCTGATGTTCAACGGTACGTTGCAAACTTTATGTACTACTGGCATAGCATTAGGTTTTAATATAATTTTGTGCTCAAACCCTCTCACCACTCAAAGTCTGTCCTCAACAACAGGTTTATGCCTGTCCAACACCTCCTTCATCAAAAACACTTTCACCTTTACTTTCTTCACCAATGAAATGGGGTGTGATGTTCCTGGCCTTAAAACCATTCCAAATGTACCTTGATCACACTAACCTAGAATGCTATCCCCTTTCTTTGCTATATTCACTTTAGTGTTGATTGCCCTGTCCTTATACTGGATGTTCTCACAGAAAAAAAACCAGCATGTCTATTTCTTGTCCACCAAATGCTACTGTATGGATGTCTGGGGGGCATACGTTCATTTTCTTTCCATTCTTGTTCAAATAACTTATCTGAAACTATGTTAATAGGTGAAACGGAGTCTACTATGACATTCATATTGACTTCACCAATTCTGATCTCACACACAGGGGCATATTTATACTCTGTTTGCGCCGAATGTGCGTCAACATTTTTGACGCACAATCGGCGCAAACCCTGCCCCATATTAATACTTTGACGTCCGACCCCACGGGCGTCAAAATTCCACCATGTGCGTCATTTTTTGGAAGGGGGAACCAGCCTTGCGTTAATTATATGCAAGGTAGGCGTTCCCTTCCAAAAAATTACTTTAAGGCCTGTGCCCCTTATTTATACTCTGATGTCATTTTGACGCACAGGAGGGGGCAGGCCTTAAAAAATGGCACAAAGCCTAATGGGCGCCGTTTTTTAACGCCTGGGTCAGGGCAGGCGTTAAGGGACCTGTGGGCTCGGAAGGAGCCCAGAGGTGCCCTCCCCTGCCCCCAGGGACACCCCTGCCATCCTTGCCCACCCCAGGAGGACACCCAAGGATGGAGGGACCCATCCCAGGGAAGGAAAGGTAAGTTCAGGTAAGTATTTTTTTCCGATTTTTTTTGTGGCATAGGGGGGCCTGATTTGGGCCCCCCTACATGCCACTATGCCCAATGACCATGCCCAGGGGACACAAGTCCCCTGGGCATGGCCATTGGGCAAGGGGGCATGACTCCTGTCTTTGCTAAGACAGGAGTCATGTCAATGGAGGTTGGGCGTCAAAAAGAATGGCGCAAATCCGGTTGAGGCCTGAATTTTGCCTCAGACCTGACTTGCCCCATTTTTTGACGCATAACCCCCATTTTCCCATACGCAGGCATTGCCTGGTGTGAGTCATTTTTTTTTACGCACACCAGTCCGCAGCGCCGGCTAATGTCATTCCATAAATAAGGCGCCCGCATGGCGCGTTGGAATGGCGTTAGCCGGCGGTTAAATTTTTGACGCACAACTGCGTTTGCGCAGTTGTGCGTCAAAAAGTATAAATATGGGCCACAGGGTCTCCCATTTTTCAGATTTTCTAATCTCTGATAATATATTGATGGGCAAACTCTCACTTAGTAACAGTACCACTCTTTTCCCACTTTTAACTTCTTCCACTTTGTTAACTATTGCTGTCTCATCTTGATTATTCAGATAAACCACCTTTTGTATGTGTTTGCATAATCATGCAAAAATGACCAATGTTTCTGTACTTCATACAAACCTCTCCTACAACAGGGCAAGTATTCTAATTGGCCCTGTGACTCTGGGACCCACACTTAAAACAAATTCCTATTGATATAGCTTGTCTTTTCTAATTTTTCTTCATCTCATATTTTTCATGGGTTTTGGCTTTAGGTATCACTGCATTTACATTTTCCGTTACTGATTGTTTCACTCCTCCTAATTCTTTAGATGGAGCCAATGATCTTTCAATTCCTCTTGCAATTTCTAATGTTTCTTGAAAAGATTGGTTTTTGCAGCAAAACATTCGTTCTTGGACTTTATTATCAAAACAATTAACCACCAACTGGGCTCTTAGGTATTGATCAACTGGACCTACAAGCTTGTATGTATCTGCTAATATTCTGAGTCAGCTAAATAACTGTCAGTGGATTCATGCGATAATTGTTTATAGGTGAAAAATATGTCTCTCTCTACTATTATGACAGGATCTTCTTTAGAATGGTGTTCTAGTCTTTTTACAGCTTCCGTGAAAATATCCTATTCAACTGAAGGTGGTGGAGTCATTTGAGGTTGGTGGTCAAAGATTCTCTGTCCCTCAGTCCCCAAGCAGTTGTACAACAATGCTTTTCTCCTTGCAGCACTAAAATTCACCCCATCACTGGCTAAAATATAATTTTCAAATGACCTGTACCTCTGCTGCCATTTAATTCTTGGAGAACCAGGTTCAGGTAGGAATGAGACTCGGGGGTTAGCGTTTTGCTTTGTAAGACTATTTAAATTATGTGAAAATAGAAAATATAACCTCTGCCACTTATACTGATAATTACATCAACAGCTACTACTTTCTCCAAGTTGAAAACAAACTTCAATTACAAGTGAGAATGTGAAAGTCTCCAAGCAGCCAATTCTATATAAGGGTGTGTAATCCCCCTAGAAATTCACTGCACACTTTTGACAAAGTGAGACAATTATTAATAAGTGTGAAATTTGCTCCAATAATGCACTGGCTGCCTGAGCAGAAAACGGTGAACCGTAAGATATAGGTTCTATTTTTTCATGGCACGGGCTTCAAATAGTGAAAATTTGCCACAAACCATTAAACCAGTGTGCACAATGAGACTGCAGCGCGATAAAGACCAGCTTGCGTACTAGAAATGTTTTCCATTGTGTGTGGCTCGTTATAAGCTCACACAGCACGCGCAGAGTTTAAATACCACTTTCTGTGCGATAAGTTGTTTTCTGATGTGCACGGGTCTACACCCAGCAGTCACCGAGTTTCTGTACAGCGCATGGTGCTGACTTGGTTCAGGTCATTCCGGCTGGCTATACAATTGGTAAAGTTGCTAGATTAAATAAGAAATGTGGTGGACTCGCTATTGTGGCTTGCAATCACATTCCCGTTTGCTGCTCCTTCGCAAAGTAATTCGATTTGTGAAACACTTACGTTGCAATTGGAACTTACGAAACAGTATGCTCTTAGAGGTCTTTTGATATATTGCCCCTAGCCCCAGAGCATCATTTGTACCAAGCCTAAATCCATTATTAGAATCTAGGGTTAAATCTGCAGATTTCACGGTGTTGGGGGACTTTAATTACCATCATGAAAAAAACAGAGAAGAAAGATACTGCCTCCTTAATTAACACTGTGACCCTCATCACAACCCTGGCAGTCAAAGACCGCCAGGGCTGTTTTGTCGATTGCACCGCCAACAGGCTGGCGGTGCAATCTTGGGGGTTGACTAACTGCACCCGTCGCACCGCCGTAACACTGCCGGCTACATTCGGAGCCGGCCCCCATGTTGCAGCTGTCATCCCCGCTGGGCCGGCGGGCGGAAACTCGGTTTCCGCTTGCCGGTCCAGCGGGGATGTTGAAATGGCCACCGCTGGAGTGCGGCTGCATTGGCAGCCGCGCAGCGGTTACACCTTGGCGGGCGGTGGTTGCTGCCCGCCAAAGTTGTAATGAGGGCCTGTGTCCAATTTGGGACTATATCAGTAAAATATCCCGAGCATTTGGGAGGGCATATGCTGGGTGGTATTTTCTCCAGCAATTCATACATCCAGGTAACAGATTCTCTACGGCTAGTGTAGTCAGATCATTAAGCGCAGATGTTTAGTTTTAACTTACCTTCATCCCCACCTAGCAGGGGCATAAACCCCCAGAGCGTCAAGGGCAGGGCCTGGCAGAACATCAACCCAGAAGTCTTACACTCTGCTTTATCAGAATCCTTTCCAGAAATCAAACCTAGTTCTATGATAGATCTTGATGTAACCATAAAGAGTTATTTCGCACAGAGAGGAAGGGCGACGGACACTCTAGCGCCATAAAAAAGATTTATTAGTTGTAGAAAAACCCAGTCAGAACCATGGTTCTCCAAAAAGTTGAGAGCTCAGAAACAGGTGTGTAGAAGGAAAGAACGAGCATGGAGATCTTGTTAACGCGTCCAGCCCTTATAAGTTACCTGTACCTGGACACGTTGGAGGTCGGTGAATCTTTTAACCGAGTCGGGCTCTCCTCATCCTCAATAGTCGAGTCACTCAGATCAATAATCAATAACTGTTGTAATCGGTAATCAGTACTCAATTAATAGATCAATATAATACATCAGAAATCAATAACAGTTGGTATTTCGGCGCACCATGACCTTTCAGTCATGAATAACCACACCAGTTTATTAAAAGTTAGTGAATTTATTTCCCTATATTAACAAAGCTAGCACAATATATATATGTCTCAAGACCAATTGATATATGTATATGAACATTACTAGCTGTCCATAACGGCGGAAGAAACGCAATCTACGTAAAATCTGGATAATGATACACTCCGTTATAGCAATGCAAATCACCAATGTGACTAACTGTATTTGACTAATAGCATACATTCGGTCAGCATAACAAGATTTCAATTCTTCATGATACATTGAACGGATACCTCGACTAACCTCTAATTAGCATTGGCATGTGGGACTTCATGCAAAACGAATTTAGTCAACACAAATTTGGAAAACTTCTAGCTAGGACCCTATCAAAATAGCAGTTGGTACCTAGAAGGAAAAACACAATGCATAATACATTTATTCTTTTATATTTACCAAATACAATCAGCATTCAAGAAAAGTCTTCGTCCTTCAGGTACCGGTTGATCAGCATGGGGCAAATTTCAAAGGGGCAAAGTTAAGGGCAAGTTTCCTTGCAGCGGCAAGGAGAATGGGGCAAAGTTACTGCATGGGCAAGATGGGGGCAAATCAAAGTTAAAGTCTCTAGGGTGAGAATTCTTAAAGTCTCTTTCTCTCAGATAGAGAAAAGGGCATCAGGGTGTCGTCCAAAATGGAGTCTGGCATCAGGCTTCAAACTGGCATCGAGGAAAATGGCTGACTTCTCTTTGTCCGGTGGGTTTAAGTAAGAAACTTTCCAAATTCTATAGGGTCTTCCATTGGAGGGTTCATAGGTTGGCTTCAAATTGTCCAATCAAAAATTGTCTTTTACTAGCGCCCATTTATGCATACACTGTCCTTGGAGCCTTGGAACACAAATTGTATCATGGTTTGCCAATTATTTTACTATCTGTACCTTCATTGTCCGCACCTGCAGAGAAAGACCTTGTATCAAAGGGGATGTAACCGGCCTAGCACGAAACCTTGGAGATAAGTGTACCAGCCAGTTTCTACTGGAAAAATACAACTTCAAGCAAGAATATATGTTTCATTAGTTCAAGGAAAAAATCACGCAGTTAGAATTTGAAACCAAGCAACTAGGCCAAAGCCTGTACTAAATTTAAGCTAAGCAAAACAGTTTTCAAACAAGAAATCATGGCATACATTTGCGATTATGACGGATTACTACATTTTTAATACTTCATGATTAATAAAGCTCGTTTAGAATGATGGCGAACTAGCCCGAGGGCACATTTTTCCCCGTACATTATTTCTTTTACTAACATCGCTCTATATTATGTGTATTGATTACGCGGTGTGCATGGATATATGTCGGACTTTCTTTTTCTGCGTCATCAATCCCTCCTCTGATGACTAATTATGTCATCACATCAAATCTACCCACAAATTTTATTCCATTAAAATTCTGTATAGTAATTTGGCACTTCAGTCAATTCCCTTTTTCTTTTAGTCCCTTTTGACTTCTCCCTATATATTTCCACCATTTTGTTCTCTATTTTCTCTTCTCTTTTTCTTTTGTTCCTTGCTTTTAACATTTTGAAAGCTTTCCATGTTCCCCAAGAGCCTAATAAACAAATTAATATTATCAATATTCCCTTTACTATTTTTAGTAACAATCCGTTCCAAACGTTGCTGAGCCAATTTCCCACGGAAGCAAATCCCTTTCCAACTTTCTCCCAAACTCCGGGTTCTTTCAATTCCTTTAAATCTACACTTTCTTTAGTTAAATTTGTAAGCATCGTTCTAATTTTTCCACTGTTGTCTGGTATATATGTACAACAGTGACGCGTGCCAAGCATTTTGCAAACGCCGCCAGCCTTTGCTAAAAGAATGTCTAAGGCAAGCCGATTTTGAAGAGTCATAGCTCTTTCTGCAGCAAGTTCAGCATCCATCAGGATTATAGCTCCTGAAAACTTTGTCAGCATGTTATCCACAATAGTAGACAACTTTCGTATTTTGATTGAATTCAATATGACTCCTACTGAAGGAATCAATGCTCCAAATATATCTCCTACCACACCAGAAGCTGTCTCCCTTTTCTGAACAAGATGTGATTCAGACAGCCTTGGAAATTTCTTTAAGTCGTCTAGTTGGTAAACCTTTGGGAACACTATTCCCAAATAATACCTTCCATACCATCCTTTAGGAAGACGATAATAGGCGTTGAGTCCACAAATATAATATACTCCAGGAATAACTGGGTCTTGTCCATTCAGCATGAACGTCCACTTAGATTGAAATGCATATGTATGTTTACATTCACTCGTTCCCACAAAAACTGTGTCATAATATGATGGAAATCTATGTATACAAAATCTTCCTACATGCAATGTATCTAAAGCTATTTTCCCTTGTGTCTTTATTGCAGCAAAAGCATAATTATCTACAGACGTTCTTTCGTGTAATTCCCTCTCTAATTTCTCCTTCATTTAATTCTTCCTATCATCAGTGCGGTCTAAAAATTCGATTTCTACTGGTGAAAGCAAGCATGTAAGGTTCTCTCTATGTGCTTGAGCTGTGTGAAAAGGTGACATCGGTTCGAAGAATTCCCTCATTAATTTGGCATAATAATCTCGAGCTATCTTACTTAAATGCCCTATTCTGGGGACATATGCGAAAGTAACATCGTAATTAGTATAGAAATAATGAATGTCCTTTTGAGCATAAAATCTGGAAGCTACTATACTACATGTAATTCCATACGTAAGAGGCATGCTGTGATACGTTACCCCCTCCACTACTGAGGTAGGTATTTGTGTACACACATAACAATCTTTCGCATCCATGGTCTCAACATACTCACTCAGTAAGCGATAGAAAACGTTAGATGAAAGTTCCTTCTTATCATGCAAGTGTCTCTCGTCTCGCTCGAGTCTCTTCAGAGCTGTTAGTTCAGTAACGATAATAGGTTTAGAAGTAGAAGCATCATTCGTCTCACTCTCACTTTTACCATGCATTCCAAGAACTATTGCTACGATTATTAGTATGCATGCTGTTATTAAGCCTATACACATGTATTTACAATACTTCATTTTACGCCCCTGTGTAGTGAAGCTAGTCATGATCTGTATAGAATCAGAAAGTTGAAGACACTTTATCAAAGCGTTTTGCAGGTATTTACAAAGCTGAACGAGTTCAATGTTCACACAGTTTCTTTAGCAGCTTAGTCTCTTATCGGATAGCAGCGTTGTCTCGAAATCGGTTTCAAAGTCAATCAAGTTATCAATGTCTTAGCCGGTTGAAAAATCAATCAAGTGATCAATGGTTTCAATCAACAGAGTCCATAAAGTTTTTACTTCCAAAATGAAGTTCTGCCTCTTCGTTTTCAAGACTGAGGGATACGAATTCATCTGACCAATCGTTATTGGCTACGTACGCCCACTCCGGACAGGAATACCTCCTGCTTGGTATCCTTTTTCTTTTCAATTTTGCATCTCTCTTTGATTCTTTCTCACTGGTACTTTCCTCTTTGGCCAAGTCCTTTTCTTCACTTGGTGTTGATACTACAACAGACACTTCCTTTCTTTTCTCTTTCACTCTTGGCCCTTCACTGTCGTTCAACGTTTCTCTAGTTCTTAGTTTTACTGGCGATATGCTTGGTCTTCTTTTTGCACTGTGTCCACTTGATGGACCTGCAATCTCTTCTGAAGGAGTTTGAGCAGTTCCGTTCTGTTCTGCCTTGTCCCCTCCTTCTGGGGAGTCAATCAGGTTTTCCTTTTCTTTTTCTGTATCGTCTGCTTCTGGGAAAGCCCTCCTCTGATCAGGCACTCCTGCTTCTTCACCTCTTTCGAGCCTTTTGTCACCGTTACTTTCTTCAGGCTCTTTGTCACTTTCAGCTGCTTCAGGCTCTTTGTTACCTTCAGCTGCTTCGTCGCTGTCTGAGGCTCCTCCTTGGTCTTCCCCAAGTGAATCAGTTGCTTCGTCCTCAGAGAATATTTCTCCCTCCTCTATTTCTGCCTGTTCGCTTCTAGTTCTGTTTCGCTCTGCCTCAGCGCTTGGTACTTTGTTATCAGGTACTGGTAACTTCAGCGCTTCAACTTCCTCATCTGTGGGACACAACACCCTCTTTGTGTGACTGGCGTGAATCCAGTTGGGAACTCCCGCACACTTCACAGCGGTGGTAGTCGTCAAAGTCACTTGGAAAGGTCCTTTCCAACGGGGTTCCAAACACGACTTCCTCACGTGCTTCTTTATCACGACCCAGTCACCTGCTTTCAGGGCGTGTCCTGGACCTTGGATCGGTGGCAAGGTGGTTGCCTCCACCTGGTGAGAGAAAGATCGAACCACATCAGCTAGACCTTTGCAGTAGTCTAACACCATATCATCTGTAATATTCAAAAGCGCATTTGCAGGAACTGCTGGAAGTCTCATAGCTCTGCCCATGAGAATCTCGTGTGGGGACAGTCCAGTCTTTCTGTCAGGGGTGTTTCTCATTGACATTAGTACCAAAGGCAATGCGTCAGGCCATTTCAAGTTTGTTGATGCGCATATTTTCGCCATTCTTGATTTCAATGTGCCATTCATTTGCTCCACTAAACCGGATGCTTCAGGGCGGTAGCTACAATGCAGCTTTTGCTCAATGTTCAGTGCTGCACAAAGCAATTTTATTACTTCATTATTGAAGTGACTTCCCCTATCTGATTATAAAGAGATCGGGAATCCGAAACGTGGTATTAACTCTCTCAAGAGTAGTTTTGCAACTGTGAGACTGTCATTTCTGCGTGTAGGGTATGCTTCAATCCAGTGACTAAAAATGCACACAACCACCAACACATACTTTAAACCTCCATGCACAGGCATCTCAATGAAGTCCATTTGCATCCTGCTGAATGGACCCCCTGCTCTTCCAATGTGGCTCAAATTTACTACGGTTCCCTTCCCTGCGTTCATCTGTTGGCAAATGACGCAACGGTGGCAAACTGCTTCAGCAACTTGACGGAATTTGGGGTTAAACCAATCAGTTTTAAACAACCTAATCATGGCATCCCTCCCAAGATGAGCTTGTCCATGGTAAAATCTGGCTATCTGTGTCAAAAGGCTATTTGGAAGAACGAATTTCCCTTCACTTGAAACCCACAATTCATCTAGTCTCTTTACACATTGTGATTTGGTCCACGAAAGTTTCTCATCCTCACTGACATCATTCTGTAGGGATTTCAATTCGTCCATCGTATCTATCACCTTTATAGCAAATATTTCGCTTGGTTCGAGTTCTGGTTCACTTATCAAATTCCATTCATCCCTAAGCAATATACAGTTCAATGCGCAAAACCTTGCGACTTGATCCGCATATCCATTTCCCAGAGAAACATAATCTTGTCCCTTCGAATGTGCACTGCATTTTACCACTGCTACTTCTCCTGGTAGTTGGATGGCATGTAACAATTCTTTTATTCTTTCGCCATTTTTCACTGGCGATCCTGAAGAGGTCATGAAGCCTCTCTGTGACCACAATTGTCCGAAATCATGCACTATTCCAAACCCGTACTGGCTGTCAGTGTAAATGGTAACTTTCATCAATGCAGAGAGTTGGCAAGCTCTAGTAAGGGCTACCAATTCTGCTACTTGTGCAGAGTAAACTCCTTGAAGCCAAAATGCTTCCAAAACACCTGTTACCGTGCATACAGCGTACCCTGCTTTCAATACACCCAGTGCATCTCTTAAACATGAACCATCGACAAAAATAATTTGATCATTTTCTTCCAATCGGGTATCTTTGATATCAGGTCTTGGTTTGGTGCAAAATTCAGTCACCTGAAGACAGTTGTGCTCGATGTCTTCAACGTTCTCAATTTCACTGGGAAACAAGGTTGCTGGATTCAACGTAGTGCACCTTTTCAGCTGCACATTAGGTGATCCCAGAATTATTGTTTTGTACCTTGTGAGTCTAGCACCAGTCATGTGCTGTGTTCGGGAACGTGTCAAAAGTATCTCGACTGAGTGAGGGACCATGACTGTTAAAGGGTGTCCCATCACTATTCCTTCACTCTGAGTGAGGCTGATACCAACTGCGGCTACGGCGCGCAAGCACCCTGGCAGTGCTGCTGCGACCGGATCCAAAGTAGCTGAAAAATATGCTACTGGTCTGTTTACGCCACCATGGGCTTGGGTCAAGACAGACAAGGAACATGCATCACGTTCATGACAAAACAATGTGAAAGGCTTTGTGTAGTCAGGCATACCTAAAGCTGGAGCCCTGCACATGCATTCTTTCAATTCAATAAAAGCATCCATCTCTTCTCCTTTCAGTTCAATTTCAACCAATGCATCCTTCTGGGTCAGTTTCAGTAAAGGTTTTGCTAGGGTTGAGAAGTTGGGAATCCATTGGCGACAGTAACTCACCATTCCCAAAAACTTCCTCACCTCCCTCCTCGTCTTTGGGGGACTCATTTGAAGTACACTTGTTATTCTTTCCTTCATTATTCTCCGTGACCCTTTCTCTATTTGGTGACCCAAATATTTCACTTTCTTCTGACAGAACTGTAATTTTGAAGGCGACACCTTGTGTCCATTTCTTCCCAAATGGTTCAATAGGGCAATGGTGTCGGCTGTGCAGTCACTTTCTGTCTTGGATGCAATCAGTAAGTCATCAATGTACTGTACTAGGGTTGACTCGAATGGCAATTCTAACGCTTCCAAGTCTTTCTTTAGAATCTGATTGAAAATTGACGGTGACTCCGAAAACCCTTGAGGAATTCGACACCAACTGTAAACTCTGTCTAAGAATTTGAAACAAAAGAGAAATTGGCTGTCCTCATGAAGAGGCACCGAAAAGAATGCTTGTGACAAGTCGATGACTGAGAACCACTCGGCATCGCAAGGGACTTGAAACATTATCACAGCTGGATTTGGTACTACAGGGCAGCATTTAATTATTATGTCATTTATTTTCCTCAAGTCCTGCACAATTCGGACCTTTCCACTTGGCTTTATTAGTCCCATAATTGGTGAATTACATGGACTGCTTAACACTTCTTTCAGTACTCCCTGCTTTACAAACTCATCAATAAGTTGGGCGACTTTCATGAGGGTGTATTGTGCCATATGGTACTGTGGGGTCTGGGGAAAGGTTACATTGGGTTTTATAGTCACTTTCACTGGTTCCACTCCTTTCACCAATCCCACCTCTTTTCCTGTCATATCCCACACTTCTTTTCCGACTGTTTCCTGTAACTCAGCTGGAATATCTGCTTCAGTGATCATCGGAAAAAGGGTAATCAGAGGATACTCTTCATCGATAGTCTCCATCTCATCCCCTTCTACACTGTCCTCTTCTTCCCCATCACTGCTCGTCTGAATTCTAATTCCATTGTTCGAACACATAATCGAACATCCCAATTTGCACAATAGGTCTCTCCCTAACAGTGATATCGGGTTTGAGTCACATACCACAAAATTATGTGACCCTTGATAGTTACCAATTCTGACTTGTACTGGATCTGTGATTGGGTTCGTCAGGTACCTGTTTGCTACTCCCACTACTTGAACTGTTCTCCCTGAAAGTGGCAGATTTGGCACTTCAATGCTCCTAACAGTTGAACGTGTAGCTCCTGTGTCAACCAAGAGTGAAACGCGATGACCCATGACTCTTCCCTCCACATACGGACCCTTTTGATCAACTTCCAAAGATGCTGCAAGCACACAATTTCCCTCCTCATCTGAACTTCCACTCTCCCATACATCGTTTATTCGATTCTCGCTGTGTAGTGGGAATTGGTGTACGTTGTCATTTTGACTCATTCCCTGACCCGTGACCTGTTGAGGAAGCATTGCTTGCTGCTGATTCATTGGTGCTAAGGGTATTTGCATTTGCTGATTAGGTACCATAGGAAACTGCTGTTGCATTGGCTGCAATTGTGTCATTTGCACACGAGGCATTTGCACCTGTTGCGGTTGCATGGGTTGTAGACCCTGCATCTGGTTTATAATGTTTTGAAAATTTGGGTTCGGACCTCTCAGTTTCGGTCCTCTCATAGTCTGAAATGCATTGACATCATTGTTTTGCTGACCTACACCTTCCTGCACCATCATTGGGCACTCCCGTTTCCAATGCCCGACGATTCCGCATGTGTGACATGGCATCACCTTCTTCATTGCCTGTATACCATTTGGAATCATAACGGTATTCAAATCAGGACCATTATTCACAAACCCTCCTCGGCCTCTGCCTCTCATCTGAGGCTGAAACATAGCATTTCCCTGTTGCTGCTGCTGCGGCATCTGTTGTTGAAACCCTTGCAAACCTTGTAAGCCTGTCTGAGCTGCTCTGAGCTGCATCACCATCACATTTTCCTTCAATCTTTTCTGCTTTGTCTCAATCTCATCACTGCAGTATTTTGCATAATTCAACACTTCATCAATCGACTTTGACTGCCAACAAATCAAATGCGATTTAATCATCTGGCTAATTTCGGGTCTCAGCCCTTCCACAAACCTGAACACAAAATGGAGCATGTCTTTTGGCTCAATCGTTTCCGTGCCACTATAATTTTTAAACGCTTTCAACAACCTCTCATAATACGCATGTATAGATTCTTTAACCTCTTGAGCGGTCCTGTCAATCCTTTGCCAATCCACATTTTTCGACGCAACCTTGGTTTTCAAGTGCTCGATCACCTTATGGTATAAACTCATTACCATAGGTGATGGCGCACCTGTGTCCCTATCTCTCTCTGGTTCACTCGTCGGCCAACCTACAGCCCTTTTACAATCTTCCCACAAATCAGCCGGAACCACAATTTCAAATAAGGTATTCAGGTCTTCCCAGAGACACTTCGCAAGTTTCACAAATCTATCCGTTTGTTGATACCACTCAATCGGTTTCTCTCTTAATTTGGGAAAGTAATCCGTAAAGGATTGAATATCGCACCTATGCCATGGTACATGCACAAGTTTTCCCCCTGCTGTCTCTCTCATTGGTAACATAGTTATCAGATCGTCATTCTGTTGTTTTTTCTCACTTCGTTCTGAAGTATTTTCCTTCTTTTTATCCTTTTTCTTGACCCACCTGCTTTCCCACTTGTCTAAACATCTCCAAACCTGTGCGCTCTGCAGTATCTCTTTAAGGTGTGTTTTCATCCCTGCGGATCTCATGTGTTCAAAATCTTTTGTCTCAAAGTCTAACCTGTAACTTCTGCTTAGGTATTTGGTCTTACCTATATCGATCTCGTTTCTGTCTGCAATTTCTTGTAATTTCTTATGTATGTTGCTCACTTCTCTTGTAATCCTAGGGCACATGTATCTCAGTTCTTCCTCTATGTATGATTCCAATCTGTTCAAACCCATTGTTCCCTCTACCAGTTCATCTGCCTCCATACCCAACCTTATTTTATTCAGGTATTCTTCTCCCTTCCCGCTTGATGTACTCTGTGGGGAGTTCAGGCTGTTGAACCATTGTGTCAACTGTTGCGCGTTCAGTCCCATCAATGTAGCAGTTACATCAACTGCCATCGACGGTTTCTGTAATGTTTCAGTCTGTGAAGTTAGCGGTACTAATAGTGGTGGATGTGACCTTACCACGGTTGACGGAGCACAAATTGGAATTGGACTGAATTCCGACAAGGACCCAGATCCATTTGGCAGTGCCGCTATCGGAGTTGTCTTTGGAGTGGTTTCTATGCATCTCCTCCCTGTCCCATTCTGTATCATTAACCCTTGGTCGCTGGTGCCTGAATTTGCCTGTATGTACAGTGGTACTGGTGGACCTACAGTGATAGGTAGAGATATCGCATCTGGATTCTGTCTGTTCCCCGAATTCTGTGGCATGTTAATCCCCACATTGTGGTTCATCATTGCTGGCATACCTAACTGGCTTTCTACTACTCGCACTTCTTGTGTCTGCTTTTGGGGCATCGAGAACTGTGTTGATTCAGCTTGAATCAATGTCGGTCTCTGATAGTTTTGTCCTCCTTGCGCCATTGAATCGGAAGTCATTCCCACATTATGCTCATCGCAACAGTGCCTTTGAACCTGTGACTGATAGTTATCAGCAGGTTTCAATGTTGGCACGTCTGGGTACATTCTCTGAATCCGTGGTATTCGTGGTGAGAAAGGCATGTCAGAGCTGCTCGGCCTCTGAGATCTTCTCAAATTTGGTGTTACATTACCCTGTATTGGTTCTGGAGGGGCAGTACTAATGCTTGAGCCTTTTTCGCTTTCCACATATGGCGGTGGGCGATCATTCAGCAATTGTATAATGAACTCCTCATCATCTGACTCGTCTCCCCTTTTCGAGTTTCTATTGCTCTCTCCCTCTCTGGACTGACTCCTGTTTGTCTTACAGGTGGCTTTCCTTCCTTCCATCTCCGCTTCATCTGTAATCGCTGGAAACAATTTAATTCCCTGTAATACGTCTGATCTCCAAACCTTTTGTGTGCTGTCCCATCTAGCATCCGCTAGTGTCTTTTCTACTTTTCTTATTCTTGTCTCAAATTTCTTTTGTTGTTGGTTTCTAGCTATTAGCTCCCAAATTGCTAATGCCTCAAACTGTGCTGGCCTTGGAGGTACTTTCATGTCGTATAGCGCAAATCTCAGATTTTTTAAAACCCTTAAATTAAACGACCCGTGGAGAGGGAATGCTACACTTCCATGTTTCTCTGTTAATTTGCACCATTGTTTTAACCATAGATATGGCGCTACACCCTTTTCTTCAATGACGATGTAAGCTGGTGTACCCTCAGGCGGTGTTTCTTCTCCTACATTTGCTTTAATATAAACGTCTCCCCTCATGGCACTCTTAAATGCTTTGAAAAATTTAATCTTTCCGTCTTTTGTTTTTCTAAAATATGTAATCAATAAGTGACTTTAAATCCCGGAATACTCTTTGCTTGTCTTTCCCCTTCCGATTGCGCTTCACGGACTGCGTCCAATCCGTGCGCGACCCTTCTCACCAACCGACCTATCCCAGCGCGGCTCCTAGTGACGTCACACTCACACACTGCGGCTGACAAAGTCCCGCGGCTTGTCCTCTTTTCATTCGGCTTCACTCATAAACTGATTTCTGCAATATAACGCGAGCACTTAACCAAAAGAATAAAACAGATCTGTCGGTTTACTACAGGAAAGGTAATACAATCGCTTCAGGAACCTTAGGGATTTTTCACTAGCCTCGGCAGTTATTCCATCTTTCTCGGTTTCCCACTTTCGCAAGCAAAATTTGACCCGCAAACTTTACTCTCAACTGATCAATGAACTATTCTAGTGCACTTTAGAATTCGTCAAATCTCAAAGTCGAAATTTTCTTTCACTCTGCAACATTCATACCGACTTGTTGACCACGCCCGATCAACCTATTAAACCAACCAGATCACAACATCAAACAAGTGTCACATACACTTTTCAACATACTCCGGAGTCTCTTGACCTCGCAGGGCCCGTCTCAACATCAACAACCACGTGGACAATTTTTCTGCTCAAAGCGCTACACACACGTGAAGTTCGACGACTTCCCTACTCTCACACCTTTGGAGGAACACTCCTCTAATATCTTTTAACTCCTTAAATCCTCACAGACTTCTCAATTAATCTGCGGCGATAAGCTGTGCAAGCGCGAAACCCTAACTTCACTCATACCGTCACTAGAAATGCTGAGACCATTCTCATACCTCCATGTTCCTCATTCGCAAGCTCCGAGATCCCGGGAAAGTCATTGGGGACTTAGGGCATCATCATCTCTCCAACTTGTTTTATCAAAGAAGATTCTAACCTGACTCTGTCTATTGTTCGGATGGGGTCCCAAAGGGCGAAACCATCCTCTGCTACCATCTACTGTTAACGCGTCCAGCCCTTATAAGTTACCTGTACCTGGACACGTTGGAGGTCGGTGAATCTTTTAACCGAGTCGGGCTCTCCTCATCCTCAATAGTCGAGTCACTCAGATCAATAATCAATAACTGTTGTAATCGGTAATCAGTACTCAATTAATAGATCAATATAATACATCAGAAATCAATAACAGTTGGTATTTCGGCGCACCATGACCTTTCAGTCATGAATAACCACACCAGTTTATTAAAAGTTAGTGAATTTATTTCCCTATATTAACAAAGCTAGCACGATATATATATGTCTCAAGACCAATTGATATATGTATATGAACATTACTAGCTGTCCATAATGGCGGAAGAAACGCAATCTACGTAAAATCTGGATAATGATACACTCCGTTATAGCAATGCAAATCACCAATGTGACTAACTGTATTTGACATTCGGTCAGCATAACAAGATTTCAATTCTTCATGATACATTGAACGGATACCTCGACTAACCTCTAATTAGCATTGGCATGTGGGACTTCATGCAAAACGAATTTAGTCAACACAAATTTGGAAAACTTCTAGCTAGGACCCTATCAAAATAGCAGTTGGTACCTAGAAGGAAAAACACAATGCATAATACATTTATCCTTTTATATTTACCAAATACAATCAGCATTCAAGAAAAGTCTTCGTCCTTCAGGTACCGGTTGATCAGCATGGGGCAAATTTCAGAGGGGCAAAGTAAAGGGCAAGTTTCCTTGCAGCGGCAAGGAGAATGGGGCAAAGTTACTGCATGGGCAAGATGGGGGCAAATCAAAGTTAAAGTCTCTAGGGTGAGAATTCTTAAAGTCTCTTTCTCTCAGATAGAGAAAAGGGCATCAGGGTGTCGTCCAAAATGGAGTCTGGCATCAGGCTTCAAACTGGCATTGAGGAAAATGGCTGACTTCTCTTTGTCCGGTGGGTTTAAGTAAGAAACATTCCAAATTTTATAGGGTCTTCCATTGGAGGGTTCATAGGTTGGCTTCAAATTGTCCAATCAAAAATTGTCTTTTACTAGCGCCCATTTATGCATATCCTTGGAGCCTTGGAACACAAATTGTATCATGGTTTGCCAATTATTTTACTATCTGTACCTTCATTGTCCGCACCTGCAGAGACTGACCTTGTATCAAAGGGGATGTAACCGGCCTAGCACGAAACCTTGGAGATAAGTGTACCAGCCAGTTTCTACTGGAAAAATACAACTTCAAGCAAGAATATATGTTTCATTAGTTCAAGGAAAAAATCACGCAGTTAGAATTTGAAACCAAGCAACTAGGCCAAAGCCTGTACTAAATTTAAGCTAAGCAAAACAGTTTTCAAACAAGAAATCATGGCATACATTTGCGATTATGACGGATTACTACATTTTTAATACTTCATGATTAATAAAGCTCGTTTAGAATGATGGCGAACTACCCCGAGGGCACATTTTTCCCTGTACATTATTTCTTTTACTAACATCGCTCTATATTATGTGTATTGATTACGCGGTGTGCATGGATATATGTTGGACTTTCTTTTTCTGCGTCATCAATCTAAATATGATCCTCTAGATATAGAGACTTATTAGCAATCTATCGCAGAGTATAAACAGCCAAAGAGCTCTTCAACACTGTGAAAAGTCTTGCAAAGTTGCCTGTACCTAGTTACAATAACTGCAGTCAAGTGCTTTGCAATGCCTTAGCTAACTTTTAAAGATAAAAGTAAATACATTTTTTGGTACCTATGCAACTAACATTCAAACATTGCCCATACTTACGTCAACAGTTTGCAATCCTCACCTATTTTTTTTTATATAGGTTTTCACCGCTTAGCATAGAACAGGGTTTTGGTCTAATAAAATCTACTAAGTCTGGATCACCATTAGACCCCTACCCCCCAAACCTTGTGCATCTCATTCCTGAAATTGTAAGTATTCAATTGACACCTATCTTAAAAGAAATAATCAACACTAGTTACTTCCCCTCGGAGTGGAAGAAGGTCTCCATGTTACCTCTATTTAAAAAAAAACACTTGGATCCTCAAGAGCATAGTAGTTATAGGCTATTCTCCAGGCTTCCCTTTCATGCTAAGCTATTGGAGAAAGCTCTAAGTACAGAACTTATGTCTTTCATGGACACATACAATTTGCTGGCCTGTACACAATATGGATTTAGAAGATCTCCTGGCACAGAGACAGTGCTGATAGCTGCATTGGAGGAGTTGAGGCCAATTTTAGATGGAGGCGACAAGGCCGCACTAATATTACTGGACACCTCAGCGGCATTTGATACCGTCAACCATATCATCTTTATTGACCAACTTGCCAAACTTATGGAAAGAGTGCAACAGGTTACCTTGGGGGAATTTATTTCTGACCCTTTCTGTCTGCCATGCGGTGTGTCACAGGACTCCTCACTGAGCCCTACCCTTTTGAATCTTTACGTCACACTACTGGCAAGACCTATTAAATCGTTGGATTTTCAGTGGTGTCTTAAAATGATGATACTCAAATAGTGGTATCAGTATCCAGTACCCCAGAAGACACTACCTCTACAGTAGATTCAGCTCCTGTATGTCCCAGATAGATAGTTGGGTGAGGTTAAATTGCCTAAAGCTTAATTCTGGCAAAACGTAGGTCCTTCTCCTAGGAAAACACAATTAATTCTGGGCACCAAAGTGGTGGTCTCAGGAAATGGGGGTATCTCCTTCACTAGTGCGGAAAGTGAAGAATGGGGTGATAGTCTTTGATACCAAACTCAACTTTGAAAATCAGATTAATACTGTAGCTTCATCAGTACTTTATATTTTATAAATAATTAGGGAAATCTGTCCTTTTATTATCCCTGATCTTCAAAAAACTGTGGTCACTACTCTTTCCCTAGCCAAACTGGACTATAGCAATGCTCTATTCATGGGAATTCAGAAAATACTTCTTCTTAAACTCCAGATGCTACAGAATGCAACAGCCTGGTTCCTTCTGGGGATCCCAAAACATCAGTCTGCGTATCAAGCCTTGATTAAGCTTCACTGGCTTCCAGTGGCTAAGAGAATAGAATTCAAGGCTCTCTTTATAGCCTCCAAGGCACTGCATAACATTGGCCCCGGTTACATTCAGGACAGATTTATTTGGTACACCCCGTCGCAGAAGCTCAGATCTGTGGAAGCCAAGCGCCTAGGGCCAAACGAGCATCCTGGGGAGGAAGAAGTTTCTTTTTCAGGATAACTAAACTGTGGAATTCTCTCCCCATGAATCTAGAGAACTTTCCAGACCTACTGTCTTCTTAGGAAATCTCTTAAGGCATGGCTCTTTAGTCATTAATGTAGTTCATTTTTTCATTGCCCCAGTGATGACAGCAGCAGCGCCAAGACACCCCCGGGTATTTGAGCGCTATAGAATATTATAAATCAAATCACTGAATATTAGAAGCACACAACAGATTGTCCAAGCATGAGTCAACTGTAATAATATGCTTGACGAAAGATTATCCAATGGGCGTGATGGAGGGTCCCAGCGTAAGCCTGCTTTGAAATAAGGCGTTGAAGCAAGGGTTGTATTAAAACTAGAATTTAAGTTCTCACACGACTTAATGGCAGCACAGAGTCTTAATAGAGAGCCTTCACTCACCCAGAGTATAGCTCTGTCTGAGTAAGCAAAGAAGGACCGGAGGAAATGTCTGCAATAATTAAGACACAATGCGGGTTTGGGTTCCTGGAATGTTCTGGATTCTTGTTACACTTGTGGCCAATTTATGTTATGTTGCTGAATGAATGGAAGGACTCCAAGTAGATCAAAATAGATGAAGATGTATTTAATGAGAGAAACCAGCACTCTTTGGCCGCATCCATTGCTCCAGACCCAGTGTAACTGACAGTCTGGATCTCCGAGCGTTACAGAACCATGACAACACAAGCATAAATATTCCAAAGCCCATCGACATAAATAAAAGACACTTAGCCTAAAGAAACCTAGCCTATAACAATGGAGAATTTTAAACCAAGTGTGTAAAGACCAACTCCACACTATGAACGTGAACTTCTCTCATTATTGTAGTCGTATACATTAACACACTTCAGTGGAGGACAACGAGGTTTAACACAATGCGTCTAGTCCAACTGTTCCTCTCAGCATCTGACCGTTAAACTGCAGACCAGCTGACATTCTAGACTGCCAGCTGATTACATCACAATAAGAGGGTTCTAACATCTCTTCTCTTTATAAAAAACACCAGATAAATAGTAATATATACATTATAACATTTTGCTAACTTATTAAGGTGAATGATGGATGTTCATTCAATAAGGAAGGTACATCATTAAGAAGGTATATCATGTATTAACACACATAGGCCCTCATTATGACATAGGTGAAGTACTGACCACCACTGTTAAAGTGGCGGTAATACCGCTAACAGGCTGGGGGTAATTACCGCCAAATTATGACCATGGCGGTGAGACCTCCCATAGACAGCCAATGTACCACACCAACAGCAAGGGCCTTAATAACCACCGACCATGGGGGTAGCCACCTACAACCAGACAGAAGTCAAGGTACTGCCCACCATATTATGACATGGCAAACCAGCAGGATTTTCTGGGCGTTAGCAGCCTGGCGGAAACATATTACAGAAAAGGAAAGACTCACCTTCAGGGACACAGAGGACTCCACGGCCGCCATGGAACCTGAACTCCAAGTCTTCCCGATGGTCTACCACGGCATCGCCGTCCTGGAGCACCAACGCTGACGAAGACAACGATGGTGAGTACAGCGGCCTATCACACAATGAAGGGAGGGAGGAAAAGGAGAGTGACACACACGTGCACAACACACACCATAGACACACACACAACCAGCTGCACAGTACATCAACAGTTACAGGAGCAAAGAATGCAAGGACACATACCTGTAGTACAACCACTGTAATTTGCTGCTAACAGCCACCATGATGAATAAATAAATAACTATATACACGTCAATGTACAGATTGGACCAGTGGCCAGTCCAAAGTACTAAAGGGCTACATGGCCACAGGGCATCGTCCAAGCCCCAACTTGACTCCTGACATCATCCAGACTCCACTGTTCAGGGGGCATCATGTTGGAAATGTGCAGGCATCTCAGTGGGAAGTGGGGGTGGAGGGGCACCTCAGCTCCACTGGTTCTGGAGGGGGCTCCTTGTCCACTGTCCCTGGAGGGGGCTCCTTGCCCACCGGTTCTGGACGGCGCTCCTTGCCCACTGGTTCTGGAGGGGGCTCCTTGTCCACTGTCCCTGGAGGGGTCTCCTTGCCCACTGGTTCTGGAGGAGGCTCCTTGCCCACTGTCCCTGGAGGGGGCTCCTTGCCCACTGGTTTTGGAGGGGGATCCTTGCCCACTGGTTCTGGAGGGGGCTCCTTGCCCACTGTCCCTGGAGGGGAGTCCAAGGCCACAGTCTCTGGAGGGGTCTCCTTGCCCACTGGTTCTGGAGGGAGGGTACATGGCCTCTGATGGTGGAGGGGGATCCTTGCCCTCAGTTGGTGGATGGGGATCTTTGCCATGTGGGTGGTGGAGGGGGATCCTTGCCCTCAGGTGGTGGATGGGGATTCTTGGGTTCATTGGGCCCCCTTGGCCTTTGTCATGTGACTTTTGTCCTTGCCTCCAGGTTTAGAAGGAGCCTCCACTGAACCCGTCCTCTGTCCCTTAGGTTCCGCCACCCTAGACCTCTGTTTTTGAGGCAGAGGTGTGTCCTTGCTGGGAGTTGCTGACATCCACTCAGGAGCCCTTATTGCCAGCAGCAGTTTTTTTGGGTGGGAGCAGTGGCTGACTGTTTGGCTGAGCTGCTGGGCTGGGTAGTTGGGACCTTGCACTTACGGGCAGGACGGGGGTAGGGGTAGCGAAGAAGTTAATATGGGCAAGGAAAACCTTCTTAGGGACTTTGGGGTGGGATGTGGGAGGAGGGATGGGAGTGGAGGTAGAGGGAATGGTAGTAGGAGGAGTAGATGTGCTGTCTTGGGTGGAGGTGCATGGACAGTGCATGTGTGTGAGGTGGATCGCTGTTGGGGGTCTGAGTGCGAGCTTTTGTGTTTCTTTGGGGGAGCAGACAGGGTGGCAGAGGACAAACAGGACGTGTGGATGGATGTTGTGGTGGTGTCTGCAAGTAAGGTGGGTGTGCTGCATGAGTTGGTGATGATGGTGTTGGTGGTGACTGTGTATGTGGTGTGTGGGGTGCATGTCTGCGGGTCTGCTCTTATGGTGTCTGTGGGCAAAGGTGTACAGGTGGCAGGGTCTGGGACTGTTGATGCAGTGCATGCAGGTGTGAGTGCGGATGTGACTGTGAGGGAGAAGGAGGAGGGAGAGATAGTGGAGGCAGTGGATGTTGTTGTGTGTGCATCTGTCTGTTGTTTGTGTGAGTGCTTGTGGCTTGACGTTTGCTGCCTGTGTTTGTCTGTGCCACTCTTGTGTGATGTTTTGTGTGCATGCTTGTCTATATATGTGCATGGGATTGGTTGGGGTTGAGGAGAATGGGACTAGAAAGTGGTAGTTGGAGGGGGGACGGAAGGACTAGGGACACTGGCTGTCATCACAGAGGAGGCCACAGCCTGAAACGATCTCTGTGGGGCCACCAAGCCACTGTGAATGCCCTTGAGGAAGGCACTGCATTGATATAGCTGGGATGCCAGCCCCTGGATGGCATTCACTATGGTTGACTGCCCTACAGAGATAGATCTCAGAAGGTCAATAGCCTCCTCACTGAGGGCAGCAGGACTGACTGGGGCAGGGCCTGAGGTGCCTGCGGTGAAGGAGCTGTCCACCCTCCTGGGTGATTGGGCATGGGAAACTCAGTGGGGGGCTACTGGGAAGGCGGTGCTGGTACGGGGGTAGCGGCTGTACCTGTAGCCGGGGTGGTTCCAGAGGTGTCCGCCACCACCAGGGAGCTCCCATCGGAGGAGGTTTCAGAGTCAGTGTTGTCACCTCCTGTCCCTGCCGTGGTGCTCCCCTCACCCTCTGTCCCATTGATCCCCTCTGCATTGGTGGACTCTGCCTCCTGGGTCCCATGGGCTGCAGCTCCCTCATTCGTCGGTGCCCCTGCTCCTTTGCCAGATGATGCTAATGCACACATTGACAGGATGACAGAAGAAAATAGGGGGGAGAAAGAAAGGGAGCATTGGGTCAATTACAGCACCAACATCACAGATGACATACACATCACCATCACACACAGGGACCAAGATTGAGCAGTCTGCACTGCTCTGGCATAGCATTGACTAGGTACCACAGCAGGTAAGATCCAAACACTGCCATCTGCACCCCTACTGGGACCTACTAAGCCCTGTCTGACATGGAAAGCCACCTTGCTAGCTAACCAGCTTTTGCTATTCACCCAATAACCCTGAGCTGGACCACGCAGCAATGTATGAGCTGGCATAAAGGGGCATCCACTGACTAAAACCCTCCATCAGAATCCCATGCCAGACAACAAAGATGGTTGTCACACACACACTAGACTTACCCCCTGTGGCTGCTGTGATGCCTTCAAGCACCCACCCAGCTCTGCATAGGCCACCGCCAGTATGCGGGCCATCATGGGAGCCAGGTTGCGACGGGCACCCCTTCCTCGTTGGGATGCCGCCCCCAGCTGGGCCTCCGCGGTCTTCTGGGCCCAGCGTCTGAGGTCCTCTCACCGTTTCCTGCAGTGGGTTCTCCTCCAGCTATAAACCACCAGGGTCCGCACCTCCTTGGTGATGGCACACCACAAGTTCTTCTTCTGATGGACGCTGACCTTCAGGGAAAACACAAACAGAGGGAAACCATGAATCTGAATATCCAGCCTGTCACACATAAGGCATTCAGACATATTTTGCCCCTCAAATGGCACACACATCACCCGGAGCCCTGCATGTGCACTACCACCAGCCATACCCCCACCCAAATGACACACTGCCAGCACACTCACACATCTCCATGCAGCCTTGTTGCATGCAACGTCCCCATGGTGTACTCACCTGTTGGTCTGGAGGTCCATACAGGAGTAGGATCCATCTGCAAGGCACTCTAACTCCTCCGAAGTGAAGGCTGGGGCCCTTTCTTCTGTCGCACGGGCCATGATAGGTTCCAGACACAGGTCAGAGCAGCACACGCAGTGGAGGTGTTGGCCTGTGGAAAGTCAGGAATCAAGTGAGGTTATAGTCAGAAAATGGCAGTCACGTCTGCGGCGGTGTACACCGTCACCCCCGGCGGTGATCGTCATTGGATACTGTACTCCATAGAGCCCCATGTTAGCCAATGAGGAATTGCATGGTGGTGCAGACCGCCATCCGCCATGACACCCAATGCCGGCGGAGTGAGATCACTTCCACCTGTCCTGTGGGCTGGACTGTTTCCATGGGGAGAAGAGTCAAGACTGATTTGCATATGGCTGGGTCCAAATTGGGGTGGTATTGCAAGCAAAGGAACAATGGAGTACACCCAGGTCTGTGACTGGGTGTGAGTGTTTGAAATGTTTCAGCACTCCGTCCATTATCCTTTTGTGTTTCTCTAGTCATCCTAAGTGGCCAGGGTATGCCCAGACGTGGGTCCCTTGCTCTCTGTGCCACTGGATTCAAGCTAGCTGACTGATGAGGGGTGATACCCCAAAACCGGTCCCAAGAGGCTTGTTTCTGGTCCAGGGAGGACATGGCATGGCAGTTGGGGCTGGTCTGTTTTCATGGGAAGCAGAGTCAAAACTGATTTGCATATGGCTGGATCCAAACCGGGTTGGCATGGACAGCAAAGGAACAATATATTAAACCAAGATCTGTGACTTGGGGGGTGAGCACTCTGACCATCATCCTTTTTCTGTTACTAAAGTCACCCTAAGTGGCCAGGTTTATACCCAGACACGGGTGCCTTGCTCACTGTGCCACTGGACTCAGCTAGCCTGGCTGATGAGGGGTGATACCCCAAAACCGGTCCTAGGATGCTTGTTTCCTGTCCATGGAGGACCTGGCCTGGCAGTTCAGGCTGGACTGTTCCCATGTGGAGCACGGTCAAGACTAATTTGCATGTGGCTAAGTCCAAACTGGAGTGCATGGTAAGCCAAAGAACAATGGATTAAACCCAGATCTGTGACTGGGGTTGAGTGTTTGAAAAGTTTCAGCACTCAGTCAATCATCCTTTTGTGTTGCTAAAGTTGCCCTGAGTGGCCAGGGTATGCCCATACAAGGGTCACCCTCCCACTGTGCCACTGGATTCAAGCTAGCCTGGCTGATGAGCGGTGATACCTGAACTGATCCCAGGATGCTTGTTTCTGGTCCAGAGAGGACCTGGCCTGGCATTTCGGGCTGGACTGTTCCCAGAAGGAGCAGAGTCAAGACTGATTTGCATATGGCTGGGTCCAAACTGGGGTGGAATAGTGAGCATAAGAACAATGGATTAAACCCAGATGTGTGCCTGGGGGACGAGTGTTTGACAAGTTTCGACACTCCATCCATGATCCTTTTTGCACCACATTACTTTACATTATCATCATCATGCATCCATTCAAATCTTTGTTAAGTACCTATTGCTGTTTCCTGTGGAACACCACTCTTGTTTTGTGGAAAATGGTTACCACTATCTCTTTTCCCATTGTCCTCCCTTCTCTTACACAAGGAAAGCGCAGACAAGTGCCAGACTTTGCCGGCACTTAATAGTACAGAATTGCAAAAGACTTTCTCTTCTACCAGGGTATCAGTAAAATTACTTTGTTTTTTACCAATGAAACCGCTTCTTTTTACCCTTACTCTGTCACCAATTCTCACGTGTACAGCTTTGCTTCTAGGCTTTAAGTCATACTGTCTTTTGCACTCACTTTGGCGCATATTTAAACTTTTTGGTGCAAGACTGCGCTATGCAGTTTTGCACCAAAATGTTTACTGACGGCTTGCGCCACACCTGAGCGCCAGCGGGGTCCCATATTAATGGAATGGTGCAAGCCGGCACTAAGCTTGGGCTAGCGTAAAAGAAATTACACTAGCTGGGTGGGGTGGCGGTATGGAAATAGGAGGTTGTGCGTCTGGAAATGACGCAAGGCTGGTTGGAGGCAAAACAAAATGTCGGTAACCAGCCGTGCATCATTTCCAGATGCACAACCATCCTAAAACATGACTCCTGTCTTAAAAAAGGCAGGAGTCTTGCCCACCACCCCAATGGGCAGCACAGGGGACCAGTGTTCCCTGGGCATGGCACCCATTGCCATGCAGTAGGCCCCATGTTAGGGCCCCCAGTGGCATTTAATAAAAATACTTACCCTACTTACCTGGGATGGGGTCCCCCAACCTCCGGTGCCCCCCTGGTGTGGGTAGAGATGTTCCTGGGGCTTGGGGTGGGCACCTGTGGGCCCATTCCATGGTGTTTGACCATGGAAAGGGGTCTACAGGTCCCTTAATGCCTGGTCTGACCCTGTCGCATCCCACCCGTGCGTCATTTTTGCACGGGTTGATAAGTATGGCGCTACGGGGATAGTGCTATTTTTTGGATGGGAACACCTACTTCGCATCTCATTGACGCAAGGAAGATGCATGCATCCAAAAAATGGTGCAAACTCCAATATTTTGACACTAGACATGTGTAGCATCAAAATATAAATATGGTGTTAAGTTTGCGCTGCATTTGCATTTAAAAAAATAATGTGAATGTGGCACAGAGTACAAATATGCCCCTTTGTGCTTGAAATAAATTCTCTTTCATTGCCTCCGGTGACCAATCCACTCTTGGCTGCTTTCAACCATCCACTGTTATCTTTAGACATGGGAGTGCTTCCCCTCATAAGTTCAAAAGGACTGGATACAGTACTCTCATGAGGGATAAATCTGTATGCCCACACTATCTTTTGTAATTCACTTCTCCACACAACTATTATTATTGACCAACTGTACCATCCCCTTAATAACACAGTTAAACCATTCTACTGCTCTATTATCTGCTGGATGGAACGCTGAAGTAGGCTTATGTATGATGCCATTTTATTTTTAAAAATATTAAAACTTTCAGAAATGAACTGGGGTCCATTGTCACTAATAATGTACTTGCATAACCCTTCTCTAGTGTACACCTTGTCCAGGAATTTGATAACACTACTGGTATAAGTTCTTTGAACTACTTCGATTTCAGGCCACTTGATAAAGTGATATATCAGAACAATCATATGCGCTTGCTCTTCATTTTCCCATATAGGCCCCACTATATATATTCTAATTCTCTCCCAAGGCATTTATGGGCTGGGTAAGGGATGTAAATGAGGCCTGAGTGTTACTTGTGTCTTATAATGATTCTCACACTGTATGCAATTTCTGACCTTCCTTTCTATTTCTTTGTCACAACCTGGCCATCAATACCAACTCTTGACTCTATTCTTGGTTTTACTTACCCCCAAATGTCCTTCCTGGCAAAGTCCCAGGACTTGTTCTCTTAAACCTTTAAGGGGCACCACCATTCCTTGTCTTAAAATTAAACCATCTTCTGGAGAAACTCATATCTTAGTTCCTTGTATGTAAGTAATTCTTTACTGATGGACTTCTTATCTGGCAAACTGACTGATGACATTCTACTTACTTCCTTGAGATCTGAGTGCTGTTCTTGGGCTTTTTTCCATTGCTCACATAAAATGCTAGGAAATTCCACTGAATTATTTGCTACACAAAATTCTTCCAAAGTATCCTCATTTGCTTCACATATGGGAAGTGGCAACCGACTCAGAAAGTCTGTAACAACATTCTTTTCACCTGATACATATTGTACTTCATAATTAAAATCAAATAGTCTCACTGACATAAAGGCTAATCAGGGGGATACACCATACAAACCTTTAGTAGTTAACACTTTTGTAAGGGGTTTATGGTCACTCCGCAAGGTAACCTTTTTGTCCCAAATAAATTGGTGGAAATGCTCTAGACCTTATACACAGGCGAGTGCTTCCCATTCTATAACTGTGTATTTTTCTTCAGTAGGGATGAATGAATGAGAAGCAAACGCTAAACTATCTTCCTTGCCCAGCTTATTCTTCTGTGTAAGGACCGCACCAATCCCTCTACTACTAGCATCAGTAGTAACAATGTTAGCTAATTCAGGGTAAAATCCTTGTAAAGGAGGTGCATTGCATATGTCATTCTTAAGGGATATAACCATGTCCAGACAAGGACTGGACCATTCAAACCTGCTCCTAAGCTTGAGTAGTTGTCTGATCTCATAGGTCTTGGTTGAAAAATCTCCACAAACTTAGAATATCATTCTACCAACCCCAAAGAACACTCTCAACTCGTCCTTGTTTTCTGGGGACAAGTGCCTTTCCTTTTGCATTCAACAATACTTCTTTGGTTCAATTCCTTCACCTGTAATATGATGCTCTAGATATGTGACCTGTTTTTTTTACAAATTTTCATTTACTGAATTCTGCAGTCAGAAAGTGGTGAGGTTCCTGCTGTCAGGGTGTAACGATACCTAGTGATAGGCTGCAGTAAAGTCATTAGTGGAAAACCACTTTACATTTTTGGTAAGGGCTCACATCTCATTGATTCTTGGTAAGGGGTACTGCTCCACAACAATGTTTCTGTTCAGATCTCGTAAGTCAATGCATAACCTTAATTTGTCATCGGCTTTTTTAGCTACAACTAAGGGTGTAACCCACTCTGAAGACCCAACCTGTTCTATTGTCCCAACTTTTTATAGATCTTCCTGTTGAACCCTGACATCATTCTTCAAGGAAAATGAATACAAGATTTGGCTTTTGCTCTTAACTGAATTCTACGTTGAAATCCTTTAAGATTACCAGTACTACTTGTGATGACTAAAGGGAATTTCCTTGAAATATGCAAACCAAATTCTTCTTCTGGTTGAACTATAAGTACAGGTTCTGGACTGTTTGGATTCAAAGTTATTCCAAACTTGCCTTGATCTATCCATCACAGTAGTGAAGGACCATGGGCAGATACATACAGTTTACCCATAATTTCTCTGCTTCTAAACGTGAACTTAAGTTTCCTATACCTTACAATCTCAAAGGGTTAATCAGTGAATGTTTTAAGAGAAATATCAGGGTGTTCCAACTGTCACCCTAATGCATGGGCAAATTTCATACACCACACGTCTTTATTTACTATTGTGTACGGTGAGCCCAAATCACCAACTATAGAAATATCTACCCCACCAATAGACATTTCACATATTGGTTTCTTCATTTTACCAATAGCACTAGTATTTATATCAAGTTTTTTCCAATCATCAACATTCAAAACACACATATTTAATTGTCAGAGTGACCAGATCCTCGGGGTCTGTGCACGTTCCCAACAAATCCACCACTGAACAGCTCCAAGACTCTGATAGATAAATCACAGAGACTGAGAGAGTTCAAGAGGGGAAGAGGGGATTAGGAAGGGAACGGCTGGGAAGGAGACCTGTAGTAAGAAAAAGGTTAGAACACACAATATGAAAATTATATCTCCTGAAATCAATACTAAACTATGATTCTAAGCCTAGTCACTCTGAAAACATGAACAATCTAAGAGTTAATTTTGAAATGACTAAGTTTCAAGATGGCCGGATACCTGTAGGGGAATCAAGATGAATTAAACGAAAACTTTCTTATTCAAGTACTTTCCTTTACATGAGAATCAGAAAAAACGTTCTGACTAAATTTTAAACCAGTCATATAAACCCTGTTTTGAGAATGTATACTAGGACCATACAATATTGCATCTAGAAACTATGGCCTTCTGTGTACTCTTAAAATGTTTCAACACAAATTGCGAATATTGCATATATATATATATATATATAGTAAACACCATTAAAAGGATTGTGCACCATGAATAACACAATATGGATTCAGGAAACAAATCACATAACTTGTCAACTCAAATATTACATAATACATATCTTAGAATAGTGGCATACAATAAACAACATGAATTAAACTTGAGGAGAGAATCGTGCGTCTTGCCAATTCGAGTGTTACCATGTAAAATACCAAGAAATGGTAACATGCAATGAATATCAAAGTCAAACCCTCATTAATCAAATTGCACGTCTTGCTGATTCGTAAAACACGATATAAATGTCAAGGATTAACAGCTCACAATAAATAACAAGATCAAAGTACAATGAAACACATCGCGCTTCTTTTGCTGATTCTTAAGCCACCATGTAAATGTCAAGAAATGGTAGCGCGCAATGAACAACAAAGTTAAATGCTCATAAAACGAGTTGTGCGTCTTGCCAACTTTTAAAACATCATGTAAATGTCAAGAAATATCAGCGCCAATGGACAACAATGTCCAAACACCATAAAACGAATTGCGCGTCTTGCCGATTCTTAAGCCACCACGTAATTGTCAAGAAATGGCAGCGCATAATGAATAACAAAGTCAAACCTTTATGGAATAAATCATGCATCCTGCCTATTTGCAAACCACCATATAAATGTAAAAAATGGCAGCGCGCAAGTAATCTGTTATTCATTTAAGAATGAAAACCAAGAATATGAAAATTCTCAATAATGGTGTTGGGAAATGTCCAACCACCGTCTTACCGCCTGGAACAATGATCACCAATGAAGGATGAGGGCAGAAGACTGGAAGATCCAAATAGGCCGCCAGGACAGGAGCTCAGGTAGAAGCTGCTGCTCTGCACCGAGACCTCTGAATAGTGAGCACTGGGACTTGGGCTGACTCTCTTTTATAGAGTCTTGGCCCAGCCCAGAACCACGCCCAGGCATGTTGCATGGAAAGACTCTGGCAGGCCCTGGAAAGGGGCCACACCCTAACACACTCTGAAAAACTGCAGTATTACATTGCAAAGGAACAGTATTTGTAAACATATTAAAAATAATTTTTCAGGATTGAACTCTGCAATGCAAAAGGTTAAACCACAACATATCAGCACAATGCATAAATTACATTGTTTTGAGAGTGCTGGGTTTTTGCATTTATGGCGCCAATAGAGCGCATACTGCTCTGGTGTTGACATAATTCAGAATCATTGGACGAACATGAGTTGCTTTAATTTTCCTGGTCAACCATTTTAAGTTTATCCCCTGACTTCCTCTAGAAAACTTTCTGGAAATGCCCTAATGCCACACTTGGCACATTTCTGAGAAAGCGCTGGACATTTCTTGTCATTTGTTACATGTCTGGTGCTGCCACACCTATAACACTTTCTCGGGTTTGAACTTTTCACATTACTTCTCCACTCCACCTCTGTCTTTTCCTTGTTTTTCTTCTTGAACGGTGCTTGAGCAGCCGACTTGGTGCCACTTACTTTGGCTACTGCAAAGTCCTCCTGTTTAACCTTGCTTTCAGATAAAATAGCCTTTGTGCATCTTCCAGTCAATTCAACTCTTTTGACAATGTCAATTCCATTTTGCAGTGATTTTTCACCACTTGCCCACAAATCAACTTGAATATTTGAGTTGGAAGCTTGCACTATCTGGTCCCTAAAACGTTTGTAGGGCATGGTTGCAAAATGACATATTTGAACCAAATTATTTAACACGGAACACAATCCTCTGAAGACTTTTTTTCCCCTGTTTTCTGTGGATGAATATATAGTGATCCACCGAACATACGGTGGGTTTGTGGTAATTGTCCACGTCATCTAGGGCATTAGCATACACATCCCCTTGACCTTCTGCACATTTGTTTTCTAATAACGCGATTACACACCTTTAGACCGCCTGCTCTCAAGCAATGCAAAAAACGTTCCTTTTTCTTGCCAGGTGTTAACTTTTCATCTTTGTTGTCAAACGTGGAAATGTAGATTGTGAAATATTCTCGCCATCCCTCCCACTTTAATATAGGTTTCCCAGATGCAGGTAAAAATGCTTGTGGTGAGGAAAGACGGTATCCATTTCCAGATACCATGGTGATCAATAAATGTAAAATGTTTAAATGCAAATTACAAGGGAAAGAACTTGAAAAAAAATGCTTGTTAATCCAAAATTATAGTTTTTGAAAAAGGAAGTAAGCACAAGCTGCGTGAAGTACTGAAGCTACTATTTTAAGAATACACAATTAGCGCTTCCAAAAATTGAGGCTGAAATTCACACTGGTAACCTCACGTGTAAGTCAAAACCCTGAAAATTTGATATAGATGCGTTTCACTGAGTTTCATTGTGCAAATTGGATGTGACACGCTTTATCCACATGGGTGTGTGTGTCACCGTATTTACTGAATGTTGATGTTATTAGCGTACTGGGAAATTAATGTGGCATTCTTTATCCAGATGGGTGTGTGTGTGTGTCACAGTGTTTGCTGAATATCAACGTTAATTGCACAGTGGACTCATTCCTCTCATCATTTGTAAATATTGTACTAGGTTTTCGTGGATTGAAACATGATGACGTATGCAAGCACTTTTCATGTGTACATAAGCTCTGAGGAAATCCTCCACACACCCAACAAAACGCGGAACATTGCAAACAGGGAGCTCTGAAGACACCAGATTACTGTCAAACTATTTTTTTTAACACAGATGTCAAGAGCAGCGTGTCAAAGCCGAAATGTGCAGAGCAAACAACTAACGGGTTCAATGTGCAGAATGCATGCTTCAATGTATGCTGCCTCCAAACAACATTGAGAAATGCGGCAGCTAGAGATTTCAACTAATTAAAAATGTTGGTATGCTTTAAGGCATTTGTTACGAAGCACATAATTAGGCTTGTTGTTGACATTCTATGCATTTTTCCTTTTTAGGGGCGAGCGCAAAGTACTCCATCCCCTGCTGTAATTTCTCTTTGGGCTTCTAACCACACTCATGTCACATCAGTCACTTTCATTGGTTCGTGTGCTTGCCTTTTAAAATCTGCTTGCTTTCATTTGTGAAAGGCATGCATACCTAATGCCTTTTCAGGTCTTTAGCCCACCTACATCACCAGTAAACTACTGAAAACATACGAGCCTCGATGTTTTCAGCATGGTTTCCGGACTACTTTATCTTTTTATTTTCCATACAGCGCAATCACGCTGGGGTTTACATAGCGCGATCACAGTCAGTTTTTCCGTTTTCAATTTCAGCGCAATCACGCTGCATTTCACATAGGGTGATCGCACTGTTTTTTTTCTTTTAATTTGTGTGGCAAGAAAAGTCTGGTTAGGAGTTTACAACGCTAATAGCTCTAACTCAAGCAAATGCGAGACCCATTGCATTGCAAATGCTTGTTAAAGATGACAGCACATAGAGCTGGAATGCACGCATGCACAGTGGCGTTTGCGTTCTGGTGACATCAGTAGTGTTGCTGAAGGAAGCCGCTGAGATGGTTGAATGCTGCCAGGTATGAAGTTAGATTAACAGCCAAATATATTAAGAATGGACTGTGACTGGCCCCATAACATTGGTATATAGTAAAAGTACTTGCTGCACAAGAACTTCTATGGCAATAAACATTGCAGCAGGTTGCCGAAATGCACATTGATGGTTCAAAAAGATCGATCCACACGATGATCATGAACTTCGCTCTTTATTGTAGTCGTATACACCAACCAGTGGCGGCCGGCAGCTTTAGGAGGGAGGGGGCGGGCAGGGCACAAATACACACACACACACTCATTCTTTCACACACAGACACGCACATCCATTAACAACAATCATACCATTCAAACATGCACGCATGCACCAAACATTCATTTTAAAAGATCGCACACACTCATTCTTTCACACACGCACGCACGCACATCCATTAACAACACTCATAACACTCATGCATGCACGCGCGCACCAAATATTCCATTTAGAACATCACACACATACACACACACACACACTTACCTTCAGCCTCCAGGTCCAGGAGGGTTGGGACTGCTGCCTTCCCTCATTGGCTGACCTAGGGTCAGCCAATGAGGGAAGGCAGCAGTCCCAGCCTCGTCACAGAGTGGGATGGGGTCAGTGAGACTGCTGACCCCACCCCACTCTGTGACAAAGTGTCACTGATTGACACTCGCCCTGGGCGCTTCAGGGCTTAAACCTGAAGAGCCCAGGGCGAGTTTCAATGGGTGACGCTTTCCTCGTCACCCAGGGGTGGGCCTCGAGGCACCTTTGCTTAGCTGAGGAGGTAACGCCCATAGGAGTAGTGACCTCCTCAGCCCAGCAAAGTTCAGCTCAGGCAGCCAGGAGTCTGCGCAAATCGCGTATGGATCACTCCTGGCTGTCTGAGCTGGTCTGTCAGGCTGGCCTTTGTTCAGCCTGACAGACACTCTTCATGAGGGGCAAAAGGTGGGGGGCGTGGCCCCTCCGCCCTAAAGGACGGGCCGCCACTGACATCAACACACTTCATTGGAGGAGGACAAGGTAAAACATAATGCATCTATTCCAACAGTTCCTCTCAGCATCTGACTGTTAATCTGGGAACCAGCTGGCCTTCTAGAATGCCAGCTGATTACATCACAATAAGCAGGTTCTATCCCTGGTATGGTGTCCTACGAGGTACACTCTCAGAAGCTGTATACCTCTTATCATAACAAAGGGGAAAAACTAAAGCAACAGACACGGAAATGAAACGTGACTTTTAAACTGTCACAAGATTTTCGTGTAGGAACCTTAATTCATCAATTGGTAACATAGTTTAATGGATTAAGACACCTTCTGCAGAGTTCACTATTTAAGCAAAATATCTCAGAATGGACAACACAGTACAGTGACTAGTTAAATGGTCTATGAACATAATAAATACCAAAAAAGGACCTGCAGAGCTGCTTAAAGCTGCCAGCTTACTGTAAACCTAAAGTGCCTGTCTATTGCTCACTCTTCTTCATCCATCACGCTGCTAAGACCTGAGCCCCACAACATGAAAACCCCACCTCGGTGGTCATCACGCGCAACATGGAAACACTTCCCACATAAGATTTAAACAAAGGCAACACACTTCCACACAACACTATGTTGCATGCTACCCATGTAGGCAAGCAATTCAGAGCCCCACAAAGGAGTAGTAAGTGCTAAACGTTGCAATACAATACAATCAATCTACCAGGTCTCACATTCGAATACGGGTAAAACTGTTTAGCTGTGTGCTGCAGAACACTAAAAACTGCGTCAGTCGATCAGAACATTCTCACACAAGAACGTATATGCGCTATTGGTGAATATAGATCGGATAAGCTCCCATCCAGTTCCAGAGACCTTAGGTTGGGACAGAAAGCATAAATGTGACCTTGTTTAAGGTCCTTTTCTCCCAGTTAAATGCCCTACTGTGAGCCTTCTGCACAAGAAGGTCACACTGGGTTCTGCCAAGCTTGGCTTGATTGTATGCTTTAAATGACAGTGACCAGCCCAGCAGAGCTGCATCAGACCCCAAGGCTATGTTACCTGCAGGTGTGATGCAGGGAAGCCCAAGCATGGGTGAGAAAGTGGGCCTACGTCTGACGTTTGGCATGGGACCATCAGACAATGCCCTATTGCTCCTACGGCCTATCTCATCATGAAAGGATGGTTGTGTAGGTTTCTGTAGTTCATGCGACGAATTGTCACCATATCTCCCATCAAATACTCCTAAATTTAGATCATGTACCAATTTTGGAGCTGGTTGACTGAGCACAGAAGGTTGCAAGTTTGCATGTGTTCCAGTACAGCAATAATTAGCAGGCCCGAGGAGAAATGAATTTAGTTAACACACGTGATACTGGGTGTAAAAGTTGCTGTGAATTATACTTAGTGCCTCATTTTCAGTATTTTCCATTAGGATGATGAGCAATCTCAGACTGGGGAATCAAAATCTACCCTGCGAGTATACTCTTTCCCTCAGTCTCCTTGCGTAATCTGTCACTTTCCGTCCAACCTCCCTTATTCTCTCTCTACTCTCTTCTCCCTCTGATCGCTTTCTCTCCAAATTCTCCTTCCATCTCTTTCTCTCGTGAAGCCTTCCCTCGCTGTACCTGCTGCAGTTAACCTTCAGGAGATGGATGAAGTGACAGAGGCACCAGCAGAGGCCATAGACTTTCAAAACCGGCCTCTAAGCGCTCTAGCACACCTGGCAATAAGCGTAGCATCATGTCTCGCTCCTCCTCCTATGTACCTAAACAGGTTTATATTATGCCCCAGAGAGGTCCGACGCGTCTCGAGCCTTCCACCTCTTGAACCATATTGACCCGAAAATTAGCAGGTGCCTCACGTGGCTTTCAACAAGAACTGTCTGCAGGAAGGACCCACCAGTGTCCAAAATCAATGCGCCTCGGTTGGGAGAGGAGAGAAAATTGAACGATGGTGAGAAGTGTGTAAGTGAGGAACATAGAAGATGAGAAAATGGAAGAGAAATGGGAAAAGGAGAAGGGACGTAATGTGGAGATGACAGGATAGGAAAATGGAGAGAATGGAGGATTCGGAGAGATGAAAAAGAAGTAGAGAGGGGGAAGAGACTGAGGGAGGGGAGAGAAGGCAACTGGAAGGAAAGAGTAGTAAAGGGAGCGGCGGGGTGAAAGAAAATAAAGTGGTAATGAGGAGTAGAGGTAAGGGAGGAGGGGAACGGAACAGGACGAGGGAGAGACAAGGCATGTAGAAATATAAGAAACTGTTGGTGGGGAGGTAGCAGGCGAAGGGGGAGGAGAGAGGAGTAAGACAATGTATAGGTGTAAAGACGGAGACCGGCAGTAACAGGTAATCATTTTATTCCTAGATAATGCGGGTACATTACAGGAGCAATGTCGGAATCGCTCCGTTCATCCCGACTGCTTTCATTCTAACCGCCACCTCCCGAACCCCCGTCTCGTAGATCGAATGTCAACCTTCCACATTCGATCTACGCACCACACATCTTCCCCTCTTATCAATAACAACAAAAACAAATAACACACTTAAAATCGGGAAAATACATATAAGAGAAAATACATAATACATGTACCTCTAAAGAAAATAAATTTTCTACATTGAATTGGAAGCATTCCCATTAAGTTGACTTCCCATCACGAATTCATTGAAATGCCTTGGTAATTTCCTTTCTCTCAAACTTTTACGAATAGGTATCACGTCATCCTCCTGATTCCCGGATTCAAGACCACAGGAGTCACCACCTCCTTCACCTCTGTCTGACCGCGCATCCTCGTATCCCCACAAATATCCACTCTCTTCATCAAAATCTTCACACACAGATTCCTGGGAAAAGTTACTTGCCTTAAACAAACTCACATGCCGCAAATTTCGTACTCTTCCATCCTCAAGCGGAACTGCACCATTCAATACCTTCACCACTTTCATAGGGCGTGACCATCTCGCATTCCCTTTATTTATTAGCCCAAAGTTTTTCACACGTACATACTGTCCAACTGCCAAGTTTGGCATAGTTTTTCCACTATTGATTTTGTTTAAAACTTTGTTTTGATACTCTTGCACCCGATTTTTCACAGAGCTAAAGTCTACCCCACCAAAACTTCCTTGCCTCCTGTTCATCAACCACCAAGGGATTAGTTTAGAAGAGGGTTTCCGACCCCTCAATAACTCAAAAGGTGTTTTTCCAGTGACTGAATGTGGCGTAATTCTGTATGATAACAACATATTTTGGATGGCCTCCTTCCAAGACAAATTAGATTCTAAAGCTAATTGTATAGTGTCCTTGATAACCTTGTTGAACCTTTCAAACTGACCATTACCTTCAGGATGGTATAATGACACCCTCACATGATTTACCCCACAGCTCTTCAAAAAGGAACTCATCTTAACAGAAGTAAGTTGTACACCATTGTCCGAAACAATAGTTTCAGGAATTCCTTCCCTCGCAAATACATCTTTTAAGAATTGGATCACAGTATCAGTAGTTATATTGCCAACCATACGAACCTCTGGCCATTTGGAAAAATAATCAACTAAGACAATCGCATACCCTTCCTTAGCAGGTAAGTTAACAAACGGCCCCATAAAATCAATTGCAACTTTGCGCCACGGGCCATCTGGCAACTCAATCAACTGTAATGGTACCACTAATGGTTTCACAGACTTGTCACTCAATACACACTTACCACACTCTCTTACCCAACGATCTACCATACCATCTAACCCCGGCCACCAAAAAACTTCTTTGATCTTCCTCCTGGTACTTGCCATGCCACCATGACCTTCATGTCCCAACTTAACAATGGTATCACGCATACCATAGGGAGGCACAATTTTATCACCTCTTAATACAGTATAAGGTCATTCGACACAGACAATTCTTCTTTAATCTTCCAAAATGTACTGCTCTCGCCTCGTAAACTACGCTCTGATGGCCATCCTTTCAAAATAAACTCTTTAACTTTCAACAAAACCACATCCTTCTGCATTTCTCTCATCCACACACATTCAGATAAATTGTCATGCACATTTCCATTTTGCAAAAACATAACATCCTTACAAGTGAACGCAACATCGCACTCTCCATCATCAATTTCCTCGGCACTACTATGCGATAGTGGTAACCTAGACAACCCATCCGCCACACAATTACTTTTCCCTGGAAGATGCAAAATCTCAAAGTGATACATTTGTAATTTCGAAGCCAACCTTGCCAACCTAGGAGTAAGGTTCCTTCCCCCTCCCGTGCTCAAAATATTAATCAGAGGTTTGTGATCCGTACAAATTTTAAATTTGCGCCCCCATATATACATCCTAAATCGTTGCACAGCCCACGTAGCGGCCAATAACTCCTTCTCAATTACAGAATAGTTCCTCTCTGCTTGAGACAGAGTATGAGAAGCATATGCGACCACCCATGTGTCTCCTTTCTTCTTCTGAGACAAAACCGCACCAATACCATATGCGGAAGCATCTACTGCTATAGTACATTCAGCAGTTTCATCAAACGATTTGAGACAAGATGCATTGACAATTTCTTCCTTTATAGTCGAAAACTCCTTGGAATGTATCTCTGTCCAGCAGAACGTCACATTTTTCCTCAGCAAGGCACGGAGGTTCTCCACCTTGGATGCAAAGTTTTCCACAAAGTGAGAATAAAACTCTGCTAGGCCTAAAAATGATAACAATTGTTCCTTGCACCTTGGTTCTGGAGCCTCACTAATAGCTTTGATGTGGCTAACCTTAGGTCGAATACCATCCTTAGAAATGATATGACCTAAATATTCCACGTGGCTCTCTCCAAATTTGCACTTTTGATCCTTAGCAGTTAATCCATAGTCACTCAGTGCTTGCAATACTGCTTTTAAGTTCCGGTCGTGCTTAATTCTGTCGCGACCATATACTAAAATGTCATCCTGGAATACCTTTGCCCCCATAACATTCGAAAGTATTTTGGACAATTCCCTCTGGAAAACTGCAGACGCACTAGCCAATCCAAACGGCATTCTTTTGTACTGGAACATTCCTTCCGGAGTAATAAAAGCTGTACAATGTTTAGACTCAGGACTTAAATGTATCTGGTGATACGCACTCGCCAAGTCGATGGTTGAAAATACAGTAGCATCTCCAATAGAGGACATCAATTCCTGCAAATTTGGTAAAGGAAATGCATCTATCCAAATTGCATCATTGAGTGCCCGCAGGTCAACACACAACCTGAGATCCCCACTGGATTTTACCGAAATCACAATCGGAGAAACCCAATCGGAGCACTCAATTGGTTCAATAATATCATTATCACACAAATCCTTTAACATCTCCTTCAATTTTTCTCTATAATTCAAGGGAACATTCCTCAACTTCCGCCTTATATGAACAGCATTCTCCTTTAATACAATTGTATGTTTAAAATTTTTCATACTTCCCAAACAACCACTAAACACGGTAGGAAATAGTCCCTTTATATCACGATACAAATCATTCTGCGACGTATCCATACTCACAATGCACACTGGCGGAGTAGCATTAGGGTCCACCCTCAACCCCAATTGACATATATGTGGCCAACCCAGAATAGTTGCCCCTCCTTCTGCCACAAGAACTTCACCTGAACACTTCTTTCCAGCATATTCGATTTCTGCCTGTATTTTTCCTACAATAGCAATTTTATGACCAGAATAACTACAAGGACTGTTTTTTGTTTTTTGTAAACTCCTTCCAGGCCACAACTGATTAAATAGAGACTTGCCTATTATGGTGTACCATGCACACGAGTCCACCATGACTTCCACTCGTACACCGTCAATATTTATGTAACACTTAGGAAATTGAAGCTCTTTTCCCTTAATGTTACGCTCTTGAATGCTTAGTACCAAATTCTGAATTCCTCCCTCAACCTCATCATCATCCACATTCTCCACAACACAACTCACTTTTTTTTCAAAACTTCTGCATACGCGTGCAAAATGTCCCTTTTTTTTACATGCACTGCAATTTTTCCCAATCGCCGGACAACCGTTAAAATTTGCAAAATGCGAACTGGCGCCGCATCTAAAGCACGCTTTAGTATTGTTGTACATGCTAGACTTGTTATCCCCAGATTTGTTGTCCCCACTACCAGCCCGTGCAACAATTTTTTTCTTTTTGTCCATGCATTCCCTGTTTTTACTTACAGTACAAACAATAACATTTGTATCTTTCCATAACTACATTTATTTTCCGGCCATACCTATCCTGTAACTGTTGTAAAGCACATTTATACACATCTACCCCATGCACATTATCTACAGGTGGTAAATTTTTAAATTCCCTTAACCCTACAGCGCCCAAACGATGTTTAAGCAATGACAGGTGCCTATCAGGTGAACATTCGCCCTCTTCCAACACATCAACATATGCCTCAAATAAATCCAACCACAATTCCCACTGAATGGGCGGATCTCCTGGTTCATTAAAAAAAAATGGTGGAGGTTGAATACTAGACATTCTGTAATTAACAATGTCCTATATCAATAATCACTGAATGCAGTTGAACAATACAGTTTTTCCTTTTTTTTTTTTTTTTTTTATTTTTTTTTTTTAACAGAGTCCAGTCACAATAAATTCCGGCACATCCAACAAGTCAAATGTATAGATAAAAGGTTCTTCTTGTAATTATAAGCACAAGGTGTGCCTATCACCGTATTCCAAATTAAACGTGCCAAATTCCTTGTAATTGTATTTATGGCACAATAAACGTGCCTAGTTCCTTGTAATTGTAGACAATATTTGCATGCACGATGTCTACTCCTTAAAGATGGCTGCTAATTTGCTATTTGTAGAATTCAAAAAAATCTCTGAAGAAACCACTTCAAAATGGCTGCCTCAACGGTGTTGTTCACTCTTTAGAGTAATTTGGGCACACTCCAACCCATAATTCCTGGCATAGTTGCAGATATTTTTCCCGAAACAGGAATCTTGCTAATACAGGACATCAAGAGGTTCTTAATGCGCCGCCCATCAAGTTATGGAAACACCAGCAGCCAGAAAATCGCCAAAAATAAAAGCAGGATCCTCACCATCGACATCGCTCCTGCCCGCCTCGTCGCCACTGTAAAGACGGAGACCGGCAGTAACAGGTAATCATTTTATTCCTAGATAATGCGGGTACATTACAGGAGCAATGTCGGAATCGCTCCGTTCATCCCGACTGCTTTCATCCTAACCGCCACCTCCCGAACCCCCGTCTCGTAGATCGAATGTCAACCTTCCACATTCGATCTACGCACCACAATAGGAATAAGGAGGGAGACAGTAGAGCAGAAGAAGAGAGTGGAAAGAAGAGGGGGGTATTAGAAAGGATAGGTTGGCAGTTGGGCAGGTTTAGATGCTAAGTCAGCTACTTAGGAGAGAGACAGCCGAGGGTGTAATATTTCTGATGTATTTATGTTTTGTTTTCCCCTAAAATATACTGACAACATTCAAGTAAGTTGCCACAGAAAATTCTTGTTCTTGAGTACTGATGGCGAGAAGGTGAGATGAGATGACGATGGAGTAAACGGATCTAAGGGTAAGGTGACAGTGGTTGCCAGGCAACCGGAGAGCAGAGTGGCCATAACGGAGCTTGCCGCAGTGAAGGGAGAGGCGACGACAAGATGGAAGGGTAGGGGCTGATGCGAAATTGAGGTCGCGGAGGGGTGCGAGTCAGTCCACGAATGGAAGCTGTTTATTGGTGCCAGGGGTCTCTGACCTCCCCCTTCTCTAGCAACTCCGGTTGGGAGATACAGGACACACCACAAAACATATTATAAGTAGATTGTTTGGTTATTCTGTGTCCTGTTCAGGGGCCTGTCTCCAAGAGCCTGAACATATTAGAGACGTAAAGACGTACCTTATGCAGACCAATCTAGAAAAGACAGAACAATCATTGGCAAAGCCAATAGATCTCACTCACGCGAGTGCGATTGGCTTTGCCAGTGTCTTTTAGCCACGTTGCCGTGCACCTTCTTTTCTGGCGGTAGAGGATGATGCAAACAGGTCTAGGGAAAGGAGAAGCACCACAACACGACAGGGGGAAGGAACCCAACACTGGAGAGATGTGGAAGGGTGAGAGAAGCAACGGGGTTCGGGAGCAACAACGTGGGGCAGGGCAAGCAATGACAAAGAAGCAAGCAAAGACAAATGGACAAGCAACTAAAAGCAAAAAAGTACCTTAAGTACATGAGCAATGGAAGGACACCAATGGTAAGCAATGGGGGAGGTCTAAGTCTAATATATAAGCTAACAATATGTCTTGAGAGCAACTGTCGGAAATCTCACCTGGATTTTCAGCAGGAGCGAGAGGAGGCACGGTGTTAGAACCCAATGTCCCTATCAATCAAGATGACCCAACAAGGTCAAAGTCTACGTCGAACAAAGGAGAGGAGGGGAAGGGAAAAGAAAAGAAAGGAGAAGACATCCACCAATAACAATTTTGCAGGAGGTGTGCCTGTCGGAACCCACCTAGATTCTTCCTGTACAAAAAAACACAAAAAAGATGTTTAAACAGTAAAGCCAAAACAATATATTTTCTACAAAACGTGTGCTAAACAATGTATGTCCTAATACCTGCAGGATTCCCCCTTCCGTTTAGTGTGCAGGCAACATGATTAACTGGTAATGCCATATTTTTAGAGCAGGAAATAAAAGGAGAAATCTTGTGTAATAATGACCCCTATTCGTCCTAAATTATGGTGTTACCAATAAGCACAGCATCCCTTAAATGCTAATCCAGCCCTAACACGTTAGACTCATATGGCTGTAAATACCATTTAGAGAACAACATTTACACATACTCAGTGCATTGCTTCATGCACTTATTAGTCAACCAATTCAATAAGTCAAAAATTACAAAACAAAAATATGCCCTAAATAAATTAAGGCACTTATTTATAATCTTTGGTGAAAAAATGCACAAACGCAGTTTTGCACCAAAATGTTTAGCACCGGCTTGCACCATTTCTGTGCACCAGCAGGGCACCATATTTATGGAATGGTGCAAGCTGGTGCAAAGGGTAGGCCAGCATAAAAAAAATGACGTTAGTCGGGTGGGGCTGGCGGTATGGAAGAAGGGCGTTTTGCACCGAAAAATGACGTTAGGCAGGTTAGAGTAAATAAAATGACTCTAACCTGTCTAGAATCATTTTCTGACGCAAATCTATTCATACCACATGACTCCTGTCTTAGAGAAGGCAGGATTCATGCCCACCACCCCAATGGCCAGCACAGGGGACAAGGGTCCCCTAGGCATGGCCATTGTACCCTGTGCCATGTATGGGAGCCCATTTCAAGGCCCCCATGGCACTTTAAAAAATCAAATTAAATACCTACCTGTACTTACCTGTACTTACCTGGGATGGGGTCCCCAATCCTCCGCAGTCCCTCTGGTGTGGTGGGGGTGTCCCTGGGGCCTGGGGAGGGCACCTGTGTGCTTATTTCATGGTGTTCCAACATGGAAATAGGCCCACAGGTCCCCTAACCCCTGCCTTGACCCAGGCATTAAAAAATGGGGCAAAGCAAGCTTTGCGCCATTTTTTCACCCCTCCTCCCTCCCGTGCACCATTTTTGCACGGGAGTATAAATATGGCGTTAAGGCCATATAGTCATTTTTTGCACAGGACCGCCTACCTTGCATCTCATTAAGGCAAGGTAGGTTTCCACTTCCAAGAAATGATTTTAACTAGTTTTGCATCGAATTAGAGTAAAACAAAATGGCGCTCATTCGGTGCAAACAGAGTACAAATATGCCCCTAATTGTGCAAATATTATAGCTTGGTTACTGTTTTAGCAAATCCAAATAACACAGTTTGTATGTCTTACTTTGTTTTTCACAGAAGAATATTTGGCTTCACCTTCCAGGAACATAATAACAGAGGAATTTACAATCAGATAAGTATTAACAGTTTTAAAGCAAAGAACGACTACTACTTAAAGCGTGCTAGTGTGTTACCCAACAATGTTCCCTTCGGCTTGATTATTTTTAATGTTCTTTTCCCAGTGCTTAATTTGTAAATAAAAACATGCCGGTGCCAACAACCCCCCTCTTAAACATGTGGTTGCTGCAATTAAATGAGCGAATACGGAATTCTGAGGCAGCGTAATCCTGAAGCCATCTCGGGCCTCTTCGATCCATTTAAAGCCACTCCCTGTCCCTTCAGCTCACTCTTGCATCTTTCTGCTTTCTCCCATTGTGACACTTTCTCGTTTTTCTCTTCCCCCATCTTTCCCATATGTGTCTTTTACTCGCAGTAAATGCTTGAGGCAGAAAACTAAGCGCTGACCCTCAAAAATAAGTGTTGGTGCTCTGCACAGGAAACAACAAGCACAAATTAAGGCCCTCATTATGAACATGGCGGTCCATTCCGCTCCGCCGGCGGTGGCGGTAGAAACCGCCAACAGAGGAGCGGTCTGGACTGCCAAATAACGAAACACACGCATCCCGCGAACCACCCACCGCCAGGAGAGGAGTCCCGCGGACGACGGACGAGTCTGCACACAGGTCGTTGGAAAGGCCCAACATGCCCATCAAATAATGAACCACCATTCCGCCGCCAGTTCCGGGGCGGGAACCACCGCCACACAAAGCCAGGTGGAAATGAACCAAATATAAGGAGCCACGCACCGGAGTCCCACAAAACGCGATGCGGCAGCCATGGATAGAGAGCTGCAGATCATGCCAGCCCTGCTCCTTGCCATATACCTACACTTACGAGACCGCCGACGAAGACGATGACGGTAAGTACCGCAACCTACGACACAAGGGAGGAAAGGGCACAGTTACATACCCACCCACTCCACCCATCCGGCAACGCCCCCCCAACCCTTCCCAGCAGCACAAGTCATACACCCCACAGCAAGAGGTACTTGCCCGACACAAGGCTAATGCAACTTGACCATAGTATATACAAAAGTCCCACACCCATAAAAAAGTTAAACAAATCACCAGGGTGTAACAGTGTGCAGCCCATACACAGGCCACACAGAAACTTTAATAACAAGCTCACTGAGCCAAACAGTGCAAACAGGGCCAATGGCCAGTCCGTAATAACACAATTGTCATGGGCCACAATGGGCCCCACCTGACTCCCACAAGTGCTGGGTACTCCACATTATGGGGCACTATATGGGGATCCAGGCACCTCACGGAAGGCGGGCAGGGGTGGTGGGGATTTTCGACAGGGGTGAGCCTTTGACTTTCTTGTGGAGGGGGGTGGGCTTCTCCTTTGAAGGAGGTGGGGGCTGTTTGGCTCGGGTGGAGAAGGATGGACTAGGCTCTGACTGGCCTTCTTCTTCTCTGGGGAAGGGGCACGGGAATGTGAATGGCGGACCGGCGTGGGCTGTGATGTGGAAGGAGCGGAAAGGGCAAGGAGGTGGGCACGTTTGGGGACAAGACGGGGTGAGCCAGTGGGCTGAAAGAGGTCAGCAGGGGAGAGGAAAAGTTTTTGGGGAGCAATTGGGGTGAGTGTGGATGAGGGCGTGAGAGTGGAGGCAGAGGTAGTGGATGTATGGGGTGTAGGGGTGCGTGTAATGGGTGCAGGTGACTGCTCAGTATGCTGTGGTGTGCTGAATGTCTGATGGGTGGGTGTCTCGTGTGTTTGTGTGTCTTGGGAGGTGGGGGGGTGGACACAGTGGGAGAAGACAGACAGCTAGTGCGGATGTATGTTGTGTGTGTCTGCAAGTCTGGTGAGTGTGCTGCATGTGTCAACTACAGTAGAGGTGGTGAGTGCAGGTGTGGTGTATGGGGTGCATGTATGGGTGTCTGCTATTGTGGTGAGTGCAGGAAGAGGAGCAGTAACAGTGAGTGAAGGTGCAGTGCATGAGGGTGTGGATGTCGAAGGGACAGACAGGGAGGCGTAATAGGTGGGCGCACTGGGGGAAGTGGACGTTGTTGTGTGTGCAGGTGTCTATTGGCTGTGTGAATGCTTGTGGTGGGATGTCTGATGCTTGTGTTTAGAAGTGTGCTTCTTGTGTGTTGATGTGCCTGTCAGCCTGTCTGAATGTGTGCTTTGGACGGGTGAAGGGAGTTGGGTGCTGGAAGGGGTAGAGGAGTTTGGAGGGGGGACGGAATGGGTGGTGGAAACTGGCTGCCGTCCGAGAGGAGGTCAGAGCCTGAAAAAATCTCTGTAGTACAGACACAGCACCGTGAATGCCATCCAGATAGGCATTTGTCCGCTGCATCTCTGGTGCTAGCCCCTGGATGGCATTGACGATGGTTGTCTGCCCCACAGAGATGGTTCTCAGGAGGTCAATAGCCTCCTCTGTGAGGGCAGCAGGGCTGACTGGGGCAGGGGAGGGGGTGCCTGGGGTGAAGGAGATGCCCACCTTTCTGGGTGGGCGGGCACGGGCAACTCGATGGGGAGCAGAGGGGAGGGCGGTGATGGTATGGGGGTGGCGGAAGATCTCATGGTAGTGGTGTGTGCACTAGGGTCCGCCACCGCCGGGGGACCCCCATCGGAGGAGGTCTCTGAGTCACTACCTCCTGTGGTAGTAGCCTCCCCCATGGAAGTCCCCTTGCCCTCCATCCCACTGGTCCCCTGGGCGTCCTTTGTCTCTGCCTCAGATGATCCGTGGGCCGCTGCCTCCCCACGTCCTGGAGCCTCAGCTCCTTCGCCTGATGTTGAAGCTGTACCAATCCAACACAAGAGAACAGGGATGGGGAGACAAAACAGGGGACACTTGTAAATAGCTGAATGCAGGCACAGAATGGCCAGACATACACCCACCCAGAAAACACACCCAACAGGCAGCACCATACACTATGCCTATGGCCATGCCCCTGACTATTGACCAGAGTACTGCTCCACACCCATCCCCTGAAATACTTTAGGAGCAGAAGTAGGTGAAACTTGACATGGACACCCCTACACCGTTTGGGGAACATACAGTAGATGGACACCAGTCAAATTCCCTGCCTCTAAGCAGCATGAATCCTATTGCACACCCAGGCATCCTTCCAGACTGAAGTATGTTCAATGAGTACTCACCCCATTGTGACTGCTGTGCAGCCTTCAAGCGCCCATCCAGGTCTGGGTACGCCACTGCCAGGATCTGTCGCATGAGGGGGGGTCAGTGCCCGACAGGCACTGTAGGAAAGTACCATCTTGCCTGGCATGTTACCCCCATATTTCACTGTATATATGTTGTTTTAGTGTATGTGTCACTGGGACCCTGCCAACCAGTGTGCCCTGTATGTGCCCTGTATGTCTTCCCTGTGTGATGACTAACTGTCTCACTGAGGCTCTGCTAACCAGAACCTCAGTGGTTATGCTCTCTCTGCTTTCCAAATTGTCACTAACAGGCTAGTGACCAATTTCACCAATTCACATTGGCATACTGGAACACCCTTATAATTCCTAGTATATGGTACTGAGGTACCCAGGGTATTGGGGTTCCAGGAGATCCCTATGGGCTGCAGCATTTCTTATGCCACCCATAGGGAGCTCTGACAATTCTTACACAGGCCTGCCACTGCAGCCTGAGTGAAATAACGTCCACGTTATTTCACAGCCATTTACCACTGCACTTAAGTACCTTATAAGTCACCTATATGTCTAACCTTCACCTGGTGAAGGTTGGGTGCAAAGTTACTTAGTTTGTGGGCACCCTGGCACTAGCCAAGGTACCCCCACATCGTTCAGGGCAAATTCCCCGGACTTTGTGAGTGCGGGGACACCAGTTCACGCGTGCACTATACATAGGTCACTACCTATGTATAGCGTCACAATGGTAACTCCGAACATGGCCATGTAACATGTCTAAGATCATGGAATTGTCACCCCAATGCCATTCTGGCATTGGGGAGACAATTCCATGATCCCCCGAGTCTCTAGCACAGACCCGGGTACTGCCAAACTGCCTTTCCCGGGGTTTTCACTGCAGCTGCTGCTGCCAACCCCTCAGACAGGTTTCTGCCCTCCTGGGGTCCAGCCAGGCCTGGCCCAGGAAGGCAGAACAAAGGACTTCCTCAGAGAGAGGGTGTTACACCCTCTCACTTTGGAAAAAGGTGTCAGGGCTGGGGAGGAGTAGCCTCCCCCAGCCTCTGGAAATGCTTTGATGGGCACAGATGGTGCCCATCTCTGCATAAGCCAGTCTACACTGGTTCAGGGATCCCCCAGCTCTGCTCTGGCGCGAAACTGGACAAAGGAAAGGGGAGTGACCACTCCCCTGACCTGCACCTCCCAGGGGAGGTGCCCAGAGCTCCTCAGCGTGCCCCAGACCTCTCCCATCTTGGATTTAGAGGTGTGCTGGCACACTGGACTGCTCTGAGTAGCCAGGGCCAGCAGGTGACGTCAGAGTCTCCTTCTGATAGGCTCTTACCTGTGTTGCTAGCCTATCCTCCTTCCTAGGTAGCCAAACCTCCTTTTCTGGCTATTTAGGGTCTCTACTTTGGGGAATTCTTCAGATACCGAATGCAAGAGCTCATCAGAGTTCCTCTGCATCTCCCTCTTCACCTTCTGCCAAAGGATTGACCGCTGACTGCTCAGGACGCCTGCAAAACCGCAACAAAGTAGAAAAGACGACTACTGCAACCATGTATCGCTTCATCCTGCTGGCTTTCTCGCCTGTTTCCTGGTGGTGCATGCTCTGGGGGTAGCCTGCCTCCTTCTTGCACCAGGAGCTCTGAAGAAATCTCCCGTGGGTCGACGGAATCTTCCCCCTGCAACCACAGGCAACAAAAGACTGCATCACCGCTCCTCTGGGTCCCCTCTCAGCACGACGGGCGTGGTCCCTGGAGCTCAGCAACTCTGTCCAAGTGACTCCCACTGTCCAGTGACTATTCAGTCCAAGTTTGGTGGAGGTAAGTCCTTACCTCCCCACGCTAGACTGCATTGCTGGGTACCACGTGATTTGCAGCTGCTCCGGCTCCTGTGCACTCTTCCAGGATTTCCTTCGTGCACAGCCAAGCCTGGGTCCCCGACACTCTAACCTGCAGTGCACAACCTTCTGAGTTGTCCTCCGGCATCGTGGGACTCCCTTTTGTGACTTCGCATGGACTCCGGTTCACTTTACTTCCAAGTGCCTGTTCAGGTACTTCTATGGAAGCTGCCTGCTTCTGTGAGGGCTCCCTGAGTTGCTGGGTGCCCCCTCTGTCTCTTCCTCCAAGTAGTGACATACTGGTCCCTCCTGGGCCACAGCAGTACCCAAAAACCTCTACCGCAACCCTTGCAGCTAGCAAGGCTTGTTTGTGGTCTTTCTGCGTGGGAATGCCTCTGAAAGCTTCATCGCGACGTGTTACATCCATCTTCCAAAGGAGAAGTCCCTAGCTCTCTTCTTTCTTTGCAGACCTCCAAGCTTCTTCCATCTGGTGGCAGCATCCTTGCACCCTCAGCTGGCATTTCCTGGGCTCCTGTCCACTCTCGACACTGTCGCGACTATTGGACTTGGTCCGCTTGTCTTACAGGTACTCAGGTCCGGAAATCCACTGTTGCATTGCTGGTGTTTGTTCTTCCTGCAGAACCCCCCTATCACGACGTCTGTGCTCTCTGGGGGTAGTAGGGGCACTTTACACCTACCTTTCAGGGTCTTGGGGTGGGCTATTTTTCTAACCCTCACTGTTTTCTTACAGTCCCAGGAACCCTCTACAAGCTCACATAGGTTTGGGGTCCATTTGTGGTTTGCATTCCACTTTTGGAGTATATGGTTTGTGTTGCCCCTATACCTATGTGCTCCTATTGCAATCTACTTAAATTCTACACTGTTTGTATTACTTTTCTTGCTATTACTTACCTAATTTTGGTTTGTGTACATATATCTTGTGTATATAACTTATCCTTATACTAAGGGTACTCACTGAGATACTTTTGGCATATTGTCATAAAAAGAAAGTACCTTTATTTTTAGTACTTCTGTGTATTGTGTTTTCTTATGATATTGTGCATATGACACCAGTGGTATAGTAGGAGCTTTACATGTCTCCTAGTTCAGCCTAAGCTGCTTTGCCATAGCTACCTTCTATCAGCCTAAGCTGCTAGAAACACCTCTTCTACACTAATAAGGGATAACTGGACCTGGCACAAGGTGTAAGTACCTCTGGTACCCACTACAAACCAGCCCAGCCTCCTACACTATGGCCTTCCAGGGTGCCTTTGTGAGGTTGACATTGCATTTAGCGCCAGTGGTGGGGTTAGATTGTGGTGGGGGGTATTGTTCCATTGTGGGTACATGCAGGGGTGGGTGGGTGTGCACAGTGGGAGTGATGTGGGCCTGTTAGTGGGTTGTAGGTCATGCAGGGGGGTGTATGTGGTGGGTAACGGCTGGGTGGGGTGTAGGTCCAGGTGGGGATTGGTAGGGTGGGGTGGTGCATGCATTGCAGCTGTGGGTTATATTGGGTAATTGTAGATGACTTACCCAAGTCCATTCCTCCAGTGAGTCCAGTGAGTTCCTCTGGGTGCAGGATGGCGAGTACCTTTTCCTCCCAGTCGGTGTAGTCGGGTGGTGTTCGTGGCAGTCCTCCCCCAGTCTTCTGCACTGCAATGTGGTGCCCAGATGCCATGGCCCTGACCTGCTCCCGCATGTCGTTCCATCTCTTGCAGATGTCGTCCCTGGTGCATGGATGGTGTCCCACTGCATTCACCCTGTTCACAATGGTCTGCCACAGCTCCATTTTCCGGGCGATGGGTGTGTGCTGCACCTTGGCCCCGAATATTTGTGGCTCCACCTTCAGGATCTCGTCCACCATGGTCCCTAACTCCCTTTTGGTGAAGCGTTAATTTTTTTGGGGGGGGCATGGTGAGTGTGGTGGATGGCGTCGGGAATGGGGACAAGATAAGTGTGCTCTTCTGTGGGTCGATGTGCGTCTCCTGTATACAGGCGTATGCTGTCTGGCTCTGGAGCTCTCTGTCTTCTTGTCCTGGTTTCATTGCAAGGGATTGTGGGGTGGGTCTGGGGTGTTTTATGGGGTTCTGTATGTGTGTCAGGTGTGTGGGTGATACGCCTGTCCAATGTGTGCACTTGTTGCTGTGGAGTCCACTTGCCGCCAGTGGCGGCCACAGCCACCAATGGTCGTCCGGCATCCACTGTCCGCCGAGGTGATTTGTGCATCATTATTTGGAGGGCGGGATGTGGGTGTGCTTGGCGGTGGCAGGGTGGGGTGGGCCGGGATTCCAGCGACAGAGTCATGGCGGGGAGTGGTGGTGTGGGAATTATTGGCGGGGTTGGGTTTTTCGTTCATTACGTGGCGGGTTTGCGTTCCTCGCCAACGGCGGGAATCTGTTCACCACCGACACAGCGGTCTTTCCCGCCATGTTCATAATGACCGCCCCTTTTTAGGGTCGAGCACACAAGCTCCGTCCCTGTGGTAATTTCTCTTTGGGCTTGTAACCATGCCCATGTTACGCCTGTCACTTTCATTGGTTTGTGAGCTTGCCTTTTAAAATCTGCTTGCTTTCATTAGTGAAAGGCATGCATACGTCATGCCTTCTCCGGTTTTTAGCCCTCCTCGAGCACACCGCCCAGCTACTGAAAACATACGAGGCTTGATGTTTTCAGCCTGGTTTCTGCACTACTTAATCTTTTTATTTTCCACGCAGCGCAATTGCGCTGGGTTTTACATAGTGGAGCACACTCGTTTTTTTTGTTTTAGATTTCTGGAGGGGCCCGCGGAGAGAGAGACTCGGTCTAGTCTCTCCGCGGGTACGTTCGGGACGGAGGAAGTGGCGCGGAGGCACCCTATTGGAGGACAGGTAAGTGGGGGAGGGTTTAGTTAGGGGTTTGTAAGGGGGGTGGAGGGTGGGGTCGGCCTCTTTCTCCGCGCCGACATAGGTAGTTAGGGAGAGCTTGTTTTGCAGTTTTTCTAGGCCTTTGAGGTAAGGAGAGGGTAGGCAGGGAACGGTCAGGCAGGTGGGGGGGGAGCACGCTTTTCGGCAAACCGGCATCATTATCGGGAGCCGGGGGGCAGCGCGCACAGGCCGTAGGGGGGGGGCGCATTTCAGGGCAAATATCGGCAATTAGGACAGGCGCGCAGGGTCACGCGCCAGAGCACAGCACCGGCTCGGGCACACCACACCCCCGCGGGGGGGCACGGGGAAATACGAAACCGCAGCATAAACGGGGGTTGGCCCCTCGGGCAACACTTTAATTAATATATTTTTTAAAAAAAAAGGGAGAAAAGAGCTTAGGCACGTGGCCCAAAAAAAAAAAGAATTCATAATAATAATATTACTATAAGGAGGATAAGGACAAAGGGGGTAAGCAATAGGGAGCTTACCCACTAAGGGGAGCCCCAGCGGGCCACACACCGGCAGGAAAGAAGGCCCACTGTTTTTGTTTTTTCAATAGGGCCACTGGTGGGGGGGCATATATAATTTTTTTTTTTATAGAATATAGATAAAAAAAAATAAAAAAAACAGAGAGCCATGGCAGCTAGCCATGACGCAGACGCAGTGAGGGCCGCGCTCCGCGTGCTAGGCGAGGCAGGCCGGGCGGACCTACTTAGACCAGGAGTGCTAGATCACGCCTGGGTGGGGATGTGTAGGAGGCTGGACTGGCTTGTAGTGAGTACCAAGGGGTACTTGCACCTTGCACCAGGTCCAGTTATCCCTTATTAGTGTATAGGGTGTCTAGCAGCTTAGGCTGATAGATAATGGTAGCTTAGCAGAGCAGCTGAGGCTGAACTAGGAGACGTGTGAAGCTACTACAGTACCACTTAGTGTCATATGCACAATATCATAAGAAAACACAATACACAGTTATACTAAAAATAAAGGTACTTTATTTTTATGACAATATGCCAAAGTATCTTAGAGTGTACCCTCAGTGAGAGGATAGGAAATATACACAAGATATATATACACAATAGCAAAAATATGCAGTATAGTCTTAGAAAACAGTGCAAACAATGTATAGTTACAATAGGATGCAATGGGGAAACATAGGGATAGGGGCAACACAAACCATATACTCCAAAAGTGGAATGCGAACCACAAATGGACCCCAAACCTATGTGACCTTGTAGAGGGTCGCTGGGACTATTAGAAAATAGTGAGAGTTAGAAAAATAACCCTCCCCAAGACCCTGAAAAGTGAGTGCAAAGTGCACTAAAGTTCCCCTAAGGACAAAGTAGTCGTGTTAGAGGAATAATGCAGGAAAGACACAAACCAGCAATGCAACAACTGTGGATTTCCAATCTAGGGTACCTGTGGAACAAGGGGACCAAGTCCAAAAGTCACAAGCAAGTCGGAGATGGGCAGATGCCCAGGAAATGCCAGCTGCGGGTGCAAAGAAGCTTCGACTGGACAGAAGAAGCTGAGGTTTCTGCAGGAACGAAAAGGGCTAGAGACTTCCCCTTTGGTGGACGGATCCCTCTCGCCTTGGAGAGTCGTGCAGAAGTGTTTTCCCGCCGGAAGGACGCCAACAAGCCTTGCTACACACAAATCGTGCGTTTGGCGTTTTTGGACGCTGCTGGGGCCCAGGAGGGACCAGGAGGTCGCAAATTGGACCTGCAGAGAGAGGGGACGTCGAGCAAGACAAAGAGCCCTCACAGAAGCAAGTAGCACCCGGAGAAGTGCCAGAAACAGGCACTACGAGGATGTGTGAAACGGTGCTCGCCGAAGTTGCACAAAGGAGTCCCACGTCGCCGGAGACCAACTTAGAAAGTCGTGCAATGCAGGTTAGAGTGCCGTGGACCCAGGCTTGGCTGTGCACGAAGGATTTCTGCCGGAAGTGCACAGGGGCCGGAGTAGCTGCAAAGTCGCGGTTCCCAGCAATGCAGCCCAGCGAGGTGAGGCAAGGACTTACCTCCACCAAACTTGGGCTGAAGAGTCACTGGACTGTGGGGGTCACTTGGACAGTGTCGCTGGATTCAAGGGACCTCGCTCGTCGTGCTGAGAGGAGACCCAAGGGACCGGTAATGCAGCTTTTTGGTGCCTGCGGTTGCAGGGGGAAGATTCCGTCGACCCACAGGAGATTTCTTCGGAGCTTCTGGTGCAGAGAGGAGGCAGACTACCCCCACAGCATGCACAAGCAGGAAAACAGTCGAGAAGGCGGCAGGATCAGCGTTACAGAGTTGCAGTAGTCGTCTTTGCTACTATGTTGCAGGTTTGCAGGCTTCCAGCGCGGTCAGCGGTCGATTCCTTATCAGAAGGTGAAGAGGGAGATGCAGAGGAACTTGGCTGAGCTCATGCATTCGTTATCTAAAGTTTCCCCAGAGACAGAGACCCTAAATAGCCAGAAAAGAGGGTTTGGCTACCTAGGAGAGAGGAAAGGCTACTAACACCTGAAGGAGCCTATCAGCAGGAGTCTCTGACGTCACCTGGTGGCACTGGCCACTCAGAGCAGTCCAGTGTGCCAGCAGCACCTCTGTTTCCAAGATGGCAGAGGTCTGGAGCACACTGGAGGAGCTCTGGACACCTCCCAGGGGAGGTGCAGGTCAGGGGAGTGGTCACTCCCCTTTCCTTTGTCCAGTTTCGCGCCAGAGCAGGGGCTAAGGGGTCCCTGAACCGGTGTAGACTGGCTTATGCAGAATTGGGCACCTCTGTGCCCAACAAAGCATTTCCAGAGGCTGGGGGAGGCTACTCCTGCCCTGCCTTCACACCATTTTCCAAAGGGAGAGGGTGTCACACCCTCTCTCAGAGGAAGTTCTTTGTTCTGCCATCCTGGGCCAGGCCTGGCTGGACCCCAGGAGGGCAGCTGCCTGTCTGAGGGGTTGGCAGCAGCAGCAGCTGCAGTGAAACCCCAGGAAGGGCAGTTTGGCAGTACCAGGGTCTGTGCTACAGACCACTGGGATCATGGGATTGTGCCAACTATGCCAGGATGGTATAGAGGGGGCAATTCCATGATCATAGACATGTTACATGGCCATATTCGGAGTTACCATGGTGAAGCTACATATAGGTAGTGACCTATATGTAGTGCACGCGTGTAATGGTGTCCCCGCACTCACAAAGTTCAGGGAATTGGCTCTGAACAATGTGGGGGCACCTTGGCTAGTGCCAGGGTGCCCTCACACTAAGTAACTTTGCACCTAACCTTTACCAGGTAAAGGTTAGACATGTAGGTGACTTATAAGTTACTTAAGTGCAGTGTAAAATGGCTGTGAAATAACGTGGACGTTATTTCACTCAGGCTGCAGTGGCAGGCCTGTGTAAGAATTGTCAGAGCTCCCTATGGGTGGCAAAAGAAATGCTGCAGCCCATAGGGATCTCCTAGAACCCCAATACCCTGGGTACCTCAGTACCATATACTAGGGAATTATAAGGGTGTTCCAGTAAGCCAATGTAAATTGGTAAAAATGGTCACTAGCCTGTCAGTGACAATTTGGAAAGAAATGAGAGAGCATAACCACTGAGGTTCTGATTAGCAGAGCCTCAGTGAGACAGTTAGTCACTACACAGGTAACACATTCAGGCACACTTATGAGCACTGGGGCCCTGGGTTACCAGGGTCCCAGTGACACATACAACTAAAACAACATATATACAGTGAAAAATGGGGGTAACATGCCAGGCAAGATGGTACTTTCCTACACAACCCCCCCCCAAACGAAGGACAATAAGACTAGCCATGACCTGATGAGTCTTCATTGTCTAAGTGGAAATATCTGGAGAGTCCATCTGCATTGGAGTGGCTACTCCCAGGTCTATGTTCCACTGTATAGTCCATTCCCTGTAGGGATATGGACCACCTCAACAATTTAGGATTTTCACCTTTCATTTGTTTTAGCCAAAGTAGAGGTTTGTGGTCTGTCTGAACAATGAAGTGAGTGCCAAACAGGTATGGCCTCAACTTCTTCAGAGCCCAGACCACAGCAAAGGCCTCCCTCTCAATGGCAGACCAACGCTTTTCTCTAGGGGTCAACCTCCTACTAATAAAAGCAACAGGTTGATCCTGGCCCTCAGAATTAAGTGGTGATAGGACTGCCCCTACTCCTAATTCAGATGCATCAGTCTGGACATAGATTTTTTTAGAGTAACAAGGGCTTTTCAGGACAGGTGCAGAGCACATGGCCTGCTTCAGCTCCTCAAAAGCTTTCTGACAGCTTGCTGTCCACAATACCTTTTTAGGCATTTTCTTGGATGTGAGGTCATTAAGAGGGGCTGCAATGGAGCCATAGTTCTTAATGAACCTCCTGTAATACCCAGTGAGGCCTAGGAAGGCTCTCACCTGAGTCTGAGTGGTAGGGGGAACCCAATCAATGATAGTTTGGATTTTCCCCTGAAGTGGTGCAATCTGTTCCCCACCAACAAGGTGTCCCAGATAAACCACCTTACCCTGCCCTATCTGGCACTTTGAAGCCTTGATAGTGAGGCCTGCCTTTTGCAGGGCCTCCAAAACTTTCCATAGGTGGACCAGGTGATCATCCCAGCTGGAGCTAAAGACAGCTATATCGTCCAAATATGCTGCACTGAAAGCTTCCAGCCCTTGCAGGACTGTGTTCACCAACCTCTGAAAAGTGGCAGGTGCATTTTTCAAACCAAAAGGCATTACAGTAAACTGGTAATGTCCTCCAATGGTAGAAAATGCAGTCTTAGATTTAGCATCTTCTGATAATTTGATCTGCCAATACCCTGCAGTCAAATCAAAAGTGCTTAGATACTTGGCAGATGCCAGTGTATCTATAAGCTCATCTGCCCTGGGTATAGGGTGAGCATCAGTTTTGGTTACCAAGTTGAGACCTCTATAGTCTACACAAAACCACATTTCTTTCTTTCCATCTTTAGAATTGGGTTTTGGTACCAGTACCACAGGAGAAGCCCATGGACTGTCAGAGTGCTCAACCACTCCTAGTTCCAACATTTTCTGAACTTCTTGCTTTATGCAGTCCCTGACATGGTCAGGCTGCCTATAGATCTTACTTTTGACAGGTAAACTGTCTCCAGTATCTATAGTGTGCTCACACCAAGAAGTGGTGCCTGGCACAGTAGAGAAGAGTTCTGAAAATTGTCCTAGGAGATTTATGCAATGGTCTTTCTGCTCAGCAGTAAGACAATCTGCCAAAACTACACCTTCCACAAGAGCATCTTGTTCTGTGGAAGAGAAGAGATCAGGTAGAGGATCACTGTCTTTTTCCTGTCCCTCATCAGTTGCCATGAGCAGGGTGAGATCAGCCCTGTCATAGTAGGGTTTCAGGCGGTTGACATGGAGCACCCTAAGGGGACTCCTGGCAGTGCCTAAGTCAACCAAGTAGGTGACTTCACCCTTCTTTTCAACAATTGTGTGGGGTCGACTCCATTTATCTTGGAGTGCTCTTGGGGCCACAGGCTCCAAGACCCACACTTTCTGCCCTGGTTGGTACTGAACCAAAACAGCCTTCTGATCATGCCATTGCTTCTGGAGCTCTTGGCTGGCCTGAAGGTTTTTACTGGCCTTTTTCATGTACTCAGCCATCCTTGATCTGAGGCCAAGTACATAATCCACAATATCCTGCTTAGGAGCTTTTAAAGGTTGTTCCCAACCCTCCTTTACAAGTGTGAGTGGACCCCTAACAGGGTGTCCAAAAAGAAGTTCAAAGGGGCTGAAGCCCACTCCTTTCTGGGGTACCTCCCTGTAGGCAAAAAGGAGGCATGGTAGAAGGATATCCCATCTCCTGCGGAGTTTTTCAGGGAGACCCATAATCATGCCTTTGAGAGTTTTATTAAATCTCTCCACCAGTCCATTTGTTTGTGGATGATAGGGTGTTGTGAACTTGTACGTTACACCACACTCCTTCCACATGGCCTTTAAGTATGCAGACATGAAATTGCTTCCCCTGTCTGATACCACACTCTGGAAAATATTCCCAGGAGGGCCTTTGCCACTGCAGGAGCTATAGTGGTCCTTAAAGGAATAGCTTCAGGATATCTTGTGGCATGGTCCACTACCACCAAGATAAACCTATTGCCTGAAGCAGTAGGAGGGTCAAGCGGGCCAACTATGTCAACTCCTACCCTTTCAAAGGGAACCCCAACCACAGGCAGTGGGATAAGGGGTGCCTTTGGAGTGCCACCTGTCTTGCCACTGGCTTGACAGGTTTCACAGGACTTACAAAATTCCTTTGTGTCCTCAGACATCCTAGGCCAATGAAACAATGGTACCAATCTGTCCCAAGTTTTCATTTGACCCAGGTGCCCAGCTAGGGGAATGTCATGTGCCAGTGTTAGGAGGAACTTTCTGTACTCCTGAGGAATCACTAATCTCCTGGCAGCTCCAGGTTTAGGATCCCTATGCTCAGTGTACAAGAGGTTGTCCTCCCAGTAAACTCTGTGAGAGTCACTGACATCCCCATTAGCCTGTTTGACAGCTTGCTGTCTGAGACCCTCTAATGTGGGACAGGTTTGCTGTGCCACACTCAGCTCCTCTCTGGCAGGCCCCCCTTCACCCAAAAGCTCAGCAGTGTCTGCTTCCAGCTCCTCTGGTGTAGGTTCTGCACAGGGAGGGAATTCTTCTTCCTCAGAAGTAGAATCCACTGTAGAGGGAGGGATAGTAGGAAGTGGTTTGCTTCTACTAGCCCTAGCTTTAGGGAGCACTTGGTCCATTGTTCCAGGATCCAAGCTTCCCTGTCCTTTTTGCTTTTTGGCCTGAGCCCTTGTCAAAGCAAAAATATGCCCTGGGATGCCCAGCATTGCTGCATGGGCCTCCAACTCCACATCTGACCAAGCTGATGTCTCCAAATCATTCCCTAATAGACAGTCTACAGGTAAATCTGAAGCTACCACAACTTTCTTTGGACCAGTTACCCCCCCCCCAGTTGAGATTTACAACAGCCATGGGGTGGCTTTGTGTTATGTTGTGAGCATTGGTTACTTGGTACTGGTGTCCAAGTATGTGTTGTTCAGGGTGCACCAGTTTCTCAATCACCATTGTGACACTGGCACCTGTGTCCCTGTAGGCCTGGACCTCAACACCATTTATTAGGGTTAGTTGCTTGTACTTCTCCAAGTTATGGGGGCAAGCAACCAAAGTGGCTAAATCAATAGCCCCTTCAGAGACTAAAGTAGCCTCTGTGGTCTCCCTAATCAGACCAACCCCAACTAAATTACCAAAAGTGAGCCCAGATACTCCCTTGGATTGGCTATTAGTAGGTTTGCTCCCACCACCACTGCTATTAGTAGGGACACTAGGTGTAGCAGTAGGGGTTGTAGTGGTAGGAGCTGTGGTGCCTTTCTTTGGACAACTGGGATCTGTTGTCCAATGGCCTTTTATTTTACATAAATAGCACCATGGTTTCTTTTCCTTGTTCTGATTAAAGGAGGATTTGGACCCACCACCCCCACCAGAGTGTTTTTGTGGGCCTGATGAAGACTCATTTTTAGATTTGTCCCCACCCTTGTCAGAAGACTTACCATCCTTCTTTTTGTTGCCATCTTTGTCACCCCCTGTATGAACTTTTCTGTTCACTCTTGTTCTGACCCATTTGTCTGCCTTCTTTCCCAATTCTTGGGGAGAGGTCAGATCAGAGTCCACCAAGTACTGGTGCAACAAATCAGACACACAATTATTAAGAATATGCTCTCTCAGGATCAAGTTATACAGGCTGTCATAATCAGTAACTTTACTGCCATGTAACCACCCCTCCAAGGCCTTCACTGCCTGGTCAATGAAATCAACCCAGTCTTGTGAAGACTCCTTTTTGGTCTCTCTGAACTTTATCCTGTACTGTTCAGTGGTTAAGCCATAACCATCCAGGAGTGCATTCTTAAGAACTTGGAAATTATTAGCATCATTTTCTTTTACAGTAAGGAGCCTATCCCTACCTTTTCCACTAAATGATAGCCATAGGATAGCAGCCCACTGCTTTTGAGGGACATCCTGTACAGCACAGGCCCTCTCAAGTGCAGCAAACCACTTGTTAATCTCATCCCCCTCCTTATAAGGGGGAACTATCTTGTGCAGATTCCTGGAATCATGCTCTTTCGCAGGATGACTATGGGGAATACTGCTGCTGCCACCATGGGTATCTAAACCCAACTTCTGTCTTTCCTTCTCTAATTCTAAAGACTGTCTATCCAAATCCAGCTGTTGCTTCTTGAGCTTCAGTCTGGTTTGTTCCACTCTCAATCTATTGAGCTCCCTTTCTAACAATCTGTCATCAGGGTGGGTGGGAGGGACATTTCTAGATACAGAGGTATGATGGGAATGAACAGAAGGAGACCTGTCCCTTACAGAGGGCACCCTAACAGCTTGGCTAACAGTATAATGTGAGAGCACACCATCAGTATGGTGTGATTCAACCTCTGTACCAACTATGCTAGACTGTCTAGTAATGGGCAGGCTGAGAAGTTTCTTTCCTGAATCTTTTCCTGGGGGAGTCCCTGGATCAGATTGAGAACCATTAGCTACTTTTTCACCAGATTGGGCACTTATGGCCTTATCCTGTACTCTAAGCATGTTAATTAACAGTTCTAAGGAAGGATTCTTCCCTACACTCAAACCTCTCTCTATGCAGAGACTCCTTGCTCCTTTCCAGCTAAGGTGATCATATGCAAGTTTGGACAGTTCAACATTTTGGCCTGTGCCAGACATTTTTAGAGAGAGTTAAAGTGATAGAAAAAGTGAAGAAAGTTTTCAGAACTTTTTTGGAAAGACAGAAAAACTTTTTAAACTTTTAAGAATTTTTTGAAAGTTTTAGAAGTACTTTTCAGCACTTAGAAAAGAGTGAAAAGAGGAAATGCAAAACTTTTTGGCTATGTGTATATACACTGACCTTGTTTTGTATATTTTTCTCTTATGAAAAGTACAATGACAAGAGTGGTAAGCAGTCTCAAGCACTTATCCCACCACTGCACAACCAATGTAGGAGGCTGGACTGGCTTGTAGTGAGTACCAAGGGGTACTTGCACCTTGCACCAGGCCCAGTTATCCCTTATTAGTGTATAGGGTGTCTAGCAGCTTAGGCTGATAGATAATGGTAGCTTAGCAGAGCAGCTGAGGCTGAACTAGGAGACGTGTGAAGCTACTACAGTACCACTTAGTGTCATATGCACAATATCATAAGAAAACACAATACACAGTTATACTAAAAATAAAGGTACTTTATTTTTATGACAATATGCCAAAGTATCTTAGAGTGTACCCTCAGTGAGAGGATAGGAAATATACACAAGATATATATACACAATAGCAAAAATATGCAGTATAGTCTTAGAAAACAGTGCAAACAATGTATAGTTACAATAGGATGCAATGGGGAAACATAGGGATAGGGGCAACACAAACCATATACTCCAAAAGTGGAATGCGAACCACGAATGGACCCCAAACCTATGTGACCTTGTAGAGGGTCGCTGGGACTATTAGAAAATAGTGAGAGTTAGAAAAATAACCCTCCCCAAGACCCTGAAAAGTGAGTGCAAAGTGCACTAAAGTTCCCCTAAGGACAAAGTAGTCGTGTTAGAGGAATAATGCAGGAAAGACACAAACCAGCAATGCAACAACTGTGGATTTCCAATCTAAGGTACCTGTGGAACAAGGGGACCAAGTCCAAAAGTCACAAGCAAGTCGGAGATGGGCAGATGCCCAGGAAATGCCAGCTGCGGGTGCAAAGAAGCTTCAACTGGACAGAAGAAGCTGAGGTTTCTACAGGAACGAAAAGGGCTAGAGACTTCCCCTTTGGTGGACGGATCCCTCTTGCCTTGGAGAGTTGTGCAGAAGTGTTTTCCCGCCGGAAGGACGCCAACAAGCCTTGCTACACGCAAATCGTGCGTTTGGCGTTTTTGGATGCTGCTGGGGCCCAGGAGGGACCAGGAGGTCGCAAATTGGACCTGCAGAGAGAGGGGACGTCGAGCAAGACAAAGAGCCCTCACTGAAGCAGGTAGCACCCGGAGAAGTGCCAGAAACAGGCACTACGAGGATGCGTGAAACGGTGCTCACCGAAGTTGCACAAAGGAGTCCCACGTCGCCGGAGACCAACTTAGAAAGTCGTGCAATGCAGGTTAGAGTGCTGTGGACCAAGGCTTGGCTGTGCACGAAGGATTTCCGCCGGAAGTGCACAGGGGCCGGAGTAGCTGCAAAGTCGCGGTTCCCAGCAATGCAGCCCAGCGAGGTGAGGCAAGGACTTACCTCCACCAAACTTGGGCTGAAGAGTCACTGGACTGTGGGGGTCACTTGGACAGTGTCGCTGGATTCGAGGGACCTCGCTCGTCGTGCTGAGAGGAGACCCAAGGGACCGGTAATGCAGCTTTTTGGTGCCTGCGGTTGCAGGGGGAAGATTCCGTCGACCCACGGGAGATTTCTTCGGAGCTTCTGGTGCAGAGAGGAGGCAGACTACCCCCACAGCATGCACAAGCAGGAAAACAGTCGAGAAGGCGGCAGGATCAGCGTTACAGAGTTGCAGTAGTCGTCTTTGCTACTATGTTGCAGGTTTGCAGGCTTCCAGCGCGGTCAGCGGTCGATTCTTTATCAGAAGGTGAAGAGGGAGATGCAGAGGAACTCGGCTGAGCTCATGCATTCGTTATCTAAAGTTTCCCCAGAGACAGAGACCCTAAATAGCCAGAAAAGAGGGTTTGGCTACCTAGGAGAGAGGAAAGGCTACTAACACCTGAAGGAGCCTATCAGCAGGAGTCTCTGATGTCACCTGGTGGCACTGGCCACTCAGAGCAGTCCAGTGTGCCAGCAGCACCTCTGTTTCCAAGATGGCAGAGGTCTGGAGCACACTGGAGGAGCTCTGGACACCTCCCAGGGGAGGTGCAGGTCAGGGGAGTGGTCACTCCCCTTTCCTTTGTCCAGTTTCGCGCCAGAGCAGGGGCTAAGGGGTCCCTGAACCGGTGTAGACTGGCTTATGCAGAATTGGGCACCTCTGTGCCCAACAAAGCATTTCCAGAGGCTGGGGGAGGCTACTCCTCCCCTGCCTTCACACCATTTTCCAAAGGGAGAGGGTGTCACACCCTCTCTCAGAGGAAGTTCTTTGTTCTGCCATCCTGGGCCAGGCCTGGCTGGACCCCAGGAGGGCAGCTGCCTGTCTGAGGGGTTGGCAGCAGCAGCAGCTGCAGTGAAACCCCAGGAAGGGCAGTTTGGCAGTACCAGGGTCTGTGCTACAGACCACTGGGATCATGGGATTGTGCCAACTATGCCAGGATGGTATAGAGGGGGCAATTCCATGATCATAGACATGTTACATGGCCATATTCGGAGTTACCATGGTGAAGCTACATATAGGTAGTGACCTATATGTAGTGCACGCGTGTAATGGTGTCCCCGCACTCACAAAGTTCAGGGAATTGGCTCTGAACAATGTGGGGGCACCTTGGCTAGTGCCAGGGTGCCCTCACACTAAGTAACTTTGCACCTAACCTTTACCAGGTAAAGGTTAGACATATAGGTGACTTATAAGTTACTTAAGTGCAGTGTAAAATGGCTGTGAAATAACGTGGACGTTATTTCACTCAGGCTGCAGTGGCAGGCCTGTGTAAGAATTGTCAGAGCTCCCTATGGGTGGCAAAAGAAATGCTGCAGCCCATAGGGATCTCCTGGAACCCCAATACCCTGGGTACCTCAGTACCATATACTAGGGAATTATAAGGGTGTTCCAGTAAGCCAATGTAAATTGGTAAAAATGGTCACTAGCCTGTCAGTGACAATTTGTAAAGAAATGAGAGAGCATAACCACTGAGGTTCTGATTAGCAGAGCCTCAGTGAGACAGTTAGTCACTACACAGGTAACACATTCAGGCACACTTATGAGCACTGGGGCCCTGGGTTACCAGGGTCCCAGTGACACATACAACTAAAACAACATATATACAGTGAAAAATGGGGGTAACATGCCAGGCAAGATGGTACTTTCCTACAGGATGTCACGCCCAACCAGGGCTGTGTCAGGGCGGGTCGCGGCGGCAATCGCGGCATGTGAGTCTCAAGACTCAGACGGGGACAGGGACGAGGGGCCAGTGGCCCCCGGGCAGGGCCCAGGAGCGCAGCAGGAGCTTACCAGCGCACATAGCCCGCTGATGTTTATCAGAGAAGCACAAGGCACGCAGGACGCGGGACCGGGAACCGCAGGGGCAGACAGCGCAGCATCAGGGGCCGACCCCGCAGGCGCAGTGGGACAACCGGCCGGGGAGGGAGGGTCCACACTGCAAGATGGGGCAAGGGAGCGCCCTCTACCTGGGCCCAGCGGGGAAGTGGCCCCTCTAGATTTGTCATACCACAGGGGGGAAGGACACAGCCCCGGGGGTTTTGGGGAGCCGGTAAAGAAAAGAGGCAAGTACGCGGGAAAACCCAGAGGGGGACCGGGGAGAGCCAAGACAGCGCCCCGCCAGGCCAGAGGGGGGAAAACCAAGGCAGCGTACGAACCAGGGCCCATGGAGGCGCCGAATCCACACACACAAGGGAATTGGGACCAGGCAGAGACCTGGGACTTGGAGGCTAGAATACGGGAACAGCTCAGGGTTGTCCTTGAAACGGAGGCTAGGTGGGCATAGTTGTGTAAGGACAGGGAGGAGGCGAACGCTCACAGCGAAGCAGCCAAAAGGGCCAGAGAGGCCAGGGAGAACGTAGGAGCGCAACAGCCAGGGCCGGGAAGTGGAACCTGGGTATGGGTACCACAGTCAGAAGGAGATCAGAGACAAGAGGCTTGTGCGGCCGAAGGGCAAGTTGGCGCGGGGAAACCCGGTGACGCATACGGTCGCGGGGGTAGAAGTAAACCAATGCCAACGGCGGAGGTTGGCAAGAGACGGGCTACGCCAACTGGGCGCAACACGGCCCAAACACGTTGGTACGAAGCATTGGAGGGGTCTGCGGCGGCCTTCTCCACCCCGGGGGAGCACGGGTACCGTCCCGATGGTGTGCGTCATGCGGGTACGGAAGTGATGGAGCCTGCATCAACCAAAGCAAGAGGTTTTGCCCAACACATGGGCCAGTGGGGAGGAGAGGATGAGGTGGAACTGGACTATGAGGAGGAAGGGGATGAATGGGAAGATGGTGAAATTCGGGATTCGGAGGTGAGCGCTGTCAAAAAAGGGGGGGGCGAAGGCGCAAGAGCGGCGCCACCTCTTCTTCGCTTTCTGTGTTGTAGGATACGATTCCAACGGAAGGGCCCACAGGGGGACGGCAAGCCATGCTGCGTGGCAGAAGCCTGAAGAGAGTGCCAAGGAGCTTGGGAGATAATGTAGGAGGTAAGAGATGGTGGTCAGTGTGGGGCGAAGGGGGAGCGACAACAAGGGAGGCAAGCACAAGTAGGTCCATTGGGGTAGGAGACGGGTCAGTTTTGGAAATATCAGGCTCTAGTTCCATACAAGGAACGGCCGAGAATAAGGATAAAGAAGGCGCTGCCATGCTAGTCGCAGCCACAAGTAGTAAGGCGGGTGCGGGGGAGACAACATTAGATGACAAGGAAGGGGGTGGACATAAGAAGCGTCTTCCATATATGGGTTTGGCCATGCCACTAGGTTCCCACATAGGAGAAAAAACAAAAGCTAGGATATGGAAACACGAATATGTGGACGTTTTTAAGCTACTGCATAGGGACATACAAGCCAAGGAGGGTTCCAAGGAGGAGGAATGGGAATTAGCGCGCAGGCCCAGGGTCCCTATCACAATGGACAATTGGACGTCAGCCTTTTTGATATTTGTCAGTATATACTGCGAAAAATACCCGGACAGGGCCATTGCACTGTTTAAATACATGGACATCATTAGAAAGGCACAAATGCATTTCGGGGGGTTTGCGTGGCCCAGTTATGACGAGGAATTCAGGGCTCGGTGAGTGTTAATCCTGAGAAACCTTGGGGGATGTAGATCCAGAGTTATGGATGCAATGGATGGCATTGGCGCAGGCAGTAGCGTCCACTCATACAGCGAGTGGATTGCCAGTGATATATAAGCCCTTTCAGGCCCGCCTCGGGATGGGCGGGCGCTGTCACAAAAACTACGGGGGCAACCTCGGGGGCCTGCTGGAACTTTAACAAAGGTTTTTGTTCCAGAGCACAATGCAGGTTTAAACATGATTGCTCCAAGTGCGGGGGCCGTCATCCAGTCATTCAATGTTTCTCACTGTCCAGCCCAGCAGAACAGTGGAGAGCTTCCAGAGGGAGGGGAGTGCATGGCGCTCCTGCACCAAAGGGGTCCTACACCAGTTAGACTGGATTTTCGGCTGCCTTGGTTGCGCATTTACCCGGATACGGACAAAGCGTGTTTACTGGAATGGGGTTTTCGAGAAGGTTTTAGAATAGGTTACTAAGGTCCCCGGGAAAGGAGATGGGTTGACAATTTGCGGTCAGCCAAAGAACGGCCCCAGATATTGCGCGACAAACTAGCAAAGGAAGTGGGCCTAGGCAGAATAGCTGGCCCCTTTTCCGAGTGGCCAAGTGTTTCTCTGATGATATCCCCTTTGGGAGTGGTACCCAAAAAGGCGCAGGGAGAGTTTTGTTTGATTCACCACTTGTCATGGCCCGAAGGTGTGTCAGTTAATGATTTCATTGCCCAAGAAGACTCCAAGGTAATTTACGCGTCAGTCGATGATGCAATAAAGTTAGTCCTAAGGTGCGGATGGATGGCAGAAATGGCAAAATGCGATATTCAATCAGCCTTTAGATTGCTTCCTATTCATCCAGCAGATTTTGACCTTTTGGGCATGCAGCTGGACGGCAAAATTTACGTAGACAGGGTTCTGCCCATGGGCTGCGCGATATCATGTGCGCTTTTTGAGACCTTCAGCACTTTCCCACAGTGGGTCTTTGTGAGGACGAGCGGCCATAGATGGGTGACTCATTACCTGGATGATTTCTTATTTGTAGGAACAGCTGCATCCGGGGAGTGTGGGCGGGCTCTGGACACTTTTCAGAGGCTAGCGCAGCAGGCAGGAGTACCTCTGGCCCCGGAAAAAACAGAAGGGTCAAGGCCAATTTTGACCTTTTTGGGTATCGAGCTGGATGCAAGAGAATTGGTCGCCAGATTGCGAGCGGCGAAAGTGGGGGAGATGCAGGATTTCTTAGCATTGGTGGGCACTTTGCGTAAAAGGGATCTACGGACGGCTCAAAAGCTTTTAGGTTACCTCAATTTCGCGTGTAGGGTAGTAAGGGGAGGTCGGACTTTCTGTAGGCATCTGGGACTGTCCATGTCAGGTGCAGTACTTCCTCACCATAGGATACAAGTTTCCTGGACATTACGAGAGGACATTAGAATATGGGAGATCTTTTTAAAAAATGTCAATGGGGTATCAATGTCTTTTGGTGAGTCGGACACTGTGTGGCAGGTCCAAATGTTTTCGGATGCGGCCGGAGCGTCGGGTTTTGGCTTATACTGGGATGGGAGGTGGTGTGCGGAAATATGGCCTGCATCTTGGGTACAGCAGGGGAGAAGCATCGCGTTTCTGGAGTTTTTTCCCCTATTTGTGGCACTGGCAGTATGGGGACAGGAGTTAGCCAACAGGACAGTGATCTTTCAAGTAGACAACATGGCGGTGGTAGAGTTGGCCAACAGGCAGAGAGCAAGGGACCTCGAAGTTTTGCGCTTGTTGCGGCATTTCATGCTTTTATGTTTATCTTTGAATGTTATTTTTAAAGCTGCACATATACCGGGGTTCACAACGAGATTGCAGACTCCCTATCTCGTTCACAGTGGCGGCGTTTTCGCGAATTGGCACCTGGAGCGGAACGGAACAAGACTGTGGTCCCGGCAGACATTTGGGAATGGGGGGCATGATGATCACGGGGCTGGTGGAGATGTCCTTAGCAGTATCTACGCAGCGAAATTACAGACTTGCATGGTTGGAGTTTCAATCTTTTGAGCCGTTTGGGGGCAACTTTTGGGCGCAAGACCTGCGAACGCTAGAAGCACGGACCAGACGTTTTGTGCTTTTTCTGATCAAGGAAGGTTTACCTCCAGCTACAATTGGGGGAAAATTGGCAGGCGTTTCTTTTTACGGGAAACTCTTTTTCGTTATGACCCAGCGAACAATGATTTATTGGGTAAAATGTTGAAGGGCAAGGTTAGGGACAGTGGGGATAAACCAGCAAGAGAACCCATTAAGTTTGAAATACTGTTGGAGATGGTGCAGGTGTTACCAGTTTGTTGTACAGATGAGTACGAGGTGTGTTTATTCCATTTGTGTATGGTGTGGATGTTCTTTGGAGCTTTTCGAGTGTCTGAGTTGTTGGGGGTGGGGAAAGAAACTGGGGTAAGGAGGAAGGAGGTGTGCATGCATAGGGACAGGTTGGGGATATGGCTCAGACGGTCAAAGACGGATCAGCTGGGCAAGGACAAGTGGATATGGCTGGAAAAAGGGGGCGTAGAAGTGGCTTGCCCGGTTGCAGAATGGATCAGTTTCAAGGCCAGGTGGCGGGGGGCAGGCGACTCAGGGGTCTTTATGCATGCATCAGGGAAAAAGCTGACCAGTTATCAGCTGTTACAAGTTATGAGGATGGCACTTGGAAGGATAGGGCGGCGTGCAGGGGATTATGGAACACATTCATTCAGGATTGGCGCAGCGACTGCGGCAGCCCATTTGGGATGGGATTGGGCTAAGATCAAGTCCATAGGGAGATGGAAATCTAGGTGCTGCGAGCGGTATGTCAGGCCTTGAAGAGAACAAAACAGGTGGGGGGGGGGTGTTAGCTCACCAATGCAGTTTTTACAATGTTTTTTCTTTGCAGGATGTGTGGCTGTGCCGCAGGAAGACAAGATGACGACATGGTTGGTCGGCCATTCGTTCGTTCATTGGGCGGCGAAATTTGCGGAGAAGCAAATTTACGGCAGATCATTGGGCCTGCCCAGCAGACACCATGAAGTGCGTTGGTGGGGCAAGAGTGTTATGAGGTGGGGGAGCCTGCTCCCATTTATCACGGGTAACTTGCCGCAGTGGGGATGCCCAGACCTTTTATTGATCCATCTTGGGGAAAATGATTTAGTGAAGCTATCGGGGCTCACTTTGATACAACTTATGGAACTTTTGAAACAGAAACTATGCGGGACATGCTGGTATGGAAGGAATTCGTGCCAAGAAGGGCATGGACAGGGGCAATCAATCATGGAGCCATTGAGCAGGCTCGGAAAAAGTTGAACAGAGCCATGAGAGTTTTTTGCTGGGCCCAAGGGATCAAGGTTTTAAGGCACGGGGACATAAAAGAGCAGGAGAAGGCTTTGTTTCGAGATGACAGGGTTCATTTGTCGCAGATAGGAAATGCGTACTATCTAACAGAACTAAGGTTAATGTTAGAAAGTGTATGGGGAGTAAATTTGTGGATCAGAGTATAAAAAAAAAAAAAGAAAAGAAAGAAGAAAATTAGGCAAAGACACGGATTGAAGCCGAAACGGTTTGTTTTTCCTTGGGGTGGGGCAGCAAAACGCCTCATGGGTTTAGCTGGATGGCAGGAGATGGGGGAGGGTGGAGAGCCAGATGCGGGCTTGTCCACCCTTCCAGGGGGAAAAACAAGGAGGTGAAGGATCAGAGCGGGGGGGGTAGGCTACAAGCAAAGAAGGCATGGGAGGAATAGGGGAGCGTATACGGTAGGAGAATTGAAGGGAGCTATTTGAGGAGAGAATGAAGGCAAAGGAATTTGTAAAAGTTAAGGTCTGGTTTAAAAGGACGATATACAGTTAAATGTTAAGTGATGTTTGTGTTTAAACCCTGTCCTAAAATAAATGACCTTTTACACCAACAAAGAGTGTCACGTATGTATGTCCCGATGGAGGGGTCCGCGGAGAGAGAGACTCGGTCTAGTCTCTCTGCGGGTACGTTCGGGACGGAGGAAGTGGCGCGGAGGCGCCCTATTGGAGGACAGATAAGTGGGGGAGGGTTTAGTTAGGGGTTTATAAGGGGGGTGGAGGGTGGGGTCGGCCTCTTTCTCCGCACCGACATAGGTAGTTAGGGAGAGTTTTTCTTGACCACCCACCCACCCAGCGTAGGAAGGCAGGTGGGGAAGAGTATATTTAGGTCAGGTAAGGAAGGTAGGTAGGGTTTTTTGTTAAGTCATTTAGGGCAGGTGATTTGAGAGGTGTAGCAGGAGATGGGGGAGGGTGGAGAGCCAGATGTGGGCTTGTCCACCCTTCCAGGGGGAAAAACAAGGCGGTGAAGGATCAGAGCGGGGGGGTAGGCTACAAGCAAGGAAGGCATGGGAGGAATAGGGGAGCGTATACTGTAGGAGAATTGAAGGGAGCTATTTGAGGAGAGAATGAAGGCAAAGGAATTTGTAAAAGTTAAGGTCTGGTTTAAAAGGACGATATACAGTTAAAAGTTAAGTGATGTTTGTGTTTAAACCCTGTCCTAAAATAAATGACCTTTTACACCAACAAAGAGTGTCACCTATGTATGTCCCGAAATACCATTGCGCTGTGTTTTATATAGCGCAATTGCACTCAGCTTTTTTTTCTTTCAATTTGTGTAGCAAGAAAAGTCCGGTTAGGAGTTTACAATGCTAACAGCTCTAACTCGAGCAAATGCAAGACCGTTGCATTGCAAGTGCTTGTATTGGTGTTGCATTTCTGTAAAACACAGCACAACATTTCTCAGTAAGCTTTCTGTAAGGAACTCAATGCTTGTATTGATGTTGCATTTCTTTCAAACACAGCACAACATTTCTCAGTAAACTTTCTGTAAGGAAGTCCCACACGACACACTAAAAATAAACGAAAGGAACATGGTATTTAAACAAGCAACCTTTAGGAATCATTTCAGGCAGGCAGCTGAGAAGGCTGTCAAGGGGCCCCCGAAAGGGCGACGCCCGGGGTCAGTGCCCACTTTACCCATGCCTTAACACGTCTCTGAACTGAGAAGATATTTACACATTTTCAGACCCGTGTGTGGAGCGCGCTGTTCGCCATAACAGCACAATCAAATGAATTAAATTGGCCATATGCTTTTAAATATTTCCCCTAGTTTATTATCTATTGAGATGCAACGAATAATCTGCATTTTGTCTGTTGTGTGACAGTTCTTCTTTGTTCAAAACAAACAACGCCCCCAAATCATTCAAAGGTGCAACAGAGCTCTCATGTATATCAATTATATTCGAGTTAGCAAGTCTATAGGCAGGGCCGTCAGAAGGGGAGTTGCAGAGGGTAATTTATATGAACTTTGAAACAGGTTCTCTTCCTAGGAAGGGCCCTTCTTCAATTGGGTAGCCGAAGCACAGCGACAACTGCGTCTTACGAATTACTGCGAATTACTCTGGCGCCGCGCAGCAATTCAGTTCTTATTGACAAAGTAAATACCAAACCCATAACAGCAGATGGTTCTTGGAACGTTATATATGAACCCTTGTCTAATTCGGGCTCTTTACATGACATGACTGTTTTTAAAATGTTATTAGGTAAAGCATCTGTCATGAAGCAACAGTATTTTCAGACCGAGTTTGTTTATTTAGTGGGCATGCTTTGCGTTTTATTTTAGGTTTGTGGTATTGTTTCTTATAAATACATATCTGTTGGGATTCTTATGACGGTTTAACATTCGTTTTTATGTTTGCATTTTTAAATCGATGGCAAGCTTTGGGAAATAGAAACAAATGATCTGTACTCATACGATATACATTTTGTAGGTGTGATTGTATTGGCTGTTGTATTGATGAATGCAAGAATGAGTGAAAGGGTAGATGAACGGATTAGTAAGTGCATACATAAAAGGGTGAGTGAATGAGTGCATGCATGAATGAATGAATGCACGGATGACTGAATGTATGCCCGGAGGCATGGATGCGTGCACGGACGAATGAGTGGGTGAATGTGTGAAAGGAAGGATTCAAGAGAGATGAATGTGTGCATGTGTGCATGCACTGACGATTGGAAGAGCTAGTTAGTAAGTGCTTGAATAGCTGAGGGCAGGGTGCTGGCGCTTACCTCTGGTCCTCTTTGGTGGAAGGGTCCTATTCTCTCCTGCTGCAACTCAGTCACTAATCCATGCTATCGTGCATCTCTTCATGTGCCCAGTCACACACCCTTGCCATCCAGCATTCACTCATACTTCCATTCATTCATACACCAACAAGGTCACTTACTTTCACTCAATGAAGAATCACTTTTAGGTACAAAAAAAAAATACAGACATTTGCTTTGGCAGTGCTTGTCCCACGAGTGAACAAAAATACTACAAACAACTACCGTAAACAAAAATACTGCAAGAGCATCACGGCAAGTTTTAATAGGAGTCGTTAAATTCAATGCACTAAAATAAAAATGTCAAGCAGTGCAAGAAGAGGAACGTGACTATGTATCAACAGATCTGGCTTAGTATGACTGTCTAAGGACTCCGCAGTACTATCACCTGAACAATTGCCTTTGCTGCACCAGAAACCCAGAGGAAGGCATAGTTAGAGGCACGATGTAAGTGCCTCCAACCAGAAATTATGCTATTTACACCAGACATCGAAAAAACCATGGTCATGACTAGAGGTAATGGCCTAAACTAGAGGGAAGCCTCCTACTGGTGGTCCATAATAAGCCAATACGCCACCCTACTACCCACTAGCACTTCCATTCCACAACACACCACACTTAACATGGACACCACAGAAGCATCACATTCTTTCCCTCACATTCCTCCATTTTGCCATCATTTGCTGTGTGCTTTTATATTCAATTTTGCTTGGTCTCATTTTTGAGCCACTTCAAAAACTGTGTGCCATTTTTAGGTTTAGCACAGCAGCACGCAAGTGTTGCTTTTCCAATGTGTTGGTATGTATCTGGGCTTTTGACTGCACCCACGGCACGCCCATCACTATCACACATTCATGGGCTTGCCTTTCAAAAATGCTTTGTTTTCATTGGTAACTGCTGTAAGTTTGTCCCTCCTTAGGGCGGTTTTGTTACCGCATTGGTCATCAACCCTGTGATATGGATACTTGCACTTTTGCCAATAACTTCAGCTTCAAGCAAACTTCTTTTTCCTTTTGTCTCTCTCTTTACGCTCACTGTGGCACTTTGAATCGGCTTGCTTATGTCAACTGTTTTACTTTTTATTTTCCGTTTGTGGCAAGAAAAGTCCTATTAGGAATTTACAACGCTAATAGCTCTCCCTCGAGCAAACGCGAGACCCATCTCATTGCAGGTGCATTACAAAGAAGAATCGACAGGAGAAGGAAACATAATCCAAAATGCAATAGCCACCGACGAGGCGCAATGAAGGAGCCTGACGCAAGTAATAACTGGAGGATGCCGACAGCACAAGGAGGACCTGGAAACAAGGTAGGAGACGTGAAGGCAGGAAGCTGCTGATTGAAAACAATTAGAATGACAAGCAGCTTCCTGTCCCTCAACACCAATATTATCCCGGACGCACTCCGCCCCAGCTGCAGTTGGAAGGAGGTACAGGATGCCAGCATGCCTGACAGTACACCCCCCTAATAAAACCCCCAACTGGTTTGGGCTTGTCAGGGTATCTGCAATGGAATTGCCTAAGTTGACGAGGAACCAGCAAGTGCTGTCGTCAGGTCCATACACTTTCCAATGTATGAGGTAGTGTCATTTCTGCCATATCAATTTGGAGTCCAAAATGGCCTCCACTTCAAATTCAGGTTCATCATCAAGGAGAACAGCAGGAGGTTTCACAGGGATCTGAGTTCCAGGCGTGAATGGCTTCAACAAGGACACATGAAATACTGGGACAGGGTGTATTTGCAACGTGGAAGGCAACTGCAATTCCATTGTAACATTGTTGATTTTCCTAGAGATTTTGCAAGGCCCAATATATAGTGGTTTGAACATGTGTGACCCTTTCAAGGTAATATGGTCTGTAGATAACCACACCTTATCATCAATTTCATAATCAGGACTGGCCTGCGATGTTGGTCTGCATACTTTTTATACCTTTCTTTAGCCAGTTTCAAATTCTCCTGTGCTGCCTGCTGGATCTCATGTATATGGTCAACGAAATCCTGTACATGAGCCACATGTGTGATTGAGGAAGGGAGTAACAGAAAACTGGAATGAAAGCCACAGTTACAGTAAAATGCTGAAAAGTTAATTGAACTGTGAATGGTGATATTATAGGTACATTCTGCTGCCTATATACTGTACACCCATCCCAGTCTGTGACATTATTCAACAGTTGGCACCATAAATACTGTTCTAGACTCTGATTCAGCCACCCTGTTTGAGCATCTTTCTGTGGGTGGTGGCTTGAGGACAAACAAATGTCTATCTGTAGTATGTCACCCAATCCTCTCCAGAATTTAGATACACCTGGAGGTTATGATGGGTGAAAATCCATGCAGGCACAGTATATCTTGAAATAATACCTCAGACAATTTTTAGAAGTGGGTAGTCCCTTCATGGGGATGAAACAGGCCATTTTCGTTAGAAGATCCATGATACCAAGAATAATAATATGACCCTATTCTGTTTTGGGCAATTAAACAATGAAATCCATAGAAGTGCCAAGGAACGAGGGGGCGTTAACAGAATCAATAACCCTGTGGGGTCTTGATAGGAACTCCTACTTTGTGCACATATACTGCATATTTGAATTTACTGTTTAGTGTCCATGGTGAGAGTAAGCCACCATAAATGTATTTTAAGGAGGTCTAATGTTTTTCTTTTATCAGGATGTCCAGCTAGAATTTGTGTATGGCACCACTCTAAAGCTTGCTGTTGTAGCAGGACAGTGGGAACGTACAAACCCCCTTGATTATATATATGAGATCATGCACCCTTTGGCCATCATGTGTATGAGCAACAGCCTCTGCCTCTTTAGTTTTCTGTGCCACTGAGTGAAATGTTTTACAGAAATCAAGGCTCCAACAATTCGCCCAGGCGGTATAATGTCAGAATATTCTATCTTAGGTTTTTGCACCGTGTACCTTAGACGAGAAAGGGCATCAGCTTTACTGTGGAGTCAGCCTAATTCAAACTGAATAACAAAGTCAAAATCATTCAAAAACTGTGTTCAGCGCAATTGCCGTATGGACAGGGCACAGGCTAATTTCAAACAGTTCAGATTTCTGAGGTTTATCAAAACCGTGACCTTATGTAGGGAACCCAACAAGTAATGCTGCCATTCATCAAAAGCTTTTTTTATGGGCAACAGCTCTCTATCCTCCACTGTGTAGTTAGTTTATGAGGGACTTAATTTATAGGAGAAATATGCAACTGACACACTTTCCCTGATCCCCTGTCCCTTTGGGATAACATTCCACCGACTGCCACTTGTGAGGCATCTGCTTCAGCAATAATTGGTTGCGTGGGCTCTGGGTGTTGAAGAATAGGGGCGCAAGTAAAATCCTTCTTCATTTGTTGAAATGCCTTCTCCGCTTCTTCTGTCCACTGAAACATCATACCTTTACACAATAATCTAGTAGTGGGTGGGGCTTACAAGGAAAAGTGATCAATCAATCTTCGATAGAAGTTCGCAAAACCAAGAAAGCTCAGCACTTCTCTAACAGTGTGGGGAGACTTCCTCTGTGTGATTGCCATCACCTTCTAGGGGTCCATGCTAATTTCCTGTGCAGACAAGACATAACCCAAAAAGGTAACAGTAGCTACATGGAATTCACATTTCTCCAATCTAACAAACAAGCTGTGATCCATCAGTTTCTGTAACGCGGATCTAACATGTTTTTCATGTTTGTGTATGGATGATGAATTTATCTGAATGTCATCGATATAGTCTATGGCCCATATATCTAAGAATTCCTGTAAAAACTCATTAATAAAATTTGGTCTCCAGCTGGGACACTGCAGAGACTGAAGAGCATGATCAGCTATTTCCATAAACCAAATTTAGTAGAAAAAGCTGTCTTTCGCTCATCTCCCTCTCTGACACGCTCCAAATGGTTCTCCCCTCTCAAGTCCAATTTAGTAAAGACCTTTGCATTCTTGACCTGATCTAGTAATGGCTGTGTAAAAGGTAAGGTGTAGCAATTCTTTATGGTCATGTTATTGAGGGCTCTGTAGTCAATACATGTATGAAACTCAACTCTTCTTTGGCACGAAAAATAAAGGCGAAGAGGCAGGATATCAGGAAGGGCGTATAAAGTCGATCCGGAGCATTTCATCAATGTAATTACATAGATGGAGGTTTTCTTTCTCTGTCAAGGCATCTATCCTATTGCTTGGTATCTGAGCCCCCAGGTACCAGGTCTATTTGACAGTTGTAGGGTTGGTGTGGTGGGAGTACCGTGGCCTTTTCTTTCAGCAAACACTTCTGCAAGGTCCTGATAGCATGGAGGCAAAATAGGAGTATCAACCTCCGAGATTACAGCTACCTTCTTCCGGAAACTGTACATAGGTGTACCAGACAAATAATCCTGGCTTCAAAAGTCAGATTGAAATGCCATGGTATGCTTAGTCCAATCAATGTCGGGGCTACGCTTCTCCAACCAGGGTATACAGAGTATGGCTTGAAATTGGGGAGTCTGGATCAAGTAAAAAAGTATCAATTCTTTGTGATTTTCCTGCATCTGTAACACCAGTACCTCATTAGTATGAGTAATGGGCCCTGATTTGATGGCACTGCCATCTATGGTCTTAACTTCATCCAGGTTTTCTTTGGATAAGAGAGAAATACCGAATTGCTTGGCTATGGTTATATCCATGAAATTTCAGGTGGCTCTGGAATCAATTAATAATTGCAGATGAGTGAAAGGTTTACCCCCAAGTCACTTGAGTACGGACAAAGAAATGATGATATGTATGCATAGAGGTGACTTGTGCTAATGTGTTTGAGACTGAAAGACTTGAGTCTCCCAAAACACTTGTCTCCTTTTAGGCTTTTGGGTGCGATCTCGTAAGTAGTGGCCTTTCTTACCACAATTTAAACACAACTTCATATCCTGTCATGTTTGTTGTTCTTCTTCACTGAAAGGACCTCTCATACTGCCCATCTGGATAGGTTATGGTTCTTCAGGGTTTCTATCTGATTCTGGTTTCTTTCTCTAACTAAAAGCACCCTGATATCCGTACGTCCCCTATCCCAACGTCTTTCTGTATGGCGATGGTCTAGTTTTACCACCAGGTCAATCAAATTGCTACAAGATTTGGGAGGGTCAACTACTTGGGACAATAGATCCTTTAACTCGTCTCTTAAACCCTGTAAAACAAAGAACTACTATTACTTTCAAGTCTCCCTCCTTCTGGAGCCAACCCATTAAAATTGGAAACATAAGTCATGAGATCTTTATTGCTGTGCCATAAATTCAGTAATTCAGTATCTAATGATTGTATAACGGAATGTTAGTCAAAAAGCCTTTTCAGTTCAGTTTAAATGCATCATAATCGTACAACAAAGGATCATTCCACTAAGGGAGTGGACCATGTGGCCGCCGTGCCTCCTAAATACGATAACATAAAAGTGACTTTGGACTGTTCATTAGGAAAGCAAGACAACTTACACATGAAATGAAATTGACATTGGTTGATAAAAGAAGCAAACTTCAAGGGATCCCAAGTGAATCGTTAAGGAGGATCAAATGGAGTAGTGGATGGAGTAGTAACATGTATAATGTGGGCCCCTGACTCTGGCCTGTAGTGGTAGATGCGGGTAATGCATCTCCTGTAATCCTTGCACCTTGTACCAATGATGGTCCACTAGTTCCAGCAGCCCCTAGTCCTTGTAATGCGTCTACTCTTTTGGCCAATGCATGTGTTTTCTTTTGAAGATTGCCAAACGTGAGCCAAGTCTGCCAGTGTGATGCCATGTGCTTCAATTTCTCTCGGGCGAAAACTCTGCGTGGGCTTGTCGTTCTGTTGGAAATCTCACCTGGATTTTCCGCAGGGGCAACAAGAGGTCACAGTGTTAGAACCAAACGTCCCTATCAATCAAGATGACCCAACAAGGTCAACCTCTACCTCAATTAAAGGGGAAAAGGTAAATCAAAGAGAAAGGAGAAGACATCCACAGATGACAATTCTGCAGGAGATGTGCCTATCAGAAACCATCTAGACTCTTCCTGTAAAGATAAACCAAAAAGGTGTTTAAACAGTAATGCCAAAACAATATATTTTCTACAAAATGTGCGCTAAACAATGTAAGTCCTAATACCTGCAGGATTCCTCTCTTCTGTTTAGTGTGCAGGCAACATGATTTACTGGGAATACCTTATTTATGGAGGCAGGAAAGAAAAGGTGAAATCTTGTGCAATAATGAAAAAGTATCGCTAATCTTCCTAAGTTATGGTGTTAACAATAAGCACAGCATCCCTTAAATGCTAATCCAGTCCTCATACATTAGGCTCATATGACTGTATATAACATTTAAAGAATAGCACATACACATATTCAGTGCATTACATCATTAGACAGCCAATTCATCAAGTAAATAAAATACAAAACAGAAATATGCCCTAAACAAAGTAAGTGCCCAGATATTATAGTGTGGTTACTGTTTTGGTACATCCAAATAACACAGTTTATATCTTTTTTCTTTCAGAGAAGAATATTGTGCATCACCTTCAAGAAACGTAATACCAGAAGACTTCACAATCAGATAAGTATTATCAGTTTCAAAGCAAAGAATGACTTACACTTAAAGTGCGCTAATACGTTATCCAACAATGTTCTCTTTGGCTTGATTCTTTTAAATGTTAATATTTGGTTGCATGGGTTCTGGGTGTTGAAGAATGGGGCGCAAGTAAAATCCTTCTTCATTTGTTGAAATACCTTCTCCGCTTCTTCTGTCCACTGAAAATTCATACCTTTACACAATAATCTAGTAGTGGGTGAGGCTTAGGAGGAAAAGTGATCAATCAATCTTCGATAGAAGTTCGCAAAACCAAGAAAGCTCAGCACTTCTTTAACAGTGTGGGGAGACTTCCTCTGTGTGATTTCCATCACCTTCTAGGGGTCCATGCTAATTTCCTGTGCAGACAAGATATAACCCAAAAAAGGTAACAGTAGCTACATTGAATTCACAGTTCTCCAATCTAACAAACAAGCTGTGATCCATCAGTTTCTGTAACCCGGATCTAACATGTTTTTCATGTTTTTGCACGGATGCAGAATATATCTGAATGTCATCAATATAGTCTATGGCCTATATATCTAAGAATTCCTGTAAAAACTCATTAATAAAATTTGGCATCCAGCTGGGGCACTGCAGAGACTGAAGGGCATGGCCAGGTATGCATGTGACATCAAATGCAACACGAGGTACATACTTGTGTTCAAAATCTCGCTCGAACGGCACCATGTGGTTCACATGGGTGCGGCCATCTTGTTTTTCATTTTGTTTATGGTGCTGGGCCTTGAAATTCAATCCAATCCCAATCTTTGTAATCCTCCATCCTACACTTGATCTACCCCTATTTTTTTTATTTATCGAATTAGTGTATATTTTTGTGTCTCATTTTGTTTACGTTGTTTTAAAAACAAATTGTGTTTTTTTGTGACTTTTTGTATTTTTGTTTATTTTTCCCTTATTTCTTCCTTCCTTTTCTTCCTGTTTCTTTTCTTCTCTTCTTCACCCTACCCCAGTATTCCACACATCACCATGGCAGATGGCAGAGCAGAGCAGTGCAACAGCAGCCTCCTGACTTATCGGCGGCACCACTATCAAGGGGTGCAGCCTCGGCCGATCTTCAGCGAGGAGAAGGTGGCAACATTGTTTCTTATGTGCAGTGTCACCTCCCCTCCATGCTGGCAGCAGGCCTGGAAGCGGTTACCAACTGCTGGAGCATCAGCAGCGCTGGGCTAGGGTGCGCCGGTTGGTCAGGGCCACACATAGCTCTTCACGGAGAGCTGATGCACCACATCGACGACGAACAAGTCCTGCTCAACCTGCTAGGTGTCGAGATCCCAGGGCTTGGTGAGTATTATATTTTTATTGTGTTTGTGTTCTTCAATGCTGACTTTTTTTTCCGAGTAGAATGTGGCTTCCACTCAGAGGTAAGTTACGTTTAGTTTATGTTAAGAATATTATTTATTATGTGATGCATTTAGAGGTAGGCAGGTGTCGACGCTGAATCATAATACTCATAGGTAGGCACTTGCTTTGGCGGATTATTTGTGAAGACATTGCAACAGTGACTTAGCATTCTCCGTGATTTCATGTAGCTCGTATAGTCCCAAGCAATTCCACAGTGATGCGAGTATGCACGCATTGCTAAAAAGGGAGACTGAGTTGATCCATCAAGGGGCTTGAGAAATGAGAATAGATTGAAAAATCATTCATTGCAAATGCAGTGCATTAGTTCCAGATGTAGTTTTTGTTAAGGAAATTCGCCATAGGGATTTTAGGAGTTTAGCCAACTCAACGATAGTTGACAATACTAGTATAGTACCAAAGGCGATCTGATTTAAGTACAATGTTATTACATTTGCCTGTCATATAATTATTTTGTGGAGATTAACGATACAACTAATGTATTTTTAAAATTTTCTTTCTAATCTTACAAGGGCAAAAAGAGGGCAGTGCACCGGTGGGCCTGGCAGGAGATAGTGAGGCGCCGACTACCAGCACCAATGGTGATGGCTCTGCTCATCCCAGTAAGTCCCATTATTTAATATTATTATTTCCCTAACTTTTACCTCTCCTCACTTTTATACTACTTTTAATTTTGCCTTGATTACTTTTTTAATAGTCTCCCTTTTTTCTAACTCTTCTATTCAGGTTTTATTTAATTCCTGTTATCCCTACATTATCTTGTTTTCTGTCTTTCATTGACCATTTCGTATTCCACCCCTTCATTGCTCATCAATCATTACACGTCTTTGTCAATCATAGGCTATAGCTCTGCCCCTCTATTACGCAAAGCTATTGGTTGGCTTGACTACCTGGCTTTTCTAACATTCCCACAAAATGCCCAGAGTGATATTTTTCACAGAAGATACTTCAAAGCTAACCAAACTGCAATGATTGCGGTTGCATTTTTTTGATGTAAAAAATTAAGAGTGGGAGGTGTACCTGGCATATAAAAACTATGGTGGTCATTACAACCCTGGCCAACAGACAGACGGGAGACAATGTACCGCCCACAGTATCACAACCTACTAATCCGCCACCTTTTCCGGGGTGGATTCACCGCAAACAAAAACACGGCGGAAACAGGACTTCGAAGGGAAAAAACTCACCTCTACACACCCCACGAGGAACCAGGACGCCATGGAACCGGAACTCCAGATTCTCCCTGCCTATCTTCTTGCTCCTCTACCAGGAGCACGAACGCCGGTGGCGAAGACCACAGTGAGTACTGCACCTACGACACAGGGGAGGGAAAAAACAGTGACACACACACGCAACACCCCCACCCCCACCCTCACCCACGACAACACACACACTAATACAACATGATACATTACAGTTACACCTCCCAACCCCCCCGGAAGAATGCAAAGACAAAAGGAAATTAGCTGAACAATTGTAATAAATTAAAATTCAGTAGTCAAATAATATACATACACTATTTACAAATATATACACCAAGAATATTAGTCCAGGGTATTCCACCCTTAAAGTCCGTGGACCACTGGGCCCACACTGCATGGGCGAGGCCCACACAAGATACCCGAACATGACAGAGAGAACACTGCAGGGGCATCAGATAGAAATAAAACAGGCACCTCAGGGGGAAGGGAAAGGGGGGGCACCTCAGCCGGTTGAGTGCACAACGCCAAATCCACGAGGGGGCCCCATGCCCACTGTTCAATCCTGGGGAGTGCAAAGCCACAGTCTCACAAGTCTCTACAGTGGGTGGTTTGCCCACTGTTCAATCCTGGGGGGTGCAAAGCCACCGTCTCATAAGTCTCTCCAGTGGGTGGTTTGCCCACTGTTCAATCCTGGGGAGTGCAAAGCCACAGTCTCACAAGTCTCTACAGTGGGTGGTTTGCCCACTGTTCAATCCTAGGGAGTGCAAAGCCACAGTCTCTCAAGTGGATAACAGTCTCCACTGGTTCTGGAGGGGGCTTGGTGCCCAGAGTGCTTCATCCTGCCAAGGACAAAGGTAGTGGATGTGATACTCCACTGGTTCTGGAGGGGGCTTGGTACCCAGAGTGCTTCATCCTGCTCGTGGCGGCCTCAGTAGCGTCAGTGCTTTTGGCGCTCATGGGCCTGAGGTGCTGGTGGCGGCGGTGTCTTTGGCAGCGGTGCTTGTGGAGGCGGTGTCTTGGCAGCGGTGATTGTGGCGGTGGTGTCCTTGGCAGCGCTTCAGCTGCTGTCGGTCCTGTCTTGGGCAGAGGGGCTGCTGCTGGCGGTCCTATCTGGGCCAGCGGGGCTGCTGGCGGTCACCTCCTGGGCAGCGGGGCAGATGCTGGCGGTCGCATCCTGAGCAGCGGGACTGATGCTGGCAGACCTGTCTGGGCCAGCGGGGCTGCTGGCGGTCACCTCCTGGCAGCGGGGCTGCTGCTGGCGGTCCTGTCTGGGCCAGCGGGGCTGCTGGCGGTCCTGTCTGGGATAGCGGGTCTGCTGGCGGTCACCTCCTGGGCAGCGGGGCTGCTGCTGGTGGTCCTGTCTGGGCCAGCGGGGCTGCTGGCGGTCCTGTCTGGGCCAGCGGGGCTGCCGGCGGTCGCCTCCTGGGCAGCGGGGCTGATGCTGGCGGTCGCCTCCTGGGCAGCGGGGCTGCTGCTGGCGGTCCTGTCTGGGGCAGCGGGACTGCTGCTGGCCGACTCCTGGGCAGCAGGGCTGATGGATGTTTTCTCTGCTGTGCTGATCTTTCAAGACTTGCCGGGTTTCTTGTGCCCCTTCCCCACCTTGGAAGGTGTTGCAGCTGACTCCACACTCCCACCTGTACCCCTGGGAGCGGGTTTGCTGGCTGTTGTCTTCCCCCTCTCCCGCCGGACACTGGACAACTTTTGATGCTTGACAGGTGGGGGACTGTCCGTGCTGTGGCTCCTTGCCACACTGGCTGCCCTGCTGCCTGGTGCACCCCAGAATCTGGAGACTACTGGCACCACTGGTCCCGCCGATGTTGTGGCTGAGGTGCTAGGTTGGGACCTTAAGAGTCGGGTCCTAGGAGACTGATGGGGTAAGGAAGGTGAGGGAAAGAGGTCAAGGGTGGACAGGAAAAGTTTCTTAGGAACACTGGGACGGGTAGCTGGAGGGGGTTTGGGAGTGGAGGAAGAGGTTGTGGTTGTAGGAGGTGTACGTTTGATGACTTTGGGTGAAGGTGCATGCGCTGGAGGCTGTCGTGACGTGGATGGCTGTTGACACACTGGGAGAGGACACAGGGGATGCGTGAATGGAAGTGAGGGTGGTGACTGCACGTGAGCGGGTGTGGTGGTGGGTGTGCTGGTGATGGAAGTAGTGGCTGTAGATGTAGTGCATGCAGGTTTGAGTGGAGATGAGACAGGGAGGGAGGAGGGAGACGAGGAGGAGGGGAACACAGTGGAGGCAGTGGATGTTGCTATGTCTGCATGTGTGTGATGCTTGCCTGAGTGCCTGTGGGATGTGTGGTGCTTATGTTTGGCTGAGCTTCCTTTGTGTGTTGAGGTGTGTGCATGCTGGTCTGATGGTGTGCTTGGGGTAGGCTGAGGTACAGGGGATTGGGTCTGGGTGGAGGAAGTTGGAGGGGGGAGGCTAGAGACAGGGACCATGGCTGAAAAGCTTGCTGAAGGGCTGCCTGAGCAGAATGAATGCCCTCCAGGAATGCATTGGTTTGTTGCAACTGTCTCTCTACACCCAGGATGGCATTCAAAATGGTAGACTGCCCAACAGTGAGGGACCTGGCCTCCTCACTGAGGGCAGCAGGGGTGACTGGGGCAGGGGCTGAGGTTCCTGGGGCGAAGGAGATGCCCACCCTCCTGGGTGAGCGGGCACAGGGTAAAGGCTGAGGGGCTGCTGGGAGGGCGGTGCTGGAGGGGGGGTTGGCGGCTGTACCTGTAGATGGGGCCGCCACCACAAGGGAGCTCCCATCAGAAGACGAGTCTGTATCACTGGTGTCAGCTCCTGTCCCCGCCGTGGAGCTCCCCTCGCTCTCCGTCCTACTGGTGAAATCAGACTCCATAGTGTCGCACTCCAGGGCCATGTGGGGTGCAGCTCCCTCCTGCTCCGGTGCCACTGCTCCTCCTGATGCTAATGCACACATGTACAGAGAGACCACAAAAGGGGGGGGGGGAGACAGAAGAAAGACATGTTGAGTGCATGCATTACCGCTACCGTTGGCGGACACGACAGACACAGAAGCCCCCTGCACTACGCCGCGCACTTGGGGTCCACTATACAATCCTTGGGTCATGGCCTACACGGCTATGGCCGATATCTGCACTCATGGATGTCACAGGAGCCTGACTAGGTGTAGTTGGCACTGTACCCAGGTGGGGTGCCACAGGTTCTGACTGAAAAAGGGGACTTAACTAGCACACTCACCCTGGCCTAGGGAAACCCACAGCCCACCTCCCCCACCCAGACACCTCCACTGCGCACTGAATCAGCTGAATGAGAGTGTACTCACCCCCTTGTTGCTGCTGTGATGCCCTCAAGCGCCCATCCAACTCCGGATACGTCACCGCCAGGATCCTGAAAATCAGGGGGGTCATGGTGCGATGGGCACCCCTCCCACATTGGGAGGCCATCCCCAGCTGGGACTCCGCCGTCTTCTTGCTCCAGCGGCGAATGTCCTCCCATCTTTTCCAGCAGTGGGTGCTCCGTCTGTGATAGACCCCCAGGCTCCGGACGTCCTTGGCGATGGCACGCCAAATATCCTTCTTCTGATGGGCGCTGACCTACATGAATTGTACAGGGGAAGAAGAGAAGTTATTACCAACTGCACCGTCACAGTCATTGACCTGCATCCCTATCCTTGCCATGTGGCACATGCACTCACCTTCGTTTCATGCACGCATCATTCTCCCCCCCAATACCTTTCATCCACACCACGCCACACAGGCATTGCCCATACAGCATGCTCCCAGTGTACTTACCTGTTTGTCTGGAGGACCGTAGAGTAGCGTGTACTGGAGGAGGACCTCATCCACGAGTTTCTCCAACTCCTCCGATGTGAAGACAGGGGCCCTTTCCCCAGACCCACAAGCCATTGTCTCTTCCAGACTGAGGTCACAGCAGCACTTGCAGTGTGGGTCCTCTCCAGTCGAAGATCAGGTATCGAGTGATTGAACAGATAGAAAATGGCGGTCACGTCTGCGGCGGTGCGCACCATCACCGCCGGCGTACATCGTCATTGGCTCCTGGGACCCATAGGGTCCAATGTTAACCAATGCAGAATTGCGCAGCGGTCTTCGACCGCCTACCGCAACGGTGTACAACACCAGCGCAGTTACCTCACATCCCATTGCCCACTTTACAGGTCAGGCAGCCGCCATTTCAGGGGCCCACATGGCTTTATTTTTAACTGCGTCACACATACCTAGGCCTTGCCTTAACACTCACACAGGCCAAATTCGGGTTATGAATGGTTTTCTGAGTAAGCTGTGTTTACGTACCTCTGAGTTGGTTGACTCTGTGCTCGCTGTTGTCCTTCATAGGCACCGTCCGCTGGGACATGTGAGGAGATGGCGGCATCCTCCGGTGTACAGACCGCTGGTGGACCTGTCGACAATGGAGGAAAGACATGTAATCATCACCTACAGGCTTGATCATGCCACAATCCAGGAACTGTGTGCCCAGTTGGAGCCAGACCTGATGTCAGTTATCCGCCATCCCACAGGAATCCCCCCTCAAGTGCAGGTGCTGTCAGTACTCCATTTCCTAGCAAGTGTGTCTTTTCAAACAACAGTGGCCACGGCATCAGGGATGTCCCAGCCTATGTTTTCCAACATGTTGTCCAGAGTGTTGTCTGCCCTGCTGAAACACATGCGGAGCTACATCGTGTTCCCTCAGGTGGAGGATTTGCCTACAGTGAAAGGTGACTTCTATGCCCTGGGACATATCTCCAACATCATTGGTGCCATTCATGGGACACATGTGGCCTTGGTCCGACCCGCAGGAGTGAACAGATGCACAGAAACCGGAAGAGTTACCATTCGATGAATGTGCGGATGGTGTGTTTGGCCGACCAGTACATCTCCCATGTTATTGCCAAATTCCCTGGCTCAGTGCATGATGCTTACATCCTGCGGAATAGCAGCATCCCTTATGTGATGGGGCAACTCCAGAGGCACCGTGTGTGGCTATTAGGTGAGCAACTGGAACCAAATCAGTGGGAATAGTTGTCTGGGGATATCCCTACAGGTTAGTGTGTGTCCAACAGTTGTCCCTCGCCATTTGCAGGTGACTCTGGGTACCCCAACCTGTCATGGCTTCTGACCCCAGTGAGGAATCCCAGGACAAGGGCAAAGGAACGCTACAATGAGGCCGATGGGCGAACTAGGAAGATTATAGAGCGGACCTTCGGCCTCCTGAAGGCCAGGTTCCGGTGCCTCCATATGAGAGGTAGTTCCCTATTCTACTCACCAAAGAAGGTGTGCCAGATCATCGTGGCCTGCTGTATGCTTCACAAATTAGCTTTGCGACGACAGGTGCCTTTTCTGCAGGAGGATGGTCCAGATGGAGGTTTTGTGGCAGCTGTGGAGCCTGTGGACAGCGAAGATGAGGAAGCAGAAGAAGAGGACATCGACAACAGGAACTCTGTGATCCTGCAATACTTCCAGTGAGACACAGGTAAGAATACAAACCTGCCTACTACATGTACTTTAACACTACTACCTCTCTACTGTCTACCTTTTCACCCAGTGTATGGTCACTGAGTTGTCACTTTCCCTTACAATTTCACAGATATGGGTCCCACTGTGTGACATCTGCTTTGTTTCCTCATGGACTAGAGCTGTGTGACATAGGTATGTTGACATAACAATTGAAAGAGCATTTGGTCACTGTAATTGCTAATACACTATTTCGAAATCACAGACAGACTCCAGATTGTTTTGTGCTTTAAGGGTGTTTATTTAAGTGCTCAATATTGGAGGGGGTTGTAAAATGGTGAGGGGTGATGGTGGACGAATGTCCATGGCAGAGTCCAGTCTATTAGTATCACAGGTGCATTGTCCAAAGGGGCATAGGAAGTGGAGCTGGGGCAGTTTGAGGATGGAAAGGGTGACAAGGTGGGACAAAAGGATGACATTCAGGGTGGTCTCATTTCTTGGCGGGGGTCTTGGCATTGTTCTCTGTCTTTGTCCTAGATCTCAGGGACCGTTTGCAGGGTGGTTCTCTCTCTGCAGGGGGTGGGGTGCAGGTGTGGTGGTCCTGTGGCGGTGCCTCCTGTCCATTAGCGCCGGCGGAAGTGGTGGGCAGTTCATCGTCCAGGCTAGTGTCAGGGGCCCCTTGTAGTGCCACAGTGTCCCTCCTGGTGTTGAGGACTTCCTTCAGCACCCCTACGATGGTGCCCAGGGTGGAATTGATGGATCTGAGTTCCTCCCTGAAGCCCAAATACTGTTAGTCCTGCAGCCGCTGGGTCTCCTGAAACTTGGCCAGTACCATTGCCATTGTCTCCTGGGAATGATGGTAGGCTCCCATGATGTTGGAGAGGGCCTCGTGGACAGTGGGTTCCCTGGGCCTGTCCTCCCCCTGTCACACAGCAGCCCTCCCAGTTCCTCTGTGTTCCTGGGCCTCCGTCCCCTGAACCCCTTGTGGAGAAGTGTGGCTCAATGGTTAGAGTGGCAGACCCTGAAGCAGAGATCTGGCTCAAGACCAGGGTTCAAGTCCCGCTTCGGCAGGTCTTGGGCTCAATTCCCCTTGACCAGATAATTCTCACCTCAATGCCTAATCTAATTCATGGGTACCACTCTGCAACTCTGGGCAATAGCTTGCTTAATCTCCACAACAGCCCCAACAGCGCTTGGATGCCTGGCTTCACCCTGGGGGTGCTCAGTAGTGGGCGCCTCACAGGGAAAAGCCAGGAGGGGTTCCATAGCGGTATGAGTACAGCGCCTTGAGACCCTAACGGGTGAGTAGTGCGCTATACAAATGCTAATTTACATTTTTTTTTTTAACCGTGTGCCCACTGCCACTGCCCCCAGGTCCCTGTTGTTGTTGGGGTGGTGGGTGAGCCTGGGTTCCCTGTAGTGGTGGACACACTGCTGATTGACGTGTCCTGGGGACAAAGGTATGGGCCCGCTGGGTGGGTGCTGTGCTGGTGTTTCCAGAGGGGGCAAGCTCTGTAGTGGGCTGTGCCAGTGTGAAAGGAACTGACTGTCCAGAGGTCCCAGATGGGCCGGGCTGGTCATCTAGATCCAGTTGGACAGAGATGCTGGCATCACTGTGGGCCTCCTGCGTTGGTGGTGTGGACATGTGTGGACCCTCCTGTGCGGTGACGTTGGGTAGGGGTCCTTCAGGGGTGTAAAAGCATGATTATTGCATCTGGGTGTACCATGGTGTGCAATTGGTGGGTGACCTTGTACCCCAGTGCTTTCATTCCTGTGTGGGACCTTGTGTGATGATGGTTTAGGGGGTTGTATGGGTATGTGCAGTGGCCATGCATTGGTGATGGGTGTCCATGCTTTGTTGTTGCATGCAGGGCTTGGTGTTGGGATGGGTGGTTTGTGATATTGGGACATTTGTGAGGAGTAGTAGTGATGGAGGTGAGGGCGAGGATGGGGGTATGTGATGGCATGCAGGTAGGGTGGGGGATATAGTAGTTAAGGTTTGACTTACCAGAGTCCATTCCTCCATCTACTCCTTCGAGGCCCTCAGGACGCAGAATATCCAAGACTTGCTCCTTCCATGTTGTTAGTTGTGGGGGAGGAGGTGGGGGTCCGCCGCCAGTCCTCTGAACCGCAAGGTGGTGTCTTGAGACCACGGAACGCACCTTCCCCCGTAGGTCGTTCCACCTCTTGCTGATGCCATCCCTATTTCTTGGGTGCTGTCCCACTGCGTTGACCCTGTCAACTATTCTTCGCCATAGCTCCATCTTCCTAGCTATGGAGGTGTGCTGCACCTGTGATCCGAACAGCTGTGGCTCTACCCGGATTATTTCCTCCACCATGACCCTGAGCTCCTCCTCAGAGAACCTGGGGTGTCTTTGCTGTGCCATGGGGTGTTGTGGGTGATGTGTAGAGTGGTGTGTGTTTTGATATGTGGAGTGATTTTTAGTGGTGTGTTGTGTGAGGTGCGTGGATGTTATGTGGGTGATGGTGTTGTGTGTCTGTGGATGCTTGGTTGTAGATTGTAATGTCTCTCTCTGGCCTTCTGTCGCAATTGTGGTCGTGGGGGTTTGTGGGTGATGTGTGTGTGTGTTTTATATTGTATTGAGTGTGTGTGAGTGGTGTGTGTGTATGTGTATCAGGTGTGTGTATTTTGAATTGTCCAATGTGGCAGTGTTTTGTATGAGTGTGTGTATTTTGAGCGCAGCGGTGTGTACCGCCAATGGAATACCGCGGTTGAAAGACCGCTGCATGGATTCGTGGGTCGTGATAGTGTGGGCGTATTTCTGTTGGCGTGACGGTGGAGGTTTATCGCTGACCTTTGGTGTGGCAGACTTGTGAGGGTGTTTAAATTTTGGCGGATTCCGAGCTGTGTGTCATAAAGACCGTGGCGGAATTCCGCTGCCGCGGCGCTGTGTTGGCGGTCTTCTGCACGGCGGTAAGCGGCTTTTACCGCCAATGTTGTAATGACCCCCTATGTGCTTTTTTTTATAGCCACAACAACCAGTGGAGGCGGGTCAAGTTTGACCGCTGAAGCAGCGGATGGAGCAGGAGGAAATGTGGGGGCAGGGATGGGCACTGGTAAGTCACATTGTTTGCTTATTAACAATTACTCTTACTCACTATCTACAAGGGGGTTGTCGTGCTCAGATTTATGAACCTCCCCTCCCCCCCCACATTACACCTACAGTGGTGGTTGGGTTACTTATGGCATCTTCTATGTGCAACCCAGCAAAAGCACACTTAGGGCCTGATTACAACTTTGGAGGAGGTGTTAATACGTCCCAAAAGTGACGGTAAAGTGACGGATATACCACCAGCCGTATTACGAGTCCATTATATCCTATGGAACTCGTAATACCGCTGGTGGTATATCCGTCACATTTGGGACGGATTAACACCTCCTCCAAAGTTGTAATCAGGCCCTTAATATCAGCTAAAAATGATGGCTTGATGGAAACGTGAAAGAACAGAAGGTTGAAAGAAAGGATGGGTGAAAAGAGTGAAAACAAAGGATGCATGGTTGGATGAAAAGGTATGCATGGGTGAGCATTGGGATTCGGTAAATGGATGGATCGGTGAAAAAATGATTGAAAGAAAGGGCAGATAGTGTGGTTACTGAATGGATAGATAAAGGATTGTGAATTTGAGTGAAAGACTGGATGAGAGAAAGTAAAGCTTAAATCATGGTGGCTATGGGTGTATATAGGGGAAGAATGAAAGGATGATTGAATAATTGCTTGGATGAACAAAGGAGGAAGCTCTTCTTCTACAGAGAGGTCAGTGACACCCTTCTATTTTTATATAGAAAAAGCTCTACTTAACTGCCTAATCCTTCTGCCTTACTCTGCAGTAGAGTAAGTCAAGTTTCTTTACTTTTGTTACTGCTCAGCGAATCAATTAATTGGAGAGAATTTGTGATGGTGGGCGAGACCAGTGAGTAAAGTGGGACTAGTAAGTGCGCAATTTGACTTCAAGTTTGATGTAGGGCACAAACGTGCCAAATATAATCTATGTAGCCCATTCTTTTCCCTGTAGTGCAGTGCATCATTCCCTCCCCATCTACTTACGACAGACAGGATAAATATATCTGTATTTTATGCATGATATGTGTGACATATTCTATTTATTCATCTGCCTCTTTGGAGTCAGGGTAGAAACTAAACTAAGTAAAAGGCATGTGGGGAAGAGCAGGGCCACTGGAATAAAAGATAGATAATTATTGGCTACAGCTGCCCGAGCTGCAGACAATAGCAACGTACTTGAAGCGCTGTTTAGCATGCTTCCAATTATTTGGCACAACAACTTGTACTCCATAGTGCATAATGCCTTACTCATCATAATGAGAGGTAATTCATTTTTGTTTTTCCATTAAATGTGTCTGTTTAGTTACTAACAAACTTCATTTGCATCTCAAATCTTATATTTGGTGTTTTAGAGCTTTAGTTTGCACTGCTGTCTTTTAGTGTAATCTGTTATTTTTCATCTGCTAAAAAAGTGTATGTCATTTACTTAGACCCTTGCTCTAATGGCCTATGCAACTATTATTGACCACTAGGGGATGAATGCCCTTGCCTATTTTGCCTACAAAAACCCAGTACACACAGACAACATCTTCTTCAGTAGGAGTTAATTACTAACTAAACAAGTTCACTTCAATCCATAGCTCTTCTCTTATCTGAATAGATGAAGTGAGGGAGTCTTCTTACTACAGGGATTTAACCAAGAAGGCATTTTAAGGGTATGGTAGGTAGTAAGTAGTAGTAGCAGCTAGCACGCAAACAGGGAACACAGAACTTCACAGATGGTGCCACTTCCACCTATGTGAACTCCAACTACAGGATTAATCAAAGGGTTATCCATCACCATCAACTCGATTGAAAGAACACAAGGAGTTAGTGGGTCATCATATTGTCATAATTTTAGGGAGACTGAGACCAGACTACCACAATGACAGTATTTGACACTCAGCCCAGAATACCTGATATGATAATAAAGTCTAGCAATATAAATTTGTTCTCAGAAATGAAAGGGAGCTAAAGTATTAAACTAAACTTAGGATATTAAATCATGGAGTCAGGAGAAGTCAGCTCAGACCATGTTAAGCGCTTACGAAACATACACGAGGCATGAATGAAGATATTGATGGGCCGGTGTGGAATATTGCTCAGGTAAGTAAGAAAGTCAAGCAGTGAGTTACTTTCATCACATCTGCCCCAGCAAGTGTGTGATTCATTTATGGTGTAATATTAGGTCACACCTCAATAAATCACACAGCCTGTGGAAAAGGGTTAGGGGCTAAATGAATGGATGTGAAAGGGGATTTGGGGAAAGGTGTGACAATGACAAACACTACACGAAAAAAAACACAGCAATATTTGTTGGTGCATTGAGCAGCACCATAATTAATATGTTGAGGAAGGAAATTAAGGGATAAGTAAATATGACACAGTTAACTAAATTAATTGAAAACAGTCCTTCTGCACCAGAGAGACTCCAGATAGTATATCCTAAGTGTTATGTCTTCTAGTTGTGAAATATGGAAGATTGAATGTACCACACTCAGTTCTGAAAATTATGATTGTTAAAAGGAAAATGATACTTTATTGCCAAATTTGGTGATGCATCTCCATTCTTCTTGGAATATCCGTCACTCTGGTGCATGTCTGAACCTGTCCGATAGGTAAGCTAGAGTCTTGAGCTTTCCAGGTTTTGTTTGTGCAGGAGTGGACAAGGAGAAGGCCTGTGTATTGAAAAAAAACAGTAGCTGTATTATACAGTAAAGGAAAAGCACAAAAGAAAGCAAGGTGAGCTTCATGAGGAGTCAGGAGTGGGCCAGGAGGCAGAGCGAGAACATAAGAGGAGTTTCATGTCTGAGCTAGCAATGCAGCAAACACATACTCAGCAGCATTTTTTGAAATCAATGCACATTTCTCCAGTTCACAAAGCTGAGTGAGTACTAGGCCTCAGAGTCTTCACCATTATCATGGGTTCTCTTTGAAGCCGAAAACTTCCTCCTTTCTAGCTGTTGAAGTAGTCCCGCCCTGAGTCCTTCCATCTTCCTCCTCCAGGGTCAGAGTAACTCCATCCCAGTCCAAAACTGAGCAAGGTAGATCTGTGAAGCGCACTGCTGTTGAAGAACAAATAGAGAAACAGAACTAGAGTATTTTTTTGTGTAGATTTGTGTTTGATAACTAAAGTGGAAGGTTTTTTATGAGGAGCCATAAAAAAGGAGTAGACCCTAAAGGTAAATGTCACTACTTTTGAAAGGCAAATCACTTTAATGACTATCAGCCCCCAAACATTGCAAATCATCAGAAACAAATGTAACAATTTGTTGAACTCCCTCTCTCACTGTCAGCCACACTAAACATCAGTCATCACTCACAAATTCACAATCACAATCAATATATCACTACTCATTAGTGCAATAGTTACCTCCTCCAATCCAAGCACGGTGGTTGAACAAAATACCTCCTCTTTGATGGTATCCACACATTGGAATTAGGCATTGGCACTGGCAGACTTTTAATCATTGATCTTCTAGGGCAGCCCTGCTAGGTGATGTAAAAATAGGATAGGCAATGGCATGTGAGGGAGACAGACGTCATCTTCACCATCCTGAATGGTACGTGGGGGCTTCTTTGCTGCACACAGGCCCAACTCCAATCCAGACTTATATGTGACTATAACATTATATGTGACTATAAAATCAATGGTGGGGCAGCATAAATCTGACACAAACATAATGTTGCACTAGAATATTTTTCTTTATTTTGCAAAGAAAGAAAAAGAAAAAGAAGCTCAATGAGAAGTAATTAAAATGTTCTATGGTGGCACTGGCATACTTAATCCGGGAAGTAGAGTTCATCCTCAAACTCCGGTGGTCCTCCCAGAAGTTGGTCCACCAACACGCATGATTCTGACCAGTTATCCTCTTTCTCTTCCTGTGGTGTTTCAGGAACGGGTTAATCAGGAGGTATAAAATGCTGGTTCATTTTGATCATGGTCATTCTCTCCATGTTTTGAGGTGAGAGACTGGTCCTACTCACTGTAACAACTGCACCAGCAGCATTAAACACACGTTCAGCAGACACGCTGGCTACAGGTCAAGCCAGAAACTTTATTGCAAGCCTGCTGAGCTCTGGTCATTGGCGCATCTTCCCATACCAATACACCAATGGGTTTTGATCCACATAGACCTTTTTCATCCAGATACTCTTGGAACATCCTCTGAGTGGTCATTGGTGCTGCCACCTGCTCGACCGCTTTTTCCTTCACCTCTGCACTGGACTTAAGACCTGCCACTTGAAACCACGCCAATGCAGAGATTGGGTCAGATTCTTCTGTTTCTGTTGTCACTGGTTTTCTTGTTGGTGGAGTTGGCGGGTGTGAGACAAGACTGCCCTCTCTGGAAATAGAAGGCGAAACCCCAGAACTGCAGAAGGGACTCTAAGTTCCAGCAGTTCTTCCAATTATCCTGCTTGTTCAATAATCCACTTCTTGTATTGTGAAACAGCTCCTTCAGAAAAGGAATGGTAATGGAAATATTTTTTTTGTAGCTTGGGTCAAATAGGCTGGCACAGATGTACTCTTTGGACGAGATTATGTCATTTTGCAGCCTTGCATTACAAGTCAAGCGATAGCCTAGGCTTTTAACCATGGTATGCGCTTCTGGGTTTTTGTTCACACCCCATATGCGAACCTTTCAGACACCTTCTTTAGTTGCTCCTGTAGCAGATGCAATAACAGGATAGCTTGGCCCATGGTACTGTCCTCCTTGCTAACTTCCTGTGTGAAAACCTCACAAGGGAGCAGCATCCCTGTGAGGCATTTGACTTGGCCCCATTTGTCCGCATCCATGGTCATAGCTTTTCCAATTGCATCAGCTCCCCTTTGAATGACATAGTCATTGATCTGTTTGTACTGCTCAAACAAACGTTGCAACATATAATAGGTTGAGCTCCAACATGTTGGCACCTCCTGTGTCAGGGCTTTAACTGGTACTCTGTTATCATGCTGAATAATCTGCAACTGTTTCCAGGCTTTAAAAGAAATGAGGGCAAACGAGTCTGCAGGTAGTAGGTATGTTGCTGACTATGGGGGTCATTCCGACCCTGGCGGTCCATGACCGCCAGGGCCGGGGACCGCGGAAGCACCGCCAACAGGCTGGTGGTACCGCCGCGGTCAGAAAAGGGCAACCAGCGGTTTCCCGCCGGTTTACCCCTGGCCCAGTGAATCCTCCATGGCGGCGCTGCGTGCAGCACCGCCATGGGGATTCCGTCCCCTTCCCGCCATCCTGGTCCTGGCGGTAAACACCGCCAGGAACAGGATGGTGGGAACGGGCGTCGTGGGGCCCCCTAACAGGGCCCCATAATGATTTTCAGTGTCTGCCTAGCAGACACTGAAAATCGCGACGGGTGCCACTGCACCCGTCGCACACCAGCAACTCCGCCAGCTCCATTCGGAGCCGGCTTCATCGTTGCTGGGTCTTTCCCAGCGGGAAAGTCAGAATGACCGCCGTGGTCATTTGACCGCAGTGCGGTCTTTTGGCGGTCTCCGCCCGGCGGGCGGCGCCTGCCGCCCGCCGGGTTCGGAATGACCCCCTATGTCTTCTTTTTTTAGAAAGTCTTGGACAACTAGGTTGAAGCAGTGCGCCAAACACAGGACCCTGAAATAGCCACTGTTTGCCATGGCCTTGACTATGTTAGTGCCATTGTCTGTGGCAACAAATCCAACTCGAAGACCTCTGGGTCACAGCCGTTCATTTACCTTGCTATTAAATTCCTCCAAGATGCTTGCAGCTGTGTGTGATTTCTCCATGACGAACATGGTTACTTTTGCATGCCGCCAAATGCTCTTAAAAATATCTTCAGGGCAAAGACCTGTAGACAGCTTTTACATTACACCCAGAAAAGAGATCCAGTGTGCAATGATGCACATGTAATCAGTCACCTGACAAGTCGTCCACATGTCTGTCGTCAGAGGGCTAGTGTGGACAACACTTTGCTGCAAAGCTTGTCTAACCAATTGCAGCACATCGTGATGCAGCTCTGGAATGGCAACTCTGGCAAAATATGTCCGGCATGGAACCTTCCATTTCAGGCATAGAAATGCCACAAACTCTATGAATCCCACTCCTTCCACAAAAGAAAAAGGGAGGAGGTCCAGCGCTAACATTTTGCCAGCTTCCTATTGTACAAACATTCCATTGGGTGGTTGCAGTCATAGGGCCCATCCTGCCTAAACATGCCCGTAATAGTAGCCTGGATTTTCTTATTTTGTGGGGTCATTGACACCGGCGACTTTTGAGATGTAGGTGGTAGTAGACTCAATGCTTGTCATGGTGGTGCAGTCACTATATGCTGTGGTGTCTCCATCTGACTCTGAGTCTTCCTCAATCAATCAATCAGTTTTCATAAGGCGCAACTACTCACAGTGAGGGTCTCAAGGTGCTGGTGGTGGGTCTAGGCCTCATTCGAAGAGCCATTTCCTGAAGATGGTGAGTGATGGTCTCTGTCTGAGGTGTCGAGCATGTTATTCGAGTTCTTACCTGCAAAGTAGGCGGAAGATCTTCCTCTGGCGGTGGTTTTCCAGATGCGTGGGATGGTGGCTAGCACCTGCTGGGCAGAGCGAAAGGGTCTGTCAGGGTTATGGAAAGAGATGCAATGGTTCAGGTAGGACGGTCTGATGTTGTGAAGGGCCTTGTAGGTGTCGGTGAGTAGTTTGAAGTTGATTGGCTACTCCACTGGGAGTCAATGGAGGACCCCCAGGTTTTGGGAGATGTGTTCCTGGTGGGGGAGGTTCAGAACGAGTCTGGTAGCGGCGTTTTGGATAAGTTGTAGTTTCATGATGTTTTTTGTTGTGGTGCCGGCATAGAGTGTGTTGCCGTAGTCCGGCTTGCTTGTGATTAAGGCGTGGGTGATAAACTTGTGGCAGTCAACCATGATCCATTTGAAGATTTTGCAGAGTTGGTGGAGGGTGTGCCAGCAGGAAGCGGTAACTGCATTTACCTTTTGGGTCATTGATAGGAAAGAGTTGAGGATGATTCCTAGGTTGCGGGCGTGGTCAGTCGGTGTAGGTGGGGCGCTGAGCGAAGTGGGCCACCAGGAGTCGCCCCAAGCTGAAGTGGAGTTTCCGAAGATGATGAGCTTGGTCTTGTCTGAGTTGAGCTTGAGGCAGCTCTCCCTCATCCAGGCAGCGACGGCTTTCATTCCGTTGTGAAAGTTTCTCTTAGCTTTGTCCGGGTCTTCAGTGAGGGATATGATGAGTTGTGTGTCATCGGCATATGACACGATGTTCATTCGATGGCTTCTAACGATGGCCGCAAGTGGGGCCATGTAGATGTTGAAGAGCGTTGGGCTCAGGGAGGATCCCTGAGGGACTCCGCAGTTGACTTCTGTTGGTTTGGATCTGAAGGGTGGGGGCCTGCCTCTCTGTGTTGTTCTGGTGAGGAAGGAGTGAATCCAGTGCAAGGCATTTCGCGGATTCCTGTATTGGGGAGTCTGGTGCATAAGGTGCTGTGGGAGATCATTTCGATGGCTGCTGAGCAGTGGAGGAGTATGAGTACTCCGGTGTGGCCTCAGTCAAGGAGTGTGCGGATGTCATCAGTGGCTGCAAGAAGAGCTGTCATCATGCTGTGGTTGCAGCGTAAGCCAGACTGGAGGGTATCCAGAGAGTTGTTGTCCTCGACGAAGTGTTGCAGCTGTGAGTTTATGGCTTTTTCCAGGACTTTCCTAGGTATGTTAGCAGCGAGATGGGCTGGAAAGTCTTTAGCTCTGATGGGTAGGCTGTGGGTTTCTTCAGGAAGGAGCGGACTTTGGTGTTTCCAATCTTCGGGGAAGGTGGCTGTTTTGATGGAGCAGTTCAGCGTTTTGTGGAGCTCAGGGGTGATTGATGCACTGGCTCTGTTGTAAATGTGGTGACGACAGGGGTCTATGGGAGCTACGGAGTGAATGCTGTTCATGATGATTTCAGTCTCTTCTGTGGTGAGGGTGGACCAGCTTTGGAAGGTTTGGGTGGGTTCTGGGGTGCTGGTTCGGTCGTAGGTTCTGATGTTGGGTGGGTTCTGCAGGAGAAAGATGTCCTTAATCTTGCGGTGGAAGAAAGTGGCCAATTTGTTTCAGATGTCCTGTGATGGGGGATGTTGGTGACTTAGGAGGGAGGATTGGTGAATTCTTTGATTACCATGAAGAGTTCTCTCGTGTTGTGCGGAGAAGTGTTGATGCATGAACGAAGTGCAGCTTTTTTTGCATTCTTGATGCGTTGATGATGGATGGCAGTGGCGCCTCCAAAGGAGGCAAGGTCTTTGCTGGTTTTGCTGTTTCTCCATTTCTTCTCTAGGCACCTGCAGGTGCGTTTAGATTTGTGGCTTTTTTTGGGATGTGCTTGACTGAAGTTGATTGGAGGGGGGCTAAGGAGTTGTGCATTTGGTGATCCAGGAGTTGAGGATGCGTGCTGCAGCATTGGTGTTGTCGGTGTGGGTGATTTGGCAAGGGTCGTGGTGAATTGCTCGTCGGTGATTTCGGTCCATTTCCTGTGGGGGGCCCTAGGGACATGGAGGTGGCTGTTGGGTGCAGTGACAGTTAAGTGTAGACAGTGATGGTCGGTCTGGGGTGGAGATATTCTTGATGGTAATCCGGTTGCTTGAGGTGAAATTGGGGTCTAGTGTGTGTCCTGTGGCGTGCATGGGCATGGTGATCAGTTGTCTGAGGCTGAGGGTGGTGAGTTTGTCGATTATGGAAGTGGTGTTTCGGTTGTTGCGGTCCTCAAGGTGGAAATTCAAGTCACCCAGGAGGAGGTAGTCTGTGGACACCAGGGAGTAGGGGGTGTCTACAATGGTGTCAATGAAGGCTGGGCGGGGGCTAGGCTGTCTGCAGACCAGGGTCACAGAGGGAGGAGTTGTGAGTTGCATGGACAAGGAAGTGTAGGTGTTCCATTGTGGTGCAGTGTTCCTCCGTGTTGACCGTGATGCAGTGCTGCGACTGCCATTAAGAAGGGGAGGGAGGTAGGGTGTCCGGTCAGATGGGAAGGCGGGAAAAAGCTCTTCGTGGGAGAGATGCGGGGCCTCAGGGGCAGCAGCGGGACAGGGAGAACAACGCTGAAAGAGAGCCAGAAATGAAAAAAAAAGAGTATGTGCAGAAAATAAAAAAAGCAGTAGGAAAAGAGGATTACGTTCAAATGGCCACTAGGCCATCAGCGATGAGATGCAGGTGGGAGCCTGTGATTGGATGTGGGCCCAGAACTGAGAGTTGGGCAGGCTCTCAGTTCATTTCCAGGCAGATCCAGCAGCAGGAGGAGCTGGGGAGTGCAACAGAAGCTGACCAGGAGGTCAGTGGAGTCCTGTGCCATTGCTAGGTCGCTGAGGTTGGTGATTTTGGTTCACTACTGGGGACAGGGCTGTTTTGCATGAGGATGTCACCCTCTTCTTCCTCACTTTCCACTCTGATTTGACCAGCCGTAGCTGATGTTTCCTGGCTCTCCTCACTCTCACCACCGCAACCATGTTAGCCATTTTTTTTAAGGTGCTGCTCCTACCGGATTGCGTGATGTTTCTTCATATGGATGGTCTGGTCTTCAGTACCATAATGTGAACTAGGCTTACCTTGACGAACACTCGCATTGTAAAAAAGATCCAAACTGAGTAGGAGTATTTTCCTATTGGGCCACTGCCAATTCCTGAAGATGAACTGGATGTAGGTGGGTATGTCGATTGCATCTCTGCAGTGCACACTTCTACTGAGGAACGGGTAGGTGCAGGTCTCTGCTGGGGCCTTACAAACATGAGAGCTGGCAGTGCTGCCTGTGCCAAATCCCTCAGAGCAGGTTGGATAGTAATGTCGGACTCCTCTGTGCTGGCTTCCCCAATGAATGGCTTGTCGTCATCATCCTCCTCCTCATCATCCCCCTCCATGATTCTAAGGCTTTCTGGAACTTTTCTTTTCCCTTGCCTCTCCTGGCATTTCCTGGACTCTGCCGGGGTCCACTCCATGTCCCTACCATCATCATTAGAAGTGGTGCTTTGAGAAGATGGTGGAGTAGTACCCTTCTTTTTTCTTTCTGGAGATCTGGGAGTCATTGATTCTAAAAGAAGAGGTTCTTGCTCTGCAGGAAACTCAACCTTCTGTTCTGCTCCAACTTTGCAAACATCTGGCTGCGACTGTTGTCCACTTGGTCCTGTTTCCCGAAAGGATTGGGTACTACTTTGCGAAAGGGACAATTCCAATTCAACATCACTGCTTGTTGGTGTCTCATTGATTGCAGTGGTTCCCTCACTGACAGACATGGTCTTGAGCTTGTGTTGAGGTGGTGCTATTAATGCGGTAGTGCTGCTCCCAGGTTCCTCCCCAGAGGCTGGTGTGGCAGGCACACATCTCCCGATAAAGGTTGCGGTTGGCATGTCACTGGCAGAAAGCTACTTCTTCTCACTGGCCACTTTGTTGGGAGCAACTTTCTTTGAGGTCATGCTAAGCTCTAAGTTGGCAGTGGCACTAAGATGCACAAGGGAAAGTGTTTGGTGCCTGTTAGAAATAGGGTCTCTACTTGGAAGAGTTATACACCCTTGTCCAAGTAGGGACCACAATCCTAGTCAGGGTAAGTCACACACAATCCAAATTATCCTATACCCACCCTCTGGTAGCTTGGCACAGAGCAGTCGGGCTTAACTTAGAAGGAAATGTGTAAAGTATTTGTGCAATACATCATACATTAACACAGTGAAATTTGCCACCCATGTGCAATATCGATCCCACTTAATACATTGCGTATGTTTTGGTTGTCTGACCTACAGTGTGTGACTACAAGGGTTTCACTGCAAACTTCTCATGGGCCCTCTCTATTTTAAAATAAGGTAAGAGAATATGCTTGCTTGATTATGGCATGGATTCTAGACACATTCACTGATTTGCTGTGGTTTGCAGTGTGTATCTACCACACGTGTGAAAAAATTGACACAATAGTCTGCACAGCATGTACTAAGAGCTAATACTTTCTGTTTTGATTTTACTTTTATCACGTTTCATTTTGTGTGTCCACAATTTAGTGTTATTTAATTGTCCCTTTTGTGTTTATACTGCTACAAATACCATTCCTCCCAAAAATCTCGCACACAGCAAACATTGTCCAGCAGGACTATATTGATAGGTACCATGCTGTTGGATCTATGAAAGTGGAATTAGGAGAGTAAGGATCGTGGTCCTGTTGGAGCCATCATGCAGGCTGAAACATGTCGATCCACCAGTTTAGGGGATTATAGTGCATTTTAAACTATCTCTTTGGCCCACCTTGAATAACCAGGAATACCTTTGGGTATGGGCTTAGGTATTTTTATGAGCACATACTACAATCTGTTCCCCCATTAATCCCAGAGAAAACTACTACTAGTCAACAGGGAGAGCCCACACCTTACAATTTTTTGTAATTCCCTCGGGCTCTGTCCATGTTTGAGACTTAACAAGCACATGAGACTTCCTGATAAATGGGACGTTCCCTGTGAGAGACCCTCTGTCTAGTCCTTCTTGGACTGTTCACTTTTGCTTTTGGCGCTACACGTTATAAGTACGGAGGATGCAATCGTTGACAGCCTTTCTGTGCCTCGCATTCACCCGGGCCCATAACTCCCCATTTGGTCATGGGACCAGTGTTCTAGATTATTGGGATTAGTTGTGTGCTTTCCTGTAAAACACTTTAAAAGGCATGCCTTATTTAGAAGTGCTGCAACAAACACCACAACCCAAATAACATTCACGACAAATGATTGTGGAGTTTTTTTTGTGCCCAATTTTAAAATCTAGTTTAAAAATATAACGTAAAGGCCAAGAACTGCTCACAAACAACTCTGGCTGGAGAACAATTAAACATGCATATTAACGTATATAAAGTATGAAACATTAAGGTGAATCAGGGTCAAAAGCATTATAGCCTTGGGCAAAGTGAAATTGCATTGCATCAAAATCCTAATGCTGCATGCTCAAAAGTAACATTATCACCAACGCTAAAGGAAATTTACAAACCTTAGGCTAAGTAGCACAATGCAGCAAATGCCAAATCTTTGCTGCGACCATAAACTGATGCAAACAATGGACAATGAACCACATTTAAAAGCAGCGGTTTTGGAACAAATTTCATAGTGGGCTGCTTTCAATGGTACAGTTGTGAAGTCATATGGATTTTCTTGCTCGATGCTGCCAGTGTGGTTGGGTCTGTTGGTGTTGAGGGATTTGGTCCACAGGGTCTCGTGATTTTTCCCACCTGTGATGTGGGAGGGCGGGTGGTGTGGAGGAGGGTTAGGTTGTGCTTGTTATTGTCATGTGTACAATGTGGAATGGTGGTATTTACCTGGTGGTGCATTTTGGAGCACACTGCTGCACGTACATTACTAGCATGGTGTGGTAGCTCACTGTCATTTAAAGACAGCACATTTTCAATTGAAATGACTGCTAAATTTGTAGAGACATGCAGTTGCACTGACAAAACAGATAGTGCACAAAACATAATGTCTGGAAATTGGCTTTCAGAGAATAGTTTATCATTTGCACATCAACAAGAAAAGTGTTTTGTTTTGATCATATTAAAACCTTTGTTTCTATCATACTTCAGAACTACAACAAGTGCTTCATTTGTGCAGTCCTAACTGCTTTTTTCAAAAAAACAATTTGTACAGTTCATTTACAAGTTTTTAATTTTTTGTTTGTTGAAAAAAATGATATCCTATAGCCCATCATTTTAACTGTGCCCCAGAAGCTTGTTACATAGTTCACTTTACAAAAGCCTCTCAATTTGCATTAGTAGGAATAAAACGAAATGCCAATATCCATTCTGAAAGAATAAGGAACAATATAACATAACCTGACATTTGATTTCTGTCTTTGAATGCAGAGAAAATGAGACAAGGCAAAAACGCATCTTTCTTGCTCATTTACCTTCTAAACCTCAGCATGTTTATTGTGGGGTTGCTGCAGCACACCTACTTCCAGCGCCTATGTTAAAAAAATGCACAGAGCAACAGCCACTCATAGTAAGCTTTAATGATAGTCATAATACTATTGTGACGTGCACTGCAGCACACAGGAGAAGGTTCTGAAGAACAGGCAAATAGTGGGCATTACACTGTTTGGACCGTCAGAGGACATCATAAAGCAAAGGATCTCTCCTCAAGCTCCCAGCACTTCTCTTCCTCAGCTTTAGCTTTCTGGAGAGCCAACTTGTCAAGGTCCCAGAGATACTTACGCAGGATCAGAATGCAACCGCTCACCCCCTGCACCTTGCTGCAGCGGTTGCAAGTTAAACACACAACAAACTGACTAAAAGCTAGAGGGGGGGATAGCAAAGGGACACCAGGGAGTAAATCCTGTGAAAAGACCCACTTTGATGAGTTATTGGTCCTTTGTTGTTGAAATTGACCATGTACTTTTAGTCTTTAAACAGATACAAAAGGTTCTCCTACCTGAATTGCTGACCCAAAACTGTCAACAGTGAAGAAGGAACTCAACCTAAGTAAAATTGCAGAAGGCGTTTTTATGGAATTCGTTGACAGCAACTATCAGTCTGCGAAAGAACTGAATAATAAACCCAGAATTAGCCTATGCATACAACAGACAGTAGTTATTCAACAATCTAATGCAATAATCTGGCCTACTTGAAGTAGTGCAATACCTTGTCCATTCACGAAGAATCAGATCCTCAGTTATCTGTTATTCACTCCCTTAGATCCAGGGGGTGGAATTCTCAGGAGGTAAGTATTTTAAATCTTGCATCAGACGACAGTGGCAAACTTGGAAATATGATATCTTACAAAGTCTCTTTAACAGTTTTTTTTGTTCTTGCATCAGAAATTAACAAAGTTTTGTTTTGAAGTTTCCTCCTTTGGATTACATTTTCCACAGCAGAACATAAACCATTGAAATATTGGGAAAATCCAGTGCAAACACACTTTCACTCAAGCCTTGTCTACCCCTTAGGTTAAATCAACAGTCTCACACTGTTTTGGATTTTTCCCCAAGCACCTTTTTCTGTGTTAAATTCACTTTTGAACTCCATGCAAAATGAAGCTTACCTCAGAGTCCAAAGAAATCCAGTCAAAGTACTCCAAAGGAATCTAATGCTGCTTCCAAGTCCGAAAGCTCAATAATCGGCAGTCAGGGTAAGGCGTCAGCTTCTTTAAATAGTCTGAGTCCACTCCCATCTGACTCAGCTCTTGGGCCACATATGCCCGATTCAGCTCTTGGGCCACACCCTTCTCATCTCACTAAACTCTGTGGCCACACCCGTCTGACTCAGCTTTCAAATTAACCACTGAGGCCTTACTGAGGGGCAACGCTTGACAAGTCCTACTCTTACTGGACCTCTGGGTCTCAAGTCACAGCACAAACCGGTACAGCACACTTTCTTGAGGGACCTTGGTGTGGTCTGCTGTTGCTCGTAACCTACCGCTGCCGCCATACTTCTGGCAGAGTGCGACTGGCAAATTCATGTGATGAGTCTGGGGAACGGTTTGCAAGATCCTGACAGTTCTCCCCTCCTTTAACTGCCCTTCTCCCCAGGGTTTATAAGAATAAAGATGATGAAACTTTTTTTCTAATTACCAAGATCGTTCTTTAGGAGACACACCTACCCAGCTATTAAATACCATAATTGATTTTTCCACAAAGAAAATTCGAGAATCTTTTAAACTTTGTGTCTTTTTACATTGTTTTGTAGAGTTGATACTACCGCCTTAATAGATGAATGAGCCTTCTTGACCAAAGCTACATGGAAGACTCTCATTGTCTTAAGTAAGAGGAGTTTGACTACGTGGGTCCCCACCATTTCTTATACAGGAAAAGGGCCTATAAAATGAGGGCTACATTTAGGTGACCCCTTTATGGATAAATAGTGTGTGGATAACGAGACTCTGTCCCCTGAGACATAGGTGGTAGCAGGAAGTCGATGTTTCTCTGATTGGCAGAGTTGTCTTGAGCACTTTAAAGTGCCCAGCAAAGTATTCCCCTTCTTACATGAGCTTTTGGACAAGAATGGTAATTTGGTACTATTTGTGGTAAACTTCGGGGGTGATACCCATAAAGGACATAAAAAGGTGAATATCCCTTAGAAGCATGTTTGGTGTTGTTATAAGCAAGCTCAGCTAGAGTGATGCCACCTAGCCAAGACCCCCACATTTTAATAAATAACATCGTAAAATTGTTCCATAGACTTGTTTGTTCTTTCAGATTGCCCATCAGTTTGCAGGTGCCAACTTGTGGAATACTTTAACTCTATTCCAAGAAGATCACACAAGGCTCTTAAAAACTTGAAGGTGAATTGGATTCAGTGGTCTGTGACAACTCGGTCAGGCAAACCATGAAGTCAAATAATATTATTTAGAAAAAGAATGGGCAATGTTGTGGTGGATAGGATTCCTTTTGTAGGGATAAAGTGGGCCATTTTGATTAAATAGTCTACAAATACTAGTAGGAAGTTGTACCCACAGACTGATTAGAGATCTGTTACAAAATGCATGGACACATTTCCCTTTGGTCATTCAGGGATAGTTAAAGGCTTCAGAAGTCCTTGAGGTTTTTGTGGTCCACTTTACTTTGTACACAAATAATTGTTTAATGTCTTGCTGCAATCCAGGCCACCAGAAGTAACTCTGAATAATATCTAAGGTTTTAGCAGGTCCTGGACGTCTTGGTAGTGAGCTTTTGTGGCTTCAGGTTAGAATTTATTTTATTTTTTAAATCTTTTTATTGCATTTAATACAATCAAAAATGTCACCATTATTACACATAAAATTGTGTTGCATCAAAACTCTTTTGTATATGTGCAATTTACTCTCATTCTCCAAATCCCCACATCCCTCCACCATTCTCAGCTCAGTTTAAAGATTTGTATTATATGTGAAAACTCCCTTGTGTCGAGGGTCATGACCAGTGTTCTCTAAAGGGCCACAGAGCCCTCCCTGATAATCATTCTGCCCACTCCATATTTTAACCCATTTTTTCAGACAGTCTCTACCTTCGTAGACTGCCTTCTCTGCAACCATGCACCTTTCCATTTCTTTCTTCCATTAACACAGCCACAGTGCCAACTCAGCACTTGAGCACCATGCTATGTATGGTTGGTCAATATCAAAGCCAATGTCACACATATCTGGACCATTCAGGTTAGGTCTTAATCATTCCAGACATTTAAGAGGCATCACTTAGTGAAGGCCTCCGTAACACTCCCACTCACTGTATTTAGGGAGGTTACTACTGGTTCGCAGTATTGCTTAATGGCAGGACAAATCCAAATCATATGAAAGAAAATTCCCACTTGATCACAGTTCCTATGACACATTGCGGTTGTTGCCCTCCCCATTTTTTCCAGGATGTTTTAGGCATAGTGGCACCTATGTAGTACTTTTAGTTGCAGCAGCCAAAACCTATATTGTATGGCCACCTCCTAAGGAGACAGAAGGACAGATAGCCATTCATCATCCTCCAGGTCATCAAGCTCACATTCCCATCATATTCACAGTGTGGCCAAGGTGTCGGAGGAGTTGTTCAGTAGTTTGGGATAGGTAAGAGCAACAGCTTTTCTGGGCATTGAGTCAGCCATCAACCTATCTTCTAATGGGGATGCCTCAGGGAGGTTGTTCCCTTTTGGTATTGCCTTCAGCAATGAATGTCATATTTACAGGTATCGGTATGTCTCAGTAGAAGCCTACTGTTATTCTTTTTGGAACTCCAGGAATGGAATGACCTCTCCCCCCTTCCACAGGTCCCCTATCCTGGAAAAGACAATGAGGTCCCATCCATCAAAACCCCTCTGCTTCCCCAATGCACCCAATCTTGCAGAGTCCCACAGGGGATTGACTTGCATGATTTTACCCCTCCAACCCAGGGCATTCGCTTCCATGTGCCATACTGACATAGTGACTGCTGCAGGGTCTATCCTTAAGCAATGTGCGGATTCCCTGTCTATGATGTGGAAATAGGATGTCGGAATCAGGTAGGGTGTATTTTGAAGTATATGTAGAAAATAGGGCACTGCCATCCTTGTAAATACCGCAGCCTTCCCAAGGAGTGTCAGTGTAAAACTCTCCATTGTTGAACATCTCTCTTTAAGCGTAATAGTGGGTGTTCCAGATTGCGTGTAAGAAATACGCCTGTTCCGCTGTAACATAGATCCCTAAATACCGGAAGGCCTCCATTATAACACTAACATCACAGTCACGGGGCAGCCGCGGCACACGACTGCTGAGGAGGTAAATCAGGAATTTGTTCCAATTAGTCTTGTAGCCCGAGTGTTGTTGGTACAGTGTGAAAATATGAATTATCCTGCCAAGGGTGTTATCAGGGTTGGTGAGATAAAGCAGAATGCTGTCTACGTATAAGAATATACTTTCTTCCTAGTCCTCTGTCCACCGTAGCTCCATAATCAATGGGTCTGGCCTAATCCATGCAGCTAAAGGCTTCCGAACCTGAGCAATAATTAAGGGGGAGTGTGGGCAGCCCTGTTGGAAGCCATGTTGGAGACGCAATGCTGAGAATGTGCCACGTTCATTGTCACTCGTGCTAGAGGCTCTACGTATAAGAGTCATATCCACTTCAGAAAACGTGGGTTGATGCCCAGTCAGCTAAGGACCACAAACAGGAACTGTCACTTGAGTGTATTAAAGGCCATTCGTGCATCAGGAAACAGGACCAGTGCGTCTTCATGAATTTCTAAAAACACATCCTAAGACGCCATGAAGGCTTTACAGATTGAGCGCGGTGCTTCGCCCAGGCATAAAGCCAGATTGGTGAGGATGAATTAATGTTGTGATCACCCGGATCAGGCGTGAAGCCAGTAATTTAGCTAGAATTTTGTACTCTGCGTTTAGCAGGGAAATCGGTCCATAGGAGGCACAACTATCAGGTGGGTTACCTTCTTTATGTATCATCACTATGCTGGCTAACCTCTGATCTATTGGCAGGAATCCCTTTTCGCAACTCTCTTTAAACATGTGTAGTAGGTGTAGAGCTATCTTGACTGCTGTAAGCTTGTAAAGCTTAACGGTGGACCATTCAAGCCCACCACTTTATTGGATTTTAGGTCATGAATGGCTTGGATTATTTCAGCTTCCGCAAGGTCCTGGTCTAACAGGTCTCTAGCCAATTGTGAGAGGCCAGAGAGCTGAATGTCAACTACCATGTCTCATGACTCTTCCACTGTAAATGTGCACGTCCTAAGGAGGTTAGCGTGTAGTAATTCGCAAAGGCCTCCTCCCACACTTTTTCCCCTGCCTCAGTCAACATTTCTGTAAGTCCGCGGTTAGCCCACTTGTCCAGCCAGGCCAACAGTTTCCCAGGGTTGTCTCTGACCTCACAGAGGCAATGTTGGGCAGCTCAATAGTAGGCCCCAGCTTCTTCTTTCGCAATATCCCTGTATTCTTTCTGCTTTTGGGTTAAGTAGTAGTTCAAGCCCTCACCTTCTTTGCTTATGAGGTTGGGCTCCAGCTCTAAACTCTCTCTCTCAAGAGTTTTGAGGTAAGGCATTTTGTCCTTCCTATATCCCACTATCATTGAGAGGCCTTGGCCCTTTATGATTGCCTTGTATGCCTCCCATAGGTTTTGTGCTGAGTCCACTGATGCCCTCATTCTCTTTGAAATATCTCTCAGTGGCTTCATGGAGGAGAGCACGGATATGAGGTATCTTTAGATACCAAGAGTTCAACACTTTGCACCTTGAGGTCTTGGCTGTCTGGTAAACTGTATACCGCCCCTACAGAAGAGTGATACAAGATGCCTCTTACCAAATGGCAGATGTCTCAAAAGTGTGGAAGTTGATGGGAGAGAGTAAAGCTGTAGTCAATTTGTGAATGGCAGCCATGGACCCCCAAGTGAAATATGAAATGCAATGTTGAGGGGTTTAGGATTCACCAAGTAGATACTAATCCCAAGGCTGCCATTAAATCAGCCAGAAGGCTACGAGGGCCCTAGCATGTCTAGGAGGTCCATGGTCTTTAACATCACAGTGAGTAGTATTGAAAATCCCACCCATCACTACCCTGCCCTTTGGGAGACTAAGAGTAGGGTGCTTAGGTCGATAAACATTGCCTTGTGTAGTTTTGTGAGAACATGTACAAAGACGATGTTTATCATTCTGCCCTCCCACATCCCAGAGATTACCACATATCTCCCGTGTGCATCAGGCCAAGTGTGGTCTATAGTGAGGGGCTGCGTTTCCGCATAAGGATTTCCACTCCTCTGGAACCCATGGTGTAGCCCGCATGTGCCACTAGTCTATATACCCATCTGTCCAGTGCCCGGTATGTGTTTCCTTGGAGGTGTGTTTCTTGGAGGAGTACAATATCTGGGGTGTGCCTCTTGAAGAATTGTCGTACTATACCTCTTTTGGTCTTATCTCCAAGTCCATTAACATTCCAGGAAGAGAACCTTGAGTACAATCTCTGCTAACTTTGGATCCCTGGGCACTCAGGGGTGAATGGCCTCTCAAAGGACCGACTCATGGCGGAGGTGGGATCTCTTAGTGTGGTATGGCTCTGAGGAAGAAAATGTGTGAATGATAGAGTGCTACACATAAAATATCTCAACAAACACTATTGCAACCCAGTGAATAAAAATCCCAACTTCTTCCCCCTCCAGGCCTCCCTACGTCGTGGACCTAAACACATCCGCTTCCCCAACAGTGTAGAGCACCTGTTGCCCCAACAGAACATTTTTAAACTATGGGTAACTGGGGCCAACACTTAAATACCCACCATTTGTGTTCCTAAAAATAGAAAATAGTGTTACTGATGCCATGTACATTCTCATGACATCTGTCTGTTGTCATTACATCAGCTGCTCTAGCATGAGCAAGCAACCACAACTAAGTTTGAGCTATCCAGGTCTTGTTCTGGTGTGTGCCCCTTCAAGTAGTATTCACTTCACAGGAGTGTGTCATGAATTGTCCGCCATACAGGTTAATGAATTGTCTGCTACTCCAGAGATCCTCAGCGCCCCTAAGGGTTGACATCGCCATCCTACAGTTACAGTGAGTTAGAGGTTCACTTTTGTCTCTCGGTACGCACCTGGGCTTTTGGACCCGGCACCTTTCTCCAACCATCAAGCCAGTCCCATGCATCCTCAGGGGTTTTCAAAGTACCATGTCTTTCCCTTGGCTACTACTCGCAGCTTTGCAGGAAAGATCATTGAGTACTTTGTCTCATGGTTTCTCAGAGTTTTCTTTACTTCAAGGAAGCTGCGATGCATCTTTTGGACTTTAATTGTGAAGTCTAGAAAGAAGGTGATTGTGGCATTTTCGTAGGAAAGCAGCGGGCACTTCACGCTGTCTGTAAAATTACATCACAGTCTCTGTAAAGAAAAATGGGAGCTATTATTGGGTGAGGTGGCACTCCTGATTTCGTCTGGATGCCAGGAACTCTTTGGGCACGTTCCATTGAGAAGTATTTTCACAGGCCTTGTGGTTGCAGTTTGTCTAATATCAGGTACTCGATGAAGAGGTCCTATTATACAAAGATTGTTACGCTGTGATCGGCCTTCATAGTCTTCTAATTTTGCCTTCATGATTTTGGTGGTGGCACATAAGTCTCTGACCTGAGCCTTCAGAGCCTCTGTGCCAGCCTTAAGGGTGACCGTGGAGTTGTCTACTTGTTTCATCCTTGCACCTATATTGTGCAGGTCTGCCCACACTACTGTCACCTCCGTTGTGACTGAGTCTGTACTGGTTTCTAGTGAAGTTCACACCCCTTGGATCGCTGCCATTATATCATGGAGCATGAGTGGTGCTTCTTCCGCAGGTGTAGCCTCTATTCCTGTTTGTGGGTCCCATCTATGGAAGGCATGTTTAGGTAGAATGTATTTATCAAGCTTGGTATGATGCACTCCTTTCCCACCTTTGCCTCCTGTCATCTTGCTGGTTGTGGTCCTATTGCACCTATTCTTTAGTGGCGCCGAGCCTGACTGAGATGGTGGGGTGAGGGGCACCACAGCATTCACCGCCACGTGCCTGGGGGCACTGGCTAATCTCCAGCGGTCTGTCGGGTTTCCCACCTCTAGCCCCCCAGGCATCACCCGTCTCCTGTTTGTTGGTGTCAGGTGTGCCGCTGGGATCTTGCTTCTGTATCTCCACAGAGACCCCACAGGTGTCTTTCTTCACATCTCCCATTCTATGAAGCTGAGCACTCCCTGCAGGCCACAAGACGTATAGGTGAGCATTCCAGTAGTGACAGCCACACATTGTCTAGGCCTCACTGCCACAGTTTTACTCACAGCTCTACAGTGCCAGGCAAATTTTATCTGTCAGCGGTGGTTCGCCCTCTGTGGATGAATACTTGCTGCTTCTCAGGGCAGTGTCATTCTCTCGTCTTCACTACTGTAGTTTAATCCACACTGTATACACCAAGCCTCATGTTGCTCTTCAGTGGTGCCCCCCGTTTGGTCACGGATTTTGCCTTTTATGGTAGCATCAACGCATATGAAAGCTGCTTACGTTGTGTTCCAAGAGCAATTCCTTCAAAGTTGTTATTAATTACCTTTCCCACCCCAAGGCAGTCACAAGTGGACGCTGGGGCCTAACATCAGATCTGTCTCCCACTTTCAGCTGCAGGACTACAGGTAGAGGCTAACCGCAAAACTGAAAGTCTCTGTCTCAAAAGCATCACATGGCCTCTCTCCTACACAGCTGCTGCTCCCCCAGGGGTAGTTTCACGATCTAGCTCCTCCAGGAAGGTCTACAAGTCCCATAGTCTCTGGGTGCCTCCACTGCTTTGCATTTATGCATCGCTCCTCATTAATGCTGGCTGTAGTAATTGTCCCTAGTACATAGGGGAGTTGCAGTCACTCAGACAGCTGTTGGGGCCATCCGCTGTGCTTATCTTGAGCTGCAGATGGATAGGATGACAAATGTTTAGAGGATTATTTAGACGGAAGGCCGAAGCCGTTCTAACAAGCGGCCATTTTATCAGGTGGTTGGCCATGCCCCCAGGTTAGAATTTTTGTCTGTAAATCTTTTTTCAGGACGTTAATCAATTGTCCTTCAAAGGGAAGCCCATGATGTAATCCCCTGGTTTGCTTTTGAGTTACTCTAGATTCTTTTTTGGGACAGATTGTATTTGTTCTTAACTTAAGGATTCTTTTGTAGTGGGAGCCAAAAAATGTTCTTGGGAGACTATTGGGGTTCGGGTCTCCATAGGTCCTTTTGCCTAATCCATACCAGATAGTAGATATCCGTTGCAATTCAAAGTTCCTGGTCAATAGGTAATTGTGAATGAATATTCTGCAAAAAACAAGGACGAACGCAATTGGCGAGATGTTAATGTTGTTGCAGATTTAAGGAATTGCAATTTGCAATGATGTGTGAACAGTGAAGTGATACGTGGTGTTCCAAATAAAAAATGTCTCCACTCAGGAAATGCATCATTAATTGATAGAAGTTCTTTGTCCGCAATGGTGTAATTCCTATTACAGGAGGTGAACTTTCTAGACTGAAAGGCAATGGAACACATTTCTGAAGTACTTGGGTTCTTTTGGGACAATATAGCTCATACTGCCATATTAGAGGAGTCTGCATCTATTATGAAGGGCAGATCCATCTGTGGATGTCTTAAGACAGGAATGATAGAACATCCTTTACTGACTGAGGTGGTGGCAGTTCAACTACTGCACATATATTTTTTCTTTCCATTTTTATGCTATTGGGGTGATAACAAAACCCAAACATTATATGGTAGTGGTGTGGAATTCACATTTGCTAAGTTTTGCAGATAATTAATTATCCTCTAGTTCCTGTAATACTTTCTTCATATGTTCCAAATGCTCAGCCTCTGAATCAGAGTAAACAAGGATGTTGTTGATATAGATGACCACAAAACTATCTAGAAATCCTCAACATACTTAATTTACAAAGAAGTCGAATGATGTGGGAGTGTTACATAAACTGAAAGGCATTACTGAATATTCATACATCCCAAACTGTGTCTTAAACGTTGTCTTCCACTTATCTTCTTCCCTGATCCTGACCATGTTATGAGCTTCGCGAAGATCTAATTTGGAGTATATAGTGACAGCCTTCACTTGATCAAGAAGGACGGGAACGAATAGAAGGAGGTATCGGTTCCTGATAGTCTCCTTATTGGAAGCTCGATCATCCATGCAGGGACTTATAAAATCAGTGGCCAAATTTTCTTTCAAATAAGTTTTGAGATTTTCATTCTCTGCTGCCATTAGTACATAGATCCAACTACTGGGGTTTTGGGCTCTATCTATGTGATCAATGCGGCAATCTAAGGGTTGGTGAGGGGACCATGTCTCATCTCTTTTTTTTAAAAACACTTTGCTAAAGGATATATAGCTATGCCAGAAATCTCTATTTGGTTCTTTTGTGGCTGCTGTTATGTGTTCTGCCCTCTAAACTAGTTTCCAAGATAAAGACATGAAAATTTGACTTTCTTCTTCACAGGTCCTACAATGTTCTAGACAATAGGAGGATGAAAAAGTGATGGATCGGGTATCCCTTTGAATGATAGGGTCGCATAGGGATAACCAAGGAAGTCCCAGATTTTGAATTGTGGGTCATAAATTACATCAAAATAGAGTGCTTCTTGGTGATTATGCTCAGGGCTAACCAAGACTAGATCTGTGGTACAGAATTCGACGTGGCCAGAGATTAACTCTGTACCATATATGGCCCGCACCTATTCAGGATGGACCTTTTGAAACAGTGGGCACTGAATACTATGGGTAAACTGGGCATTAATAAAATTACCAGTAGCCTCGGAGTCAATCATTAATTCAACTTTGACTTTTTGTAGATCGAATTGAGGTCAGCTGAAAGGGTTAAATGGGCAATGGCTGTTTGGAGTGTGTTTGCTAAAGTATGAGTAGGACTACAAGAGTCAACCAGATCAGATTCTCCCTTTACTGCTGGGAGTAGGCGTGTCTTGCCATGGGCACCTTAAGCTTCAAGGTGCACTCTTTAACAAAGTGACCCGGCTTTCCACAATATAAACATAATTTTTCCTTTATTCAACTCTCTTTTTTTTTTTTTAGATAAGGGCCATTTGACGCTACTTATCTTTGTCAACCTTACATTCATGTTTGGGAGCAGAGAACTTTGAATCTACATGTTGTTTTTTCCCCTCTCACTCTGACATTCCATGGCCTAAACGTAATACTAACTCAACGGGTGCCTCACAAATCTGAAGTTGGGACTTTATATGTGATAATGCATTCTTCAGATCCTCCTAAAGGGCCTCAATTAAAAACTGAGGCTTTTCTTTCCTCTGACCACCCAGATGGGACTACCAGTCTATTGAAATGTCTAAGATGTGACAAAATGTCTCTTGAACCTTGTTTCAAATCCATCAGTTCATTATCCACTGACTGGATAACTAGTCGTTTATGAAAAATTAGGTAATTACTTGATTTATTTTTTATTTATTTTTTTAAAAAGAGTTCCTTTGTTTGAACCTATGACATGCTGTCCACCCCCCATATTAAGGCGACACAGCCCAGAGGGAATGTTATTTACACTAAGATTAGTAAAAGTACAGATTCAAAGCTCAGTTCCTTATATCCCATCTCCTTTCAGTGATGATAGTAATGAAGTGCACCCAAAGGCCTTGTCTTGATGTAAACATGCAACCTTGTGATAGCATATGAGATAAAATCATGAAAGTTAAATGGAGAGGAAAGAATTTAGATACAATCCCAAAGAAGGAGAACAGGCCCAGTCACTACTACATGCATGTCTACATTTGTGTGTGTCCTACCACCTGCATCTTCTTTTCTCCAGCTGTCAGACCTGCTTCTTCCGTTGTGTTCACATCCTGCTCCTGGTATTACATTGTTTAGATTGTAAAATCATTCAAACACTGAGAAATAGTGGACTAAATGAAAACAGGGACACAACAAATACATCAATTTGCTGGAAGGCTCATACTGGCTTCTGGTATAAACACTATGATTGTCTTTCAAATACCTGTAGTATGGATTGATGTTTGATGGGGCTATGAGAGTGTCCTAGTATCAGGTACACATACAGTGCTGTTTCTTCCAAAGCTTGAAAATGCCACCTGTGATCAGAAAAATATACCACAACAACAATGTTGAGAAAACATTGCTCAACCAACGTTTTCCCCTTCTCTCCAGTCCTAAAATGTATACAAAAGGGGTACCCTTTCCTTATTTGAGACGTCAACAGTTGGCCAACAGACATAATAACCTCAACGTATTTTTAAAAAAGAAAGTACTTTTTAATCTTACAACAGAAATAAATTGTATACCATTCAATCAAAAACACAGGACGCTGATTCTGGTTAACAATCTCCCTTGTGGTCACTGATATCACCTTGTGCTGTCTCCCACACAGGTGACAATTGATGAGTGTGTGCCCCCCCCTCGTAATTATGGAAGAAGCATCAATCAGGCTTCTGGTGCAGATTCTAGTGTTCTACAAGTCACATGCACGATCAGTTCATGAGTTTTGCATGTTCTTACCCTTGGTGGTGTAATGGGTAAGAAATTAGTTGTTGAGTCTCTTTCACTGGACAAGCATGGATCTGGTAGCTTATTCTTCCCTCCACAGGCAGAGGCCCGTACTAGTTGTAGGTGGTCCTCGGAAGCTAAGAAAGAGGCTAGGTAAAGCCTGCATTGCTTCTCAAGGCCTCCTTGATTCAATACAGCACTGATCACCGGCCCAGGTGCTTCAGTGCAGGCTGGTGTCTGGCTGTATAAACCCTGTCTGGCTTGTAAGATGGCTGCAGCCTTGTTTGAGCTGTTGGCTGATGCTGAAGAATGAACAGGATTTAATTGGGCCAATCCAATCACCAGGGCAATTGCAGCCCTATCTGGGCTAATTTATTCACAAAAGCATTTGCTGCTGGACATGACCAAAATGATTTCAACAGTTGCAGCCTCAACTGGGCTCACACAATCACCATAGCAGCTGCAGCCCGACTGGGCCAAAGTGACCACTATTGCACCCACCTGAATGGCTGGTGCATTCACAAAGGCTTTTTCAGTTCCTACCAGAGACCTTCTGGGAGATCAAGGGACTCTACAACACGGGTTGCTGATGTTTTCACTCTCAGTGAGGTAGCTTTCTCTGGGTGCCCTTGCATCATGGGGCACACTGGGCTTCTCCTCTTGGCCAGTTTCACCTCCTGCAGTTCCAGACAGACTTCTTCTTCCCTGTCTCACCAGGCTGGAAGGCTTCTAAGCACTAAGCAGACCCTTAGTTCCTCCAGACGAAATTGAAAACTGAAGATTATTTCATCTCTCCTCTGGGAGACTGGCTATCAGGCAGGCACCAACTCTGATCACAAAGCAGTCCTTCGAATTTTCTGCAGAACAACCCCTTTCTTAGTCATGAGGGACCTGCAATTGGAAAAATGTGGGTGGCTCACTTTAGTACACATTTTCACAAGGCATGTGGATCTACCGTGACAAACTTAAGAACCAGTATGGGGTGCTTCTCTTTCAAGTGTCCTTATGTTGCTCTCCAGACACAGCCTTTGTGTAAAACAATGCATCTCACAGAAGGTAGCACTGTGGCTACCCCAAACTACAGCACCTACAAAACGGGCACAGTGAAGTGTGAGGTTTCTGCATCTGTCGTCAGCCTCTCTGAAGCTGGAATCAAGGATAGACAAAAGGGAAACCCTGAACTTGAAACTTCCTCAGGTTGCAACTGAAATTGCAGTCCCATCTTAACCCCTACCATCAACCAAATGGCAGTAGTCAAGAAGAACTAATTAGCAACACTATGCTAACAAAAGTTCTCAAGGAGTTTCTAAAGGCAGCCCCGGGCACTCCAGTGTCTAGCTAAGCACCCTCCAGCTTCAGGAATTAAGGTAATACAATTCCACTGTCTGGGGAAGTTGTCCTTGTCCTCAGCCCAGTATCATGCCAAACCAGCAGCGTCCAAAATTAAGCTCTCTGGCTTCAGTACTTAGACTCAGTAACACACACAGCCCCTCTACTGCACATGTGCTACATGTGCACCACACACATGAGCGCACTCACCTATACACATGCATTTGAAAATACACACATAATATCTGCATAATGTTCTGGAAATTTACATAGCAGAACATCAGCAGAACTTTACATACACACACGCATACACACACACTTTCACCCACTTGAAATGCACGCATATTGTCAGTAGAAGGTTCTTGGCACTCGCATGCCAGCAGAAAGTTACATAAGACGGGGCATGTAGGCCACATTCTCAGTGACACAGACAATGGTCTGGTCACAGTGTCAAAACAAAGTATGCTGTTGAGAAATGGCACACTTTTGCCTTAGGTTTATAGTGATGGCCAATGCCCTTTTGTTTCCCCATTTTAACCATTGCTGTACCATCTGTGCTGCTTCTGATATACTTAGCCTCACTCTCATGCTATGCAGCTTAAGCGATTATTCACAAATAGTCAACTCAGCATCTAAACGTTTGCATTTCTTATATCTTTTCTGGAGGTCACTAGCGCCTTCCTCGTGAGAACGCTGTACACCTGCAACAGCCTGACTCTCTTTGTTTCCATAATGTATGTTCAGTTGTTGTGTGTATACGAAACTATATAAAACCTTCATGTATTTAAAAATTTAGCATTAGATGCCCACTGCAATGAGAGGTAAACGTGTCTCTTAATCTTGTGATTTCGCAGATTGTTCATTTCTGCTTAATAAACATGTTCAGACTTCAAGTAGGCATGAGAACAGATTTTTCTTCGATAGAATTTAGTGCTTCGGACAGGAATAGCCTACACTCGGCTGAAGTGGGAAGAGACAACCGGACTGAAGTGGGGTGGAGAACGGCCCAGTAATCGACCCACAGATCAGACAGAGTCAGTGCAGTTAAACTACAGCAGGGGTGAATTCTAATCATTTTTGTTATTCTTCTTGCATTTTTAGAAAACTTGAGAATGTCGTCTGGGTAGGAGACGAAAAGTTGAACCAGTTTAGGTAGGTAAGTGCGGCGTGAACCCAGGACTCAGGAGTGTAGGTGGTATTAACAGTAAAGAGCAGGTGGGCTCTAGAAATAGTGCAAGATACAACGCAACAGTGCCAGGACATGAGTACAAAATCTACGAGCGTGAATGTATGACGAAAGAGGTATACTGATGTAGCCACGGTGACAGGACACTTAAGAGTGAAAGGGATTCAGAGGTCCTGAGTGCCAGATACATTCCTACCTCCCTCCCCGAGAACAGTTAGAGAAAAAACTGCAAGATCCCTCCTCACCCTTTTTCCTTTCCACGCTACAGCACTACACGGGATGCGCCGCAGCACAAGGCTGATATAGACCCTTCAAAGATTTCCTATGCGTGAAAGAGCCCAAGGATGGGGATAAATAACTATATACTGCAGCAGCCCTTCAGCGAAAGTGACCTCCTGTCCAGACAATACATCATTATGAAAAACGGGTGGGGCCCAGGAGGATGTTGCAAAGACGTTCTTTCCTATAAGAAGGTACCTTCAACTTAGAGCGCGTTAACAATTTGAGAAAACAACTTACAGTCCCTAAAAAATCAAACAGATGCAAAACAGAAGCCAGTCGTCCTGATTTAGTATGATGAGGCAACGGAAGCATAATCACAGGTGTGTAAGAGATTCTTGAGAGACTCAACTACCGAGACATGGGTATTGCTTGCACCCCCTACGGCCTGCCTCCTTCTTACTTACCTCATCGAATACTTCAGAGAAGAAAGAGTCCAAAGAAGAAAGGGAGGAAGACTTGTTGGATGTTTTCAGTTTCCGTTTATCTGCAGGAGACTCTAGGAGCACCTAGAATCGGGGCAGTGCTGGCTGATCAGCTAGCACTGGGGTTCCGGGAATGATATGGAAGCAAATAAAGCAAGCACAGCGGCTTGTGCAAGCTCAGTGGCATGCACAACTGACACCGCGATTGATGATGAAGCAAAAGAGGATGATACACCAAGCACACAATGAGAGTCAGACTCTATGAAATCCCATACTCTCACCAGAACTCACTCATGCTTGTCTCCCTTCTGGACCAATGTTAGACTACCAAGCTAGTGATGACGCGGAAACAAAGGTTTTACATTTATTAGCGCATAAACGTAGTGCTGCAATAATCAAGTGTGACTTTAACCGAACTAATAAAGATTGTACGGGGACAAATGTGCCCTCAGAGTATTTTGCCAACATTTATAAGCGTGCTTTATATAACGTGATGTATTAGAATTGTACGAATTTGACATAATCGTAAACGTGTGCCATGATTTGCTTGTTACAAATGTTTTAGCTTAGCATTACTTTAGTGGAGGCTCCGGCCTAGTTGCTTGTCTCATGATTTAGATGCTCGTGTTTTTCTAACGTGCTAATGAAACGTGTATTCTTGCTTGAAGCTGTACTTTTCCAGTGAGATCGGTTCACATGCTTATCTTTAAGGTTTCGTGCCAGCCTGGCATCTTCTTCTTTGCTTCAAGGTCAATCTGCAGGTGCAGACAATGGACGCTCTGAAAGTGAGTTAATTGGTAAAATATGTTGCAACTTACGTTCCCGACTCCAAGGATAATGTATGCTTAGGTAGAAGCTTGTGAACTGTAGTTTTGATTGGACAATTTGAAGCCAACCTATGAACCCTCCAATGGAAGACCCTACTGGACTTGAACTGTTGTCTATTTAAACCAGGTGCACAAGAAGAAAGCAGCCATTAGCCTTTCGGCATTAGCCATTGGCTTTTATTCGCCATTATTCGCCATTACCAGCTTTACCCGCCATTTTGCAGGACATTGCAGCTATTATGGCCCATCTTGCTGCGACGCCATTTTGAAAGAGACTTTGATGCTTTCTCTAATCGAGAGAAAGAGACTTTAAGAAATTCTCGCCCTAGAGACTTTAACTTTGATTCGTCCCTTTGCATGAAGTAGTAGTTTTGTCCTTTTATCTTGCCGCTGTGAGGCAATTGCCCCGTCCACCCTGCCCCTTTGCCCCGTCCCATGCTGATTGAAACCGGCATCCATGCTGATCAAAAACGGTACCTGTGAGACGAAGACTTCCTTGAATGCTGATTGAATTTGGTAAATATGAAAGGAAATGTACACTTGCATTGTGTTTCTTTTTAGGTAACCAACTGCTGATTTTTGATAAGAGCCCTAGTTAGGAGTTTTCCAAATGAATGTTGCTAAATTGTTTTCGCATGAAGTCCCACATGCAGATGCTAATTTGAGGATAGATGAGGATTCATTTGTTGCACGATGCAATTTGAGACCTTGTTATGCTGACCAATGTATGCAATTAGCTCATTACAGATTATAGTTTTAGTGATTTGCATTGCTATTATCGAATGCCTTGTTATTCAAATGCTGCATAGATTGCATCTTTTCCGCCGTTATGGACAGCTATTAATGTTCATTTACATATATCATTTGGTGTTGAGACACATTTATATCGTGCTAGCTTTGTTAATATAGGGAAATAAATTCATTAACTTTGAACAAACTGGTGTGGTTATTTATGGCCGAAAGGTCATAGTTCGCTGAAATGTTTTCTGGATTAATTGTGACGTGTTATGTTGATCAGGGCATTGCTTATGTTCGTTATTGATTATTGATTTTGATTAAATTGCCTGATCTAGGGTGAGGAGAGCCCCACTTGGTCAAAAGATTCATCGACCTAAGAGCGTCCACATACAGGTAATTTATTAGATCGGAACGCTCTATCAGTAGATGGTAGCAGAGGACGGTTATGCCCTTTGGGACCCCTCACTCTTAAAGTACATGGTGTTGAATTAACGGTTTCGCCCTTTGGGACCCCTCACTCTTAAAGTACATGGTGTTGAATTAACGGTTTGGCATTTTGGGACCCCACTCGAGAGGTATATGGTGTTGAATTAGATTTTTCTTGGGTAAAACAGATTGAGAAAATGATGATGGGCTAAGTCCCCCGCGACTTTCCCGGGATCTCGGAGCTTGCGAATGGAGAGAATGGAGGTGTGAGATCGGCGTTGGCGGTACTAGTGATGGTATGAGAGAAGTTAGGATTTTGCGCTTGCACAGCTTATTGCCGCAGATTGTGTGAAAAGGTTGCGAGGATTTTAGAGAATAGCGGAGGTGCGACTCCGAATGTGAGAGTAGGGAAGTCGTCGAACTTCATGTGCATGTGGCGCTTTGTGCAGAAAAAGGTCCACGTGGTTGTTGTTGTTGAGACGGGCCCTGCGAGGTCAAGAGACTCCGGAGTATGTTGAAAAGTGTATGAGACACTTGTTTTATGTTGTGGTCTGGTCGGTTTAGTAGGTTGACCGGGCGTGGTCAACGAGTCGGTACGTGTGTTAAGGGAGTGAAAGAAAACTTCGACTTCGGGCTTTGACAAATTCTAAGTGCACTAGAATAGATCATTGACAAGTTGAGAGCAGTCTGCGGGTCAGATTTGCTTGCGAACGTGGGGACCGAGAAAGATGGAATAACTGCCGAGGCTAGTGAAAAATCCCTAAGGTCCTGAAGCGATTGTGTTACCCTTCCTGTAGTAAACCGACAGATCTGTTTTATTATTATTTTGGTTGCTCGCGATATATGCTAGAAGTTGTTACGAGAGGAGCTGAGTGAAGGAGGACTAGCCGCGAGGCTTTGTCAGCCGCAGAGTGTGTGAGTGTGACGTCACTAGGAGCCACGCTGGGATAGGTTGGTTGCAGAGAAGGGTCGCGCACGGATTGGACGCAGTCCGTGGGGCTCGATTGGAAGGGGAAAGGCAAGCGAAGAGTATTCCGGGAATTAAAGTCACCTATTGATTACAAATTTGTGAAATAAAAGACGAGAAAATGAAATTTTTGAAAGCATTGAAGAGTGCGATGAAGGGGGAGTCTTACATTAAGGCGAGTGTAGGAGAGGAGACGCCACCCGAAGGTACACCAGCTTACATTGTAATGGAGGAAAGGGGGGTAGCTCCGTGCCTTTGGCTAAAGCAATGGCACAAGCTGACAGAGAAACATGGGAGCGTAGCGTTCCCGATCCATGGGACATTCAATATAAGGATTCTAGAGAATTTGAGATTCGCGATGTACGATATGAAGGTACCTCCAAGGCCAGCACAGTTTGAGGCTCTAGCGATTTGGGAACTAATGGCTAGACAGCAACAGCAAAAGAAGTTTGAGACCAGGATAAGAAAGGCAGAAAAGACACTAGCGGACGCTAGGTGGGATAATGCACAGAAGGTGTGGAGGTCAGATATATTGCAGGGGATAAAATTGTTTCCCGCAATTGCTAAGGAAGAAGAGGCGACAGGCAAGAAAGCTACCTGTAAGACAAACAGGAGGTGTTCCAAAGATAGAGAGGAAGACGAGTCAGAGGATGAGGAGTTCATCATGCAATTGCTGAACGACCGTCCACCACCTTATGCAGAGAGTGGACAAGGTCCAAGTACCAGTTCTGCCCCTCCGGCACCGGTACAGAATAATGAAACTCCGAATTCAGAAATGCCATCGGGATCTAAGGACCCGAGTTTACTGTTCACCCCACAGATACCACAGGTTAGGAGAATATATCCAGATGTGCCTGTGTTGAAAACAGCAGAAAATTATCAGCCGCAGGTCCCAAGGTACTACAGCAGTGACAACAGCACGGGAATGATTCTAGATCCAACCGTAATGGGAGTACAAAATGGTCGCAACCCAACATTGGCACAAGTTGAATCAACCGAGTTTTTGATGCCTCAAAAGCAGATGCAGGGGGGAAATGCACATGCTCAGATGACGGGGAGTCAGACGGGCATGCCGGCAATGATGACCCATAGTGTGGGAATGAACATGCCTCAGAACCTGGGGAATGGACAGAACCCAGATGCGATATCCCTACCCATTACTGTAGGTCCACCGGTACCTTTGTACGTTCAGCCTAACTCAGGTATGAGCGGTCAAGAATTAATGGTGCAGAATGGGACGGAAAGGAGGTGCATAGAAAACACTCCAGAGACAACTCCGATAGTGGCTCAGCCAACTGGATCTGGGTCCTTGATGGAGTTTAGTCCCATATGTGCTCAGTCAACAATGGTGAGTTTGAGTCCCCCACTGATGATACCGCTATCATCGAACACTGAAAAGTTGCCGCAACCATCAATGGCAGTCAATGTGAATGCTACACTGATGGGGTTGAATGCGCAACAGCTAACACAGTGGTTCAACAGTCTGAATTCCACACAAAGCTCAGCCAGTGGGAAGGGAGAAGACTATCTGAATAGGGTAAGGTTGAACATGGAAGCAGAAGAGTTGGTGGAAGGGACTATGGGTTTGAATAGGTTAGAGTCCTACTCGGAAGAAGAGCTGAGGTATCTATGTCCCAGGATTACGAGAGAAGTGAACAAGGTACACAGAAGGTTGCAAGAAATAGCTGACAAAAACGGGGTTGAGATAGACAAGACAAAACACTTGAGCAGGAGCTATAGATTGGATTTCGGGACCACAGACTTTGAACACATGAGGTCAGCAGGCATGAAAACACACCTTAGAGAATTGCTGCAGAGTGCACAAGTGTGGAGGTGCTTAGACAAATGGGAAAGCAGGTGGGCAAAGAAAAAGGAAAAGAAGAAAGACAGTGTCCCAGAGCACAACGAGAAAAGACCACAGAGTAGTGATGCAATAACCATGTTACCAATGAGGGAGACAGCAGGGGGAAAATTAGTACATGTACCGTGGCACAGAAGCGACATTCAGTCTTTTACAGATGATTTTCCCAAACTGAGAGAGAAACCGATTGAATGGTATCAACAGACTGATAGGTTTGTGAAGCTTGCAAAATGTCTTTGGGAAGACCTGAACACCCTTTTTGAGATTGTGGTTCCGGCAGATTTGTGGGAAGACTGCAAAAGGGCTGTAGGTTGGCCGACAAGTGAACCAGAGAGAGACAGGGATACGGGTGCACCATCACCTATGGTGATGAGCTTGTACTATAAGGTGATTGAGCATTTGAAGACGAAGGTTGCCGCGAAAAATGTGGATTGGCAGAAGATTGATCGAACTGCCCAAGAGGCTAAAGAGTCGATTCATGGTTACTATGAGAGGTTGTTGAAGGCGTTCAAGAACTACAGTGGCACGGAAACAATAGAGGCGAAGGACATGCTTCATTTTGTGTTTAGATTCGTGGAAGGGCTGAGACCAGAGATAAGTCAGATGATAAAGACGCATTTGATTTGTTGGCAGTCGAAACCTATTGATGAGGTGTTGAATTATGCGAAATACTGTAGCGACGAAATTGAAGTGAAACAGAAAAGGTTGAAAGAGAAAGTGATGATGATGCAACTTAAAGCAGCTCAGACAGGTTTGCAAGGGTTGCAAGGGTTCCAACAGCAGATACCGCAGCCGCAGCCGCAGGGAAATATGATGTTTCAGCCACAGGCGAGAGGCAGAGGCAGAGGAGGTTTTGGGAGTAATGGTCCGGATTTGAACACTGTTGTGATTCCGAATGGTGTGCAGGCAATGAAAAAGGTGATGCCGTGTCACGTGTGCGGAATAGTCGGACATTGGAAACGCGAGTGCCCAATGGTGGTGCAGGAAGGTGCAGGTGTTGGTCAGCAAAACAATGATGTCAATGCATTCCAGACAATGAGGGGACCGAAAATGAGAGGTCCAAACCCAAATTTTCAGACCATAAATCAGTTGCAGGGATTACAGCCCATGCAGCCGCAGCAGATGCAGATGCCCCGTATGCAGATGACGCAAATGCAGCCAATGCAACAGCAGTTTCCTATGGTACCTAATCAGCAAATGCAAATACCTTTGGCACCAATGAGTCAGCAGCAAGTGATGGTTCCTCCACAGGTCTCGGGTCAGGTGATGAGTACAAATGGCACAGTACAACAGTTCCCATTACACAGTGAGAATGGAATAAACAATGTATGGGAGAGTGAAAGTTCAGAAGAGGAGGGAAATTGTGTGCTTGCAGCATCCTTGGAAGTTGATCAAAAGGGTCCATATGTGGAGGGGAGAGTCATGGGTCATCATGGTTCATTCTTGGTTGACACAGGAGCCACACGTTCAACTGTTAGGAGCATTGAAGTACCAAATTTGCCACTCTCAGGGAGGACAGTTCAAGTAGTAGGAGTAGCAAACAGGCACCCGACGAACCCAATCACAGATCCAGTACCAGTCAGAATTGGCAACTATCAAGGCTTACACAATTTTGTGGTATGTGACTCAAGCCCAATATCACTGTTAGGGAGAGACCTATTGTGCAAATTGGGATGTTCGATTATGTGTTCGAACAATGGAATAAGAATTCAGACGAACAGTGATGAGGAAGATGAGGAAAGTGTAGAAGGGGATGAGATGGAAACTGTCGATGAAGAATACCCTTTGATTAACCTTTTTCCGATGATAACTGAAGCAGATATTCCAGCTGAATTACGGGAAACAGTCGGAAAGGAAGTGTGGGATATGACAGGAAAAGAGGTGGGATTGGTGAAAGGAGTGGAACCAGTGAAAGTGACAGTGAAACCCAATGTAACCTTTCCCCAGACCCCACAATACCACATGGCACAAGACACCCTCATGAAAGTTGCCCAACTCATTGACGAGTTTGTAAAACAGGGAGTACTGAAAGAAGTGTTAAGTAGTCCATGTAATTCACCAATCATGGGACTGATAAAGCCGAGTGGAAAGGTCCGAATTGTGCAGGACTTGAGGAAAATAAATGACATTGTAATTAAATGCTGCCCCGTAGTACCGAATCCAGCTGTGATAATGTTTCAAGTTCCTTGTGATGCTGAGTGGTTCTCAGTCATCGACTTGTCACAAGCATTCTTTTCGGTGCCTCTTCATGAGGACAGCCAATTTCTCTTTTGTTTCAAATTCTTAAATAGAGTTTACAGTTGGTGTCGAATTCCTCAAGGGTTTTCGGAGTCACCGTCAATTTTCAATCAGATTCTAAAGAAGGACTTGGAAGCGTTAGAATTGCCGTTCGAGTCAACCCTAGTACAGTACATTGATGACTTACTGATTGCATCTAAGACAGAAAGTGGCTGTACAGCCAACACCATTGCTCTGCTGAACCATTTGGGAAGGAATGGACACAAGGTGTCTCCTTCAAAGTTGCAGTTCTGTCAGAAGAAAGTGAAATATTTGGGACATCAAATAGAGAAAGGGTCACGGAGAATAATGAAGGAAAGAATAACAAGTGTACTTCAAATGAGTCCACCAAAGACAAGGAGGGAGGTGAGGAAGTTTTTGGGGATGGTGGGCTACTGTCGCCAGTGGATTCCCAACTTCTCAACTCTAGCAAAGCCCTTACTGAAACTGACCCAGAAGGATGCATTGGATGAAATTGAGCTGAAAGGAGATGAGATGGATGCTTTTATTGAATTGAAAGAATGCATGTGCAGGGCTCCAGCTTTAGGTATGCCTGATTACACAAAGCCTTTCACATTGTTTTGTCATGAACGTGATGCATGTTCTTTGTCTGTCTTGACCCAAGCCCATGGTGGCATAAACAGACCAGTAGCATATTTTTCAGCTACTTTGGATCCGGTCGCAGCAGCACTTCCAGGGTGTTTGCGCGCCGTAGCAGCAGTTGGTATCAGCCTCCCTCAAAGTGAAGGAATAGTGATGGGACACCCATTAACAGTCATGGTCCCTCACTCAGTTGAGATACTTTTGACCCGCTCCCGAACACAACACATGACTGGAGCAAGACTCACAAGGTATGAAACAATAATTCTGGGCTCACCGAATGTGCAGCTGAAAAGGTGCACTACGTTGAATCCAGCAACCTTGCTTCCCGGTGAAAATGCTGAAATTGAGAACGCTGAAGACGTTGAGCACGACTGTCTTCAGGTGACTGAATTTTGCACAAAACCCCGACCTGACATTAAGGATATTAAGCTTGATGAAAATGACCAAATTGTTTTTGTTGATGGGTCATGTTTAAGAGATGCATTGGGAATATTGAAAGCAGGATATGCTGTATGTACTGTAACAGGTGTCTTGGAAGCGTCCTGGCTTCAAGGAGTATATTCCGCACAAGTAGCAGAGCTTGTAGCCCTTACAAGAGCATGCCAACTGTCTGCATTGATGAAGGTTACCATTTACACTGATAGTCAGTATGGGTTTGGAATTGTGCACGACTTTGGGCAACTATGGTCACAGAGAGGTTTCCTGACCTCTTCAGGGTCCCCAGTGAAGAACGGGGAGAGAATAAGGGAATTGTTACACGCCATTCAAATGCCAGCCGAAATTGCAGTGGTAAAGTGTAGTGCTCATACAAAAGGACAGGACTATGTTTCCCTGGGAAATGCATATGCGGATCAAGTCGCAAGATTTTGTGCCTTGAACTGTATATTGCTCAGGGATGAATGGAATTCGATAAGTGAGCCAGAGCTTGAACCAGCTGAAGCATTTGCCTTGAAGGTCGTGGATACAATGGATGAACTAAAAGCATTACAGAATATCGTCAGGGAGGATGAAAAAGCTTCCTGGATTAAATCACAATGTACAAAGAGACCAGATGAGTTATGGGTTTCAAATGAGGGAAAATTTGTTTTACCAAATTGTCTCTTATCGCAGCTAGCGCGGTTCTATCATGGGCAGGCTCACCTAGGGAGAGATGCCATGATAAGATTGTTCAAAACTGATTGGTTTAACCCCAGATTCCGTCAAGTTGCAGAAGCAGTCTGCCATCGATGTGTCACTTGTCAACAGATGAACCCAGGAAAGGGAACGGTTGTGAACGTGAGCCACATCGGTAGGGCAGGCGGCCCTTTCAGCAGAATGCAGATGGACTTTATTGAAATGCCTGTGCATGGAGGTCTGAAGTATGTGTTGGTGATTGTGTGCATTTTTAGTCACTGGATTGAAGCATACCCCACACGTAGAAATGACAGCCTTACAGTTGCAAAACTATTGTTGAGGGAGTTGATACCACGTTTCGGATTCCCGATCTCTTTAGAATCAGATAGAGGAAGTCACTTCAATAACGAGGTGATAAAGTTACTTTGCGCAGCGCTGAACATTGAGCAAAAACTGCATTGTAGCTATCGCCCAGAAGCCTCAGGACTGGTGGAACAAATGAATGGTACACTGAAATCAAGAATGGCGAAAATATGTGCATCGACAAATTTGAAATGGCCTGACGCATTGCCTTTGGCGTTAATGTCAATGAGAAACACCCCTGACAGAAAGACTGGATTGTCCCCGCACGAGATTCTCATGGGCAGGGCCATGAGACTTCCTGCAGTTCCCGCGAACGCGCTTTTGAATATTACAGATGATATGGTGTTAGACTACTGCAAAGGTCTGGCTGACGTGGTTCGCTCTTTCTCTCACCAGGTGGAAGCAGCCACCTTGCCACCGATCCAAGGTCCAGGACACACATTGAGAGCAGGTGACTTGGTCGTGGTAAAGAAGCACGTGAGGAAGTCGTGTCTGGAACCCCGTTGGAAAGGCCCTTTCCAAGTGATCCTGACGACAACTACCGCTGTGAAGTGTGCGGGAGTTTCCAACTGGATTCACGCCAGTCATACAAAGAAAGTGTTGTGTCCCACAGATGAGGAAGTTGAAGCGCTGAAACTGCCAGTTCCTGATAACAAAGTGTCAAGCACTGAGACAGAGCAAAACAGAACTAGAAGCGAACAAACAGAAATAGAGGAGAGAGAAATATTCTCTGAGGACGAAACAACCGATTCACTTGGGGAAGACCAAGGAGAAGCCTCAGACAGCGACGAAGCAGCTGAAGGTAACAAAGAGCCTGAAGCAGCTGAAGGTGACAAAGAGCCTGAAGCAGCTGAAAGTGACAAAGAGCCTGAAGAAAGTAACGGTGACAAAGGGCTCGAAAGAGGTGAAGAAGCAGGAAAGCCTGATCAGAGGAGGGCTTTCCCAGAAGCAGACGGCACAGAAAGAGAAAAGGATAACGTGATTGACTCTCCAGAAGGAGGGGGCAAGGCAGAACAGAACGAAACTGCTCAAACTTCTTCAGAAGAGATCGCAGGTCCATCAAATGGACACAGTGCAAAGAAAAGACCAAATATATCACCAGTAAAAGCAAAGACTAGAGAAAAGTTGAATGACGGTGAAGGGCCAAAAGTGAAAGAGAAAAGAAAGGAAGTGTCTGTCGTGGTACCAACACCAAGTGAAGAAAAAGACTTTGCCAAAGAGGAAAGTACCAGTGAGGCAGAATCAAAGAGAGAGGCAAAATTGAAAAGGAAAAGAGTACCAAACAGGAGATATTCTGGTCCAGAATGGGCATATGTAGTCAATGACGATTGGACTGACGAATTTGTATCTCTTAGCCTCGAGAACGAAGAAGAAGAGATACCAATAGAAAAGAAAAGTTTTATGGACACTGTTGATTGAAAGGCTGGTAAATGACATTGCTTGCTATAATCTAACGTGATACAACCAGCTGAGACATTGCTAAACCGGATGAGACATTTGCTAACTTGATAAGACTTTGATAACCTGATTGACTCTTAAACCCGATTTGAGACAACGTTGCTAACTGAAAAAAAAAAAAAAAAAAAAAAAGGATTGAGTTATTGCCGAATTGAGACAAATGCTGCTAACCGATAAGTGACTGGGCTCCTGAAGAGAACTGTGTGAACATTGCGCTCGTTCAGCTTTGTAACTGAATTGCTAAATAGTTTTTTCTTTTATAGGTGCTTCTAGCTCTCTGATTCTATACAGATCATGACACAAAACAGTAGAATGAAATATTGTAAATATGCGTGTATAGGCTTGATAGCTGCATGTGTACTAATAATAATGGCATTAGTGTTTGCAACGCATGGTAAGGGTGAGAATGAGAAAATTGATGCTTCTACTCCTGTTCCTGTGACTGTCACTGAACTAACCGCATTGAAAAGACTAGAATTAGATGAGAGACACTTGCATGAAAAGAAGGAACTTTCGTATAACGTTTTCTATCGCTTGCTAACAGAATATGTTGAGACTATGGATGCGAAAGATTGTTATGTGTGTACACAGATACCGACATCGGTAAAAGAAGGGGTGACTTATCACCACATGCCTCTTACATATGGGATTACATGTAGTATAGTAACTTCTAGATTTTATGGTCAGACAAACATACAGTATTTTTACTCGAATTATGATGTTACCTTTGCATATGTTCCTATAATCACGCAGCTAAGCCAGATTGCTAAAGATTGGGATGCTAAAATAATGAGGGAATTTTTCGAGCCAATGCAACCTTTTGAAACAGCTCACGCACATAGGGAAAATCTTACCTGCTCGCTCTCTGCAGTAGAAATAAGCTTTTTAGATCGCACAGATAATAGAAGGGCACAAATGAATGCAAAATTAGAAAAAGAGTTAAGTAAGAGGACTTCAGTAGATAATTATGCTTTTGCCGCAATAAGAACACAAGGGAGAATAGCTTTAGATGCTTGGCATGTAGGGAAATTTTGTATATATCGAGGTGAATCTTATTATGACAACATTTTCGTAGGAGCGAGTGAATGTAAACATACGTTTATCTTTAAGGCCAAATGGACATTCATGCTGAACGGACTTGACCCTGTCATACCAGGTGTATATTACATTTGTGGGCATAATGCCTATTATCGTCTTCCAAAGGGATGGCGGGGGAGATGTTATTTGGGTATAGTGTTCCCAAAGGTTTACCAACTGGATGACCCATCGGTGATTTCAAAAACGTCTGGATCTCATCGTATCCAGAAAAGAGAGACCGCAGCTGCTGTGGTAGGAGATATATTTGGAGCCATGATTCCTTCATTGGGAGTTGTGTTGAATTCCATCAAAATAAGAAAGTTGTCTGCTATAGTGGATAACATGTTGACAAAGTTTTCAGGTGCTATAATCCTGATGGATGCTGAACTTGCAGCAGAAAGAGCTATGACTCTTCAAAACAGGCTTGCCCTAGACATTCTTTTAGCAAAGGATGGCGGCGTTTGCAAAATGCTTGGTGCGCGACACTGTTGCACGTATATACCAGACAACAGTGTGAAAATTAAAACAATGCTTGCTAATTTAACAAAAGAGAGTGCAGACTTGAAGGAATTGAAAGACCCAGGAGTTTGGGAGAAGGTTGGAAAGGGAATTGCTTCAGTGGGAAATAGGCTTGGTGGCATTTGGAATGGAATATTGCTAAAAATAATACAGGGAATACTAATAGTACTAATTTGCATTTTTAGGATTTGGGGAATAAAAAGGGGAATATTAATGATCATGGCAAGAATTAAAAGAAGGAAGGAAGAGAAAATGATGAAAAGAATGGCAGAAGAATACAAGGCAAGAACAAGGGGAACTAAAAGGCAAAGAGAACTGACAGAATTTTAATGGGATAAAATTTGTGGGAATGGTTTTGTGTGATGACAAGTAGTCATCAGAGGAGGGATTGATGACGCGGAAACGAAGGTTTTACATTTATTAGCGCATAAACGTAGTGCTGCAATAATCAAGTGTGACTTTAACCGAACTAATAAAGATTGTACCGGGACAAATGTGCCCTCAGAGTAGTTTGCCAACATTTATAAGCGTGCTTTATATAACGTGATGTATTAGAATTGTACGAATTTGACATAATCGTAAACGTGTGCCATGATTTGCTTGTTAGAAATGTTTTAGCTTAGCATTACTTTAGTGGAGGCTCCGGCCTAGTTGCTTGTCTCATGATTTAGATGCTCGTGTTTTTCTAACGTGCTAATGAAACGTGTATTCTTGCTTGAAGCTGTACTTTTCCAGTGAGATCGGTTCACATGCTTATCTTTAAGGTTTCGTGCCAGCCTGGCATCTTCTTCTTTGCTTCAAGGTCAATCTGCAGGTGCAGACAATGGACGCTCTGAAAGTGAGTTAATTGGTAAAATATGTTGCAACTTACGTTCCCGACTCCAAGGATAATGTATGCTTAGGTAGAAGCTTGTGAACTGTAGTTTTGATTGGACAATTTGAAGCCAACCTATGAACCCTCCAATGGAAGACCCTACTGGACTTGAACTGTTGTCTATTTAAACCAGGTGCACAAGAAGAAAGCAGCCATTAGCCTTTCGCCATTAGCCATTGGCTTTTATTCGCCATTATTTGCCATTACCAGCTTTACCCGCCATTTTGCAGGACATTGCAGCTATTATGGCCCATCTTGCTGCGACGCCATTTTGAAAGAGACTTTGATGCTTTCTCTAATCGAGAGAAAGAGACTTTAAGAAATTCTCGCCCTAGAGACTTTAACTTTGATTCGTCCCTTTGCATGGAGTAGTAGTTTTGTCCTTTTATCTTGCCGCTGTGAGGCAATTGCCCCGTCCACCCTGCCCCTTTGCCCCGTCCCATGCTGATTGAAACCGGCATCCATGCTGATCAAAACCGGTACCTGTGAGACGAAGACTTCCTTGAATGCTGATTGAATTTGGTAAATATGAAAGGAAATGTACAATTGCATTGTGTTTCTTTTTAGGTAACCAACTGCTGATTTTTGATAAGAGCCCTAGTTAGGAGTTTTCCAAATTAATGTTGCTAAATTGTTTTCGCATGAAGTCCCACATGCAGATGCTAATTTGAGGATAGATGAGGATTCATTTGTTGCACGATGCAATTTGAGACCTTGTTATGCTGACCAATGTATGCAATTAGCTCATTACAGATTATAGTTTTAGTGATTTGCATTGCTATTATCGAATGCCTTGTTATTCAAATGCTGCATAGATTGCATCTTTTCCGCCGTTATGGACAGCTATTAATGTTCATTTACATATATCATTTGGTGTTGAGACACATTTATATCGTGCTTGCTTTGTTAATATAGGGAAATATATTCATTAACTTTGAACAAACTGGTGTGGTTATTTATGGCCGAAAGGTCATAGTTCGCCGAAATGTTTTCTGGATTAATTGTGACGTGTTATGTTGATCAGGGCATTGCTTATGTTCGTTATTGATTATTGATTTTGATTAAATTGCCTGATCTAGGGTGAGGAGAGCCCCACTTGGTCAAAAGATTCATCGACCTAAGAGCGTCCACATACAGGTAATTTATTAGATCGGAACGCTCTATCACTAGAGACATCGAGAAAATCCCTATAATGACCAACATGCCCCTCTCTCCTTCTAATAAACAGAACACAAATGTACAAGACAGCCTCCTCTCTTTCAAAGTATACACAAGACCTGGGGCTGGAGAGGTTACTGTCTATGCCCCGTGGGCCTCAGCTGACTTATAATTAAGAAACAGTTCTTTGACATTTGTGAGAACACCCTGGATCTTCAGACTTCGTTAGGGTGCTGCAAACCAAATTGATGTGAAACAATTGCTATGATTAGTGGTACTCACTTAGGTTAGAGACCAAGGGCCAGATGTAGCAAATTCCGGGTTTGCGACTCGCAAATTGCGAGTCGCATACACGGATGCAGGATGGTGTCCCTGACGCCATCTGCGAGTCGCAAGGGAGTCGCAAAGGCCCACCTCATTAACATTAATGAGGTGGGCCGCAATTTGCGACCCCCTTGCGAGTTGCTGCACTCACAGGGATGGTGGCCTGCTGGAGACAGCAGACCACCATGTCTGTGACTGCTTTTAAATAAAGCAGGGTTGTTTTTTTGTAATGCAGCCCGTTTTCCTTAAAGGAAAGCGAGTTGCATTACAAACGAAAAAATGAAACATGTCAGTTTCATTTTTTCAGAGCAGGCAGTGGTCCATGGGACGGTAGAACAAAAGTTTCAGCCTTAAGAGTGCTTAACTTCTGGCTGAAAAGCCTGGGGGTCAGTCAAATTATCTCTGACTCCTCAGACTTAAGGTCAGCTTCTTAAGCTCCTTTAGGGGAAGCTTATGCACCTCTGCAGCCCCCACTACAACTCTTTTAGGATGTTGGTGGTGCCCCTCCCATCCTGGGGCCCCTACATGCATGAAAGCCTTGAGCTAAGGAAAGCCCCACAGGGCTTTAAGGAGCGCTCCTGTGAAGAAATGTGCATTAGTGACAAGCAGCTTTGGCTTTGCTTTTGTTGCGCTGGGTTCATGCCCAACTTCTTCTTTCATTTTTCCTTTTTATTCTTTTCATTGGGGCACCCAGATTTGCCTTGACCTTGGGGGAATCACACTGTGGCTTCCTTCTCTGCTGGGATGGGAGCCACCAGCTTCGTCTCCGTTGCTGGCTCCATGCATGTAGGGGTCTTCTTGTGTGGTGCCCCCTGCTCTCCCCAGACACAGGCAAGGGGAGAAGGCCACTGAGGATGGGGAGAATGCAACAGTGCTCCCTCTGTTTTCTCCCTTGTTGGGGGCCCAGAGAAGGGCAAAACAGTGCTTCTATGTTTCTTGCATCAGGGGCCTGGAGAAGGGGTCATGGGCACTTTTCTCCTTTCTTGGGAGGGTGTGATAGCGATTCTGGATTCCCTTTCTTGGTGGGGCCCCAGAAATTGGGTCCTGGCCACCCCTCAGCATGAACTGCCCAGGGGAAGGGTCCCCAGGCCTCAAAAAGCTCTGGGGACCCCACACATGCTCCCTTCCAGGTTAAGAATTGATAAACCTTATGTCAAATACTGAGCACTCTCCCACCTTGGGGATTTCTGGAGGTCTATTATCAGAGCTCCAAGTACTGCTTTTTCTCAGCTGGGGTCAAAGGTCAATTCCTTCTCCATGGAATGTCTTCGGCCCAGCTGGGCTGTTTTGCATGGTCTTGAACTCATTTTGCTTCTGGGAGTGAGCCCTAGCGACCTAGAGCCTTTCCAGCAGACCTGCTGGCCTCTGATGTTGCACACATTGCAGGGAGCTGGTTTCACTGGCTCCCTACCTTAGCCTTTCTCTTCTTTCCCTGTGCTCTGATGCTCCTCGCATTTTACTTAGGATAGAAGTCCAGTTCTTCACCAACTGGTCCTTAGGATTTATGGGGACTCACTTCCCTAGTTGCTGGAGAAACCCACTGGTCCTGGGGTCAAATGTAGGTAGAGTCCTTAGTCGATTAGGGCATCAGGAGGCTCGTCCTTCTAGTTGTCATGGTCTTGCAGCCATCCAGTTCCAGTGTCCAACTCCAACAACAACCACTCTCTGGTCTTTGTAGGGCAAAGGAAAACAAAACTGCATTCTAAGGCAGATTTCCCCCAATGTTTATAGTACAGTGTCACTGCAGACAAAAACAGTAAACAATATTGACTATACCTATGAGTGCGCACTACTATTATAAGGCCTATCCCATGTCAATACTTAACCCTGCAGAATCCTCTCTTTACCAGGCAAATGGGCACAGTTACCAGGCTGTGCACAACAATAATCTCACATGTGCAGCCCTCACATATCTGCACATGTGTAACCAGCTAAGTCCGCCCTTGCTGCATAGCAGCAGCTTTACCCTTAAAGGTGGACACTGGTGGTAAACATGTGCAGCCCACTTACCATGCAGCCCACAGCTGCAGCCCACAACCATCAGTTGTGAGGCTCACCCACAGCATAAAAAAAATCCAAAACCAGGGGATCAAAAAAGCACAAAAAGTGGGAAGATTAAATGGGCATAATCCATTTTTTAAAACAGAAATTGCCACCAGCTGAAACTACTGGGAAGAATTAGCCACCACTCATGGGTGTTCTTGCCTAGTTAGCGGTAACAAGTAGCAATGAGTTCTGTCCAGATATGCCATTCACCAGTTTTCTACCACCCCAGATATCTTGTGGTGGCCGTGTGCCACCAAGACCACAACTGGGTGAATTAAATGGGCAAAACCCATTTCGCTACACCAACTTTATCAGTCCCCTCCTCTTACTATACCCAGAAAGGTGCCATCTGCCCTATAAATATGCCCTTCTCTGTTGACCACAAAAGTCCTTAAGTAAAATGTGTGATTAAGACAGACTTCCTGTCTCATCGATCCTGGCATTAAAAAAACTCTGATTTCTCTTACTAATCTCTCTCAGGCTTGTCCATCGATGTACTTTGCATTTCCAAGACTGTTTCTTCACCACAACACCAATTGCATTTCCATTACTTTAGGTCCCATCACTGACTGACTTGTCTTTCTACCTCGTCCCGCTTCATTTTCAAACCAACTATGAACAGATCTGTTATGCAAACTGAACTGTATTGTGTATTGTACTACTGATGCCATCTATCTATATGCAATAGATAGATAATGTCTAATGAAAATTAAGTATTAGCGGTCTTGGGTGAATTTGTAGATTGTGTGGAGGAATCTGAAAAAAACTCTGATGCTCCTGAAACTATTAATGAGATTCTTGGACAAGTGCCTTCTATCTTATGGTCTGAACATGCTAATGATGTTGGTTGTGTACTGACTGTTGACTTTGTAAAGATTAAAGAGAATCCTTTAAAAACTGTCCAGTATTCTGCAGTGCCCTGTGCAGCCAGAAGCTGCAGCTTTAATCTGGCCAGCCATCTCAGCCTTAACAAAGCAAGGGGTCCTAGACCCCTCTGAGAGCAAGATAAAAAAGCAATGTGAAAAAAATGACAGATTTGTAAGGATCTGTGAGCAATCAGTCCTTTAGTAATATCACATTTTCTAACTTTCTAATTGTGCCTAATATTGCTAACATTTTGTCATGTATTCCCACTACCACCAAATGGGTGAATGTTGTTGACTTCAATTCTGCCTTCTTCTCCATCTCTTTACTTATAGACAGTATCTCTTTGCTTTTTATTTTCTGGGGACTAGCACACATGGTATTGACTCCCACAGGTATTTATTGAATCACTATCCATCTTTTCTCAGGCTTTGATGTGTGATCTGGACACTAAAGTGTTCCCTGAAGGTTCTACCTTGGTTCAACAAGTAGATGATTTTTTCACTTGCATCTACCTCCCTTGATCAATGTAAGGTTGATCCACTGTATATTCTCACTGAATTGGCTAAGAAAGAAAATGAGCGTGCAAGGGAGAAATTATAATTTTGTATTTCCCGTGCTCAATATCTGGGTCACAAGATCTCAGAAGGGGAGTGCTGCTTAGTATGTAGACTGAATCATAGGCATTTGTAATTTGTAAGTTACCTCACTCTGTCACAGTTTCTCAGGTATGCATTTTCTTGGGGATGGTGGGGTACTGCAAACAATAGATACCAGGATTGCCTCCCTAGTGAAACCTCAGACACCCTGAATCCTTGCATTGGACCGCAGAGGGAGAACATGCATTCATAGGATTCAAACAAGATCTCTACTCAGCCCGTGCGTTGAGTATAGTAATGAAAGAAATGGGTACACACTTGCGGTATTGTTGCAAGATCATGCGGACCAGAAGAAATTTGTGGCTTATTATTCATCTGCCTTTGATTCCACAGTCAATCTCTTGCTGGGTTTCGATTGGTAACAGCTGCTGTCCGTCTGGTAGAAGGTTCTAAAAGAATTGTCCACTGTATATTCTTTATAGTGGGTGGTTCCCATTTCGTAGGTGCCCAACTTCTCCCCAGCCAAACCAAACATGAATGCTTAATAGTTACTGCCCATCTGACTAAATGCCAGATTGATCTGTCTGATGTACCAAAGCTCAACTGCAAATTCATATACTATGTAAATGGCTATTTTCTTTGAAATGATGTAAGGACATTAGCAGCTTGTCATGCTGCGTGCATACTATATGAAGTTGTTGAAAGTTGCTATTTACCTCAAGTCCACTGTATGTAGGTATCAGAGCTGATTGTGTTCACCCGAGCATGTATTCTCTCTGCACAATACATTGTTACTATGTTTACAGATTCTAAATATACCTTTACTGTCAATGATTGTGATCTCTTCTGAATGCAACAGTGGTTTCTCAGGGGCAGGTATGCCTATTATAAATGGTACCTATGTAAAAAACATACCAGCTGCGCCTATGTTAACCTGTAGAATTGCTATTGTTAAATGAGCTGCTCACCCATCTTCCCATCACAAAGTGTCTCGGGGTAAAATATCTACAAATCTAATAATAAAGAAAGCAGTGTTATCCCCAAATTCTGAAGCGCTTCAACCTGATGAATTCCCTGTATCTACATTCAATGATTTATCTACCTTGCAGGAGAACACACCTTAGGCTGAGAAACAAGTGTGGACAAAACTGAATTGTAAAAAGGACCCTTTGAGAGGCTGCCCTGGTATTTCTCCTCCAATAAACTCACCAAGTTGTACATTGGGCCATTACATATCAATGGTCCTTTGAATAATGCCATAGACAACAATTAAAAAAGTGTGATCGCGTTGAATAAAATCTTGAATTTGCGAAGGAACTCTAGGTAAAAAACTAGCGCAATTGCTCGGAGTAAAACTTAGAATTTGCAAAGGAGAGCTAGGATAAACAATAGAATTAAACTGGTAGTAAGGAAAAGTGCTCGATTACTGCCCAGCGAGATCGTGCTGCATATGAAATAAAATACAAAGTAGTCCAGAAACCATACGTAGAACATGGAGCCTCGTATGTCTTCAGTAGTTGGCATGGGGCGCTCGAGGAGGGCCAAACACTAGAAAAGGCATGACGTATGCATGCCTTTCACTAATGAAATCAAGCAAAGTTTAAAAGGCAAGCCCACGAACCAACAAAAGTGATGGGCGTGACATAGGCGTGGTTAAAAGCCCACAGAGAGATTACAACAGGGGCCTGAACGCATACCCCCTTGACCCTAATGATGGAGTGAAAGTATTGCCTCAGGGAACAGTATTCTCTTTAAAGAGGCTGGTAGCGCTGCATTTCACTCAGAGTACCATTCCCTCTAAAGGCCTTTAAGAATCTTCAAAACATGCCTATGACTTTTCAACTGCATTGTAAAATTATGCTGCTTCAAATGGACCTCCTCATAACTATGCTGGTTCTTCTGCTGCAATATCGTGCTCAAGCAATCTCACCACCATTAAAAAGATTTTTCACATTGCCATAATTTCCTCATAACCATTTTCTCACAGATGGTGAGCAAATCAAGACACTTTTTCTCTGTCCTATTGTGCATCAGTCACTAAATGGATTTTTATAAGCTGCTCTTAGAGATTTAGCTTTATCTATGGCATCAACTTTATTATGGTTTCAAGTGTTTTTCTAATATATTTTTTTTTTTTAGCAGATCTTAGTTCTTTCAATTATCACTTAAATTCTTTAAATGCACTTCCTTCTCAGCACTGTGAATTCACAGTTGTCACGCTAGAGCCAATTAAGCAATCACACCAATGAGCCACATAGACCAGACAGCATCAAATGTATTCTGCAACAGTTCTTGGATTTCACTACCCAAATGTTTTACACCATAGCTCGCCATCTAAGTAATAAAGTTTTGCATCTATAGCTGTCACCATTTCTCTATTTTGACTTTTGAGAAAACATCCAAATTGCTAAGTATTTTTAATGAAGGCTTTCAAATAGGGAGTTCTATTGCAGTTAGCTTGAAATAATGATTATTTACTAATCATAGTGCTTCAATGCGTAATCAGCTTTCTGTCTAAAAGGCCAGCAAACGGCATGTCCCCAGAAAATCCTATGGCACATATCGAGGTATGATGCCTTATTACAACACTGAAGCCCATGGCGCTGTTTACACAGTCTGTTGTGTCAAGTCTCAAGACATATTTTGCTGCGTCCTGCCCAACTTGGATAGTTTGAGAGGATCTGTCAGGAATGGAGGCTAAACCTCAATGGCCATATCCCACAGTGCATGTATGTAACATCACAACAGACCGGCTGCATTCAGGGATCTCAGGGCCATGCTAGTGGAAAAGACAATCTTCCTAAATCTCCCTGAATTTGTCAATATGGTTTGATTCTCTGTGTGTTTAGGTGGCAGGGAATGTGTTGGGGTTCACCTTGCTAGAACATTGCACTACCAAGCTCTCAGGAGTTGTGCACTGAGTCAAAAACGCAGGATCTCCAGTGGTAGGTCTATGATGTCTAGCTACAAAGTGACTTATAATGGAAGCTGGATACAGGTTAGACCTGTGGTACTGAAAATTCTGGACCATGTTATAAACATCGTGGTATCACAACGATTTTGGTATCAGCAGACCGGGAATGATTAGAATAGTATGCACAAGCATTGTATTCATATTCGGGTAACAAAATCACCCGAATATCAGAGTTTCCGTCCTGAACCCTCGTGTTCCATTTAAACGACAGCCATTTTATGATTGCCCTCACATAGACCAATGTCTAATGCTGAAAACGAGTCTGAAGGACACGTACATCTTTGCTGACTCCTCTGTGACCTGGGCAAGCTGACTCCACTGCCTGAAGCCAAACCTGTTCGGCCAGTTTCTTTCCCAGTGGCCGAATGAGATTAGTATCAAGGCACAACACATCATAAACCTTTCATCACACACAAACCATGCCTAATCTTACACACACCTGTCTCTGTTTCTTTCTTTATGACTTGCTTTACAAGGAGGAGGTGCCCGTTTATATTGGGGGTCCGTCGATATCTGATGAAAGTACTAAGCCTTGCCGGGTAATTGATTGAGGGCTGGACAAACTGAAATATGGGCTTGTCATCATAAACCTGCTATTTCTTTGTAGTGAAAATATGTGAATGGTCAACTGTAAAATAGGGAATGTTTGCCTAAAGCATAATATTTTGCATAAAAGAGAAGGTTAGCTTTGCAAAGGGAGCAGTCTCCTGAGAATATACACCGTGTTGTACTTCTAGGATACCTGTTACTGGCTGCAGCCAATAAACAAGATCTTTGACTTCACCAAGAAGACTCTGTGTTTCTGTAGTCTGAAACAGGAAGGACTCGAAGTCTTAGGGTGTGTTCCCTGGCACCGCTGGGTTCTGAAAAACCCAGTACTTCAGTTGGCGCCCAACGTGGGGCGATTTCAGCGGTACCAGTCCAAGCCAGAGGTTCGTGAGGAGCTTCGTGTGAAAATTCTGGAGGAAGGCCGCCACTTCATCGACCCCTGTATGTCGACGTGGTCCGAAAGTCTTTGCTGCGAGGTTCCCCGCTTTGTGACGGCTACGAAGGACTGCTGCCCTGACTATCGCCCTGTTTTGGACCCTTGATGATTTGGTAGAGCGAAACGATAAACGAGTCTTCTGGTGACGTCATCGATACCTCAGTTAAGTATAAGTGGAGCGTTTCCCAGTCCTTAGTTTGGTTCTTAGTTTGGTATCCCCTTGGGATCTTTGATTTGGAACTTGCAAGTACCAAAGCCGAGGGATTCGTGTATTCACGAGACTATCGTATTCGATAATCCTTTGAAGTTTGAAGCTAGACTAGAGAGCGAAGATGCCTGGTCTTAGCAGATATGGAAATTTGTTTTGTCTTGGTTATAATAGGGATTCCCGATTGGAGGACTCGTGTCCGGTTCCTCCGATTGGAACTCCAACCTATGAACTATATGTGAAACATGGCATAGGCCCCCTCACATATAATGAAGTATGGATCCGATACACCAGGAAAGATGGTGTTTTAAAATGGCCCCAATATGGTAGTTTTGACACAGAGATTCTGGATAATCTGGAGGTTAAACTTTTTAAGAAGAAAGCCCGGCCGGTGATGTTTGACTCTTTCCGCCTATGGCGTAAGGAAGCCAAACAGAAGGAAATTAAATTAGCAAAGAGAAATAAGAGGGAAGAGGGTATCTCGATAATGCAAGCTGCCATGCAGTTTAAAGATGATGAAGAAGAACAGATGAATGAGCAGTTGCACAGGCAACGTAAATTGGTGACCGATAAATGTTATCCAGTTCTTCCGCTTCTTCAGCAAGATGCAGCAAAAGAACTTGAGAAAGATCCTTTAATGTCGCACTTGTTGAGGTCGCCACCCCCTTATGCGCAGAATGCTACAGCACCTCCGCAACCTTTAGCTGTGCAACCTCCGGTTATTGTGCCTCAGGTTCTTCCACAGCCGCCAGCTCCTTTTCAGTTGGCTCCTACTACTATGGCGCAGCCCCTTCAAGGGCCCCCGACTTCGCTACCTGCATCTGTACCTCCTGCGACTTTATGTACTACATCGACTGCCTCTTCTGGTGTTCTTCCTGATACTGCCTCTGCGTCTGCTTCTGCGTCTGCCTTGCCTCCCTCTGTTTTTCCTCCTGTTCTTTCATCAACTTCTCCTTCTGTCCGACAGAGAATGACAGATACTGTTGCCAGCCTTATATTTCCTCTCTTTGGGTCGTCTGGTGTGACCCCAGATTCGGAGCGTAAGCAGTCGCGTAGTCAACTGCCTAATTCTCAAGAGAGAGAAATGTTTGACCGTATGGCACGTAAATGGGTTGTTTACCCTTTAAGATACGATGTAGAGTCTGTTATGGATGTCTTCCGTCAATGGGGAGCACCAAAACAAAGATACGTTTTTGAGAAAATGTGTGCATTCCTTTGTGAGGAATTGGAAGACAATGATTTGGAAACAAATCCGCCTGATTTGTGCCGTGAACGGTTTGAGTTTGCGAAGGGCACGATTGTGGGTCCCGATGTTGAGACAGCAGTTGCGACGTTGTTGTCCTTTAGGAATAAGGATCCTTCTCAGTCATTGTTCCAACATGACTACTCGGTTAAAAAAAAGGTGCGACAGTACCCAATGAGAGAAGTCCCTCCGGTATGGAAGGATGCCGTTGAGGCTGATGTTGCTAATCAATTTGATGCTGTCCCAGCTCATTTTCAGCGTTTTTGGGTACATGTTCCGTGGAAGCGAGCTGAAGTTTTAGCCCTTAAGCAGACTTTGCCTGATCCCCGTAAAAACCCTGCAAGGTATTATAAGGAATTATCACAGACTGCAGACTCATGCATTATGAATTTAGCCGACATAGACATGTTATTTGGGAATGTTGTTCCACAGCCTTTGTGGGGATTGATTCGCCATACAGATCATGCACAAGAGTTAGGTGACTCATGGGCTAATATTAGTGCTGCAAATGATAGACAATTTGGTGGTGCCAAGCCTGAGCCTATGGTAGCAGAACTGCCTGCTAGGATCATTACTTACATGAAGACTTTAATGCCTGCAATGCGTGTGAATTGGGATAAATTGTCTGCGTGTAAGCAGAAGAAAGATGAAATAGTGTCTGATTTCTTCACCAGGTTTGAGGAAACGTTTATCGACCACAGTGGTCAAGATATGAGTACAGAAGGTGGTCAACGGTTGTTCGTTGACAAGTTTGTGCACAATTTGCTTGCAGAGCTGTGTAAGAAATTGAAGGATTCAGAGAGTTCTTGGGCCATTTCCTCTTCAGCACAAATATTGGCTACTGCACAGTACTACGAAAATAGGGATAAAGATGAGAAGGATAGAGCAGACAAGAAAACTAAAGAATTAAAGACGAAGGTTCTTTTACAACAGGCGTATCCGCCACGTGGTGGTCAGAGTAACTATCAGCAACCTCAACAGTTACAGAGAAACTCGCAAAGGTTCGAGTTTTCTCAACCACGTGTTCCTGTAGGTCCCAATCAGTGTTCATATTGTAAAGAAGAGGGTCATTTCAAGTATAGTTGTCCTATTTTGTTACAGCGTACGAATGGTGCTTCTGGCGCAAGAGGTCGAAGTGTTCAACAAGCTCCTAGAGGTAGAGGACATGGAAGTTTCCCCCAGAACACGCGTTCCTTTCTGTCTCAAAACTCAATGAATAGTTTTGACCAGCAACATAACGCGTCTGGTAGGACGGCTCAGTACTATGCTGACGACTACTATGGAGAAGATGAGAAGTTGGAAGGTAATAATTGCTAGGACAGCCATAGACGAAGAGAGGGAGTTTTTTTAGTTCTAGTGGATCAGAATGGACCTTATGTTAAGGTGATTACCTCAGGTGTGTCGGAGCCTTTTCTGTTGGATACTGGTGCTACAAAGAGTTCTATTATGCACTCAAAACTCCCTGGCGCACCTTTGTCTGGCAAGATGAATGTTTCAGTAGGTTTTTCTGGCGCCCTGGTTAGTAACCCGATTTCTAGTCCTATGTCCCTTTCTGTTGGACCTTGTGAATTGGAAGCACCCCTTATTCTGACGACAGGTTGTGGTGAAAACTTGTTAGGATTGGATTTGTTGAAAAGATTGTATGCAACATAATATATTGCTCTCCTTCGGGAGTACAACTTACACTGGGTAGGAAATTGGTCTCTCCAATGTATTTGTCGAAGGATAAACTTCCGACCGAATTGTCGTTTCTTCCTGATACCATTTGGGCTACTGGTCCTAATGATGTGGGTCTTTTGGAAATACCACCTTATGTTGTGACATTGAAAGCCAATGTTAAATTACCACGCATTCAACAATACAAGATCTCTAGTGAAGGTGAAAAGGCGTTGCTAGCGATCATTTATGATTTAATTGAAAAAGATGTAATTGAAGAGACAAGAGGCAATGTTTGTAATAGTCCTGTTTTACCTGTTTTGAAACGTACTGACCCCTCTAAGCCACCTGTTTACAGGCTCGTGATGGATCTTAGAGAGGTAAATAAAATAGTTGTGCCACAGTTTCCAGTTGTTCCTGATATCACTGCCATATTGACTATGATTCCAGCTTCCGCCACCTGGTTCTCGGCGATTGACTTAAAGAATGCTTTCTTCAGCATCCCGATTGCAGAGGAGAGCAGGGATATTTTTGGATTCAGTTTAGGAGGCCGAAGTTTCCGCTTCAAACGCGCTCCTCAAGGCTACTGTGAAAGTCCATCAATATATAGTCAGGCTTTAAAAACACAGCTTGATGCAATTGTTTTACCTGACGGCGCTACCCTTATTCAGTACATTGATGATTTGCTAGTCGCTACAGATACTGAAGAGATTTGTAAAGAAGCCACCTTGTCGTTGTTGCGTCATTTGTCTGATTTACATCACAAAGTGTCCCTTTCAAAACTGCAATATTGTCGACAAGAAGTGACCTACTTAGGTCATCTCTTATCGAAGGAGGGAAGGAAACTGACCTCAGAAAGAATTCAGGCAATTGCAAAATTGAGTGTGCCAAGGACACAGAGAGAAGTACGTGCTTTCTTGGGCATTACATCATACTGCAGACAATGGATACCGAATTTTTCTTTGCTGGCCAAACCTTTGGTAGCATTGACCCATAAAGATACACCGAACCCTGTTCTGTGGTCTGAAGATTGTCAGAAAAGTTTTTCCGAATTGCGTAATGCATTGTGTTCGGCTCCTGTGTTGGGTACCCCCGACTACAGTAAGCCCTTTACACTGTATGTCCATGAGAAAGAGGGTTGTGCATTGTCAGTGCTGACACAGTCTTTTGGAGACAAGCAGCGCCCATGCGCATATTTTTCGTCGACTTTGGATCCGGTAGCTAAAGCATTGCCGAGTTGCTTGAGAGCCACAGCGGCAGCAGCTGTTTCTATTCGACAGTCTGCTGGGTTAGTGATGAATAATATGTTGATTGTGATGGTTGCACATGCAGTGGACACGTTGTTAAACAGGACCAAGACACAGCATTTAACTAGTGCTCGATTGTCAGGTTACGAGTTGACACTGTTAGCGAGTCATGTGCACATAAAGAGGTGCAATACGTTGAATCTAGCCACGTTATTGCCAATTTCAGTAGAAACAGATGATGTTGAACAACATGATTGTTTTCTTAGGACAGAAGAAGAAACGAAAGGGAGAGTAGATCTTAAAGATACTCCTCTTGTAAAGTGTGATGGTACCTTATGGGTGGATGGTTCATGCTTCAAGCTTCCGAATGGTGATACGACTGCAGCATATGCTGTCACAACTTTGCATACGATTGTTGAAGCTGCACGTATACCACATAATTCAGCTCAAGCAGCAGAGCTGATTGCACTTACGAGAGCGTGTGCGTTATCGAAAGGAATGAAAGTGACCATATATACCGACAGCCAGTATGCGTTTGGTGTGGCCCATAGTTTTGGACGATTGTGGAAAGAATGTGGGTTCCTGACTTCGCATGGAGCTAAAATTCAGCATGGTCAGTTGGTGAATGAGCTTCTTGAGTCACTGACCTTGCCATTACAAGTTGCGATTGTGAAATGCAGTGCACACAAGAAGGTTACTGATGATGTCGGTCGTGGCAATGCATTTGCTGACGAAATCGCAAAAGAAACAGCAAAAGATGTGATGAATCGAATGTATGTTGCAGGCCCCGCAAGATGGGTTGGTGACGTTGGAATATGTGAAGATACGATAGAGGGTGTGAAGTCTATTCAAGCTGAAGCTTCAGAGAAAGAGTTGAGTGTGTGGAAAGAAAGCATGGGTAAATTGGATGAAAATGGTTGTTGGGTTGACTTGTCAGAACATCAGCGATGGTTGTTACCCGATGCGTATGTGCTTGCAGTGGTGACAATGGCTCATGGAATGGCCCATATCAGTGTGAAAGGGATTTGTAAGTTGTTGGCTCCAGTATGGCAAAATGCTGGAATTCCTAAATGTGCAGAGAATGTGGTCAAGAATTGCATGGTGTGTCTGAAATACAATCCTGGTAGGGGAACCCCAACTCCAGCTGGTCATTTTGCGCCTCCAACGTATCCGTTCGAGGTTTTGCAGCTAGATTTCATCCACATGGAAAGGTGCAACAATCTGAAATACGTACCCGTTGTTGTTTGTGCTTTTTCAAGATGGGTAGAAGCATATCCCTTAAAAGACAACACTGCCTTATCCACAGCTAAAGCCCTTGTCAAAGAATTCTTCCCTAGGTTTGGAATGCCGAGAATGGTCTGGAGTGATAATGGGAGTGAATTTGTGGGTCGAGTGATGAAAAAAGTATGTGAAGGGCTACGTATCCAGCAAAAATTCCACGCTGCAAATCACCCCCAATCAGCTGGACTAGTAGAGTGCTATAATGGCACGCTAAAACTGAAGTTGGCAAAGATACAAGTGAGCTCTGGTCTTAAATGGCCTGACGCTCTGCCTCTAGCACTCCTATCAACAAGAATGACTGTGCATTCGCGAGTGGGACTTAGTCCCTATGAAATTGTGTTCGGCCGCCCGGCCAACATATGGGGAGTGCCAAGACCAACAAAATTCAGTGAGATCGAACACCCTGTACTGCTTGATTATTTGTATGAATTGACGGCTAAATTGCGTGTTCTACACCAACAGGTTCACGATACTCTGCCTCAGGTCTCTGAAGCTCCAGGACATCTTATCGATCCTGGATCATGGGTACTGGTCAAGAACTTCCAGCGGACAAAGAATGACCAGCCCTGTTGGACCGGCCCCTACCTCGTCCTTCTCTCAACAAGATCAGCTGTTCGAGTGGAAGGGAAAAAGAACTGGATCCACGGCGTACACTGCAAGAAGGTCCCTTTTCCTCTACCGTACGACCGGTGGGACCAGGAGGGGATCGCTGACTCTGAGACTGAGACTGTGCCTCGTTTTTTTGCCATTTAGCGATGCACGTGTAAAAGGAACAATTTCTGAACGAGAAAGTGACAATAATTTGCAAGAAGCTTTGCCACCGTCAATTCGATTGAACACTACAGAGCCTGAACTCTTGTTCCAGAACCAGACAGTACCTGGAAAAAGCCGTTATAATTTGAGACCAAGAACTAAGGACAAATAATTTTTTTCCCATTCCTTTGCTATTTTTTTTTTAAAGTGCGGCTCTCTCATCTGAGAAACTTTCTTATTTTTGTTTTTTTCTTTTCGAACCGCCATCCGGGTTCAGCTGTAGGGTCGTGGTTGCCTAAGTCTTCGGAGTGCAGCTGAAGACGTTAGGTCAACAGTTCTGGTCAGTCTAAGGGAGTTGCCCTGGACTGACAGAAGCATTCCCTGGCATAGAACACCCTACCACCACGAGCAGCAATTAGAGAGGATGGAGTTTTTCAAGAATGAGAGACCTGCCAGACAGATGGACTTTAAAGCCAGAATGGGTATAATAATGACAAAGAAACGATTTTTGATATTATGTATTTTCATGTTGCTTAGTGTAATGACGTTTTTTATAGGATATGTTTTATTCTCTTTTCAAGTGACATTTGCACCCATTACTCAGCCCATACCTCCTTCTACTGTTTCCTCGCATTCTTTTCACCCCCTGCCTGAACACGAGTCTGCCAGAAGATTAGAATTTGTCAACAATTCATTCATTCAGCTTCTACACCAACACCAATTAGTAGTGAACACAACTAACTGTTGGGTGTGTGGTCTTATGCCCCATACTACTGATAAAGGTATCCCTTATCTGGTCCTGCCTTTCAGCCATAATGGTTCTGTATGGGCATATAGAACGGTGTTCATATACGCGTATGAAGCCAACCCCCTACGTTCTGTGAAAGATAATCCTAAGAATAGTGCTCTAGCTAAGGGTATAGTAGATATGATTAGGGAAGATATTTCCTATGAGACTATCCCGAGAGATGAGACACTAGCATATATTGGATGGAACATAACAGGATATGGAGTTACTCTGAGTGGAAACCAGCGAGCAAAGAGATCCTTCCCGATTTGGATTGTACCCCATCAGGGTCACCTATGTCTGCAAGGTAATGGCAAGAATCCCAGAACTCAGTTAGGGAAAAGTATCTGCACTGAAACATATGTTTTTGCGTCTCAGACTTCTCCTTCGTTCTTAGCAGCTAAGGGTACCTATTTCATCTGCCATAATAGAGCCTATACATGGTTGCCTCCTGACTTCTCAGGCACATGTTTTGTTTCGTTCCTGTTACCTCCCACCTACACGGTCGCAGCAGATTACCATAAGACAAGGATAGTTAGAGATGTCATAAGTAAAGAAGACACTACAGGACAAGAATTTGGAGATTTCGTAAAGGGTTTTCTGCCGTTTTGGGGCCCTACGGTTCACAGCAGGAACATAAGGCAATTGACAAGGGTGGTTGAATCCACGGTAGTTGAAACCGCCGGTGCCCTTAGTAATTTGACTGCTGAGCTCCAGTCGGATCGCCTTATGACTCTTCAGAACAGGGTTGCATTAGACGTCATACTTGCAGACCGAGGTGGGGTATGTAAAGTGATCCAATCAAGTTGCTGTGTTTTCATCCCAGATAACGCTGCGACAGTCTACCAGGCCATTTCCAAACTGCATAAGATCTCCGAGTCTATTCACGTGGATAAAGGAGATTGGTCATTGATGGGGTGGTTCTGGGAGCTGATATCCGCCTGGGGATGGAAGACTCTGGTAGTCATTGGGATGCTCTTAGCCATTCTTTTCCTGTCCTGTCTGTGTGTACCGTGTGCTCCTGCAATATGTGGCCTCTGTGCTACATCGTGTGTAAGGAAACCTGTATCAAGGGACGAGCTAAGTAATAGGATGATGCTACAGCAACATCTCAACGACTTTATGAATATAGACCTGGACTCAGATTAGCGTGAGTATAGGTTATTGCCTATGTAAGGGCAAAAGGAGGGTCTGTGGTACTGAAAATTCTGGACCCGTGTTATAAACATCGTCGTATCACAACAATTTTGGTATCAGCAGACCGGGAATGATTAGAATAGTATGCACAAGCATTGTATTCATATTCGGGTAACGAAATCACCCGAATATCAGAGTTTCCGTCCTGAACCCTCGTGTTCCATTTAAACGACAGCCATTTTATGATTGCCCTCACATAGACCAATGTCTAATGCTGAAAACGAGTCTGAAGGACACGTACATGTTTGCTGACTCCTCTGTGACCTGGGCAAGCTGACTCCACTGCTTGAAGCCAAACCTGTTCGGCCAGTTTCTTTCCCAGTGGCCGAATGAGATTAGTATCAAGGCACAACACATCATAAACCTTTCATCACACACAAACCATGCCTAATCTTACACACACCTGTCTCTGTTTCTTTCTTTATGACTTGCTTTACAAGGAGGAGGTGCCCGTTTATATTGGGGGTCCGTCGATATCTGATGAAAGTACTAAGCCTTGCCGGGTAATTGATTGAGGGCTGGACAAACTGAAATATGGGCTTGTCATCATAAACCTGCTATTTCTTTGTAGTGAAAATATGTGAATGGTCAACTGTAAAATAAGGAATGTTTGCCTAAAGCATAATATTTTGTATAAAAAAGAAGGTTAGCTTTGCAAAGGGAGCAGTCTCCTGAGAATATACCCCGTGTTGTACTTCTAGGATACCTGTTACTGGCTGCAGCCAATAAACAATATCTTTGACTTCACCAAGAAGACTCTGTGTTTCTGTAGTCTGAAACAGGAAAGACTCGAAGTCTTAGGGTGTGTTCCCTGGCACCGCTGGGTTCTGAAAAACCCAGTACTTCAGACAAAGTCTCTTTGCAGGTTCCTGCTACCAGGGCATTGTTAAAAGGCATTAAGGGCTCTGCAGTTGCAAGACCAGGCTGCAAGATTTCTGTCAGTATGTTTGCCTTATTCTCTACGTAGGTAGGTAGCTATAGGTACAACACTACTGCTATTTTGAACACTACTACTGTGAAAACGACCCTCTTCAGTGGGAGTCCAAATCTGGCTCACCCAGTTCCAATCTGTAGATCTAAGTATAGGGCAGCTTCAGTGTAATGAGAGGAAGGGAGCAAACAGATCCCCTCTTCAACATCATCGTGCAAAATATTTTAGAGCATTTGAATGGCGTTAGAGTCTGATCTGAATAAGGCTTCTAGCCTACAATAACACTGTCATTGAGGGGGCAGATGGGGGATCATCAAAAACTGGGGGAAGCACTTAGGTAATCTCACTGTAAGACACTGGACTGGAGCAGCCGGATGATTCCAGATTGTAAGCTGGTTTTGGGGTCAGATCCGATGTAGTCACCAAAGTGGAGGCATTGGGCACAGCTGGCAGGCAGCAGGGTAGGAGAGGGCTTGAGGCCCCACGAGTCAGTCAGAGCCAAGGCCAGTGCCCAATTGGGGGCACTGCATCTCCATGGGCCCCAGATGTGTTTTAGAGGGCGTTCCAGAGGGAGCCATCATTGAATGAAAAGTTGCAGCATGGCCTCTCTCGAGGCCCCAATCTGGTACAGGGTCAGCAATGGTCCTCAAATCTTAAGCCATGCTGTTCTCCGCTTTGGAACAGGCTTGGAGTCAGATGATGGCAGCAGAGTCAGGTCCTTGGAGTACCAACTGTGCAACTTCTACCCCTGAGTTGGAGTTGAGAGAAGGGGACAAATCTCACTTGGACTTCTTGCTCTTGTGATGAGAATTGTTCCTCAACTCAGTTCTCGACTTACCGGGAGACGGCAATCTAAAGAAGAGCTATGACCTGCAACAGGGCCATGACTTGGTGAGGTCTGGTCCATTGCTTTGTGCCTAACCTACCTTGCTTTTTTTGGTTGTTGATGTTTAGCTTTGACTCTCACTCCATGTTTACCTTCAGGTGCATCAGGAAGCCTTCGTTGCATGACTTTGAGTGGTGTTGAGATCCTAGATACATGCAGACCAATGTGAATCAGCGACTGACATCTGCTTTCTGCAATCGCAGCACAGTTTTAGGTCTATGGAAGTGATATTTCTTAGTACACCGTGTTACTGCTGAAAAAATTGACAAAACCAAAAGAATTGGAAGCAGAGCTCCACAATACAGGGTACAGAAAAAATATAAACTGATATAATTGCACTGGGGTGATGCCCATTTACAGACCCAAACTATCTCTTCCAAAGGTGGAGCGAGGTCACCACAGAGTTGGATGGTACCACATGTCGGCATGCAGAAGCAACTGCTATGAAAAGTCTCCAAATCCAGTCTGGTGCCTTAGAGAATTCAAAAGGTGAGAAATCTTCAGTTTGAATAATCGCTAAGCAGAAAGCACCATTTAAAAAGAAGCAGACCAAATGCAAATAGCAGCTGCCAGGCACTCAAATTTTTTTTTTAAAAGGGGGAGCAACAGAGAAGCAGCTATACAGTGGCAGGTGAGTAAGAAAGGAAGAGTGTGGGTAAACATATAAAAGAAAAAAAGCCAGTAGGAGAAGCAATAGAATAGCTATGGAGCATGGGAAGCAACAGGGAGAGTTAAGGGGGATTGGAAGGGGAAAGCAGCACTCAAAGGACCGAGCAAGAAACAACCCATACTCCCATGGACTGCTAAACAAAAAACTAAAAAGTAGTTCCCTAAATGTAAGCAGTGGAAAGACGTATGGGTATGTATCTGGGCTTTTAACAACGTCCACCTCAAGCCCATCACCACCACTTGTTCGGGGGCTTGCCCTTCAAAAATCCTTTGATGACATTGGTAAATGGTTTACGTTTGTCCCTCCTTGGGGAGGTTTTGTTATCAGCTTGGCCATGGTCCCTGTTACATGGCTAATTGCACGTTTGCCGATAAGTTTGACTTGAAGCGAACTTCTTTTTCCTTTTGTGTGTTTCTGCACACTGATGCTCGTGGCAGCCGTGGTGCTGTGAATCAGCTCGCTTATGTGAAACTGTTTTACTTTTCATTTTCAATTTATGTGGCAAGAAAAGTCCAGTTAGGAGTTTAGAATGCTAATAGCTCTAAGTCGAGCAAATTCCAGACCCATTGCATTACAAATGCTTCTTATTTCCACAGGCCTGTTCGACTTCCAAACACAGATTTTCAATTACTCGCTATTAGCAGGTCTGGAACCTATACTATCGGATAAAATAAACTTTGATTAATTGGGCTTAATCCCAGGCCGGCAACGCAGACAACACTAAAACACTTTCAAAAGCTGTAGCTCCAGAAGACGCGCAAAGAAATCGCCACAATGTCTTGTTGCTCTCTTTGGATGCCAAAAAGCATTTGACAGAAAAGACTGAATATTCATGGAACAGGTGCTGGCTGCAATGTGATTTGGAATCCCCTTTCAAAACTAGGTTATGGCGAATTACCAATCGCTGACAGTCCATATCTAAGTAAACAGTACTGTGGCTTGGCAGACTGCAATACAGTATAGGACCAGACAACAATGCCCGCTCTACCCTCTCTGACCAAGGAGCCTTTGCCAAACAGTAAGAAACAGGGAGGAGATAAAAGGTGTCAAACTAGGATCTCACAGATTCAGCTGCTCGCAATGTTTGGGAATGATACCACGGTCTACCTGTTGGGCTCAGAAGCATCCACGCCCCCACTCTTAGAGGAATTGAAGGAATACCATTTGCATCTCGATTTAAAATTAACATCATGAAGTCTGAGGCTCTTTTGCTTAATCCACCCTAAAGCAGACTGAAGTCCTGAGTAAAAGGAACCCAATTAAATAGCACTCTGTGTTTGCAGCACACTTGGGTTTTCGACTGAGACACATAATTGGGTAGGCTACAACACTCAACTGCTCTTGCAAGGAAAATGAAATAAAATAAGGTTTACAAAAAGGGCATGAACAACACTTCTCCAGGATAGTCAGGACAGACATGATTATAATAATAGTACTCTTGAATTTCCTCAATATATTAACAACCATCCAATTGGCTGCATCAGGCACACAGTGTAACCACATCCAAACGTTTTTGAATATCTCAATCTCCACCAAGGTAAGTCTCCAAAAGCGTCTACTACAACAATATAAAAACGTATATCATATGGGGACTGGCCCTCTACCTTTACCCCTATTTGCTTCAAGCAAACATTCTAACAGTGGAGGGAGAAAAGAGCATAATCCTGGGCTCACTATTTGGAACTCCTAGCGACAAAAATGTTCTTCTGCATCCAATTCTGACAGTGGATGCTCCACCCAACGATCAAAACAAAGGGCCACACGACCACTTTCTTCTTTCAAGAAATGTCTAAAAGGCTGAAAACACAACACACTATCTCAATGTTTCTAAGTGTTTACTAAACTCATCCGACTTCGATAAAACTCGCTAAAGAGTTGTAAGTGTGAATTTGGACAACATATCACCCAAAAAGAATGGATGAGGCATTATGACAGAGCAAATATATACGGCCAAAGCTGTAAATTGGGGAAACTCAGTACAAAATACTTATATACTGGTAGAGAACTCCAGAAAAGATAGCGAAAAGGAACAAGGCAAGGGCAAACACATGCACGAATCCTAACACATTTACTACGGCAATGTCCTAAATTGACAGATTTTGGGAAGAGTCCAGCCCAAATGTTAGTCCTGTATTGATCGTACCATTGGAACCAAGATATATACCCACTGATGAGCCGCAATCAGGGCGAAGTTGGTCTTGGGTTGCCTGTCTTCCGGTTCAGGGAGGACCTAGCCTGGCAGTTCTGGCTGGGTTGGTCCTATTGATGCAGGGCTCAGACCAAACTGAGGTGGCATGGTGGGCAGAAAAAAGATAGGTTGGAATGCTACCCTGTGCGTTAGCTAGTGGTTAGACTTATTGCAAGCATCCCTTCTATCACGTTTTATGTGACGGGAGGTATGCTTGCAATAGTTTACACATTAAACCATTTTCTCATTGATACATTCTATACAGAAAGAGTTCAGAAAGGTAGCTGAAGGAGGAGGGCCCCTTTGAATCAAAGTCCACTGGCCATTTCCAGCGTCTCAGAGCTCATATTTTCCTCACCACCCTATATATAGTATTTGCGTAATTGAATTGCAGAAGCTCCTAACCCCTGTAACAGTAAATGAGCTGCCTGCTCTGTCCGCGCCGTAACAGCGGCGTCACTGCGTAAACAGTGGGTCGTGCTGAGAGATGTATTAACCTTTTTACAGATATCACATGGGGGCTGAAGCTTATTTATAGTCCTCTGGTTGAAAAGTGGAATCTCGGAGGGGCACACAGTAGGCGGAGAGCACTTCTCACACGCTGCCTGCATGGTTCACGCATGTATATGGAGCCGGTGCACGCTACAAGCCAACAGAGAAACTACGAATCGCATCCTCGCGATGCGACCTCACCCTTACACATCAACCCTAACATTTTCACGCTGACATAGTGAGGATGAGCGTTGCCCAGACACACAGAATGTTTGAGTGTCTTATCCCACACAGACAGCCAAAGCATCGCCGATTCACGAATAATGGCCACGCTCCACGTTTGGAGCCAGCGCATGTCCTCCTCTTCCCTTTGAACTATACCGATTCACCCTCCAAACGAGCTTGTGTCTCACACAGGTACGTAGAACATCTCACAAAGGGATCCCAGGAAACACTTTATCGGAGACTCACAGCTTCCCCGTCTTACAAAGAGCTCAAGTGTCTTTGGCGCAAATAGAGAGCATCTCACTCTCACAACGGGAGCCAGAGTAACCTTCTAGAACACCCTTGGACCTCACCCTCAAAGAAAGAATTCAGGTGTACACCCTCCCGTGCACCTCCCCCTCACGCTGGTAGCCGGGGTGCCTCGTGTTGAAACAAGGGCTCTAATCAGTCCACCTTCACATAAGGGCCAGAGCATCCGCACATAGCAATTAAATGCACGTGAAGCTCTCGAGGAGACCCAATACATCCCACCCATACAGGGAGTCTGTGTTTTTCACCCTTAACTAGGGAGCACAACTCTTCCTCATAATAGGAACCAAGCAGTCTTCCTCTTAACCAGGGTATGGGTATCTCGCCCTGAAGAGGGAGCCAGAGAATCTCACTTACAGGATAACTGAGCATTTAGCTTTCAGAGTCTGAGGTCCTCCTCCTCACAGAAAGGACACGGAGGGAACCCTAAAAACATTGTATCACCGACTCAGCTATCTCATCCTTAACAAGGGAATACATGCTTCTCATCCTCACAGTGTGGATCCAAATCATCTCACCTTAATACATGGACTTAGGTATCTTACTTTCCCAAAGGGACCTCATGCAATCTCTCGAGGTGCTCCAGTGACTCATTTGACACAAGAAGCCAGAGCATCGAATACTGGGTAACATTTTTTTACCAAAGAGCTCCTCCCAGCCCTGATTGAGCTGGGCATGTAGTACTAAGAGCCTATTTAGATACAACAGCATATGGCTCTCATTTACTTTCGGAGTGACAAGACTAAGCAATGGAAACTCTTACACACAGCCATTGCAGCATTCACGGGCAAACTTGTTCGAGCATTCTGGGGATTCTAAGGGTACTCAGGGGTTTGTGGATTTCCGAGGACACCGAGAAATTAGCCAAAATACAGCTTCATTTTGAGCTTTATGGTAAAAAATTGCTGAAGAAGAAGGTGCCTGTTTTATTCCCTGCAAATGACATCAACAAAGGGTTGGTGGTGCTAAAATCACCATCTTCCCAACTTTCAGGAAAAGGCAGATGAGTCAGAAAACCACATTTTTATACACAGTTTTGACATTTTACTGGGACCTACCCCATTATTCCTATTTTTGTGCTTTTAACCTTCTTCCAGTAAGTGGTAGAAATTGGTGTAAAACCAATGTGGATCCTGGAAAGCTGTACATTTCTGACCAGTAGACAAAATTCAGAATTCAGCAAGGGGTCATTTGTGTAGATCCGTCAAGGTTTTCCTATAGAAAGTAACATTTGAAATAAAAATAAAAAAATTGAAAAAAACAGCCATTTGTGTCTACATTTTCATCTGTAATTTCCTCTTACTAAGGCAGATTTTCAAAAGAAATATAATGTTACATCTGCTGGACCCTTCTGGTTGCAGGGGTATATAGGGTTTTTAGGTTCTCAAAGAACCCAAGCTACCCAGAGCCAATAAGTGAATTGCACCTTGCAATGGGTTTTCATTGTATACTGCATATTCAGCAATTCATTTTGTAGAATATAACGAGTGGAAAATAAGTATCTGAAATAGACACAGGATATGGAGTTTAGACGGAGTGGTTATTTGCACATCTCTGAATTTGTGGGTACCTATACTAGCATGTTTTCTTACCTACAATCCCCTGCAAACCTCCAATTTAGCTTAAAAAGTCACATTTTCCTCACATTTCTGTATGGGATCACCGCACTTGCACACATTTCCTACCACCCAGCTTTCCCATTGGTCTCCCAATAAAAATGATACCTTACTTTTGTGGGTGCCCAATGCAGACTCAGCCTAAAAAAAGTATTAAAAAAACTGCTCTGATGATCACTCTTTGGTGGCCCCTCAATTGTTACACATTTTTGGCCCTTCCCTGTTGCAGGCACTTGGCCCACCAACGCAAGTGAGGTATAATGTTTATGGCGAGAATGAGGGAAATGCTGGGTGGTAGGAAATTTGTGCCGGCGTGGTGTGGGAAACTGTGTTTTTTTTTTAGCTAAGTTTAATATTTGTAGGGGATTCTGGGTAAGAAAAGAATGGAGGATCCACCAAAGCTATACCTCCCTGGACTTCCTGGGGTGCATAGTTTTCAGAAATGTCCGGGTTTGGTAGTTTTCCCTAGACTGTTACCGAGCCCAGGACCAAAAACCCAGGTGCCACCCTTGCAAAAACAGGTTGTTTTGTGAAAGATAGCTTTTATAGCTCCACAACACATATTGGGCCCTTCCCTGTTATGGGCACTTGTCTCACCCACACATGAGGTAGCATTCTTATCATAAGACTGAGGGGAACCCTGGGTGGTAATACATTTCTGGTTTATTTTGTGTTTCTGAAAGAATATGGCACATAAATGCAAGGAAAATTTGTCATTTTAGTCACATTTGGAGGTTTGCAGGGCATTGTGATTAAGAAAACTTGTTGGGATCCACTAGAGGCATTCCACCCTGTCCTCCCCTGGGTGTCTAGTTTTCAAACATATCTAGAGTTGGTAGATTTTCCATACACAAGAAGTGTTAGAAATGGGGTCTCCAGGTAGCAGTGGTTTGCGCCCTGTCCAAGTAGGGACCTTCACTCTAGTCAGGGTAAGGGAGTGGCACAGCTAAGATAACCCCTGCTCCCCCCTGGTAGCTTGGCACAAGCAGTCAGTCTTATCTCAGAGGCAATGTGTAAAGTATTTGTACACACACACACACACACACACAGTAACACACTGAAAACACCACAACAGTCATCCACACTAGTTTATAAAAATAGCCTATATTTACCTGAGCAAAACAAGACTAAAACAACAAAAATCCAACATACACAAGCAAAGATGCAAATTTTCAAGGTTAAATTTTAGTATAGCACTTAGAAACACAATAGCTCCAACTGGGGCTATCACAACGTTTTGACTGAGTCGTTCCCAGCGGTCTGATGCCACTCAGGAGGGAGTGAAAGCCGGTCATGGAATTGCACGGACCCCAGACACAGTAGCTTGAAAACAAGGAAACAAAGATGCTGCACGGAGTCAGGGAGGTGAACCTTCACTGGAGCCGGGGCGGCATCGGTTTCTACCGAGGAGGTGAGGAGCCAGTTCCTTACAGTTGCAGGGGAGGTGATGTAGCATCGGTGGTGAGGCGTCGGTCCCTTACGATCAAGCGGGGTCGATAAATCCTTCCGGTCAAGAATTGAGGCGCTGACTTCACGGTGTCGCGATCACACCACGGGGCCACAGGTGCTGCAGAGGAGTCAGGTGTCACGGTCGTTGGTGATGCAGCACTCAGGTATCATGCTGTGGCGGGACTTCGGAGGCCTGCAATAGTGAAGGGCCTGAGCGTCAGTGATGATTGTTGCTCTCAGTGCGGACCACAGCTCCAGTGCAGGCAGCAGCGCAGTGTCGGACATAGGTGCAGTTTCTAAAGTTGCTCTGGAGTCAATGTGCTTGTCTCTTCTTGGTTACACCAGAACTCACTCCCAAGTGCCCATGAACTGAATTTGGCACCACTTTACAAGTCAGGACTCTCAGCAAGAGAGCCCAGGTGTTGGCAGATGAAATCTTTGATGTCCCTGGGACTTCTTAACAGGAGGCAAGCTCAGTCTAAGCCATTGGAGAACCTTTGGAAGCAGGATGTGGAAAGCAAAGTCCAGTCCTTTCCTTCCCAGGACAGAAGTATCAAGCCAGCAAAGCAGAGCAACAGGCAGAGTGTCAGTCCCTCTTACAGCATCCAGCTCCTCATCCTGGAAGAATGTCCTCAGTCCAGAAGGATTCTATCTTCCTGGGGTCAGAGATCCAGTACTTGTACCCATTTCTGTCTTTGAAGTATACACACTTCAAAGAGAAGTCTTTGCAGTGCACAAGACTCTGCCTTTCCGGCCCCTGGCCCCAGACAAACTCCAGGGGATTGAAGCCTGCTTTGTGTGACAATAGCACAGCCCTATTCAGGTGCAAGTGTCAGCTCCTCCCACCACTGTAGCTCAGGAATACCCATCAGGATATGCAGGACACACCTCAGCTCCCTTTGTGTGACTGCTAGAGTGAATTCACAAACAACCCACCTGTCATCCTGACCCAGACATGTATTCCACAGACAGGCAGAGGCACAGAACGGTTAAGCAAGGAAATGGCCACTTTCTAAAAGTGGCATTTTCCAACTTACAATTTAAAAACCAACTTCGCTAAAAGGTGTACTTTTAAATTGTGAGTTCAGAGACTCCAAACTCCACATCTCTATCTGTTCAGAATGAGCAATTGCACCTAAAAGATATTTCAAGGCAATCCCCATGTTAGCCTACGGGAGAGATAGTCCTTGGAATAGTAAAATCTGAATTTAGCAGTATTTTACTATCAGGACATGTAAAACACACCAGTACATGTCCTACCTTTTAATTACACTGCACTCTGCCCATAATGCTGCCCTGGGCCTACCATAGGGGCGACTTACATGTAGTAAAAGGGAAGGTATGGGCCTGGCAAGTGGGTGCACTTGCCAGGTGGAAATGGCAGTTTAAAACTGCCCACACAGATACTGTTGTGGCAGGTCTGAGTCATGTTTACAGGGCTACTCATGTGGATGGCACAATCAGTGCTGCAAGCCCACCAGTAGCATTTGATTTACAGGTCCCGGGCACACATGATGCACTATGCAAGGGACTTACTAGTACATCAAATATGCCAATCATGGATAAACCAATCACCAATACAATGTAGACAGAGAGCAATTGCACTTTAGCACTGGTCAGCAGTGGTAAAGTGCACAGAGTCCTAAAACCAGCAAAAACAAAATGCAGTACACACTCAAAAATAGGAGGTCAGAGGCTAAATGTTTGGGGATAACCCTGCAAAAAAGGCCAGTTCCAACAAGAAGTGAGCAAGCTACCAAGTCTCTTATTTCTGTGATGTCCCAAACACTCAAACTGTCAAAAAAACCACCCTTAGGTTTTGCTAAAACGACCCCTCACTCACTAACCTAGAAGGTGGCATGCTTCCTCATTGGGGTCCCACCCGAGACACCTAGAGTGTCAGGAGTGCGCTTCGACACCTGATTACAGCAGAGTGTTTTTTTTTATGAGGTGACTTCCCAACGGAGAGGAGACGTGAAATAAATACTTCTTGTGGCTACCCACCATTATGTTTACACACACATACTGTTTGGATTTGGCACAAGGGTGAGTGATGGTTCAATATATAACATTTTATTAACAAGAGATTTCACAAAAATAAAATGTACTGTTGATAGTTGAAAGGTCAAAAAACTGAACGAAGGACACATCTTCTGAGCTGTAAAGCGGTGACAAAGCATCAACCACTTTACAGGCCATTCACACTCCTTTCGTACGTGACACACACAAGACCATTCACACCTTCAGCCGCAGCCCAGCACATTACAACATTCACAAGAGACAATGTACACCTTGGCAGAGAAAGCCAGAAAAGACAATTATTACTGCACAACCATATATTCATCAAATACACATACATACTGTAGGAAGGTAGCCTCTTTCTAGCCTTGTTACCCCCACTTTTGGCCTGTTTGTGAGTATATGTCAGGGTGTTTTCACTGTCTAACTGGGATCCTGCTAGCTAGGGCCCAGTGCTCATAGTGAAAGCCCTATGTTGTCAGTGTGTTTGTTATGTGTCACTGGGATCCTGCTAGCCAGGACCCCAGTGCTCATAAGTTTGTGGCCTATATGTGTTCCCTGTGGGGTGCCTAACTGTCTCACTGAGGCTCTGCTAACCAGAACCTCAGTGGTTATGCTCTCTCTGCTTTCCAAATTTGTGACTAACAGGCTAGTGACTAAATTTACCAATTCACATTGGCATACTGGTACACCCATATAATTCCCTAGTATATGGTACTGAGGTACCCAGGGTATTGGGGTTCCAGGAGATCCCTATGGGCTGCAGCATTTCTTTTGCCACCCATAGGGAGTTCTGACAATTCTTACACAGGCCTGCCAGTGCAGCCTGCATGAAATAACATCCACGTTATTTCACAGCCATTTACCACTGCACTTAAGTAACTTATAAGTCACCTATATGTCTAACCTTCACCTGGTGAAGGTTGGGTGCAAAGTTACTTAGTGTGTGGGCACCCTGGCATTAGCCAAGGTGCCCCCACATCATTCAGGGCAAATTCCCCGGACTTTGTGAGTGCGGGGACACCATTACACGCGTGCACTATACATAGGTCACTATCTATGTATAGCGTCACAATGGTAACTCTGAACATGGCCATGTAACATGTCTAAGATCATGGAATTGTCACCCCAATACCATTCTGGTATTGGGAGGACAATTCCATGATCCCCCAGGTCTCTAGCACAGTACCCGGGTACTGCCAAACTGCCTTTCCGGGGTCTCCACTGCAGCAGCTGCTGCTGCTGCTGCCAACCCCTCAGACAGGTTTCTGCCCTCCTGGGGTCCAGGCAGCCCTGGCCCAGGAAGACAGAACAAAGGATTTCCTTTGAGAGAGGGTGTTACACCCTCTCCCTTTGGAAATAGGTGTGAAGGCTGGGGAGGAGTAGCCTCCCCCAGCCTCTGGAAAAGCTTTGATGGGCACAGATGGTGCCCATCTCTGCATAAGCCAGTCTACACTGGTTCAGGGATCCCCCAGCCCTGCTCTGGCGTGAAACTGGACAAAGGAAAGGGGAGTGACAACTCCCCTGACCTGCACTTCCCAGGGGAGGTGCCCAGAGCTCCTCCAGTGTGTCCCAGACCGCTGCCATCTTGGAAACAGAGGTGTTGGGGGCACACTAGACTGCTCTGAGTGGCCAGTGCCAGCAGGTGACGTCAGAGGATCCTTCTGATAGGCTCTTACCTCTCTTGGTAGTCAATCCTCCTTCCTTAGTAGCCAAACCTCCTTTTCTAGCTATTTAGGGTCGCTGCTTTGGGGAATTCTTTAGATAATGAATGCAATAGCTCATCAGAGTTCCTCTGCATCTCCCTCTTCACCTTCTACCAAAGGATCGACCGCTGACTGCTCAGGACGCCTGCAAAACTGCAACATAGTAGCAAGACGACTACCAGCAACATTGTAGCGCCTAATCCTGCCGGCTTTCTTGGCTGTTTCCAGGTGGTGCATGCTCTGGAGGTAGCCTGCCTTCACCCTGCACCAGAAGCTCCGAAGAAATCTCCCGTGGGTCGACGGAATCTTCCCCCTGCTAACGCAGGCACCAAAAGACTGCAACACTGGTCCTCTGGGTCCCCTCTCATCCTGACGAGCGTGGCCCCTGGAACTCAGCAACTCTGTCCAAGTGACTCCCACAGTCCAGTGACTCTTCAGTCCAAGTTTAGTGGAGGTAAGTCCTTGCCTCCCCACGCTAGACTGCATTGCTGTGTACCGCGTGGTTTGCAGCTGCACTCTTCCAGGATTTCCTTCATGCACAGCCAAGCCTGGGTCCCTGACACTCCTTCCTGCAGTGCACAACCTTCTGAGTTGTCCTCCGGCGTCTTGGGACTCCCTTTTGTGACTTCACGTGGACTCCGGTTCACTCTTCTTCCAAGTGCCTGTTGGGGTACTTCTGCGGATGCTGCCTGCTTCTGTGAGGGCTCCCTGAGTTGCTGGGTGCCCTCTCTGTCTCCTTCTCCAAGTGGCGACATCCTGGTCCCTCCTGGGCCACAGCAGCACCCAAAAACCTCTACCAAGATCCTTGCAGCTAGCAAGGCTTGTTTGCGGTCTTTCTGCGTGGGAACACCTCTGCAAGCTTCATCGTGACGTGGGACATCGTCTTCCAAAGGAGAAGTTCCTAGTTTGTTTCCTTCTTGCAGAACTCCAAGCTTCTTCCACCCGGTGGCAGCTTCCTTGCACCCTCAGCTGGCATTTCCTGGGCTCCTCCCCACTTTCGACACTGTTACGACTATTGGACTTGGTCCCCTTGTCTTACAGGTACTCAGGTCTGGAAATCCACTGTTGTTGCGTTGCTGGTGCTTGTTCTTCCTGCAGAATCCCCCTATCACGACTTCTGTGCTCTCTGGGGGTAGTAGGTGCATTTTACACCTACCTTCCAGGGTCTTGGGGTGGGCTATTTTTCTAACCCTCACTGTTTTCTTACAGTCCCAGCGACCCTCTACAAGCTCACGTAGGTTTGGGGTCCATTCCTGGTTCGCATTCCACCTTTGGAGTATATGGTTTGTGTTGCCCCTATACCTATGTGCTCCTATTGCAGTCTATTGTAATTCTACACTGTTTGCATTACTTTTCTTGCTATTACTTACCTAATTTTGGCTTGTGTATATAACTTATCATCATACTGAGGGTACTCACTGAGATACTTTTGGCATATTGTCATAAAAATAAAGTACCTTTATCTTTAGTAACTCTGTGTATTGTGTTTTCTTATGATATTGTGCATATGACACCTGTGGTATAGTAGGAGCTTTACATGTCTCCTAGTTCAGCCTAAGCTGCTTTGCCATAGCTACCTTCTATCAGCCCAAGCTGCTAGAAATACCTCTTCTACACTAATAAGGGATAACTGGACCTGGCACAAGGTGTAAGTACCTCTGGTACCCACTACAAGCCAGGCCATCCTCCTACACATACTGATTGGATTTGGCATGCGGGTGAGTGATGGTTCAATACGTAAAATGTTATTAACAAGAGATTTAAAAAAACGAAATGCACTGTTAAGTGAAAGGTCAAAAAACTGACCCAGTGACACACAGCTTGTGAGCTGTAAAGCCGTGTCAAATTACCAACCGCTTTACAGTCCATTCACACACCTTTCAAATGTGACACACACAAGACCATTCACGCTGCCAGCCGCAGGCCCAGCACATTACAACGCTCACATCAGAAGACAGTACCATTCAAGAGCCCATCACTTTCATATGCCCACATTCCTGACACAGCAGTCATACCATATGATTGAGTGTGTGGAATGGGGTTTGGCTAGCAGTGTGTATAGTGACCAGCAGCAAGTCACCACTCACCCAATACCAGCCAAGCACCAGCTCACACACTGCCAGCCAGGTGCCAGTCCACGCACACCGCCAGATAAGCAACACTCCACACACACCGCCAGCCAAGTGCCACTCCATGCACACTCTCAGCCAAGCAGCATTCCACGCACACCACCAGCCAAGTGCCACTCCACGCACACCACCAGCCAAGCACTACTCCATGCACACCCCCAGCCAAGTACCACTCCATGCACACCGCCAGCCCACAGCCACTCCATGCACACTGACAGCCAAATGTCACTCCACGCACACCGCCAGCCAAGCGCAACTCCACGCATACCGCCAGCCAAGCGCCAGTCCACGCAAAGCGCTATAAGATTTTTTTAACAAAAATTAAAATTCATACTAATTGTAAGTAAATACAAAACTAACATTCAAAAGCTCTAACTAAATACATGACACTAATACCAACTGTGAAAGAGAACAAAAATTATAAAACAATATAGAACAGGCAGTTCACTTTTACGCTCACAGTAGCTTCCAAAACTTCTTTGGTGTGTTGTACATTCTGAAACAAGCTGGCACACATAGCACAATTTTAGAAGGACAGTCGGGCAGTACATGCGACTCTCCTTCCAAGCATCTCTTCGCATACGGACTCTACATCTCCTACTGGGAAAGTCTTTTTTGGGCGTGGGAGGAATGTGATCAGCAAACTGACGATCTTTCAATTTAGCCACATCCTCCACCACACCAACTCTAAGAACATTTGACTTTTCCACTACAACAAGGCTGACTATCACAGACTCGTTAAACTAAACAAATGTCATCTTGGACTTTGGAAAACAATCCTTGAATACAACAAAAGCACTAAAGGTTGCTAAGTGGAATAGATGGATAGCCAACTGCTTATACCAAATGTAAGCCTTACGAACAGCAGTGTAAGGTTCCAAACTCTGATCTACTCTGTCAACACCACCCATGTATCTATTGTAGTCTAAAATGAACACAGGTTTGCACACTTCAGCAACCTGACTCCAAACAGTCACTGGTATGGTACCTTCATCATGGATGGTAATCAGCATGTAGACATCTCTCCTGTCTGCTAATTTCACAGCTAGAAGTGTATCACTATGCAAAGCACTGCACTATCCCAACTCAAGTTTTTTTTTTTAACAAACAAGCTCTCTTGGGTAACCTTTTATGCTTACCGCAGATTGTGTTACAAGCAACAATGTCCACTTTGACCAATTCCCTGAACAATTGCACAGTGTAGAAGTTATCTACATATAAATGGTGACCTGTGTTAAAAGGTCCTCTACTAAGTTTCCTCACAGTTTTCTCACTAACTCTAAAAGTGGACGGACAATCAGGGGGGTCAATACTGGAATCCCTACCAGTATACACTCTGAAGTTATAGACATATCAAGTCCTACTCTCATAATTCCATAATTTGCCCTCTTGTTAGGAACGTACTGCCTAAAAACCAAATGGCCCTTGAACAGGACCAAAGACTCATCCACAGCTATTTCTTTCCCTGGAACATAGAATTCTGAAAACCTATCTACAAAGCGATCAAGGACAGGCTGAATCTTAAAAAGGTCACAATCAGGGTGTTCTTGTGGCAACGTTAAAGCACTATCAACAAAATGCAGCATTCATCGTTTTTGGATGCGAGATAGTTGGCTTGGAGTTGATAAGCAGAGATTGGCGTATCATTAGGTACATTATACAGAGCCCACGTAGCAAGGTTTATGGCCTTGTCCAATGAACTGAAAGAGCATCTGGGGACTACCTACGAGACTATTTTGATAGTCCAGTCAGCTGAATTCTGATACATCTGTCTACACTCAGTATACAGGAACCAACTTTCCCCAATGTAAGACATAAAATTATATTTATGAGACACTTTTAACACTGTCAGAGGTAATGGGATTCCACAAACCTTAAAAAAGCAGTCACCAACATTGTCATCTTCATACATTTTGGCCTACTTGATGCTATCTCGGTAAACTTTGGAATAACCTTACTTCAGGTGACACTTAAACAGGATCCTGACAATACACTTGTAATCCTATGACTACAAAGTCTACCCCTCACCTGAGGGCCACAATGATATAAGAGTTGGTTTAACCAAATCAAGCCATGAATTCAGGAGCTTGTAATGCTTCTCATACTAGTGATGAGAAGGGCCTTAATACTGCTTTAAAGCCAGAACTATTGGGGCCTCCAAATGAAAGAAGATGAAAAATATAGGAGTTTTCCCAAAGCGCTGAGAAAGCTTGGGAGGGTGGATGTAGACTGAGGGACACTGGTGGGGAGCAGAAGGGGGAAATAGGAAAAATCTACATATCAACTGGTAGGAGGAGGTCTCACTTGTGAAAAAGGACTTTACCAGTAGATCGCTGGCTGTTTCACTAATTCATGGTACGAATGTAAATTGGTTATGGGTTCAGCAAACAAGAGAGAGCAGCTTGCTGACGCATTTGCTGGGACGGGATACAAACATTATTCGTTTGCAGGAAACTCGTTTATCCTTAGGCAGAGGTTCACAAGATTCTGTGTAATATATGGGGAAAAAAATCGGGAAGCTAAATAATTGCACCTTTTTAGGAAGCCATGCCATTTCATAAGGCTTGATTTCTTTCTTCATGATGGACTATTAGTGGATGTAATAACCATTATCGGTAAAGGCCAAATCAACCTTTCGAACTGTGTGGTTGTCTCGTAATTCAGGAACCGCAGGTGCTAGAGGTAACTCATGGCAGAGACAGGACTAGAATAAATATCACATAAGACTCAAGACTGTTATGTCTATAATATAAATCATTTTCTTTGGATGCTAATAAAGCTTACCTAAGAGGCCTGATTAAAGTGTTTTCAGTTAATAGTGGAAGCAAGAGAAGTTCAGAGCTTGTCAAATTATAAAGGGATATTACGGCACTTAAAGAGGATCTCCTTACATCACAGAAGGGAAAACATGAATGAGAGGTTAGGTTTAGAATTATTGCAACCTGGAAAGAAGAGCTTCAATCCATATTTGATGCAAAAACTAGAATAAAGATGGAAACTAGCAATGCCAGGGGAAAGAATGGTGGCCAAGCTGGCATGAAAGATGGAGACTGAAAAGTCATTGAACCACATTAGATAATAGTCAATCCAGACACCAGCAAAATATCCAGGTCTAGAGAGGATTTTTTCAGGATTGTGTTTGTCTTTCATCAATGTTTCCTTTTCAGTAACCCAGGGATTTAGTCCTGGAGCCAGCCCAAGGAGGAGGGGGTTTGCCTGGTATATGGAGAACATCAGACATGAACTAATGGATGTCCCGTCGACGCTCTTTAGCATGTACCCCAAGGTATACATTCTAAGAAGAAAAGACAGGCATATTTACATGGGTATACATTCTAAATAGTTAGAACAGGAGAGCGCAAAACTCTAAATAAGTCACTTAGGGAAAAACAAAAAGTGTTGACAGCACTATGTTTTCGCAGTCATTTGTAGATCCCGACTCTGGCCCAAACCACACTTTGCAGGTTCTGTTCAACTCCTCAGCTGAAATACTTGCTCTCATGCGGACGCGCCACAGAGAACACTCCTCTCTCCAGCAAGGGAATCCTTCCCTCCGTGACACCAGATTCGCAAGCTGACCGCAGCACTAATACAAGACGGCTGGGATAGTCTTCCCAATCTACAGGTGGGTGCAAGAACCACCTTCAGCGGTCGGACTTCATGCGCGCAAAAGAGTGTTTTTTGTGGAACCAGTCTGGTGTTCTATAGCTTTCCACAACGGATGCATTGGTACACACCCTTGCCAAGTCCTGAAGAGGCCTACAACCATCAGGCCGAAATGTGTTGACTATAAATCTTAGAAGCCCACCTTCCAAGATCTCTAAAAAAGCTAACACTCAATTGAGGGTCATTGCTCTAAATAATTAGAGACATTACTAAAACCCTGAATAATGGGCATGATCCTCATCTACCTAATACATTGCATTTAGCAAGGACTGTGCACTATTTTTTTTAACAATATGTTATTGCAAAATTGCCTTTATTTGCACAAAATCTTTATGTACTCTTTATTATTTGACTGTTTAAATTCAAGAAAAAGGTTTTTTTTTAAACTTTCTTCTACCAAATGTGCATTGATTGTCTCACTCTGCAAAACACGTAGTCCTGGTCAATATATGAAAATAAATTGTTTGGTATGAAAGTGTTTTGAGTAATAATTTAAATAACACTTATCAATTACAAATAATTCGTTATTTTGGTATAACTGTATTTTCTATTAACCCTGCTAGAGCTGTTCGATTCTTTGTATATTGTTAATGTGCAGCCTAAGGTTTAGAAGGTGATATGAGCTCAACCCTCTTCTCCTTCCCTCTAAAAGAGTTATGTGTCTAATCAGAACCGGCTTTAGAGCGATGTGACCGGTGCGGCCGCACCCGTTGCTGACCTGGGTGGCGGGGAGGGAGGGGGGGGGGGCGCTGTGTTTAGCAATAACATACGAAACTTGCGATTTAAACGCACCTGCTGAAAAGTTCCTTGTGTGTCCAGACTTCAGGAAGCATTTAAAAGGTCAAGATAACTCTTGTGATTAATGTTCTTGCTAGAGAGAGAGATCAGCATTTTGTCCAATGGCAGTTTTGACTCACCATAAAGTAGTGCAGAGGGTTAATGTACCTGCTGCAAATAACAGATCTGTATATTAAGTGGATAGCTGAGTGGATTAGTAAAGCCAACCTTTACCTGCGCTTTAAAACAGATAAAATGTATGTGAGAGGAACTATGGAGAGAAGATGGGCACTTTTGCCAGGTGGTACTGAGGGAATCCAAGGAGGTGGTCTTGGGGTGGTGGGCACCAGCGTTAAAGCCGGCCCTGTGTCTAATGTCTAGTTATTTAGGACAATGCTTTTCAATTAAATTATATCTTTTTAGGTCTTCTCCGGCAGACTCCTTGTGGTATGGTCTAGGTGTTTTGCCTTTTTCCTCAAGGCCTTTTCAGGATGGAGCAAGGGTATGTACATTTTAAACCACCAGCCTGATTCGTTCTCACAGAGCAAGCCTTGCAGATATTTTCACTGAAACAAAAGTGGGTCCAAACATTGTTTGCAGCTCCCACATGTCGACAAAGTGGTCCAAGCAGCATCTGTATGCAACCGCCCGCATCAGTGCTCAGATCAAGGAGCCACAAAACGTATATGCGCACTCACGAGCATGTAGCAGAAATCAAAAGAAGACTGCGCGAACAGCAATGCCATATACATGGAATTTTTTTTCCTGATATCCTGCTCCACACTGCACAATTGACACCAAAGTAGATAGCAAACATAGGCTTGGGCACCCCCTTCTGTACCAAACAGAAAGAAAAGTAAAGTGTGTCATGTAACTGGCAGGGGCATAAGAGACAATACATTTCTGGGGGAGGTGGCAGGGACAACCTTGGGGACTTTTCAATTGATCCCATACAAGTCGCTCATTGTTTGCGAACTGCAGGCTCCAATAAATGTACACAAGCATATAGATTGGGCATGAAATAGGAAGAAAGGAAGGCATGTTGTTACAGTCTGAAAGTATCTTTTATTGCTGTTTCCATTAAAAAAGTAATAAGCTAAAATGTGAAAATAACATGTTGATTAACCTTGCATCTTCTTGAACCAAGCAAATAAAGGTAGGAGGGTGAAAAGGAAGAACATACCCTTTGCTCCCCACACCCACCGTGCCCATAGCCTCATGCCAGTTGGAACCGCACTGGAGATATCAAAAGCAATTAAGTACATAAATTGTAAACTGTACTCTTTAACTGTAGTTCTAATAACACTTCTACTTCTTTGTGTGATCTTGGGGAGCTCAGCTACACATCAGTCATAACTGGAAGCATTTACACCAAAGAAGCTCGTGGAGTTACAGGTTATATAAAACATGATATTCTGTAATCCATGTATAAATAGCAGTCACTCATTTCTGTAGAATCGACGCACCAAGTCACTGATTGTAAAGAAAAGACATTTACTGATTATAAAGAAAAGTCATCAGAAAATGACTATTATAAGGTTATTACAGTTGAGTTCTGACATCACAACGCCTTCTGCCAGGGCTAGCTGCCAAGGTGAAAGGCAGATCAGGTCACAGAGCATAATTAATGCAGCTGATTAAAGCAACAAATGGAATGTTGCATTTCTTTCTCCTGCCCTATTTTAATAGCTTGCAATGACAGAAGCTAGGCACAGAGGTTTTAAGTGGTTTGTGGGAAAGTTGATGGTGTGACCATGTATTGTCTGGGGTAAAGTACCCTCTGCGTACATAAGGATACTGCAAGTCACCTCAGAGTTCATACCTTATAAACAAGCATTGGCAAAACGAATAGGTCTTGCCTAGGCAAAATCTATTGGCTTTGCCAATGTGTTTTAGCCATGCTGTACACTAGTGTGACTAATATTCAGCATGGCTAACAGTTAATGGCATAAAGGAGAATGATGTGTCATAGTGTCGTTGATTGGTGTGGTGAAGTGTCATAGAGTAAGTAGAGTGCCGTAGAATGGAGTAGTAAACTAACTCTAAAGAAATGGGAGTCCCTTGAGTAAAATGCAACACCACTCCCATAAACAATGATATTAAAGTAGTATCCAAATGGAAGGTTTCGTGCATTTATTTGATCAAAATATAAAAGATCAAATGTAGTGGGAAAACATCAACAGGGGAAATCGAGAAAGACTTTTGTATTCAGGCATTACACAAGTTATCTGGATGACCCAATGTCACCAATTTCAAGAAAATAGTAAAAAGTTAAAAAGTAACCCGTATAGCACAGTGGTTAGCATTCACAGTAATAATTTACATTCCAGTTTTTACATAAATGACTCAAATAGTGATTCAAGAAGTAATTAGCTCATAGCAGCTATGCTTATGCCAACTTATGAACAATATCACAAACTCAAGTCAAGGTACTTTGGCTGACGACGTTTCGATCCCCTAGACAAGTATCAGCAACATCCTCAGCCTTAATTAAGCCTGAGATACAAGGTGTATTGAGTGCTTGTAACTAAACAGGCCAAGATAAATCTGACTCACCTCTCACATGAGTGAGAAGGCAATCAATGGATATCTGAATCTTTAATCAAGTGCCAATGCCATAAAGTAGTAGTAGAGTAGTAGAGTGGAGTAGTGTCTGCATGGAGTAGAGTGTCATAGAGTGGAGTGGCAGAGTATTGTAGAGTGGAGAGGCATAAAGAAGAGTGGCATAGAGTGAAGTAAAGTAACATGAAGTGGCATAGAGAGAGTTGAGAAGAGTGTCGTGGAGCATAGTACATTGTTGTATAGTAGAGTGGCATAGAGGGTTGTAGAGGGGAGTGGCATGGAATAGAGTATCATAGATTGAAGTGTCATAGAGGTGTGTGGAGTGGCATAGAGTGGAGTAGTGTGTCATAGAATAGAGTGGAGTAAAGTGGAATGGAGTGGCGTATAGGGATTTGCGTAGGGGGTCACAGAGTTGTGCAAGTATCGTAGAGTGGCACAGAGTGTAGGAAAGTTTAATGGAATAGAGTGTCAGAGACTAGTGTTAGGGAGTGTAATGTCAGAGTGAAGTGTCACAGAGTGGAGATGAGTGGTCTAGAGTGAAGTGGCACAGACTACAGTGGTGCAAAGTAGATTGACGTAAAGCGGAGTGGTGTAGAGTGCATTGGTGTAGAGTGTACTGGTTTAGTGTAGAGTGCAGTAGCGTAGAGTGGTGAAGAGTAGAGGGGCGCAGAGTGGAGTGGGACAACATAGACTGCAGTGGCGCAGGGTGCAGTGGTGCAGAGTTTTGTGTCGTAGAGTGTAGTGACATAGAGTGCATTGGTGTAGGGTGCAGTAGAGTGAAATACAGTTGAGTGGTGCAGAGTAGAGTCCAGTGCAGTGGAGCAGAGTAGAGAGGAGTATATTTCAGTGACAGAGTGCAGTGTTGTAGAGTAGAGTGTCGTAAAGGGCAGTGGTGTAGAGTAGAGTTACACAGAATGCACTGGCATAGTGTGCAGTGACGTAGAGTGATGTACAGAAGAGTGGCATAGAGTACAGTGGTGCAGAATAGAATAGAGTGGCATGGAGTGCAGAGGTGTAGAGTAAAGTGCTGCAGAGTACAGTATAGTGGCGAAGAGTAGAGTGCTGCAGAGTAGAGTGATATAGAGTGCAGTAGCATAGAGTGGTGCAGAGCAGACTGGAGTGGCGCAGGGTAGATTAAAGTGGTGCAGGGTAGATTATACTGTCATAGTATAAAATGGAGTTGCGTAGAGTGCAGTGGCATAGAGTAGATGGTTTCAAAGTAGAGTGAAGTGCCGTGGAGTGGTGTAGAGTAGATTAGAGTGCAGTGGTGCAGAATAGAGTGTAGTGGGGCAGTGTACATTAGCATTGAGTGCAGTGGTGCAGAGTAGAGTGGTGTAGAGTTCGTGGCAGAGAGTGCAATGTTGCAGATTAGAGGGTAACAAGTACAGAGGTGTATTGTAGAGGGGCGTAGAGTGCATTGGCATAGAGTGCAGTGGTACAGAGTAAAGTAGCATAGAAAGCAATGGCATAGAGTGCTGTGGTGCTGAGTAGATTGGCATAGAGTACAGTGGCATAGAGTGCATTGATTTTGAGTAAAGTGGTTAAGAGTGCACTAATGAAGAGTGCAGTGACGCAGTGTACTTTGGTTACAGTAGAATAGCATAGATTGCAGTGGTGTAGTGTAGAGTGCTGCAGAGTAGAGTGGAGTGGTAGAGCATAGATTGCAGTGGTGTAGAGTAGCATAGAGTGGAGAAAAGTGGAGTAAAGTGCAGTGGCATAGAGTAGATTGTTTCAGAGAAGAGTGAAGTGGAGTACAGTGGATTGTACAGGGTAGAGTGTAGTGTCATAGAGTAGAGTGGTGTAGAGTATTGTATTGTATTGTAATAGTATTTATATAGTGCTTACTAACCCTGATGAGGCGTAGAAGCGCTTTTCAGTGAGTAGCACGCTACTCTGGAACCCAAGAGAAATTAGTGGCGGATTAGTATAGGGAAATATGAGTACAGTTTTAGTATTATTATGAGTTAATTTGAGCAGAGGATATGTGAGTTTATTAGTTGGATTGACTAGAGTAATGGAGGGATAGAGGAGGGAAGAATCCAGAAGTGTTAATTGGGAGTTTATAGTAATAGGATGAAGCATGGGATGAGTAAAGGACAAATGGAGGAGGAAAGAGTCTGTGGACACCGAGGTGTATGTAGCCTTTTTAATTAAAAAGAAGGGGGGGGCTTTATGCAGTCTTTTGCAACAAACTAGGAGGGAAATTTAAAACAGTCACAGCTAAAAAAACAGCACTTTAAAAGGCCAAGCTGCCTGAAACACAAAGAGCCCACAGTAAACAGGCACGGGTAGCAGTAGAAAACACTTTTAAACAAATAATAAGATTTCCCAGAAAAGTCTGGGGCTCCTAACCTAGGTCTCCTTGGAATCCTTGATCACTGGGTGTATTAGGGCACAGGGAGAAAGCTGGGTTCACAAAATAGAGGCGGCTGTCTTGGGGTTCCCTCCACAAATGTAAGTGGCCAGGGCAGGTGTTGAGGAGGGCTCAGGTTTCCTTGGACTCAGTGAGCCAATCAGTAGGCCCAGCCCCTGTGGGAAGGGAGGTGGGAGCTGTTGCTCTATTCAGAGTAGAGTGGTGTAGAGTACAGTGGTGTAGAGTAGATTAAAGTGGCATAGTGTGGTTTGGCATATAGTGCACTGGCATAGAGTGGAGTGGTGCAGAGTAGAGTGCATTAATGCAGAGTATATTGGCAGAGAGAGCAGTGTTGTGGAGTGGCATAGAGTGTAGTGGTGCAGAGCAGAGTGGAGAGGCTTAGAGTGGAGAGGGCTAGAGTGCTTTGACATAGAGTAGAGTGGTACAGAATAGATCAGAGAGGTGTAGAGTGGAGTGGTACAGAGTAGAGTGGCGTGATGTAAAGTGGAGTATGCATGGTGTAGTAGCTCACTACAACACATCTTCACTTGAAATGATCATTACATTTGCACAGACATACAATTTGATTGTTGAAAGTACACAGAGCAGAAATGTTCAGTTTGAGGAATTGCCATCACGTAGTGTATTGATTTGTTTTGATTACAATAAAATATTTGTTTCAACCAGACTTATATTGTTAAATATCTGCACATTCCATTTACAGACATTTAAAGTTTGTTGTGTGGTAGAAAAGGTAGCTTACTACAGCCTTCCTCCAGCACGCCCCCAGTAGCCAGCATGATTGTCATATACATTTTATCACTTTAAACCCAGGAAAAGAAACATAAACACCAAGTTCTATGGGAAGACAGTGTCATTTGACCTTGTTCTGTGAATGCACAGCAAGTGTGACAAGATAAGAACAAGATTTAAAGGGCTGTTTGCAGAAATCGAACACTGGTGGAAGGATACTGTAACCATGAGATGCTCTATGGGAGGGACAAACTCAAGCTGGACAGCCTAAACCAAATACAGCTAATAAATAGAAGCCAAGCACATGTAAGTTACAAACCACTAAGCCAATGGTAAGCAATGGGCAGTATGCATTCCCAGGTACTTTTTCCAAATGTCCCCTAAATGTTTTTAGCCAACAAGATAGGCTTCGACCTAGAGTACCCAGCCTTCAGCCTTCAGCCTTCAGCCACATTCCTCTATATGATTATGGAACTGCTTTGTGACTTGCAATAGCCCTATAAGGTACGGCAGGGGGTACTTTATCCCTCATGTTAAGAACTGTGTGCTGAAAGTTATAACCTCATACAAGGCTGGGTGAACCTGAACACTGAACCTCCATTCCCCCTTCTCTCGGACCTGTGCACCGTCCGCCATCCCTGCCTCACTTGGAGAGGTACTGTGTAAAATGGAATATTCATGATGAATCAATTATGATACACATCAGAAGAATAACTAAGCGATCTTGCCCTCTGTAGCACAGCTTAAAATATATGCAGAACTACCACTCCCTTCTTTGTGACCGAAAGATATCTGAGGTCTGATATGTACCTTTTTATTCCACGCTGCAGAAGACGAAAGTTTTAAACCATCGATCTTTTCTAGCCCAACCCACACATCAGAGTAAGGATTCTATGCCCAATAAAATAAATTCTGCCACTACTTGGAGATCTGACAGACTAGAATAAAATTTGCCATCAAACCACTGCAACTGTCAAACTGTATCTTGCTATATAGGGCCTTTAAACAGGCTCTTATGGCATGGACTGCACTCACTGTATTTTTCTGTAACGTGAAATATGTGCATATTTACGTTAATGCATTGATAAGAACACTGTATTGCTGATGCCTTGGTCAGCTATCACCAGGTCCACTGGAATTATGCAATTGTGCCCTGCCTTGTTTTTTACATAATTATGGATTTGCTGTGTATGCCACAAAATTAATCATCTTCTGCATAATCTGAAGATTTAAACAAAAAAAATATTACTTCTAGCTCAAGCAGTTCAAAAGTTACTAAAACGCAGCGACGTATTGCTGCACAATGGAAGGCCCCTTTGCAAAAAGTTGACTGGTAAATTTTCTTTTCTTTGTTGCTATATTTAGGTATTAAACTGGTACTGAAGAGGTGCAGCCTAAGCCCTGAGAGTGTTAACAAATGCAAAAATTACAAAATACTGAAATACCATCACAAAATGTGCTGCACTATGCCCCAAATTTTAGCCTTCTCCTGCCTCTTAATTTCAGTTGCCCTGACTCTCGCCAGTGTATCCACATGTAACTGTTACTGTTTGTTGTTTGCCAATTCTTTTCTGTCTGTATTTATTAAACTTGAAAATTAATAATGTTAGAAACAGAAAAGATAATATAATTCAATATTCTTAAGTATGTAATGATAACAACATCATAAATAATAACGCTACACAAAAAAGCCCAAAATGAAACATGGCTTCTCCCTGTTACCCATGCTGTAATATAACCCTTCATTACTTAGATAAAAAAACATTAAACATAAATGTTAGAAAAAGATACCCTTCTAATAGCTAAATTGTGTAGTGTGAAAAGGTAAAATCTGGACTCAATCTTGCCTTCCCTGTTTCACCAACTGGTGTGATCCTAGGCAAATACAAATACTGTGTTTCACAGAGTCTTCTTTCTAGCCTGCACGAGTCAGGATGAGTGGGACTCTGTTTCCTGTTTAGATCGTCCTCATTGTTCTGCAGCGCTCCTCTTCAAGGCGTCCTGCAGCGCTCCTCTTTAAGGCGGCAGGTGGGGTTCGGGCCGAGGATGCAGACAGCAATCATCAAAAACTGTTTTCTCCTCCTCCTTGCTCCCTTTGTTCTCAAAAACGCTTAATACCAACAGCTGTAAAAAGGACAAACAAAAGGGCAGAGGGCGTAGGGGGCATCCTAACTCACCTTCATTCTGTGACCATCACATTAGTGATTGGAGGCAGGACAGCAGTTCAAGTGGAGGGCCAATATAAGTAGCACTTTTGCCCCCTAATGGCCCTGTGAATCATAGAAGTGGGAGGAGAAATTATTTTGTCTCTTTGTCCCCCCAGCCTCATCTCCCATGTTCCCCACACTCCAAAATCTGGGGGATACATCCTCTGCGTCCCCCACACTTCCTACACCTGTGGTAACAGGTCAAGAATAAACAAGGTTGGCAAGAGCAAATCATCCCACCCTGAAGAGTGCACTGGATTGTGAGAGCATGAAACAACAATAGTTACCTACTAGAAAAACAACTCCCTAATACAATATTCCCCAACAATCTGTATCATCAAAGTATCAATAAATTGAAAGAAAATAAACTTTGACAACACTTATCTTTTCTGCATAGTAGCAAAGAAAGAGACAGAGAGAGATGGTGCTAGACATGTTCAAATGGTGAACAGCATGGTGAACGGTGGACAGTGTGATGTAAACGCTGTTCATACGTTTTATGGGAAATGTAGTTTTTGTAAATATTTAGCTGATAGGCTGTAATATTATTTGCAGTAAAGAAAGAGAAACATAATCAGAGCCTCCGGTCTTGACATAGAATGTGTGAGGAGAATACAACACAACTGATATTTTCTGAATAAGTGTGAGGAAAAAGCGTGATAGAGGTTAGACTGCAGAATATGTGTCCTTCTGTACTAAGGCCCATATTTGTACTTTTCTAGTGCTGCATTTGTGCCGCTTTTTGACGCAAAAGCAGTGCAAACTTACAAAATACAATTGTGACGCAAATGCGGCGCTAAAACAAGTATAAATATGGGCCTAAGTGTGAAAACCCAGGTGCGTTGTGCTGCAAACCACACCCAGTACAATGCAAAGTGGAATGATTACACTTTGCAAATAAAGAGTAATCAATGAATTAATTGTGATCCAAGTTGGATCCATGGAGTTCTGGTGACATGGGTACAAAGTTTATAAACTCATCTCTGCTCCTTGATTAGTAGTTGCTGCTGTGCTTAAATATGCTCACTGCTAATTGTAAGTTTCTTCCAGCACTACCTAAGTTAAATCATTTTTACTGTATTGATGCTCAAAGTAGTGACAAGTCATATGTGTATTGCTTCACTGAGATCTAATGTATCTTCTATGGTCACCCACCCATATACACAGCTATTGTATGTACTGATGTAGTGTAACTTACAGTGGTAGCTGATCAAGTATATATTCAACATTGGCAATGTTGCAATTAGATGATATACATTGCCAAGTCTCACTATACCCCAGATCTACTACTTTAGTTGGACATGTAAATGTGATTGGGTGGAGGAGGTTGGGTGTGAGAGGTGGGGGGCGGTGGAGAGTCCCTGTAGTCTGCCACTCTAGCACTCCCAGGGTGGACTGCAGGATAGAGAACTCTTTTAGATCTGTATGGGCTGCCCCCATGGGCCCATTCTGCAAGCAACCTCTTGCTGTGTGGGACAGGTTTTAACATTTTTGCCAGTAAAGATTTTGGTTTCCAGTCCAGCTCTATTCAGTGCAACTAGTTCAGCAGCTGCTTTTTCAGTCCTCACTAATCACTACTGTCTAGAAACGTAAAGTATCAACAATATTAATGCGCTTTTAGCAGGCACCTTCTAACTAGATTTTCTTTGCCCCCTTTTTCGAAGACAAGTTGGAGCTAGTACGTCTCACATTTTTCAGGCTTCATTTTGAGTGTGGCAATGCCAAAATTATTAAGTTTTATCTACATTAAAGTCAATGTTTTCAATTTTTATTAAACAGCATGGTTTATGTTGCACCTCTTCTCTGAGTACCCTTGCTTCAGCGACATCTGTATCCCTAGTACCGATTTTTCGTCAAGGGTGAACACAGATCATGCCATGACCTAGGCCTGTCTCACACGCTGTGGTTTTGTAAGACCAAGAGGGGCGCACAAAGCATTACCCTGGTAGTGGTGGTTAAGGGCTACTGCCTTTACCAAGATTTAAGTAGCACAAATGCTGTGGTGAAAACATACCATTTTTGTTTTAGTAATTAGTAGGGTGAACATCCTTATTTTTCTGTGTCACTGGAGTGGGCCTAACGGCCCACTCATGTAAAGCGTTACTGCTGTGTGCCTAACTCTCGCTTAGTTTGCATTGTGTTATATGTAGTGCTGTGCAGTGCACATGCGATTGAATGTGTGTGCTGTAATGTATGTGTGCCTGTTTGTTACAGTAAATTGTGGCTTGCGCGTTCCATATTGGAAGCCCAGGGCCCTGGAAAGGCAGGTAGAGGAGCCATCCCAGTTAAATTTGTGGACTGCCTGCATTCCTGAGAGTTGGGTAGGACATGCACTGGAAGGAGGGAGAGTCAGGCTCTTTTGGGCACTTCAAACGGATTCTTTGATTCTGAAAAGGTTTGCGGTCAGTGGGTCTGGCTTCAAATCAGGTAGGGGATGGGGCTGATAATGGAGCCATAAATAGTAGTGCTGGGGGCCTTGGTAGCCTTTTGATAGGCATCTATCAGTGAGGCTGACATCCAGGTGTGATCCTGTAGTCACTCCCATGGCTGTGTTGTGGAGGCTATCAGGTTTTGAGTCATTCCTGCTGTGACAGACTGCATCTTGGACAAAGGTCAGGACAGAGGAGTGGGCAAATCAAAGTTGGCAACTCACACAACAAGAACTTTAAAGACTGAAACACAAAATCACATCTGGGTCTGAAAAAGGATTACAAAAATGGGAGATTGACCCTCCCAAAATTGTCAAACTAAAACTGTACATAAGCTCAGCACAATTTCCGCCTGTTGTGACCAGTACTGGGGACCAAGGCCTGTTAGTCTCCCTGATGGGTGAGGGGACATCACCCAGGAGAAGCACTAGCATCTGCCTGCCTGCCAAAACCAGAAGACCCTGTGAAGAAGAGGAGAGTGTCTGGAAATAGTGAGATCCAGCGGGGATCCTGATGATTGGATCCCTGAAGCAGAGTGTGAGATTCGGGTCCAGGTTGCGACTGCCACACCAATCAGGCTGTCCGGAGGCCATGCTGAAAATTAAGGACAGTGGTACTGGTGAAGCACTCTGACAGGACAGGGTCATTGCACTGTTCAGTACTGTGCCCCGGAGAAGCTGCTGCCCTGTGAGCCATTGTTTGCAACTGTGGTATGTCAGATGGGGGCCATGGTGAAGAGAGAGGGCTGTTGCCCAGGAGCAGCGCACAACAGTGCAGCATAGCAGGTTGTGATTAGGCCCGGGCCCAAAACTCTGCTCCCCTTGCAGAGTTTTCAGAATTCAGGCACTTTGCACTAACAGAGTAGCGTGGAGTTCCTGAATTCTGCCAACTATCCTGGAGCGAAGTTTATTCAGATGTGCAAGGTTTGTTTTTGGTACTCCCTCGCACCAAAATACTTGGGCCGCTAGCTCGCACGGACGTCACTTCGTGCCTACTCGTGAGGCTTCTGGCCACAATGGTGGCCAAACAGTGCTGTGCGACAATGCATCGCGAGTAGACTTACTACTCAAGATGCACCTAAATCTAGGCAAAAAATGGTTATTGAGTGGCTTTTCTTCTCCAATTAACCCTTCAATTTGTTTTTGAATGTGAGAAGCTTTTTTTTCCAAACAAGAAGGAGGTGCCCCTGAGACTTCAACTTCCTGTTCCAGGCTCCTCCCACTGTTTTGTCCATCACTTGGATTTCAAGGTGGAAGAATAACTTTTTCTCTCCTGGATATACCTTTGGATTAATGGACTTTGTTTTTGTGATATCACACAAGTAAGTTCAAAAACTATTGTATAAGAGTGTTGCTTAGTTGCTTGAGCATGCATGAGTATTTCTTTGTACTTTCATTTGATTTTTAAGTTTATAGTGGTGGGTGGTCTGGAGTTTAAGCATAGGCCTAGTTTTTATTTTTATTTTGCATTTCATTGTTTTTTCATCTTTTGTAAAGGAAAAGTGCTACACATCTCAGTACCTTTTCTATGTTTGTTACATTTGTAATATTCATTTATTTTAATATGTGGCCTAGATTTCCAAAGGGCCATCTAGCCAGTAGGCCCAATACTAGTAGTCATCAGTGCATGAAATAAATGTTTCAGTGGTATATGTTTTTAAAACTTCATTTAGGGCAGGAATGACATTGGATTACATTTCATTTTTATTTGCAATAAGTGTATATGTTGTGGGGTAATATTTGATGGCATAGGAGGACGTGCGTTGTTGTGAAAATGTTATAGCTGAGCTAATTATCGTATTTTGCATTACTGAATTAATGTTAGTGATTTATTCAGTGTTACCACTGTGCCTCCTTATGGCTAGTGTGTTTATGTTTCTCATCTTCCACTATTTGCCTTTGTTCTCCATGTCATGTGGCCAGGGGCCATTTTGTGTAGTCTATGTCCAGAGGCATGTTTTTTTTATTCTCCATGCCTCCGTGATTGCAGTTGTTTGACCATGTGGCAGGTGGCCGTTTTGTGCATCCAGCCAGTGTGTCTTTGCCATAAGCTTGCATGTGTTATTTGTTCTCCTTGTTGTTGTTTGACCATGAGGATGGCAGCCATTTTGTGCATGGAGCCAGGGTGCCTTTGCCATAGGCTTGCATATGTTGTTTGTTCTCCATGCATCCTTGTTCCTGGTTGTTTGACCATGTGGCTGGTGGCTATTTTGTGCATCTAGCCAGTGTGTCTTTGTCATAGGCTTGCATATGTTCTTTGTTTGCCATGCATTCTTGCTACTTGTTGTTGTTTGACCATGTAGCTGGTGGCCATTTTGTGCACCCAGCCCATGTGTCTTTGCCATAGGCCTGCATGTGTTGTTTGTTCTCCTTGCTCCTTGTTGTTGTGGTTGAAACAATGTGGCTGGCAGCCATTTTGTGCATCCAGACAGAGTGTCTTTGCCATAGACTTGCATGTGTTCTTTGTTGCCCATGCCTCCTTGCTCCTTGTTGTTGTTGTTTGACCATGAGGCTGGCAGCTATTTTGTGCATCCAGCCAGTGTGCCTTTGCCATGGGCTTGCATGTTTTCTGTCAACATCAGGGCAGTGCGCGCTTTACGGGCGACAAAAATGCAAAAACCCAGTATTTATGCAAGAGCATAATTCATGCATTGTGTTTATATGCAGTTTGTTAAACTTTTGCATTGCAGAGTTTTACCTTGAAGCCACTATTAATAATGTTTGCAAATAATGTTCATTTGCAAGGTATTGCTGCAGGCTTACAGATTGTATCAGGGTGTGGTCCCTTTCTATGACCTTCTAGAAGCTTTCCCTGCAGCATGACTGGGTGTGGTTTGTGGGCTGGGCCAGACTCTATATAAGGGAGCCAGCCCAGCTCCACGTGCTCACTATTCAGAGGTCCCGGTGCAGAACAACAGCATTTTCCTGAGCTCCTGTTTCGGAGGCCTATCTTGACGTTCCAGGCCTGCCCCGCATTCTCTTGGTGTTCCTTGAGCAGGGTGGTAAGACGGAGGTCGGGCTGGGCCCCGACCCCGTTCTAAAAGACTCTTGAGTGTTGGGACCTACTCGTGAAACTTTCAGAGTAAGCAAATCATTGCTCTGATGCAAATCTTGGTGTTCAGATCGGCAAAGGCTAGCGCGATAATTTCATGGCATTTGCAAATTCTTGTTTGAATCAGCAGTGTGCACGATTCATTTCCCGCATTTAAACCTTGGTGTTCAGATTGCTGACGGAGTGCGCAATCATTTCATGGCATTTGCATATACTTGTTGGAATCGGCAGTGTGAGCGATTCATTTCCCACATTTAAACCTTGATGTTCAGATCGCTAACAGAGTGCGTGATCATTTCATGGCATTTGCATATTCTTGTTAGAATCGGCAGTGTGCGTGATTCATTTCCCGCATGTAAAACTTGGTGTTCAGATCGCTAACAGTGTGCGCGATCATTTCATGGCAATCAAAACTTTGATGTGTAGTGTTTCTTAAAGTGCACATATTCATCCAGGTCCTTTTTGATTTCCTGCACAGATGCTAAATTCTAGATGTTACAATCTTTGTGCATATTAAATCCCTAGTACAATTGCTATCGTTTTCCAGGGAATGTTTCAGATTGCTTTTTGTCCTCATGTAAAGATGCAATGTTTGTTCTGAAACAGTATTCTAGAAGGTTCTTGTATTTCTAGACTGTATGTGATATTTCATTGAAAGCTCATATGAAACATTGTATTAAAGTCACTTCTTAGATTATCCATGGTTATAGTAACACAATGCTTAGGAAAATAGTCTTGTGAAAGTCAATGTGATTATATTATGATATTGTGTTGTTTAACCTTTTGCTTCCAATAGGTCTCCTTACCAGCTGTTCTCTTCCTAATCCCCTTTTCCCCACTTGGACTCTCTTAGGCTCTCTTTGGAGCTGTCTTGTGGTGGACATGTTGGGAGCGTGCACAGGCCCCGAGGATCTGGTCTCCCTGACATTGTCTTTGTTTCCCATGTCTCCTTGCTCCTGGTTGTTTGACCATGTGGCTGGCAGCCATTTTGCACATCCAGCCAGTGTGTCTTTGCCATAGACTTGCATGTGTTCTTTGTTCCCCATACCTACTTGCTCCTTGTTGGTTGACCATATGGCTGGTGGCTATTTTGTGCATCCAGCCAGTGTGCCTTCCCCATAGGTTTGCATGGATTGAAGTGATACAAGTTTAATTTTCATAAACTTTAGGATCACTGTATTATATGTATACTAAAGGAATGTGATTCTGATGAACATTGCTTATATTATTTCCTTTTTTGCATTTTTTATTTTTCACCTCCTTTGTCCTTTCCTCACCATAAGTTTCTTTCTTCTTGCCCTCCATCAGTGGCGTGCCGACCACAACCTTTTTCCGGAGATGGGGAGAAACCTGGGAGCAGCACTCCAGCACCAATAGCACCACCCCAACCTAAGCCCAAAACCATGTCTGTCAGTGAGGCAGCCACTGCAATCATGGCGACGCCGACGAGCAGTGGCGCTGAATTTGATTTGTGCCTTTCCCAAAGTAGTACCCAATCATTTCAGGAAACAGAGCAAAGTTGACAGCAGCTGCAGCCAGCAACAGTAGACTTTCCCGAAGTTGGAGCAGAACAGGAGGTTGAGCTTCCTGCTGAGAAAGAACCTTCTCTTTTAGAATCAATGGCTCCCAGATATCCAGCAAGAAAAAGGAAGGGTACTGCTCCACCATATTTTCCAAGCACCACTACTGATGAAGAAGATAGGGACATGGAGTGGACCCCAGCAGAGTCTGGAAGAAACCAGGAAAGGTAAAGGAAAATAAAAGTTCAAGAAAGCCTTAGAAGCATGGAAGGGGATGATGAGGAGGATGACGATGACAAGCCAGTCATTGTGGAAGCTGGCACAGAGGAATCTGATATTACTATACAACCTGCTCTGAGGGATGTGGCACAGGCAGCACTGCCAGCTCCCATTTTTGCAAGGCCCCAGCTGAGACCTGCACCAACCCCTACCTCAGTAGAAGTATGCACTGCAGAGAGGCAATCAACAGACCCACCTACCTCCAGTTCTTCTTCAGGCATTGGCAGTGGCCCAGTAAAAAAGTACTTCTCCCCAGTTTGGGACATTGTCACGATTAGCAAACAGGAGGAGAACATTGCAATATGCTCCATTTGCCACACAAGTGTTGGTTGAGGTAATCCTGGTTCATGTTACAGTATTGGAGGCCAGACTACCCATATGAAAAAACATCACGCAATCCGGTGGGAGGAGCACCTTAAAAAAATTGCTGAACATGGTCTTGATGGCGAAGGTGAGGAGAGACACATCAGCTACAACTTGCCAAATCATGTTGGAAGGTGAGGGAGAAGAGGATGACACGCTCAAGCAAAGCAGTCCTGTCCCCAGCAGTGCACCAGAATCACCCGCCTAAGCAACCTCACAATAGCACAGGAAGACTCAGAGTCAGATGGAGATACCATGGCATACGGTGAATGGCCCACAATGCACATTGAGTCTACCATCACCTACTTCTCGAAAGTCACCTGTGTCTTTGGTCCCAGAAAAGAAGAAAATCCTGCAGAAGGGGCCCTGCAACCGCACCACCCAATGGCACATTTGTACTATGGGAAGCTGGCAAAACTGTTAGCACTGGACCGCCTCCCTTTTTCTTTGGTGGAAGGGGTGGAATCTGAGAATTTGTGGTCACCATCTGCCCAAAATGGAAGGTTCCAAGTCAGACCTAGTGTGCCAGAGTTGCTGTTCCAGCGCTGCATTACGGTGTGCTGCAATTGGTTGGTCAAGTTTCATAGCAAAGTGTTGTCTACACTATCCACCTGACGACAGACATGTGGACCAGTTGTCAGGTGACTGATTACATATGCATCACTGCACACTGGATCTCTTCTGAGTGGGTAAAGCAAAACTTAAGTACAGTTCTTGACCTTTTTCGCCATGGAGAAATCACATACAGCTGCAGACTTCTTAGACGAATTTAGTAGCAAGGTGTCTAAATGTCTGTGACCCAGAGGTCTCCAAACTGAGTTTACTACCATGGACAATAACATGGTCAAGGGCATGTCAGACGGTGTCTATTTCAGGGTCCTGTGTGTGGCACACTGCATCAACCTGGTTGTTCAAGAGTTTCTCAAGAAAGAAAACATAGCAACATACTGACCACTTGTAGATGAATCTGCACTCATCTCAGCCATTCTTTTAAAGCCTGGAAGCAGTTGCAGATTATTCTGCATGCAAATACTGTAGCAGTTAAAGCCCCAATACAGGAGGTGCCAACATGCTTGTACTCAACCTATTATATGTTACAAAGTTTGTTTGAGCAGTGCAGGCAGATCAATGACTAAGTCAATCAAAGAGGAGGGGATGCAATTGGGAGAGCTATGACCATGGATGTGGACTAATGGGCCTAGTCAAATGCCTGACACAGATGCTCCTCCCTTTTGAGGTTTTCATGCAGGAAGTTAGCAAGGAGGACAGTAAGATGAGCCAAGCTATCCTGTTGTTGCATCTGCTACAGGAGCAGCTAAAGAAGCTGTCTGAAAGTTTCGCACTTGGACGTGTGAACAAAAACCCAGAAGCACATGCCTTGTTTGTGAGCCTAAACTATCACTTGATTTGTAATACAAGGCTGCAAAATGACATTATCTCGCCCAAAGAGTACATCTGTGCCACCCTACTTGATCCACGCTACAAAAAAATCTTCCCACTTTTATTGCTTTTTCTGAAGGGGATGTTTCAAAATACAAGAGGTGAATTCTTGAGCAAGCCTGAGACGTCGAAGAAGAATAGCTGGATCTTAGAATCCAACTTTGCAGTTCTGGGTTGCTGTCTTCTTCTTCCAGAGAGGTTAGTCTTGTCTCACAGCAGCCAACACCAGCAACAAGAAGATCGGCAACAACTGCAACTGAACAATCTGACCCAACCTCTGCATTGGCTTGGTTTTAAGTGGCAAGTCTTAAGTCAAGTGCAGAGGCAAAACAGTTTGAGCACGTGGCAGCACCAATGACCATTCAGAGGGTGTTCCAGGAGGATCTTGATGACCTAAAAGAGGTGTATGTGGATCAAACCCCATTGGTATATTGACATGGGAAGATGCACCAATGGCCAGAGCTCAGCAGGCTGGCAATAAAGTACCTGGTTTGCAGTGTAGCCAGTGTATATGCTGAGCGTGTGTTCAGTGCAGTTAGCGCTGTTGTTACAGTGAGAAGGACCAATCTCTGGCCTCATGTCAAGAATAAGGCCATACGCGGTCCAGGTCTTGATCGAAACCCCGCTGCGCGGCTCTGCAGCGCTTTCTGCGCGCCACTTGTCATCCCCTCTTGCTCCAAAGGTAGCCATCAGCGTCGTCTGCCCTGTGGCAAAGCTCATAGAGCTGAAGGTTCAGGACATTGGTGGACAAGATGCACTTATCAGTGCTATTCCATGAAGGGACTACAATTCCCATGTTTTTTTGAGGCAGCATCCATCTTGGGGTCTGGCAGGCCTATAAAGCCCAGCCACACCCAAGCACGTGTCTCACTATTTTGAAGACTTTGATGCAGTCAGACCTCGTGGGGGTTTCTCTGAAGAAGAGCAGAGTTCCTGAATGGCAGAGTGGCATCCAACCGAAGTATCCTTGTCGTCTTGGTGCATTCAAAAACGAGTAGGTCATACTCGTAGCGGTAAGGCCTGATGAATCCAATTTTGGAGGAAGTCGTTACTTCCAAAGGTAAAGCGCCCCTTAGCACAACGAGCAAAGCGTTTTCAGTTTCCAGAGTACAGCAGCCTTGGCGCAACGATCAAAGGCGTTTCAGAGCACAGGTGTAAAGCGCTCTTTGCACAGCAATTCAAGCGTTTCAGTTCACAGATGTAAAGCGCTCTAGGCACAGCAATTCAAGTGCTTTCGTTCACAGATGTAAAGCGCTCTAGGCACGGCAATTCAAGCGCTTCAGTTCACAAATGTAAAGCGCTCTTGGCACGGCAATTCAAGCGCTTCAGTTCACAGATGCAAAGCGCTCTTGGCACGGCAATTCAAGCGCTTCAGTTCACAGAGGTAAAGCGCTCTTGGCACGACAATTAAAGCGTTTCAGTTCACAGATGCAAAGCGCTCTTGGCACGGCGATTCAAGCGCTTCAGTTCACAGATGTAAAGTGCTCTTGGCACGACAATTCAAGCGCTTCAGTTCACAGATGTAAAGTGCTCTTGGCACAACAATTCAATCGCTTCAGTTCACAGATGTAAAGCTCTCTTGGTACGGCAATTCAAGCGCTTCAGTCCACAGGTTTTAAAGCGCTCTTGGCACAACAATCAAATCGCTTCAATTCACAGGAGTAAGAGGTTCTTGGCACAACAATCAAAGTGATTCAGGCCACTTGAGTAAAAGCGCCCCCTCAGCATAATGAGTATAACACTTTAAGGCAAGACATGCAAAAGGACTTTCTGGTATTATTCAGTAAGGCACTTCAAGTTCAATGAGTAAAAACTTTTTGGCCTTTATTGTTGTGAATGCGAAAGTATTTCTGGAGATAAGCAAATCATAGTTTTCATTGTTCTTTGAAAAGCTTAAGATGTGAAAAGCATATTTAATTCTTTGAGATTTTCTAAGTCATGATTAAAGGCTTATGTTGTGAATGCATAGATGTTACAGGATTGATATGAGTATAATCATAGTCCAAAGCTCTTGCCATCTCTTGATTCTGAGGTCGTATTTACTTTTGTTCCATGTTTCAAAGAAGGGGTTTTGCCCTAATTTCAAAAGGGATCTCCATCTGATATCTCGGAGACGCATTTAGTCAAGAGTCTATTGATGAGTTACATTTCTATGAATGAGTAAATGCATATTTGTTCTAACCTTTTCTTTCCAGTTATCTCTCCCTGCTGCTCACTACCCTAATTCCCTTCCCCTCGACTGGCTTCATCATAACTCTATGCTATAAAAGCTTTCTGAGTTGGTGGGCCTTTTGTTCAGCGGCGTGCAGATCCCGAGGAAAGGACACTGTGACACCTCAAAATATGGAGAGATTGACCATGATCAAAATAAACCAACATTTCATACCACCTGATCACACTGTTCCCGAAACACCACAGGGGAAGGAAGAGGATGATTGATCAGAATCAAATGTGTTAGCTGACCAACTTCTGGGAGACTCACCTAAGTTTGAGGATGAACTCTACTTCCTGGAATGAGTATGCCAGTGCCACCATAGAACCTTTTAATTATTTCTCATTAAACTTCTTTCTTTCAACAAATAAAAGCTAGTGGAACATTATATTTGTGTAGGATTTATGCTGCTCCACCATTTTGTAGTCACATATATGGCCAGATGCGAGTCGGACCCATGTGCAGTAAAGAAGCGCTCACATTCCCTTCAGGACATGCACGGTGGGAAACCATTGGCGGTGCACACTGCAGCAGGCTAAAAAAATCACCGCTAATAGAAGGCAACACCAGATTGGACAGGTCGAACACCCCACACCTAAAACACATACACACATAACACACACCTGTTCACCGCACCATAATAAACACCCCCTCAACCCCTTGTGATTACTACCATAACCCAGAGATACACGAACCAATGCACACTGAGCATTTATTTTGCACATTGCACACACTCCCACAACAATCAGCCACCGCACTGCACCTCACAAGCATAGCATGCACCCCCACAACTTGGCATGCCAAAAGCACACACACTTCACCGACAATGAGGTGCAGGTCATGGTGGACGAGATCGTCAGAGTCGAGCCACAACTGATGGGAGCTCAAGTCCAGCAAACATCTATGGCCAGGAAAACCGAGCTTTGGCAGAGGATTGTCAACAGGGTGAATGCAGTCGGCAGCTACCCACATACAAGGGGGGGCATCAGAAAAAAAGTGGAACGGCCTCAGAGGGAAGGTCCATTCCATGGCGTCTAGGCACAAGATCGTCCTCAACAAGACTGGCGGTGGACCCCCACCTCCTTTTCTTGACCCCCACCACACCCAGGGAGGAGAAGGTCTTGGACATCACGCATCCTGAGGGCATGACTGGAATCATCAGAGGGATTGACTCTGGTAAGTAAACAACACCCCCCCGGGCACTAACCACTCCAATCCTGCATTCCTCACCAGCACCCACCACTCCCCATTCTATGGCATATGGCTGGGTCCAAACAGGGGTGGCATGGTGAGCAAAAGAACAATGGATTAAACCCAGATGTGTGACTGGGGGTGAGTGTTTGCATTGTTCAGTACTCCGTCCATAATCCTTTTGTGTTGCTAAAGTGCCCTAAGTGGGAAGGGCATGCCCAGACGTGGGTCCCTTGCTCGCTGATGAAGGGTGATACCCTGAAACCGGTCCCACAATGCTTGTTTCCTGTCCAGGGAGGACCTGGCCTAGCAGTTCGGGCTGGACTGTTCCCATGGGGAACAGGGTCAAGACTGATTTGCATATGGCTGGGTCTAAACTGGCATGATGTGGCGAGCAAAATAACGATGGATTAAACCCAGATCTGTGACTCGGGCGAGTGTTTGAAAAGTTTCAATACTCCGTCCATCATTTTGTTTTGTTTTGTGATGTTGCTTTGTGCGCCCTAAGTGTCAGGGTTATGCCCAGACATGGGTCCCTTGCTCACTGTGTCACTGGATTCAAGCTAGCCTGGCTGATGAAGGGTGATACCTTGACCCTTCCCAAGGCACGCCGCAACAGCACAGACAGGATGAGCAGACCGCTGAACCCCTGGTTCCACAGCACAGTGAAGCTGCGGAGGAAGGTGGAATCGGACGGCTCCACACCAGAGCTCAGCAGGAAGACCTTCACAGAGCTGCTGGTGACCAAGATGGGGCTCACAGCAGCAGAGATCTGGTGCATAATGTCAGATGCACCCAAAGGCACATACCTGCTGACGTTCATGTCGGAAACAATCTGCAGGAGATACTGGCAGATGTGCTGGTCAAGACGGGACGAGAAACCCTTCTCCGACTTCCACCTGGTGTGCCAACTCGTGATGGAGATCAAGAGGATGACCGTGCACGTCTACAATCCGCACGTCAACATCCAGGACCTGACCACCTTCCTACGTCGCTACTGCACAGTGACAAGAGAACCCTCCCGCAACCTGGACAGTGATGGCATATGGGATGGTAAATGGACAGTCATGGTGAAATTGAAAGAGGACCCTGCCGCCCCGGATGGAATCCATCACCCTCCTTCAAGCTTCTCCCTGCGGCGCGACTCGTGCTACCTCTACTACCCCGGGCAGCCCAAACTGTGCAACAAATGCAGTAAACCAGGCCACACCGCTAAAGATTGCACAGTACAAGTGTGCAAGAACTGCAAAAGGGAAGGACACACAGCCAGGGCATGCAAAGAGGAATCCCCCTGCAACCTCTGCGGTGCCGTAGGCCACCGTTTCAAGGACTGCCCGCAAAGAGCCAAGTCCTATGCCCAGGCGGCCAAACCTCCTGGGAGAGCGGCACAAGAGGAGGCTGCCACGGCCAGCCTTCCAGTCCCAGCACCCAGAAAGACCAAGGAAACTGGGAGGAGGCAGGGCCCCAGGCAGGAGCAAGTCAAACCTGACCAGGGCTCCACAGGCCCTGGAGCCACAGAGCACAGAAGAAGAAATGCCTGCCATCCCTGAGAGTGGGCCAACAGACAACGCTCCCCAACCTGCCTCTGAGATCCAGGAAGAAGGGCCCTGGACGAAACAGGAGCGCAGGAAAAGGAGGCACAGTCCCCCACAAGTAACAAAGATGATGCAGTGAAACTCCTGGCAGAGATGGTGGGTGAGGCCTCCCTGACAGACGTCATTGGATCCATGGGGCCGGATGCCAGGAACTTCACCTGGAGCCGCCCTGATGGATCTGTGCGCTCCAGGATAGACTTCGCTTTCACCTCTAAATCAGTGAGGATCAGGCAACACTCCATGGTGACAGTGCACTTCTCTGATCACAGGGCTATCAGGTTCCATGGGGAACTAACAGGAAAGTTCCTGAGAGGTCCAGGCACCTGGAAGCTGAATAGTTCTCTGCTGGGGAGAGAGGATGTACAGGAGGAGCTGAGGAGGACTTACAGTGAGTGGCAAGACATGAAAGACACCTTCCAGCCCATAGGGGAATGGTGGGAGTGGGAGAAAGGCAGGATTCAGGATTTCTTTAAGAACGTGGGCAGGAAAGCAGCAAGGGGGAGAAGGAAGGAGTTCAGTAGACTGCAGCAACAGCTGCAGGAACTGCACGACCTCCAACTCCAGGGATGGGACGTCATGAACCCTCTGGAGGCAGTCAAGAAAGAGCTGAGGGAGCACTTTCATGACGAATCCAGGAGGATCATCTTCCGTTCTAAGGTGGAGAACCGGGAATAGGAGGAGAAATGCAACTCCTTCTTCTTTAGGAAAATCCACTCCGCGCACACCCCTCTGGTTCAACTGCGCAACAGGGAGGGAATTTTGTGTGACACCAAGGAAGACATTAGGAAGGCTGTGACAGACTTCTATGGGGACTTCTACTCAGAGAAGAGGTCAGATGGGGATTAGGCAGAAAAGTGTTTGTCAGGTATCCCGAGAAAAGTTTCCACACCAGGAAGGGAAGTCCTGAACGCACCCCTCACTCTGGAGGAGCTGCACATTGCAGTTAAATCCTTCAAGTCAGGAAAGACACCAGGTAGTGACGGTCTACCAATTGAATTCTACACTTCACTGTGGGACCTAGTGGGACCAGACCTTCTGGAGCTGTATGAGGAGATGGAGCAGGAGGGAGTCATGCATCACATTAAGGGAAGGAATGATCGCGCTGCTGTATAAACATAAGGGGGAGAGATGTGACCTCAAGAACTGGCGTCTCATCTCTCTCCTGAATGTGGACTACAAGATCCTGGCAAAGACAATGGTGAATAGACTCAAGGGTGCTAAGGGAGAGATAGTTCACCCAAACCAGACCTGTGGGGTTCCAGGACGCAGGGTAGCAGACAGCCTAGCACTGATCAGGGACACGATCAAGTACATCACGGACTGGAATATCCGCGCTGCACTGGTCTGTGTTGATCAGGAAAAGGCCTTTGACCGTGTCTCTCATGAGTTCATAGAGAGGGTACTGCAGGGCTTTGGGCTGGGGGAGCGGTTCTGCAATTATGTTAGAATAATGTATACAGACATCTTCAGTTCAGTCATGGTAAATGGTTGGAAAACATAACCCTTTCCTATCAGGTCTGGGGTAAGACAAGGCTGCCCATTCTCGCCCTCTCTGTTTGTTTTGGTTATAGAGCTACGGGTGGAGTACATCAGGAAGAACCCGAACATCAGAGGGATTCCGACACCAGGAGACGCAAAGAAAGAAGTCAAGTGCACGCTGTACATGAACGATGTCACCCTCTTCTGCACGGATGGGAAATCGGTCCAGTCCCTGCTGGAGGCATGCAAGGACTTTGGCAAAGCATCAGGAGCAAAGATCAACGTGGACAAATCACAGGCAAAGCTCTTCAGCCGCTGGGACCTATGTAACGAGCCTCTCTCTTTCCCCATTGAGGCAGGACTGGTAAAGATCCTCGATATCTGGTTTGGGGGACCAGAAGCAGCTGCTAAAAGCTGGAACGAACCCCTGGCCAAAGTCAAGCAGAAACTGGGCTTTTGGAGCTTGAGACACCTGAGCATTGAAGGAAAGGCTCTGGTGCTCAGGAACGACGCACTGCCTGTGCTGCAGTATGTGGCACAGGCCTGGCCACTCCTGGCCAACGTAGCACGGGCTGTGAACAGCATGGTTTTCCACTTTGTTTGGCACTCAAAGATGGACAGGGTGAAAAGGACAGTCATGCACAAGGAGCATCGCAAGGGAGGGAAGGCAGTCCCGGACATCCCGACAATCCTCAGAGCCTTCTTTGTGTGTGGCTGCGTCCGAATAACCCTGATGAACGAGAATAAGGACCACTCAGCTTACAGGGTCTTCCGCTTCTTCCTGCTCCCAGTATGGTGAAGACTGGGGTGGGATAAGTGGGTAGAATACAACAATGTTCAACTGGGACTTCCCCTGGTACTACAAGGAGATTGAGAAGTTTGTGGTGGAATTTGGGCTGAACTGTGTCACACCAAGCCTATGGAAGCCCACAACAATCCACAGACTAATCAGGTCCAGGGACACCACAGAACCAGTGAGCGACCTGCCATCCGCTACAGCAACAAGGGTGTGGGAAAATGTATCCTCCCCATCCCTGACCAACAGACACAAAGACATTGCATGGATGGCTGTGAAAGGGGGACTGCCAGTCCGGTCATTCATGCACAGCAGGGGCCTGTGCCCACACAGATAATGCCCAAGGGGATGCCCCGTAGAAGAAACTACATACTATCTGTTCTGGGCCTGCCCTTTTGCCTAGAGACTGCGAGGAGCCTTAAAACAAGAAATGGAAGCCCACATCCCATACCCAAAAATCACTCACCACTCTGTGCTGTATGGGCTGTTTCCAAAGACACACTCAGTGGAGGCTATCCAAGGATGCTGGAGAATCCTCTGCTGCGTAAAGGACATCCTCCTGTATGCCAGGACCCGACTGGTGACCAACGGGGAGGTGGTGAGCAGGGAAGCGTGCCGCAGAATGGTACACAACCTGCTGAGAGATTACACAGACAAGGACAACAAGGAGCGTGTGAAGGAGGAAGAACTGTAAACCCTAACCCCTCCTTCCCAATGAACTTCCCACACTGCCCCAAGAAACCAAACCCCCTTTACTACTTCTTTCATATGTAAACTGACTATTATGTATTTTTAAAGTATGATTTGAAACAATGTTGAAGTGGACTGCCCTTCCTAAGGGAAGAGGTACCACTCTTTAAAAACCTATGTATCGTCTACTTAAGCACTTAATAAAGGTTTTTGAAACTAAAAGAAAACAACAACAAAAAACGGTCCCAGGATGCTTGTTTCCTGTCCAGGGAGGACCTGGCCTAGCAGTTCGGGCTGGACTGTTCCCATGGGGAACAGGGTCAAGACTGATTTGCATATGGCTGGGTCTAAACTGGGGTGACGCGGCGAGCAAAATAACAATGGATTAAACCCAGATCTGTGCCTCGGGGTGGGTGTTTGAAAAGTTTCAATACTCCGTCCAATATTTTATTTTGTTTTGTGGTGTTGCTTTGTGCGCCCTAAATGGCAGGGGTATGCCCAGACGTGGGTCCCTTACTCGCTGCACCACTGGATTCAAGCTAGCCTGGCTGATGAAGGGTGATACCCTGAAACCGATCTCGGATGCTTGTTTTCTGTCCAGGGAGGACCTGGCCTAGCAGTTCGGGCTGGACTGTTCCCATGGGGAACAGGGTCTAGACTGATTTGCATATGGCTGGGTCTAAACTGGGGTGACGTGGCGAGCAAAATAACGATGGATTAAATCCAGATCTGTGACGGGGGGAGTGTTTGAAAAGTTTCAATACTCCGTCCATCATTTTATTTTGTTTTGTGATGTTGCTTTGTGCGCCTTAAGTGACAGGGGTATGCCCAGACGTGGGTCCCTTGCTCGCTGCACCACTGGATTCAAGCTAGCCTGGCTGATAAAGGGTGATACCTTGAAACCGGTCTCGGATGTTTGTTTTCTGTCCAGGGAGGACCTGGCCTAGCAGTTCGGGCTGGACTGTTCCCATGGGGAACAGGGTCAAGACTGATTTGCATATGGCTGGGTCTAAACTGGGGTGACGTGGCAAGCAAAATAACAATGGATTAAACCCAGATCTGTGACTAGGGTGAGTGTTTGAAAAGTTTCAATACTCTGTCCATCATTTTATTTTGTTTTGTGATGTTGCTTTGTGCGCCCTAAGTGGCAGGGGTATGCCCAGATGTGGGTTCCTTGCTCGCTGTGCCACTGGATTCAAGCTAGCCTGGCTGATGAAGGGTGCTACCCTGAAACCGGTCCCAGGATGCTTGTGTCCTGTCCAGGGAGGACCTGGCCTAGCAGTTCGGGCTGGACTGTTCCCATGGGGAACAGGGTGAATACTGATTTGCATATGGCTGGTTCTAAAGTGGTGTGATGTGGCGAGCAAAATAACTATGGATTAAACCCAGATCTGTGTCTGGGGGCGAGTGTTTGAAAAGTTTCAATACTCTGTCCATCATTTTATTTTGTTTTGTGATGTTGCTTTGTGCGCCCTAAGTGGTAGGGGTATGCCCAGACGTGGGTCCCTTGCTCGCTGCATCACGGGATTCAAGCTAGCCTGGCTGATGAAGGGTGATACCCTGAAACCGGTCCCAGGATGCTTCTTTCCTGTCCAGGGAAGACCTGGCCTAGCAGTTCGGGCTGGAATGTTCCCATGGGGAACAGGGCCAAGACTGATTTGCATATGGCTGGGTCTAAACTGGGGTGATGTGGTGAGCAAAATAACAATGGATTAAACCCAGATCTGTGACTGGGGGTGAGTTTTGAAAAGTTTCAATACTCCGTCCATCATTTTATTTTGTTTTGTGACATCAGGCACTGGCACAGCTGCACCCTCTTCAGCATCCAGTAATGGGAAGTGATGTCTGAGAGCCAAAGTGTGTAACATGCAGCACGCCACAATGATCTGGCACACTTTCACTGGTCTGTACAGTAGGGCCCCTCCAGTAAGGTGCAGGCACGGGAATCTGGCTTTCAACACTCCGTAGGTGCGTTCGATGACCCATCTAGACCTAATATGGGCCTCATTGAAACGGTTTTCAGCTGCTGTAGTCGGATGCCTGAGAGGTGTCAGTAGCAATGGCAGGTTGGAATAATCAGTCACCTGTGTGAACAGAGGCAATAGGCATATTGAAATCTGTAGGTAAATCGGGCAGGTGGTGTAGAGTGTTCAGAATACAGAGGAACACATATGACACGATAAATACCTATGAGCCAGGCACGATCCCTTTGCAGTGGTGCCCTCATGTGTGGGATGCTGCTGTTCCGCAGAATGTGGAAATCATGCACTGAACCTGGGAACCAGGCATTCACTTGTGTGACATAGAGGTCTGCAAGACATACCACCTGCACATTGGTTGAGTAGAAATGTTTATGGTTCCTGAACACCTGTTCACCCCTCCTGGGAGGCACCAGGGCAATGTTGGTCCCATCAATAGCCCCAAATCACATGTGGTACATGTGCTACAGCGTAGAAGACTGCTTTCACAGTGGGAAGATTGTCAGGTTGAGGGAACGTGATAAGGCTGCCTTTATGTTTGAGTAGGGTACATAGGACGCTCTTCAAGATGTGGCTGAACATGGGCTGGGACATTCCGGCAGCCCAGCTCACTGTAATTTGGAAGGACCCTGAGGCAAGGAAGTGGAGGACTACCAACACCTGTACTGTGGGTGTGATGGCATTGGAATGATGAATACCAGGCTGCAGACCCAGCTCCAAAAGCCACACAAGCTCCATGATGGTCTCACAGTTCAGCTGGATGATGTGCCGCTCTTCAAGGGTGGCAAGATCGACAAGGGGCCTGTAGACAGGAGCATTCTTCACCATCATTCTTCCACCGTACCTGGGAATAGGAGGGAGTAGCAATTATTGTGTGCATAAAGGACTGTGTGGACGCAGTGGAGCTGTGCACAGGCCACTGTAAAACATCCATGACGCACCTCGTAAACCCCCTCTATACACATTGTAGATGAAAAATGGCAGCCGTCTGTCCTGCATGCACAGGTCAGATGGAAGTGAGCGAATCCCGCCGGCGTAAGACGTCATGGTGGCAGGAGGTCACAACCGCCGTGCAACTCCTCATTGGTTAACATGGTTACCTATGGGAGACATCAGCCAATGGTGATCACCGCTGGCGGTGACTGTGACGGTGATGTCCGTGGCGGCCATGACCGCCTTTTCACGTGCTCATGTTCACTTGACTCCTGGCACTCGTGCTGAGAAGACCTCCACTGCGTGTGCTACTGTGTTCTGACTCTGGTAGCCAAGATGCCACGTGCTGCAGGGGATAGGGCCCCAGCCTTCCCACAAGAAGAACTAGAGAAGCTTCTGGAGGGGGTCCTACCCCTGTATGCCCAGTTATATGGGGCACCAGGGCAGCAGGTGAGGCCACTGTGATTGTACTGTCTGTGAGTGGTACAAATGTGCACTGGGGCTTTGGGACAAGGAAAAGTGACTTGGGGAAGGACCTGGCTGAGGGCTGTGAGGACAACTGGAATGTTGAAATGTGTGTGTATGTTCATGAGATGTGTTGTGTCCAAAGCAGTCCCTACGATGCCACGCTACATGACTGTCTCCTTTTCTCTGTGTCATCCATGCAGATGAGCACCCATCAGAAGAAGGGGATTTAATGTGCCATCGCCAAGCAAGTGCGGACTTTGGGGGTCCATGTCCAACGGAGCAACCACTGCAGGAAGCAGTGGGAGGACCTAGGACGCTGGTCCCTGAAGACCAGTGAGGCCCACCTGGGGACGTCCTCCTAATGAGGAAGGGTTGCCCATCTGACCCTGACGCCCTTTATATCCCCCATTTTGGCGGAGGCGTACCCTGAGGCGGATGGGCGTTTGAGGGCAGCACAGCAGCCACAATGAGGTGAGTACACATTCGTACTTAGGTTATGTGGTGAGTGATAGGTGCAGCCTGTGCAGTGTGTGAAGGCTGTGGAATGTGTGCTAGGTAGCTACTGTAGGACTAGGCTTGGGATACATAGAGGCCGGATGTGCCACATACATGTGTTCAAATGCCATGCAGGATGTGAGTTGAGGTAAACTTAACCGCTAAGTAGTATCAATGACATAGCAACTGTGTAGTAGATGAGCAGAGTATTTTATGTGGACAGGGTCCCTGCTTCTGGAGTTCACACACATTGTACTCCCAACTATCCAAACAGTGTGGCTGGGGCCATATCCCTATCTGCTGTCTGCTGGCATGTGGTGTATGTGTAGTCTTTGAAGTATGAGGTTTCATATCACACAGATATATGTGCAAGGGTTATGTGGCAGTGCAAGTGTGCCTTCAAATGCCCATAGGGTATTTAGTTTGGGTCTTGTGATCGTAAAGAGCCATGACCCAATGGGCTGGTTCAGCCATGTGTTGAGGGTATGGCTTTCATCCTGTACAGAATTGAATGTGTGTCAGCATAAGTGGAACACGTGCATGACTGGGGGAACACATGGTCTGTTATTGGAGTGGCATGTGTGAGTGAGGGCATGGCATGTAATGACATGGCATTAGAGTATGTTATAGTGACGTGTGTGGCTGTTGTGCTGGCATTGAACAATTGCTCCCTGCCTCTCTCTCTCTCCGACCCTGTTTCTCACTATCCCACCCTCCCTCCCTCTACTCCTCTGTCTTTGTGTGCATCAGCATCATCTGACGAAGGAGAAGGGGCACCGGCGAGTGGGGAAGCTGCATCCCACAGGACCCAGGAGGCTGATACCAGCAGAGCTGAGGGAACCAGTGGGACAGAGGGTGAGGGGAGCACCACGGGGGAGACAGTATCAACTACACCATCATCAGATTCTTCCTCCGATGGTGACTCCCTGGTGGTGGCGGAACCTTCAGGCCCTATGCCTACACCATCCTTGTCTGCCACCCCCTTACCAGCACCGCCCTCCCTTTAGCTCCCCACCGAGTTGCTCGTGCCTGCTCACCCAGGAGGGTGGGCATCTCCTTCGCCACAGGCACCTCTGCCCCAGTCAGCCCTGCTGCCCTCAGTGAGGAAGCTATTGACCTCCTGAAGTCTATCTCTGTTGGGCAGACAACCATCGTGAATACCATCCAGGGACTGGCATCTCAGATGCAATAGTCAAATATGTTTGTGGTTAGGCATTCACAGTGCTCTGTCTGCCCTTCAGAGATCGTTTCAGGCTCTGGCCTCCTCATTGACGGCAGCCAGTGTTCCTTCTTCTTCCATCCACTCCTCCAACTACCTGTTCCCACTCCCACATCCCTCTCCCATATCCCATCCAAAGCACACTTTCATACCAGCATGCATCCCCTCCAAGAGACCCAAATCACGTGTACCACAAACGCCGCCACCGCCAAGCACACACCCAACATTCAAATACACACACAACAACATCCACTCCCTACACTGACTCCCCCACCTCCTCCTCCCTCAGAGTCACATCGCCACTCACACCTGCAGACACCACATCATCAGTATCAGGTCCAGCCACATATGCAGTCACTGCCACCATCACCACAGCAGCAGACCCCTATACATGCAACCCATACACCACATCCGCACAAACCACAACAGTCAACACAACCACATGCAGCACATCCACCCTACCTGCCCACAGCACCCCAACATTCACTTACACATCCCCCCTGCCATCTCCCTGTGTCTCTTCCCCTCCTCCTCCCAGTACACCTATACGCCCACACTCATCCACCCAACGCACACCCAGCACACACATATCATCCACCCACACACGCGCCAGCCCCCAAACCACATCCACGTACACACCTATCAACCATCCCCTCTTCCTCCACTCCCAAACGCCTTACCCAAAACCTACCCGCTGCCCCGAAAAAAAGATTCCTTCTTGAGTTGTCCCTGTTCCCGTCCCCTGGTCCAGTCCCTGTTCCCCCCAAATGCCTTGCTACCCTTCCCAGACCCCTGCCTTCCACTTCCCTGTCCTCCTCTGGGATGAGCCATTCCCTGCAGTCTGCAGTGCTGCCACAGCAAGCAGACCTGCCCCTCACACCTCCAGCCCTGGGACAACTCCATCTGGGTCCCCTGCGGTCATAGCCTCCACCGCAGTCCCACCAAAGAAGGGAGGAAAGAGGGGCAAAGCTAAGGTGTCCCCCCCGAAAGCAGGACAGTAAGGAGGGAAAGTCTAAAGACAACAGAGGGGACCCCCTCATCGAAACCCTGATCACACTCCCCCCAGCCCCATCCCTGGGCTGCCTGCAAGCCCCATTGATGCCCCTGCTCTGTGGAGGTCTGCAGATTGCAGTCAGGAGTCAAGTTGGGCACTACTCATATGCCGAGTGTGCCTGGGACATTTGGACCACATATGCAATGGGGCTTGTGGCATTTTGTGAATAGTTTTTTTTTTTTAAGATTTAAAAATACCAAATGATATTTATGTACAACGGCACCGTTGGTGTCGATGCTACATAGATTGTCCTGGCTTGACTTGCGCATGTATGTGTGGTGACTGTGCATTTGTGCGTGTGTGTGTGTGTACTTATGTCCTTCTCTCCAGTGTGTGCTAGGGTGGGGTACTTACGACTGGTGTCTATGTTGGCATCGCTGGTCCTGGATGTCAATGGCCAGCAGGAGCATTGGAAAGACTCTCAATCTGCGTGCCATGGTGCCTTTGGACGTGCGTGTTTTCTGTTCCCGCCATGGATTTTGTGGTGGTTAGACCGCCCTGGAAGTCCTGATGGTGTTCAACCTCATAATACGGTGGGTGGAAACTGTCTGACCGCCGGCCTGAAGAGGCCTTCCACCGCCAACACTGGTCCGTCCACAATGGAGGTCCAGACGGAAACTTGACTGTGTTCTGCAGGTGCCTTACCAGTAATCGTAATATGGCAGTCTACGCGGCCAGGCCCGCAGCGGTGCAACTGCCATCTCCAACCCGGCGGTCCACTGACCGCCAAACTCGTAATGAGGGCCTCAGTCTGCATGGCTTCCTGAATAATCAGCCCAAACGTGCACTGACAAGTACAATTCGGAAGCACTGACAGAGCATCTGGCTAGCTCAAACTGGATCACACAATATTCGTCGTAACATAAACTTAACTTACCTCGAAGAGTCAGTAGTGCTATTAGAAAACAATTAGCATTGTGGACCACACACAACAAATAAATATTATTCACCAAGCCCGACACCTCAACACCCATCAGGTCCCGCTTGTGGTCCAGTATATCCACCTAATGTTGTGTCAACTGCTGCTGGGTGCGCTGGACCCCAGTGTCCCAACGCATCAACTGGTGCCCCATCCCTGACAACAGTCAACGCTCCCAAAGGGCATTAAACTCTCTCCCAGGCCTGCCCCCAACACGAGGGGTGGTGGCGCTACACAAAAAAGACAAGTGCTGCCACCTCTGCCTCGGTAAAAATGGGGCAGGGGTGCAACCCTTGGCAGCGCCGAGGTCCGCAAGGTAAGCGGCTAGCAGCCACACAGGCGCCGCCACTCCCTCTGCCACCCTGCTCTGCCATGGCACTGGGTGGAAAAAAGAAAGGGGAAGAAATAGAAGGAAGGAAGAAAGAAAATATAAAGCAGTAAAGGGAAAAGCAAAAAAGAAGTATTCAAAAACTCACAAAAACACCTAAAAAAAATTACAGATAAGACACACACTCATGAAATAAAGGAAAATGAGTGGTAGCTAATTTAGAAAAGGGTAGGATTACTTAGATTTAAGGAGGATTATATGTTAGGCCCAGCACCATGCACAGAGAGACATAGAAAAAAAAATTACCCTGTCTAACCGAAACGTGTTGTGCCATTTGTGTGATATTTGCAACACGAGAATGCGAATCATGCTCTTAAACGTGAAAAACGTAGCGCGAACGGGCACACCGAGCAACTCTGCCCACTGGTGGAGTGCCATGGAGCTTGCAGAGTTTTTTAACTACTTGAGGAATTCTGCATAGTGGTATCCGCAAGCTCCACTCTACCCTAGTTGTGATCCATGGAAGCAGAGCATCGATTCAACTACCTAAAACCAGAAGCACTCACGGGATGCCGCCAGACTCAGGAATACTTAACGTACAACCGGAGGAGCGCTATGGATGCACTTTGTGGAATTCTGCATAGTGGGACTCCACAAGCTCCACCCTACCCTAGTTGTGACCCATGGAAAGAAGAGCATTGATTCAACTACCTAAAACCAGAAGCACTTGAGAGGTGCCGCCGGACTCAGGAAGACTTACCGTACAGCAAGAGGAGCGCTGTGGATACCTGCTGCCTTGCCCGCAGCATCCAGATTTCTGCTCAGCACTGTGCCACTGACACACGCCAGACCTTCAAAATCTCAGCTCCGGAGACAGTAAGACTGATTACCAGGACACTGATACTCTGGGGAAACTTGCTCTGACTAAAGCGCTACCATGCTGAGATCCTTTAACTTTTATGAAGTCATCATTAAATTCCTAAGACTTGTGCTTGTTAGAATGGCCTAGCCCGAATGTGGTCTCATACAAATGGGGAATAACCACAGTCCTTTGAAAGGGAAGTGGGACTCTGGGACTTACCAGGACAATAGTACGATGCCAACCTTACAAAGTCTGTGTATATTATTTGTTGTGTGCCATATTTCACATTGTGTTTATATATAAATACTTTTTCATAAAGCAAGTATGAACATTTTTTAACCTACCTCACCCCAAGAAGCTTTGGACTGCTTGAGCCACGCTACCACTGAGAGTCAAGTGCTTAAGAGGTAGTGCTTGGCCCAGTTACACAGAGCCAGTAGTAGGTCTGGCCCTGGGACATCTGGAGTAAAAGTCCTCAACCATCACAGTGGGGCCAGGTAGCTCCTTCTTGCACTGCGGCCCAGTAAAAGAGGATCTGACAGTTTATTTTCCAAATACTTTTTACTCAGGAAACACTGAACACAATTTCAAAAGAATAAGGAAGTGTCAGAATGTAAAGGAAGCACTTGCCAAGGCAAAATTTACTTCCACAGGATTCAGCCATGTGGTTGTATGTAGTAGTCTAGGGTGCACATTTATGGGTCTCCAGAAGAAGTGCCATGCTAAGTATGTCATGCTAAGTACACCCACTGCCTCGAATGCCACCTGTGCGTGTACAGCAGATGGCCTTCTCCCAGTGCCATAAAAGCCTTTGTGTGCCAAGTCTGTGCTTTCATGCAATAGTTGGTCTGCAGGAGATACAACCCAAAAAAAACTCCTAAACTATATTCCTGTTGTGTTTTTACAGAGAAGCTGGGAAATGGGAAGCAACACAGCACTAGATGGGGAGTCTATGAGAGGGGAAAGCAGCACATGAGGGAGAGCTCTACAAAACGCATGCACACTCATCAAGTGCTCTTTAAAAAAAAAGATAAAAAGTAGTTCCTAGATGACAGCAGTGGAAGGATACAAGTCAGCCAATCATAAATATTAGACAGAGGCTATGCTCCAAAGGGGGCACAAACACATGTAGAGAAAGGCAAACTATAAAATAAGACAAGCAAATGAGAGTGACAAAGACAACCAATGGTAAGTAATGGTGGAATGTAACCAACTGTAAATATACAAGTGTTTCTCAAACAGACCGCTTCCACTGTCTGATTGGTGAGATCTAACTACATATCCCCAGAAGTAAAGTACGGCTGGCACAAAGGAGTGATTGGTATTACCCAGGACATACAGTCACTTGAGAGCTATGCTTTAACAAAGCAGATTGAATTTGCCCTACTTTTTGTACTGATTAATCATATTGTAAAGCTGATTTAAACGAGAGCATAGTTAAGCAATTTACACTACATTGTGGGTATTTCTCAATGTAAGAAAGGTGTTTCCATAATGATATGCTGTATTACTGGCTACATGAAGGAACTTTGGGGAGATGCTATTTTGTTTGAGAAATGTGATATTAAGTTCACCTGGGATAAGGTAGGTCAGCAATTGGATACCCTGCTGTTAAGAGTTGCCCACAAATTGGAGGTCAAACACCCAAAGCCTTCCAGAGCCTGCTCTGTCCTTCCTCCAGCTGAAGATAATACAATGAATGCCAGATGTCCCCATGTCAACAGGAAATTAAATGGGTGGTCCCGTCTTGAGCCTTCATCCATTTAACAACAAACTTCCTAATGGAGACACCATCATCTGGACTAAATTACTAGAGAACAGTTTACTCTTCAATTACAAATGTATGCTTCTTGGCTCTAACTTTTCCTTAATAAATTGCCAAGAACAATTCACCTTATTTGAAATTTGGAATACCATTTCTTTTCTATAATAAGATTCAAGTTCCAAACCCTGTCATTGTATGAGGAGGACCATGATGAAAAAATGAAGTGGCCTGTGTCTTCTCTGACTGACAGCTAGTCGCAACTTTTAAGCCAAGAGCCCTAAGAGTTCTGGGTGCTTCCCAGGCCATTACCTTGCATAGGGTAAGGGATAATTTCGGAGATTTATTTCATTACATGAAAATAACTGCATGCTTTACTCATGGAGTGTCACTCATAAGGCGCTGAAAAGTCACATCAAAACGATGGAAATGTAACATATAGGCAATCTGAAAACAAGGCAGCATCCAGTTCACTGAAGTAAGAACCAACAGATTACAAATGGCAGCAGTCAAACCTCAACGCATCATTGCACCATTATCAGGAATAATATAACATTTCCTTACTATCATGAAGGAAAGTTTCAATTCTTTTAAGGACATGGAGGTGAGGATTATGTTTATTTCTTTAATTTTATTCACTAGACAGCCTTTAACAATAACCCCTAGATTCAAAGACTACATATCCCATGAGTCTATGCTATAACTCAATATACCAGCCATAGAGTAAGTCCCATATATTCAGCAGCAAAGAAAAGCACTGCCTTTTTCTTCGTGCAAAACATCCTGATCAGAGCATTTATTTCAGAATTCTCACTTCTGTTCTGGTTCTAAGGAAAAACAAGACATAAAGCTGTAAACCATAATTCAAATTATCTATCAGTGTTTTCAAAACATTGAAAGAAGTCAAGGTATCCTTTAATCTATGTACGAAAAACATTGCAATAAATTATAAACCATTGGTATCATTGTAGTATTCGTAAATATACTTATCCAGAACACTCTAAGCTTCATACAATAAAGGGAGAGTGATAGTATGAATCAATTTGGGAGGGATAATTCTCGCCTCTGTGGCCTTAATAGAATTGAAACTTTCCTTGAAGATAGCTAAGAAATGTTATAGTCTATGTCAGGAACAGAGGCTCAGATTATTCTAGTTTATAGCTGTTTTACAACCAGTGATGACATTCATGTGATCAGTTTAAAGTAAAAGGTCTTAAACGTAGAGTCTGAAAACCAATTAAGTGCTCTGAGAATATCTTCCAAGCAGCCCCCTAGGGAGAAGAACTTCAAAGCCATGGCTCCCCTAGTGGAGTGAGCCCAAAGGCAGATGTGTCAATACCAGCTTCCTGTAGAACCCATTTCACCAAAGAAGCAAAAGTACTTGCAGAAACTGGTTTGAAAGTTTTCTTAAGGGATATATATAGATGTGCCATCCCAGGAGGACGATAGTCTTCGGTCATGGCTTCGTAAGCTCTCAGGCAGTGAACCACACACCATTTGGGGTGATAAGGAAAAGCAGGGTAATGAACCACTCTGGTATTGGACTTAGTGCGTCTAGAATGGTGAATGATACCCCTTACAAGGTAAACAAATGTGCTGTAATATCTAGGGCCTGAACATCAGACACTCTCTTACAAGAAATGAGACATAACAGCATTGCCAGCTTACCTCTTAGTGCTTTATGTGACAAGTATTGGTTATCTTGCCAGGACCAAAGCATTTGTAGTACTACATTGACGTCCCAGAGGGAGGAATAATGCAGTCCAGGTGGAAAAGACAAGTGAATACTCCCCAAGAGTCAACAGACCAGAGGATGTTCAACCACCGGAATGACATGAAGAGGCACACATCCTGCTGACATCGTTACTCTGCATGCATTAATTGTGCGATACGCCAACCCCTTGCCAGCCTATTCAGACAAGAAGTTGGCAATATGTACTACATCTGCCCCATGGGATCAAGGTCCCTTTGCAGGCACCAGTGTGACCATCTACGCCAGGCGGAACCGTATCTCTTGACCTTAGAGTCAGCCCACGATCTTCTGATAAGAGAGAAGCAGCCTGTGTCAAAAAGCCTGGGACGTCCCAACATCCCCTGTAATCTTGCAAACCATCAGCAGGAGAGTTCCATCCTGAACCAGCTGGTGCAAGTTGCATGACAATCCATCAGCAGATGAGGAGTCTGGGGAAGCAGGATTGGAAATTCCATGGAAAGTTCCAGAAGCCCTGGATACCAGACTTGAGATTTCTATAGCAGTCTCACAGGTTCACCTCTAACTTCTTCCATTTGACTAGTGTCGTGAGTCTGGCGATCATCGAGAAGGGAGGAAACGCATAGCCCCAAATCTGACTCCAGGCTTGGAGGAAGGCATTTATTGCTTCTGCTTGAGTGTCTGGGAGCCAACTAAAGAAGAAGGTAGTTAAAGGGTGAGTCTTGATGGGAAAAGATCCACTTGGCATGGACCCCACTGAGCCATAATTCTCTGAAATAGAAAGGGATCTAATTTCCATGCACTGTAATTCCTTCAGATGTCTGCATTGCCAGTGAGGTCTGATTGAGCTTTCCGGTAGATATTCCGCTGTCACCGACAACTTGTGCTCCAGGCAATGATTCCAGAAGTCTCTGGCCAAATCCGCCAGTACCTTGGCCTGGTTACTCTCCAAACAGTTCACATACCGCACAGCTGAGATGTTGTCTATCTTTGAGACAGCCGTATGTATGAGAAGTATCTTTTTCTGGGGTAGTCAGAGTGACTGTCACACCATATCAATCTCGAAGCCCAAAAAGGGCATTTGTTGAGCCAGCACAAATTCTGATCTCTGAACATTCACAATGAACCTCAGATCTTGAAGGAGGAATCTTGTCACTTGTACTGATGCATTTAAAGAATGTCATCCAGGTACACTACGAGTCTGACCCCCCGTCCACGTAGCCATTACATGGCGGGCTGTAGCACCTTGGTGAAGCAGCAGTGTGCGGACAACAGACCCATAGGAAGGCACATGAACTCGAAGACCTGCTTCCCACATTCCAATGGCAGAAAATGTCTGTGAGGCAGAAAAATCAGAACAGTGAGGTAGGGGTCCTTCAAATTGAGCTTCACCCACTAATCGTTGGGCGACAGAATCGCTCTGAAGAGGTTAATGCCCTCTATTTTGAAAAGGCAAAACACAACCAACCTGTTGAAGTATTTCAAATTTATTACCAATGGGTTACCCTTGTCCTTCTTTTCCAGTAGGAAGATATTGCTCAGGCACCTCTTGGAGTGAAGGAGGGAATGGGTAATTGATCCTTTCTCCAGAAGCTCTGACATCTCTTGGTCTACCACCCGCATCCCTTCCTCAGAGAACATCAAGGGTCTGGGACGGGAGCGTTGACAGGGAGTACCGTAAAACTCTGTGGAAAACCTTCACTGTTTGGAGCACGGAGGCATCACCTGTTATGGACGTCCAGTTTTGACTGAACCACTGCAACCTGCCCTATTCCGTGTAGGGAAGAAAGAATATTGCTTACTGGTGGTGCCACATAAACCATTGCTGGCTCCTCAGAGGGTAAAACCCTCCAAACTTCCTCTGGTCCTGCCACTGGATGAAGCGCTTGGTTTGGAGTTTGTGGGGGTTAGAGTTGTGCGCCTGACCAGAGAAGTGCCCCCACCTCATCCGGCCCCTTCAGAAATCTTCTGGCTGAAGACCTTCCGGATGTATTATTGCGCCTTGTCAAGTGACGAGAATGTATTGACAAACCTGGAGAGCTCCTTAATGAAAGGTTCTCCGAAGAGACCCCGATTTACCACTGGACCTGATTCCGTAGTGGTCAACTCTCCCAGCCTGGGATCGATCTTGATTAGGAGTGAAAGCCTGTACTCCATTGATAGGGCACAGTTAGTGTTGCCTAAGAAACACTGGGGTCGCTAAACTCAGCCTGATAGAGTAGTCAGATCAATCATGCGGCCAGCTTCTTTGGCATCCTCTGCCATATCCAGAATTTTTGTAAGGGGCCCCCAAGATGTCAAGGCCCTTCTTTGGGTCCTTAATGAATTTGGTGATGATTATTGCCATCTTGGTATTGATTTCAGGGGTACATGCCACCTTAATGGCTAATGAGGGTCTAGGGCACTGAGCTGTCCCCTCAGACAACCCTGCACCTCCAAGTCCATGGGTTTCCCAATGCGGCTGGCCACATATCACTCCTTAGTGGCAGGGACCCAGTCTGCAGAGCTGTGGTAAATATCGTCCAGGTTACCCATACCCGATACTCCCACGGAGTGCTGATCACCCTTATCTTCCATGCTGGGATGGGAGTCCGCTTGGGCCTGGCTCATCACCCAAATCCTGTTCAGACATGTCTGAATCCTCCCTGGCATTGTCATCTGTTCCCTGGTGGGAACAGGAATCCTCATTAGGGGTATTCCTGGGTTTGGAAGAAGCCTTCCTAGGCTTGGAAAAACCTTTCAAAGGCATCAGAGGGGAAGAGGCTGCCCTAACTTTGGTGGCGGGTTTGGCTTGGTTATTGCTTTTAGAGGGCTCCTCAAGTGTCAGTAGGAGGCGCAAGCCTCAGGCCGTCCCCGTCGGGGGGTAAGATACTTTTCAATAATTCTCTTAGGGGCTCCAAAGACCAAGAGACCGCCCTCTCAAAGGATGCATCAATGGCATCCATCTGTTCCTTGTGGATGGGAAGGAATGTCTGCTCTTCCTCTGCAGACTTCCAATAGTCATCAATCGCACCTTGTTCAGATGCAACTGAAATAACTAGACAGGTATAAAAGGAGAAGAATGAGAAAAACATGCTTCTCTCTACACAAGCAGTAATTTGTATGAGCCAATGCTTGTGGGCTACTATCATGCATGCCACTTGGGATCCTAGAAGTTCCCCTATATAATCAGTGGGCAGTAAGGGAAAGACGGCTCTGCAGGAGAAACCACTTATGTGGAGTGAAGATAGCAACTATTGTTGAGGAGACAACGAAAAACCTGACCGTTCCACCTTGTGCACATGCAGGAATGTCTTCCCTTCACTAACGACATGGAAGGAGAAGACGAAGAGCTACCAAGGCAAGCTCCAAATGACTCCAAGAATGTGAGGATAGGGCGCATCCTCCGGTGTTGGGTGACGTGTGCCCCTCCACGCGTCTCGCTACAGTGAGTGAGATGGTGAGGATTGTGGGGAATGCATTGCCTGAGGCAAAGCATCTATCCCAAGAGAAGCGTCTCCACCACACCCCTAGAAGAGCCCAACCGCAACACAAGGTTGCCAAAGTGAGGCTTCACAGCCTTGTGGTGCACACACCACACCGCACCGCATATGAATGCAAATCCTTCATCAAAAGACAGCCAATGCAGCAGTAAAACACACCATGCTAAGTCTACACGTATACTAAGCGCTAACAAATACATTTCCAGCAGCTCAAAGGGCACTTACTAACCAAACATGTGTTATCGTTAGCAAGACATTAAGGAAAAACACTTTTATAGCTGCTGAGCAGTGGAGAAGAGGCAGTGCTTTTCCTTGATATATTTGTTTTATGACTTTTTTATTGAGTCAAATACAAGAACATTAACTTAACATTGCCAGAACAGAGATATGCAGTTGTGAATATATATGAATAGAGAATATTGTATTTATAAATGCATATTAAACATGTAAATGAATTAGGCATATACAGCAATATAGTATCAAAGACTTCAAGTTTGAATAAAGAAAGAAGAAAGAAAAAGGGAGAGGGAGAAGAGCTATAGGGATAGAAAAGGGAATCAAGTGATAGCCATGTGGAGAGAGAGGTAATAGACAGTAGTTACAGCAAATGTAAGATGAAATAAGTATATATATAAGAAGAAAAACATGAAATATTTTGACATTTTTAAAAAGGAGGGGAAAAATCAATTTCCTTCACAGTGTGTGACAGATAGTTACTTTATGGCAACCATAGCTGCTGACGTTTGAAAAAAGTTCCTGTTAAATCAAGCTTGTAGCTGTCAAGTCTATGATGATAACATACAGAATTCCACCACTGTCTGAGAGTAATGTTCTCCGAAGATTTCCAGTTAGAAGTAATAATAGAGATTGCAATAGAAAGCAAGAGATCCACCAATTTTCCAAGAGGCTTGAATGAACTCCAGATTTTGTGTATGCCACCCAAAAACAGTAATTCATTTGACATTGGTAAGGAGACTTGAGCTATTGGTGATATGCAAGACCATATTGAGGACCAAAAAGTAGATAGGGATGGACAAGAAAAAACCATTTGAAAGTCAGTACCCTGCTCACTGTGGCAGCACCAATAATAGTCATTTTGTGTAAGTTTGAGTTTGTAAAGGCGTACAGGAGTGTAGATAAGTCTATTATAAAATTAAATATAGGGTCTGCGTGATGCTTGCAGTGCGTGCAGTGGAATGTATTTTATACCATATTCTATCCCATAAAAAGTTGGCCAAACAACACCAAGATCTGATTCCTACAATGTCTCAATAGGTGATTTGAGTCTAGGTGGAACAGACGTTCTTAAAAGTTTATAAATTTCAGCTGCCCTAGGATAATTAGAAGTTATGATCAGGTGTGGAGATGATGCAAGAGAAGAATGATTGTGATGTATAAGTTTATTGAGGGCCTCTTGGACCAGAGAAGAAAGAATGATATATTTGGATTTCATGCAACTAGGGAAGTTGCTGAGAGAGTAGTAAAAGGGATGAGAGAGTCTTTATGATAGAATTGGGAAATAAGAAGAATACCTTTAGTCATCTTAGCCTTCTAACACAAGGTTTTACCTTGTTTCCTAAGAGAACTAATGTGCCAAATAGGACAGTTAAAGAACTGTTTAACGGGGGTATAATGCAAAATAAAAAAAAAAGGTTTCAGTAAGTTTACTGAATAGGAGAAATTGCTAGGCAACCAGAATTTTTGGGGGGTTAGACATAAATATAATAATGTGTTTATGGGAAAAGGGAGAGATAAATGGTTCTTCCAAAGAGAACCATAGCTTTTGAGGTGCATCATTGAGTGTAGATAAATAGGGTTGTATTTGCTTAATGCCAAAAGATTTGCGATAAGTTAAAAAGTCTGGAAAATTACCTCCACCTTGTACTTTAGGAATTTTTAATTTTGAGAGAGAGATTCAGGGTTGTTTACCGTTCCACAGGAACTTAAATATAATTTTATCAATTGAACTAAAAAAAAGCAAGTTTAGGTATCTTAATAGGAAGCATCATAAGGAAGAAGTTAGTGATAGGAAGAAGCATCATCTTAATGGTGTCCAAGCGGCCCCACCACGTGAGATATAATGGAGACCGTTTCTGTGTGAGATCTACAAGCTTTGCAGATAAGATTTCTGAATTAGTCTTTAGTGTATCCTTGAGTGTAGTGCAGTACCATACCCCCAGGTATTTCAACTTAGAAGAACTCCAAGATAATCCTGCATCAAGGAAAACAGAGCCAGTGCAATTAACATTAAGTGGTAAAACCACTGTTTTGTCTTTATTATGTTTACAGCCAGATACATCAGAATATAAGTTGAGCTCATGCAGGAAGCGAAGTTTTGGGATGAGACATGAACAAAAGAATATCATCAGCAAATGCCATAAATTTTATGTGTGTATTATTAATTTGAAACCCCGTAAATTGTTCAGAAGTTTTTAATTGGTATAGAAAGGGTTTAAGAGCCAAAATAAATAGTAAAGAAGATAATGGGCATCACTGACAAGTGCCCCTTCAAAGAGGGAAAAAAGGACATCGGATACCATTTGTTATAACCGTGGAACATGCTGAGGAATAAAGAATAGATATAAAATGTCATTCCAATGCACTCGACAAGGAACCCCAGTATACCCCATCGAAGGCCTTTTCCGCATCCAATGAAAAATGTGCCAGAGGAATCTTAAGTTTAGAGGCCATGTTAATAATATTTTAAAAAGAACAAGAATTATCTGCTACATTTCTATTAGGGATAAAACCAGACTGATGAGAATCAATAAGGTCAGGTATATATATGGGAGTAAACGGAGAGCTAAAACTTTGGCATAGAGTTTACAATCAGTATTAATTAAAGATATCATTTTATATATTTAGTCGTATCCCGATCTTTTTTGGGAATAAGACAAATCATGTCCTCCGTAAATGAGCCAGATGCAGAACCTGACTTTATAAAGTAATTAAGTAATTGAAAGAATTTAGGGAAGAGAGACTTAGCAAACTGAATAAAGAATTCTACTGTGAAGCCACCTGGGCCTGGAGCCTTACCCTTGAGGAGAGATTGTAAAGCTGTATATAGTTCAGTAAGTTGTAGGGGTTGGTCTAAAGATGAGAGGTCACTCTGCAATGGGTCTCTTGGTTAGAGATTAGAGAAATATTGGTTGATAGATTCAACTGATGGTGTGTGTTCTGTAGTGTATAGGTCCTTGTAGTAAGAAGCGAAACACAATGCAATATCTTTATCTCCAAAGTGTTTAACATCATTGTTATAGATTTAATAGTTGTTTTTTCTTTTCTTTGTTTCAAATATCGAGCTAGAAGAGGACCAGCTTTATTGTTACCACCATAATATCTGGCATTTATTTTCAGGAGGGTGCCGCATGCATGTTCAGTGATGTATTGGTTAAACTCAATTTTAGCTTAGACCAGTGCTTCAAGATGTGATTTACTAGTTTTGTGAGTATAGTATTCATGTTCAAGGGACTTTATGGGCCTGATTACAACTTTGGAGGAAGGTATTAATCCATCCCAAATGTGACGGATATACCACCAGCCGTATTACGAGTCCATTATATCCTATGGAACTTGTAATACGGCTGGTCGTATATCCGTCACATTTGGGACGGATTAACACCTCCTCCAAAGTTGTAATCAGGCCCTATATTTTTAAGGATGGAAGTCGATTTTTGTTGAGCAGACTTTTTTTTTGAGTGAGCGTTACTTATTATGAAACCCCTCGTGGCTGCTTTGAATGCATCCCACACAAAATGAAATGATAGTTGATCACTATTGTTGATGTGGAAGTATTCTTCTATAAACTGACTGTAGAAAGCGATAAAAGTAGCATCTGAAAGTAGAGGGTTATTAAACCTCCATGAAGACGTTTTAGAACCATTAAAAAAAGATCAAGGTCAGCAATCACAGGTGCGTGATCTGAGATCAAAATAGCACCGATTTCAGAGTTGAGGATATGTTGCAATAAACCTTTACTCAGAAAGATATAATCAAGCCTGGAATGGGAATGGTGGGTAGGAGAATAAAAAGAGTATTCCAAGAGGTCCAGATTGTATATTCCCCAGGAATCAGAGAGAGAATGCTGTAAAATAAAGTTTTTAAAAGCTTTGTGGGAGGACTGTGGAACGAAACATGACGTGGAACGTCTGTCCAAAAATGGTCGAGAATTTGGTTGCAGTCACCACCTATTAGTAAATTGTTTGAGGAATGTTCAGAGACAATATGTGAAAGATTCTTCCAAAATTTTGGTTCTGGATTTGTGGGGCCGTATATATTTCGGATGGTGAGAAAGGGATACGGTTGGGAAAGGAAAATGAGGATTGCACGAAGAACACTATCGCAATTTTCTTTTTTTTTAAATAAATAAGACGACGGAGAGAACGAAAACCATGGATATAATACCAAACATAACCATTACTATTAAACTGTCCAGAAAAAAAAGAAAAGACATTAAAGGCAAAGTAAATTATATCTTCACGTAATTGAAGATGCTCCTAGTTCCATTGCTTCTGTTTTCTGTTGGGTGATAACTGTTTGTAGTGCCGAAGGTTCCTCGAACGAGTAAGATTTGTCCTTGAATGTAATTTTGAAAAGGCATGTATGAAGAAGAACATAGCGAATATTCAAGGATTTGAGTTGTGGACAAAAGTCCAAAAACTGTTTGCTACGTGCAGCTGTAGCAGGAGAGAAGTCTTGTGTGAAAAACACTTTATGACCTGACCACTGCAAAGAGCCCATCTTTTTGGCTTCCGAGAATATTTGCATCAAGTCAGTAAAATGGAGAAAGAGAATAATAATGCCTCTAGGGTGTGCACGAGGGCCATTTGAAGTCTGTGGACCTAAACGATGGGCCCATTGGATAGAGAGTGGAGAGTGAAGAATTGAAGGTACTGCTGTTTGAAGGAATGCAATCATTTTAGAGCCTTCCGAACCTTCTGGAATCCCGAAAAGACGAAGATTATTTCTCCTATTTCTAAGTTTTTGGTAAGCCTTTTAAGTTGAGCTATGTCCTTGGAGATCTGAGGATTGACAGTGTTACAATCTTCAAGGTTACTGACTCTCTGTTCCAGAGTACAAATTTGTTGTTCCTGTTGGGATCATTGCTCCTCAATACGTTGCAAAGAGGCATTAGTGTCCATCATAATGGGCTTTAATGCATGCAATTTCTCCATCCAGAGTAAGATGGGTAGATGATTTTGAGGGAGAATTAAGGACTTTTTTGGGGCTCTTGACGGAGGAGGTGTTAGATGTTTTTTTTCGCAATTGCGCCAGCCGCATAAGATGAAGAGGTGTTATCCTTTAAAACGTTTGTAGCACTATGCATTGCTAAAGCTGATGGTGGAGAAGATTTAATTATATGTGTGCACACCAATCAAAGAGGATTATTAGACTTGGAGGAAGAGGATGACTGGCTGCTCTGAGAATTATGTGGTCTCCTCATAAAAGCCAGCAGCAATTTGGTAATAGGAAGCCAGCAGTGTGAGGTGAAGATGAAATTATATTATGATGAGCAGCTACTGCGAGACGTTTCCAACAACAGAGCAAAATATAATAAAAAAATAAATAAATAGAAAATCCTAATATATTCTCTCAGAACAGACTTGGCAGAATACCACAAGAGCAAATCACTTAACTGCACATAGTCAAATTGGTGACTAGTTTTAAGGGAACATTCTGAAAATATAAAATCCCCCTCCTCAAAGGAAAGCATTTGCCATGTAATGAAGAGCAATTTGAAAGAGCTCCTTGATAACAAGAGCTGCCAGTGAATACTGAAAGTTGAAAACCTCAGCTAAATGTGTTTGAAGAGAGAGGTCAAAAGTTCAGCTGGCTGTCAGAAGGTTATAAATATTCCATTGCAGAGGAAATTAGATTTGTAGAATTAAATCCAGGCAAGCAGTTAAAAGTCAAATAGAAACATCTCTGTGAAAGTTTAGGTTTGTGCAGAGGTTTATGAAGTGGAATGCAAATGATGCAGATAAATGATTACCTCAGGAGCTCACATGAAGTCTCTGAAATAACTTCAATAACTCTGTAAAATACAGTCATATTTATGCAGCAGCAGTGCTCCCGTGCTAAAAAAAATGCTGGAGAAATTAATCATTTTGATGTGAAAACATCTCCTTCTTTCCAGGAAGTGCTGAAGCCTCACGGAGCTCTAAAAAGTAGCGGCCATCTTGGGTGCCCTCCAGCCACGCCCCCCCCATGTTGAATATATATGACTTTCTCTACGGTTGTCCTTTTGAGTTACAGCAAAGACTCATAGGACACAAGATCTGGCCGCCAATGCGGCCGCACCCCCGCCGCGGCCATTTGGAGATCCCCGCTGGGCCGGCGGGCGGAAACCTGGTTTCTGCCCGCCGGCCCAGCGGGGATCACGGCCGCAACATAGGAGCCGGCTCCAAATGGAGCCGGCGGTGTTGCGGCCGTGCGACGAGTGCAGTTGCACCCGTCGCGCTTTTCACTGTCTGCACAGCAGACAGTGAAAAGCCGCATGGGGCCCTGTCAGTGGGCCCCTGCACTGCCCATGCCAGTGGCATGGGCAGTGCAGTGGCCCCCAGGGGCCCCACAACTCCCCGTACCGCCAGCCTTTTCCTGGCGGTTCAGACCGCCAGAAAAAGGCTGGCGGTCGGAGACTCGTAATCTGCCCTGGCGGTGGTGCGGCCGCGGTCAAAATACGCCGGGAGGCACCGCCAGCTTGTTGGCGGTGCTCCCGTCGTTTTGGCCCTGCGGTTGTAATACCGCCAGGGTCATAATGACCACCATAGTCTTTAGGTCTAGGTGTTATTGTAAAAGGCTGCTGAGTGAATAAAATGAAAGAGATGAGCATAACCTGAGGCCCCGGTCCTGACAGAATTAGGTTGCAAGTGGGCATACTTAGTATTCCACTGTTATTTGCTAAACACAGTTGGATCAAGTGCGGTACAAATTAGAAATAATCTGCTATTGCCTAATTCTATATTTCAACTGAAAACCCTACAGGCTCTCCAGATTCACTCAACAGATGTTAACAGTTGCATTAATGTATTAGTTAATATAGGAAGCAGTATAAACTTTTTTTTTAAAGAAAAAACTGAACAGGTGATGGTTTAGTTTAACATGCCAACCATTCACATCCGTTGTCTCTTTAGTGCTACGCAAGAGATTTTCTTCTCTGTGTGCTATTACATCAGAATAATATTTTAAAGAGATTAAAAACAATAATCCGAAAAAAGCATGGCAATACTTTGCACCAATGGTTATTTCCATTTGTTATTGCTAAACAGCCCTTGGACACCACACAGATTATGACGCTACCAAGTGTAACATGAGATTTTATTTGAGACAGACCAAGACGCTGTTAAACTGTTTCACTTTATCGCTCATTTACAAGAACACAATCTCAAAATAGATACGTATTAAGAGTAAGAGATCTTCTAAATAGGTACATTAAATAGAAATCTTTAATCTAATCTACCAGTAGATGGCAGCCAATCACCGGTTTTACATTTCAATTGTTGCTACACTCAGGATCACAAAAACTGAGATTGAGCATGCTGTTTTAAAGCAAGGTCTGTGAAGTGCTTTTAGGCTGATTGCTATCATCTAAAGATGGTGAGCTGTGGCGGAGTTATTTTAACAGATCTGGCATCTGTAATGTATTGTTTGCACTTGAATAGTAATTTAATGTGTTGGTTTTGGATAAAAAAATAGCAGTGTTACCCGAGGTCTGTAAAAAAGCTTCATAGCAAATCAATAACAGAATAAATCAAACACAATGAAATAATAATACTGCAAAACATCACTGCAACACAAAGAAACAGCAACACAAAACAACACACCACAAAGTAAAGACAAAACCATACAACTTAACATAAAAAAAATATTACTGCGCTGTTGTGTTGCTGTTTTATTTCACTGGTGTTTCCGTGTTGCAGCTCTGTGTTTTGTTGGTCTGCTTTGTGTTGGGGCTTTGTGTTTTCATATTGTGCTTTTGTCGTATTATTTTTGTTATTCTGTCGTTCATTTATTTTGTTGCCCTGTTTTGTATTGTTGTAATGCAATTGTTTTGATGAAGTGCTGAACTAGGTGTGTTTTAGTTCTGTTACCTGCATTGATAGACGTTTATGTTTTGGTCCGTTATTATGTTCTTTTGTTTTGAATTGGTCTATAGTGTACTTGATTGCTGTGTGTTGGGGTGTTTTAGTAGCATTGCTTTGTTTTATTGTACTATGTTGTATTCAGTTTATAGTTCTATTGGACTCCATCTTCTTAAACATGCAGGCACATCTATAGGCCTTGTTTTATAAGGATATAAAGGTCAACGAGGAGTTCCATGACCGTTTAGAAGAACGAGGCCAAAAGTAGAATTCCTTCATAAGGTCATGGAACTCCACAGTGACTTGCAATATCCTTATAAGATAAGTCAGGTATTACTTCATTCCTCCTAACAAAGGGTCGCACCTTCACTCTTACCACGAATTGCTTAAATCCTTTGTGAAATTGTAAATTGTATTTATATAGCGCCTACCACCCCTGGCAAGGCGCTCACACATTTTGTGGTGCGTAGCAAGCTACTCCATAATCCAAGGTTAGATGTGAAAAAGTTAGTACGTTATGAAAATGTTTTTACTTTTCTTGTAGATTAGTTGTATTAGGTGTGTTATGTTTTTGCTCCTGAGATCTCATGCATTTACTGTACTATTTATAAAAGGAATGACTGGTTGAAGTGGGCTAGTAACAAGAAGGCATGAGATGTTATTGGGAGTTGTGGACATGTGTGCTTGTTAGTTGGAAGAACTGGATCAAGGAGGAAAGAGTTTGAAGATGATGTTTGGGAGTCTATAGTAGGTAGAAAGATTTGGCATGAGTTAGAGAGTTGAGGTATAGGCAGAGGCTGAAAGCAGGAATGAGTTATTTTCATATATTTTCCTTCCTTTTACAAGTATAAATAAATGCATACACATATAAAGAGGTAAACATACATCTATGCAACGATAAGTCGTCTGGCATGATATGTGGTGTGTTGCTATATCATATGAAAGAGAAGATATTTGTAAATTTGAAGAATAGACGTAGAATCTGAGGTGCAAAAGTAAACACACCATAGAAAGCAGTGAGATATTTGAGGGAAAGTGTTTTAAAATCAGTTTAATATAAGCCAGAATAAAAAAAAAGAAATATACCTCAGAATGTGTGGCAGAGAGAGAAATCATTTTGCCAGAAATAACATCTTCTTGATGATCACTGTTCATCTAGAGAAATAAAGCAGAAAGACAAAGCCAGGGTTTGTTTTCGCTGTTTAAATTCCAGCTGCCATCATGCGCTGTGACGCCCCTTTCACCCTGGCTGTATGCAGCAGCCATTATTTTATTTTTTTGTAAACAATTTTTTTATTAGGTTTTCAAATGAATATCAAGCAGATATAACACAAAAGGATGAAACGTGTTCTGAGGAACCATCCGTCCCACTCCAGTACAGGCACATCAGTGATCAAAGGGCGCACTGGGAGTCATTTCGTGTACACCACTCACCCTCTCCATCAGAACTGGGTGGTCCCAGCTCGCGGGTGTTAAAGGGGATGGGGCAGCGCGCGGGGAGGGAGCAAGGGGGGTCACTACTGGGGAAATATTAATAAAAATAAAAAAATGAATAAGAAACTTACCTGCAGGCACGCCGCGCCGCTCATTTGTCGCATCTGCATCAGCCGGCTGCAGGTACAGGCTCCCAGCCTGCCCTGCCGCCAATCCTGAGGCTGCTCAAAGCAGCGTCAGGATTGTCTGGGAGCGCCCAGGCAGACTGGGAGCTTGTGCGGGTTCTCTCCAGCCCAGCAACACAGTTGCTGAGCTGGAGAGAGCCTACTGCGCATGTGTGTTTGGCCGGCCCGAGACAGCCGGCCAAACACACATGTGCTCTGAGGGGAAGTGCTGTGCACTCTCCCTCACTGCTCGTCAACCCCATAGCCCCGCCCCTTTAAAAGAAAATGATAATAAACTAAGCTTATTATTGTTTTCTTTTGAAGGTTTTGCAGCTGTCACTGCTGGCAGGGGTGGGGGAGGCGACACTGCTCTGCCCTAATGTAGGAGCCGCCCTGGAACTGGAAGTCCATTCTCAAGAAACAGACCTCAACAAACCAACCATCCTCCCCTTCCTCCATCCCCTCCAGCTCCCCTGGGGTGTCCTGTTCTCCTTCTCCCAGTCTACCGTATTGTTGCAATTTATGGAATGGGGCATCATCTTTTTTATCAGAGTAATGTTCTGTTCCTGGTACCCTATACCGCAGTGGCCCTCCCTGGTCGCAGGCCATTATCTTGGGACTAGAAGGCTGCTAAAGCTATAATCCCCATAGCTCCCACTAGCTACCTGGTGGATGTAGAGGCAGCTATTCTGACACAGTGGTCCCATCGTCCTCATTCCCCTCCTTTAGTGCATCAGTTAATGCCTCCCAAGCTCTAGCAACTTCCATTGGTCTCCTTATTGGGTAGGCCTCACTAAACAGTGCGCCCCCCTCCCATTCCCCCATCAAAGCATATTGTCTCTCCATCAATCCACCTGGGGACCAGCAAAAGCTTTCCAGTGCATCGTTATATGCCACTTGGCTAGTATCAAGGTTAGGTTAATAAATCTGGACATTACATTATGCTTATACATACAGGTATAAATCTCCAATATATACATTTTGACAAAGGTGTCTCATGAACGTTCCATGGCATCTGTGAGGAGGCATAGTACCTCTGTCCAATAGGAGGTTAAATGCACAAAGTTCCATATCATGTGGAGCATGGCTCCTCCTTCTACGTGGCATCTAGAAAGTGAGTGGGAAGTAGGTTTTTAAGTCGCTGAGGTGTGAGGCATTCTCTATGTAAAATGTAGTAGTGAGTGAGTTTGAAGCGAGCATTGCAGAATATTTTTGAACTACATCCCACATTTTGACCCATTCGCCGTGAGTTATGGGCATCCCCAAGTTTGCCCCACTTTTCTTTCAGCAGAGTGCCAAAATCATATCTGACTGGGGTGCTCCATAAAGCCCTGATTGCAGTATCTGAGTGTTTGCTGAATTGCAAAGGAATTGGCAACTCCAGTCGTTGGGGGATCCGTGTCCGGCCTCCCCCAGTGTTTCCTCACCGCTTCGATCATGGTACGATATAGTGAGAACTGTCCTACTGGAAGTTCACACTGCCAATTTACGTAAAATGCACCACTCATGTCTATGCTTGCTGCTAGCCAGTCCTGACCCTGTGCAATCCCCTGAATATACGTCAGCAAGGCCTGAAGCAGCAGCCATGGGGAATATGGTGTACATGTTCGGGTTCTCTGTAGTGCTCACAGTCAACAGGTCATGTTGGTTGGCAGTGGTTGCCCTTTTAGGGTTGAATAAACTGGTCCATAGTTAAGCCAAAATGGGTGCTTCAGAAGAGTGAACCTCTTCTGCATTCGATAGTCCCCGAAACCAGTGCAGCCACCAGTGTGTCTGGGCTGCCAGGTAACAGGTCTCAAAGTCAGAGGCGCCCATTCCCCCATCTGTGGATGCCTCCAGCAGTTTAATGAGTGTCACCTGCTGTTTGCCCTTACCCCAGAACAGGCTGATCAACATCGTGTCGAGCTCTCGAAAAATACCCCAAGGTACAATTATTGGGAGCTTGGTAAAGTAGTAAAGAAGACAAGGCAGTGCCACCATTTTTGTTATCCTGTCCATACGGCCACTGAAATCAGAATTGGCTTCCAAAAGGCCACATTAGCCGAAAGACCACCACAGTTAGTGTATCTGGGTTTTTCCCATATATGTGGACTCCTAAATACTTTATTGATGTCTGCTCCCATCACATTCAGAGTGTCCAGTGGTTTGTAGGGGGTCGCCCTGGCAAGGGAACAAACTGGTTTTCAGCAAGTTAACTTGCAGTCCAGATGCTTTCCCTAGGTTATTGAGGAAGTTCACCACCCTCTACAGCTCCATCCACATGTCCCCAAGTTAGAGGACCATATTGCCAGCATAGGGAGATAGTAGATTATCCCTTGAGGCAGAATGCCTGAATAGGGTATGCCTGTGCAGGCTCTGCCTGCCAGTGCCTCCACTGCAATTTTGAATAGCAGCGGCCCTTCCTAGTTCTCCTAGTTCTCCTCTCCACCTTACACTGCTCTGAAATTGCCCGCCCTGTTTGGAGCCCCACAGTGGGAAATGCATAAAACCGCAGTGTCCACTCCACAAATCACCTCAATCCCATGTGGGTCATCACAGCCCAGAGATAGTCCCATTCCAGAATATCAAATGCCTTCTCAATGTCCACAAACATGAAGCCAGCCCACTCCTGTATGGTCCGATCATCCCTCAAAAGAGTCATTAATCTCTGTATGTTCAGAGCTGTACTGTGTCCGCACATAATCTCATATTGATCAGTGTGGATAAAGCCCATTATATGTGGTAGTAGTCTCTGTGCCAGGATTCCACTAAGGCCCTCATTACAACCCTGGCAGTAAATCCCACCTTCCGCCGTGCTGAAGACCGCCAACATAACGTTGTGGCGGCGGAATTCCGCTACAGGTATTACAACCCACATCTTGGAATCCGCCACAATACAGACACCCACACAAGTCCGCCACACCAAAGGTCAGTGGTAAACTGGCGATACCAAAGCCTACACCGTCACACCAACAAGAATACGCCCACACTATCACGACCCACAAATCAACGCGGCGGTCTTTCAACCGTGGTAATCCATTGGCGGTACACACCGCTGCACTCAAAATACACACACACTTACAAAACACAACTACATTGGACAATTCAAAATGCACACATCTGATACACTTACACACACCCGCAACACTATAAAACACACATCCACATTACCCACAAAAACTTACAACTATTTTTTTGGAAGAAGCCCAGAGAGAGAGATTAGCAACCATAACACCAGCATCCACAGACACACAACACCATCACCCATACAACATCCACGAACCTCACACAACACACACCAACACATCCCCCCACACATCACAACAGACAGCACCTCACACATCACCCACACCACATCATGGCACCTCAAAGACACCCCAGGTTTTCAGAGGAGGAGCTCAGGGTCATGGTGGAGGAAATCATCCGGGTAGAGCCACAGCTTTTCGGATCACAGGTGCAGCAGACACCCATTGCTAGGAAGATGGAGCTATGGCGGAGAATCGTCGACAGGGTCAACGCAGTGGGACAACATCCAAGAACACAGGATGACATCAGGAAGAGGTGGAACGACCTACGGGGGAAGGTGCGTTTCGTGGTACCAAGACACAAGATTGCTGTACAGAGGACTGGCGGTGGACCCCCGCCTCCTCCCCCACAACTAACAACATCGGAGGACCAAGTCTTGGCAATACTGCATCCTCAGTGCCTCGCAGGAGTAGCAGGAGGAATGGACTCTGGTAAGTCATATCTTTATTACCACATCCCCCCACCCCACCTGCATGCCATCACATACCCCCACTCTTACCCTCACTCCCATCACTCCATCATCTCACATATGTCCCACTATCACAACCCACACATCTTAATACCAAGGCCCTGCATACAACACCTATGCATGGACAAACGTCACCAAAGCATGTCCAGTACAGATATCCACACAGACCCCAAACCAACTATCACAAAAGGGCAAACACAATGATGCAAGCACAGGAATAGTGGGTACCTCACCCAATGCACAAGATGGCATACACAGATACTAAAACTATGCATTTACACCCCAACAGGACCCATACCCAACGTCACCAGACAGGAGGTGCCAGACATATCCAGTCCCCCCACAGAAGAGGCCCACAGTGATGACAGCAGCTCTTCATGCCTGGATCAAGATGACCAGACCGGCCCATCAGGGACCTCTGGACAGTCGGTTCCCCTGCCACTGTCACAAGCCACCACAGAACCTCCCCCCTCTGGAAAAACCACCACAGCACCCACCCAGCGGGCCCATCCCTCTGTTCCCAGGACACGTCAATCAGCAGTGTGTCCACCACTACAGGGAACCCAGGCAAACCCACCAACCCAAGAAAATCAGGGACCTGGGGTCAGTGGTTGTGGGCACACGGTTCAGGGGACAGAGGCACAGGATAAAAGGGAAGCTGGGAGGACTGCTGTGCGACAGGGGGAGGACAAGCCCAGGGAACCCACACTCTACAAGGCACTCTCCAACAACATGGGAGCATACCACCATTCCCAGGAGACCTTGGGCACGGTACTGGCCAAGTTTCAGGAGACCCAGCGGCTGCAGGAGGAACAGTACCTGGGGATCAGGGAGGACTTGAAGTCCATTAACACCACCCTGGTCACCATTGCATGGGTGCTGACAGACCTTGTCAACACCATGAGGGACACAGTGGGACACAAACGGGCCCCTTACACTTGCCTGGACGATGAACAGCCCTCCACCTCCGCCGGCGCTAGTGGACAGGAGGCACCGCCACAGGACCAACAGGCCACCAGCACCCCACCCCCTGCAGATGGAGAACCACCCTGCAAACGGTCCCTGAGATCCAGGAACAAGACAGAGAACATTGCCAAGACCCCCGCCAGGAAATAAGACCTTCCTGAATGTTACCCTTCTGTCCCACTTTGTCACCCTGTGCACCTTAAACTGCCATTGCTCCCCTTCCTATGCCCCATTGGACAATGCACCTGTGAGACCAAGAGACTGGACTCTGCCATGGACATTCCTCCACCATCACTCCAGCCCATTTCACACACCCCTCCACTTATTAGCACAGAAATAAACACCCTTGAATCACAAAACAATCTGGAGTCAGTATGTGCTTTCTCAAATGTGTAATTGCAACATCTCGGAAATATAGCAATGTCACTGTACTTGTTCACATACCACTGTTACACAGCTGTAGGCCAGGAGTAAACATAGCAGAGGGCACAAATTGGGACCCAGATCTGTGAAATGGAAAGCCAAAGTGACAAGTCAGAGTCCATACACAGAGTTAAAAAGGCAGACTTATGCTAGGTCCTACAATAATATGAGATGTGGGAAGCAGTTCCATCCTCTTGCCTGTGTCTCACTGGAAGTATTGCATGATGATGTTGTTTCGGTTTTCTACATCTTCTTCATCTGCCTCCTCTTCTTCACTGTCCACAGGCTCCACAGCTGCCACAAGACCAGCATCAGGCCCATCCTCCTGCAGAAAAGGCATCTGGCATTTCAATGCCAGGTTGTGCAACACACAGCAGGCCACGATGATCTGGCACACCTTCTTCGGTGAGTAGTATAGAGCTCCACCTGTCAGATGGAGGCACCGGAATCTGGCCTTCAGGAGGCCGAAGGTGCGCTCTATCATCCTCCTAGTTCACCCATGTGCCTCATTGTAGCGTTTCTCGGCCCTTGTCCTGGGATTCCTCACTGGGGTCAGTAGCCATGACAGGTTGGGGTAATCAGAGTCACCTGCAAAGATCGAGGGACAACTGTTAGACATCCTCCAAACATTAGGGACTCTCCCATACCCAGACAGCAAATGAAACTGTGTGGGGACTTTAGGCTCACCTATTAGCCACACACAGTGCTTCTGGAGTTGCCCCATCACATAAGGGATGCTGCTATTCCTCAAAATGTAAGCGTCATGCACAGATCCAGGATACTTGGCATTCACATGGGAGATGTACCGGTCTGAGAAACACACCATCTGCACATTCATAGAATGGTAGCTTTTCCGGTTTCTGTACACCTGTTCATTCCTGCGGGGGGGGACAAATGCCACATGTGTCCCATCAATGGCACCAATGATGTTTGGGATATGTCCCAGGGCATAGAAGTCACCTTTCACTGTGGGCAAATCCTCCACCTGAGGGAAAACGATGTAGCTGCACATGTGTTTCAGCAGGGCAGATAACACATGGCTACTGTTGTTCGAAAAGACTCACTGGCCAGGAAATGGAGTACTGAGAGGACCTGCACTAGAGGGGGTATTCCTGTGGGATGTCAGATAGCTGACATCAGGTCAGGCTCCAACTGGGCACACAGTTCCTGAATTGTTGCACAATCAAGTCTGTAAGTGATAATGATGTGACTGTCTTCCATTGTCGACAGGCCCACCAGGGGTCTGTACACCGGAGGATGCCACCATCTCATCACCTGCCCCAGCAGACGTGCCCTATGGAGGAGAACAGTGAGCAGAGGGTCATACAACACATAGGTTTCACAAAGCTGTTTAGCACAAACGTTAACATTTCTCTATGTGCCTTTGTCTGTCCATATTCATGGCCTAAATAGGTGTGACTCAGTTATTTGGCCTGCCATGTGGCCCCCTGAAATGGCGGCTGCCTGACCTGTAAGGTGGGACAAGGGGCAATGAGGTAACTGCGCTGGGGTTGTATACAGTTGCGGTAGGCAGTCGAAGAACGCAGCGCAATTCAGCATTGGTTATCATTGGGCCCTATGGGTTCCAGGAGCCAATGACGATGTACGCCGGTGGTGACAGTATGAACTGCCGCGGACGTGACCACCATTTTCTATCAGTTCCCTCACTTGATACCTGACCTTCAACAGGAGAGGACCTTCACTGCAAGTGCTGCTGTGACCTGTGTCTGGAAGCGACATTGGCTACAGTGTCTGGGGAAAGGGCCCCTGCCTTTACTGCGGAGGAGTTGGAGAAATTGGTGGATGGGGTCCTCCCCCAGTACACGCAACTGTACGGTCCTCCAGACAAACAGGTGAGTCAACTGTGTGCATGGTGGATGGCACATGATTGTATGGAGTGTCGTGGATGGAAGAGACAGGGGTGGAGGGACAGGCCAGCATGTGAGGAAGGTGTGTGTATGTATGTCTGGGCCAGGGTAGGAGGTTTGTGGGCAATGTGTGAGAAGAACTGTCCTGGAGAGTTACATCCATTATAACTACACTTTTCCTCTCAGTCAGTGCCCATCAGAAGAAGGGGATTTGGCGTGCCATCGCCAAGGAAGTACGGACCCTGGGGGTCTACTATAGACAGAGCACCCACTGCCGTAAAAGATGGGAGGACCTGTGCCGCTGGAGTAATAAGACGGTGGAGGCCCTGCTGGGGATGGCCTCCCAACGCGGAAGGGGTGCCCGTCGCACCATGACACCTCTGATGTACTGGATCCTGGCGGTGGCATATCCGGAGTTGGATGGGCGCTTGAGGGCATCACAGCAGCCACAAGGGGGTGAGTACACTCTCATTCAGCTGACTCTGCGCGCATTACGAGGTGTCTGGGTGGGCGAGGTGGGCTGTGGGTTCCCCTAGGCCAGGGCAGACACGCAAAGGTAGGTCCATTGATTTGCAGCCTCATTCCATGTCTAACCCCCAAAGGTGGTATTTGCCCTCTACACCTAGTCAGGCTCCAATGGCTTCCAGCTGTGCATAATATGGTTCTCGACAGAGTCCCCTATGGGCATGTGCTTTTCCCCTGCCCCCCTGCCCTGGCAGTGCATGGCTTAGTGTATAGGGCTGCTCCCTGTGTGTTGTGTCCGCCAACGGTAGTGGTGTTGCATGCATTGACCATGTGTCCACTGTCTCCCCCCCTTTTTGTTTTGTCACCCTGTCCTTGCGAGCATTAGCATCATCTGGCAGAGGAGCAGTGGCAGCAGAGCAGGAGGGAGCTGCATCCCACATAGCCCTGGAGGGTGCAGTAACGGAGTCAGAAGGCACCAGTGGGACGGAGGGCGAGGGGAGCTCCACGAAAGGGACAGGAGCAGACACCAGCAACAGCTACTCCTCCTCTGATGGGAGCTCCCTTGCGGTGGCAGGCACCTCTGTGCCCACTGCATCAACAGGTACAGCCGCCACCCCCACTACCAGCACCGCCCTCCCAGCAGCCCCTCATTGGGTTTCCCGTGCCCGCTCACCCAGGAGGGTGGGCATCTCCTTCGCCCCAGGCACCTCAGCCCCTGCCCCAGTCAGCCCTGCTGCCCTCAGTGAGGAGGCTATTGACCCCCTGAGATCCCTCACTGTTGGGCAATCTACCATTTTTAAGGCCATCCAGGGTGTTGAGAGGCATTTGCAGCAAACAAGGGCATTCATTCTGGCCAGGCAGCCCAACAGAGAGCCTTTCAGGCTCTGGCCTCAGCACTGATGGTAGCCATTGTCCCTGTGTTCAGCCTTCCCTCTCCAACTTCCTCCACCCAGACCCAATCCCCTGTACCTCAGTGTGACCGGTCGGATCAGTCCGACCCGCACACAAGTGCGACAGGTGCTGCCACTGCCTGGGATGACCCGGAAGTGACCCCAAGGTCAACCATTCCTATTGGTTCCGAACTATATCCGCGGGACCCTGGGGACTTAAAAGGCTAGGTCCCGGAGTTCGAGGCGAGCGCCGATGGTCTGAGAGGAAGCTTCCAGGAGGCGTCAGAGGATCCAAACCAAAGGCTCGTGAGGACCCAAGTGAAGAGAAGACCCCTAGGATCGTCGGGAATCCCCGAGGACGGAGCCCGACCGGAACAAAGAACCATTGCGGTCCCAACCTGGGACGAAGACAGCCGGCCCGGGAAGCAAACCCTTAGGACCCGCCACGCTTCAGGAGAAGCGTGGCCAAGCCAGATACGGGGCTGGGGATGGGTAGGGTTAGGGAGGACGGGAGGGTGGATGTACACAAAGAGAGAGCACGGGCACTGGGCGGGAGGTACATTGAGGTGGGAGGAACAGAACGGGGGGCACTGTGAGAAAAAAAAACAAGCGACTATTAGAAAGGAAACAGGGTTCAGATACCGGCAGAAAGACGAAGGGAGGAAAAACCAATTGTACAGAAGACGACTTCAGAGTCTAAAGAAAAGAGAAAGAGAAAAGAGTATAAAGAGAGCAAAAACAGCCAGAAACAAGCTTAAACAGACAGGTCTGAGTAAAGACAGAAGACAGGAAGAAAGGAAAGAGCAGAACCCCAGGGATAAGGAAGAGAGAGAGAAAGAGCGAGTAAGAAAAGAGAAGAAAAGAGCGGAAGACAGGAAAAGGAAAAGAAAGAGCAGAAATAAGGGACTAAGAAAGAGAGAGAGAGAAGAAAGGAAAAGAGAGTGATTTACTTAAACACTTACCATGCCTATTCTTCTTCTGTCCCCACATGCTTCCGGAGAGGCCTATGGAGAAAACAGAAAGAAGAAGACGAGATTAGTCCTCCAAGACGGGAAGAGACATCTACCACGGACTTACTCACCATAAAGTGCTCTGTAAACAAAAATAAATCCTACTTACCTATAGACTCAATCAGTCTTGTGTGCTTGATATCGGCCAGCCTACGACAAAGTGGTGACAGCGGTGGGATCACTGGAGGACTCCCATAATGTAGGACAAACCCACCATGGTGGACGTTATAGCACATTTAGCGGAGGGACAACGACACCTCCAACTAATGTGGGAACAACAGATGGGATGAAGGAAGCAAAAGAAGAACGCAAGGCCCTACAGACAGCCCTTAAGAGCCAGGCCACAATCATAGCTAACAACCAACTAGTCCATGAAACCGCCCTAGGAAAACTTACTGACACAATAGCCCACACTAAGGTGCATCCCAATGTACCAAGCAGTGTCTTACAAAAATATCAGGACCAGGAAGATCCAGACTCCTTTTTCCTCAATTTCGAAAGAGTGGTAAGCACTGCTAGTTGGCCAGAGGACAAATGGGGGCAGTACATCGCCCTTTTACTAACGGGGCATCTCCAAGCAACATACCAAGCAACCAATCCCAGTGGTACTCTCCCCTATAAAGAAATAAAGAAGACCATTCTAGAAAGGGTAGGGCTTGACAGTGAGAGCTACCGGTCCAAATTTCGCCATACGAAGTGGCAACCCCAGGAAAACCCTTGTACCCTCTACTACAGGGTACAACATGCTGCTGGTCGATGGTTACATCCCACCGAAAAAACCCGAGAAGAGATGTTTGATGTAATCGTCTTGGAACAATATTTAGACGCCCTACCAAACACAACCCGTAATTGGGTTCGCCACCACCCAGGGTTGACCAACGACACAGCCATTGACCTTGCTTGCGCTTTCCACAGGAGTCCAGACTTCAGAGCTACCTCCAGCAAAATCCGAGTCCCTTCCCCTGTGCGCCCCACCATAGGAAGAGGAGCAGCTCCAAGACCACTGGGGACGCAGGATCCAGAGAGGATACGGATACCCCATCCTCCACAAACAACTTTTCCTACTTCGGGTCCTCAGTGTTATCACTGTTCTGAGTGGGGTCACATAGCCCGATATTGCCCCCAGAAAAAGGATATGGAAGAACCAATGGAGATTGGTGTCGCAAAGGGGAGAGTTTTCTGGGCCGGGGAAACCAAACCTACATACACCCTCCCTATCCTTCTCAATGGCATGGAAAGGGTGGCCCCTGGTTGACTCAGAGTGCAGCCAGAGCGTCATCCGACAGGAATTGATCGAACCCGGACAAGGGTTACCCCAGGCACAAGTATTGATCGCCTGTGTCCACGGGGATCAGAGGTATTATCCAGTGGCAGTCATCAACCTCCAGTGGAGAGGAGAGAAAGAGACTCTCAAGGTGATTGTATTACCTCACTTGGAGGAGGACATTATCATTGGAACCAACTATGTGGCCTTTTCCATTTTGTTGACAAAAGCAGGACAAGAACACGCTTTGAAAATGTGGTGGAAGGAGGTCCCATATGGCGCCGGGGAGGAAGCCAGTTGGAATCTTAGAGAGTATCCAAGCAAGCGACAAAAAAGGATACAACGGCAACAATATGCGAAAAAAGCCTTGGAACCCACCAAGATGAATCCAGGAGCCACAGGCAAGGTGTATACGGTGGCAGGAGATTTCAGACAGAGTCAGAGGGACGATCCCTCCTTAAAGAACGCATGGCAGCAGGCTTTGAATCACGAGGGAAATGTGGTAGGTCCTAAATTCCTCATCCAGGACCAACTCCTATACAGAATTCCCCAGGCCAACGATGAAAGGCAGAAACAATTGCTAGTCCCCAGTAGTCACAGACAACAAGTCCTGCATCTTGTGTCGCGTGGGCTCTCATTATCCTAAATGAGACTACTGGATTTCTAGGCAGCAGGATCGATAACGGTGTGGGGGACTGAGTCTGACCCACGTGTAAGGAACTCTGTCACCCTAAATCCGGTTGTTGCTCCGGCTAACTAGCAGTGCCTCATTTCTCCCACGGGGAAGAAATGATTGGGCAGCCGAGCGCATGACATCTTTGGAACTTCTCAGGGAAATCGTGGTCACTCAGATCCAAACCAACTCTCTCATTCACAATATGGTCTCATATACAAATGACAAAGACAGTATAAGTTTTATATAATGTTTTAATAAAACGACTGTATTTTAGATATTAAGGCGTGAGCCGCAATAACCAGAACAATACAACATAGTAGGATTGATATAGTAACCAGGAGAGTAAAACATAGAAATAAAGCTATCATGATTCCTAACCGTTTCTACTCTCCCTCTGCTTGTTCTATTTAGAGCACAGCATGTTAAGCTTTCAGCTTGCCTTTCTGTATCACTAGGGAGACGGACACACTCATACCTGAGCAAAGGCCTGTGATCTGGTTCAGCATCTGCAACGAGGCAGTCAGCGTCTAGTTGTGGTTCCCTGGTCGGAATCTCCCTCTTCCATGTATTGGGACAAGGAAGTGATTTTATAACTAACATGTCATCGTGATCACAAAATGTTCCTACGCAGGAATGGCAAGTCTAGACTCCTACCACGTCTATCGGCAATGTACCAGACTGTATCCTTGACTAAAGCACAGAGTGAATATGTTATGAAGAACTCCAGTGCTGAAGTAGGCAAAACAGTGTGATATGAATAAAAAACAACACCGTAGAACTGGCTATTCTGTAAAATAACAGTACGAAGCCTAATAGAAAGCATTTAGAGCAAAGTGCACAGAGGCTCTAAGCTGTTAGCAAATGAATAAAATATATTTAGGGCAAAGTGCACAGAGGCCTAAGGCCTGAAGCTAATGCGCAAAATATACGTAAAACTGACCACACTACACTTGCTCATGGGGACCGGGGGAAGGGCATCTAGGTAGGGAAAAGACCGAGGAGGCCATACTCCGGCGGTTCTATTGGCCCGGGGTTTTCGGGGACATCCGTAGACATTGTTCGAATTGCCCGAAATGTCAATTATATAATCCCCCTGCACACCCACCTGCTCCATTACAGCTGTTACCAATCATAGAGACCCCTTTCTCCCGCGTGGGCATGGATATCATCTGCCCTCTCAACCCATCCAGTAAAGGTCGACAGTATGTCTTGGTGTTGGTAGATTACACCACTCGGTATCCAGAAGCTCAGCCACCAAATCTTCCAGCACAGTAGTCTCAGCAAGTCTGGTCACATTGCGGGCGACACCCATCAGGGCTGCCAGTGTGCCACCTAGCGAGGCTAAGGAGCAGGCCATTCCGCCACCTGCCAAGGTGAAGAAGGTGCCCACATGCCGGAGGGAGAAGCCGCACCTACCAGCAAGCAAGGGGTCCTCCAAGCCAAAAGGGGACAGTGGCAAGGCACCAACAGCGACATCAAAGGTGGGGAAGGGACACAAGCCGAAGAGCAAGTCAGGACAGGGCACAGAGGCTCTGGCTGAGGACCAGAGTCACCCCTTCTTTCAACCACAACACCAACCTGTATGGCGGTGGACACCGCCACCTGCACCACCACCTGTACCGCCACCAGCACCGCTACCGTGCCACCACAGCTGAGATGGCAATCATCCCCAGTGGGCAGCCGTCCGAGGCTTCAGGAGACCTCCTGGATCCTGCCCAGCATACATGAGGCATGAGTCCCAGCACTGTTTGTCCCAGGAGGTGTCAGGCGAAGTCGCAGCAGGGTGGAGTGTGTCTATGCCTCCATAGGGTATCATGCTACCTGTTCCCAGGCAATCTCGTGGCACACACACCCAGGTGAGGGAATGGGACCTGCCACACTGCATTTGAAGCACTCTGGGCACAATGCCCCCTCCAGAACCAGTGGAGATTCACATCCACTACCTCAGTCCTTGGCAGGATAAAGCACTCTGGGCACAAAGCCCCTCCAGAACTAGTGGAGATTCACATCCACAACCTCAGTCCTTGGCAGGATAAAGCACTCTGGGCACAAAGCCCCCTCCAGAACCAGTGGAAATTCACATCCACTACCTCAGTCCTTGGCAGGATGAAGCACTCAGGGCACAAAGCCCCCTCCAGAACCAGTGGAGATTCACATCCACAACCTCGGGCCTTGGCAGGATGAAGCACTCTGGGCACAAAGCCCCCTCCAGAACCAGTGGAGATTCACATCCACCACCTCAGTCCTTGGCAGGATGAAGCACTCTGGGCACAATGCCCCCTACAGAACCAGTGGAGACTGTTATCCACTTGAGAGACTGTGGCTTTGCACTCCCCAGGATAAAGCAGTGGGCAGACCACCCACTGGAAAGACTTGAGAGACTGTGGCTTTGCACTCCCCATGATAAAGCAGTGGGCAAACCACACACTGGAGAGACTTGTGAGACTGTGGCTTTGCACTCCCCAGGAAAAAGCAGTGGGCAAACCACCCACTGGAAAGACTTGAGAGACTGTGGCTTTGCACTCCCCAGGATAATGCAGTGGGCAAACCACCCACTGGAAAGACTTGAGAGACTGTGGCTTTGCACTCCCATGCATTTTGGGACTCTGATCCACGGACAATGATTTGATTAATATCCGGACTTGTGTAGTTGGTGTACATATTTGTATATACTGATTTTTTTATTTGGCCTATCTGATATTTAATTGATTACACTTGTTACAATCATTTCCTTTTATCCTTGCGTTCTTCCAGGGGTGTATGGGGTTGTGGGTGAGGGTGGGGGATGGGGGTGTTGCGTGTTGCATGTGTGTGTCACTCTCTTTTTCCTCCCCCCCTCCCCTGTGTGCTAGGTGCAGTACTCACAGTGGTCATTGCCAGCGTCTTTGCTGCTCCTGATACAAGAGGAGGTAGACCAGCATGGGCAGGACCTGTAGTTCGGGCTCCATGGCGCCCTGGTTCCTCGTAAAGTGTCGAAAGGTGAGTGGTTTCCGTACCAAATCCTGTTTCCGCCGTGCTTTTGATGGCGTTGGTACCGCCCCGGAAAAGGTGGCGGATAGGCGTGTTGTAATACAGTGGGCGGTACATTGTGTTCCGCCTGTCTGTTGGCGGTTACGGCCGCAGTGTTTGTTTCTAACGCCGTGGCAGTCGGAGTGTTAAAGTGGCTGTCTATATTGGCGGTTTCTGCCATGGTCGTGATTCCATATTATTTTCCGCCAGCCTGTTGGTGGTATTACCGCTGCTATAACACCGACCGCCAAGGTTGTAATGAGGGCCTAAGTACTTTGTAGTCAACATTCAGCATCAACAGTGGTCTATACGCTGACATGTCTGTAGCTGATTTCCCAGGTCTGAGCAGGGGGACTATTAGGGGCTCTCTCAAGGAAGGTGGCAGGGCTTGGGCCCTCAGTGCCTCCTTATATAAGGCAGCCATTCAGGAGAGGAGGGTGAGCTGTTCAACACATGCCACATAAAACTCCACCGGGATACCATCTGTTCCTGTAATTTTCCCCAAGGCCATTCTCCTCACATCAGCTGTGATCTCTTCCACTGAGATATCTTTCTCCAGTTTTTCTGCCTGTTCGGACGAGAGTCTTTGCAGGGGTAGATCCACCAAAAAGCGCTGACATCGGCTGCCCTATCACTTTGAACGCTAGCATATAATGAGTTTTAAAATCCAGCAAAGGTCTGATTAATATCATCCTGTTCATAGACCCCATCTCCTGCAGCCATATCTTATTCCAGGATCTGAGCTCCATGTCTGGTGGGGTTGGCCAATCAGGCTAACAGTGAGCCAGTTTTGTCCCTCTCTGTGTAGGGACCCTTTCCCCTGCCTACACTAATTCTTGCCGGAGGTCCAGGCTAACAGGTCAAATCCATTCCAGCTCTCGGAGCAATTATTAATCTGTAAAAATCTCGGTCAGCAGGGTCTGTCGAACTCCAGCCGAGTCCCAAATAGACTGGCCTCAGATGACAACTTTAAATGCTTTCCACTGAGTACTGAGTTCGCCAAGCCCTCGTTAATGGTGAAATAATTTTGGTTCCCTCACCCAATGGACTCCCGAAATACAGAACCTTCCAGTCTGTTTACTTTCAGGTGCCAGCTCAGGCTACAGAGGCCTGAGCATTCCCATTTCAACTACAGGAGAAGGGGGTTATGTACGGATATAGTCCTTGCCAAATATTCTACTCCCGTTATCCCACCCAGCACATCAGGAGAGCACAGGAAAGTTTCCAGTCTAACATGCAACATGTGTAGGGCCGAAAAGTAAGAGTAATCTCGTTCATTAGGGTGGACATGGCTCCACACATCTACAATCCCCCAATGGTTTTGCCAGATGGAGAACCTCCCAGCTAGGTGAGTGAGTCTGTGAGTGGGTAGTGGGAGAGATCCAGGTCAACACTGGCTATGCAATTAAAGTTTCCACCAATAAGGATCACTTGTGGCATTACAGCAGCAGCATGCAAGATAAAGCATCAACAAATAATCTGTGGTCAATGTTAGGTGCATAAATGTTGACTATTGAAATGTCTCTACCTGCTAAGCGGCGGCATCCACCTTTCCACTAGTGATCTGGAAGGGCACCCCTGCTTCACCCATGTGAGTGCCCCCTAGCAAAGGCAGAGTCCATGGTACAGATAGCATGCCCCCTCCATCTCTTATGCATTGCCACCCCTTCTCTGGCATTCAAGTGAGTCTCCTGTAATAGGACTATATGTACCCCTCTTCATCTTAGGTACAGTTGCAACTTTTTAGTGCTTAGTCATATTAAATAAGGCTGCATACATTCCAGGATATTATTTTGTACGTGTAATATCCGCCCGACATCTGTAGTCCCTGTATCCCTGTATCCCCAGCTATCCCTGAGCAATGAAATGACAACACATGCCCATACCCCGGTGTTCTGAGGGTGAGAGGTAGACATCCACAAGGTTCTTAAAATATAAATTCCAACTACCCCACACCAGGACAGAAATGCAACATCCCCCTAACCAAACATTATATTACAATGTAACTAACTAGTAGGCTATATTAACCTGCCAAACAAAAGAGGGGGGGGGGAGAAAAGGACAGAGTCCTTGATAAGGGGGAGTCCCAGCAGTGTTACTCACCACCCAGCCATGTCCTCATCAATGAAGCACCACTCTCAGGCCTCAGGTGGCTCCACAGGACCTGCAAGTTGTGTACGTATTGCAGTTTGGGACAATCGTCTTCTTCACCCTTTTATCCCCCATTCGCAGAGACAGGCCGCAGCCTCAGTGGAGGTCATCTGCTGTCTGCGGGGTGACACATGGCAAGTCTGCATACTGTGGTTAGTGTTCAATGTGGAAATTGTGTCCGGACAGAGTCCCCCAAGATGGGCTTCGTTGGTGTCGGTGTATTTTCAAAGTGTGAGGGTGTGAGTTTTGAAGCTGCCTCCAATGCGTTTGAACAAGTTTGATCCGTCTGAGCCGCTGTTGGTGCTCCGCCATGTGTTTGGCACAGCGGCGAGATCGGGGGTGCCGTGTGCCGTCCCTCTGCAGTCTCATATCAAGCCAGTCCCAGAACTCACATGGATTGGATAACAACTTTGCCCTATGGTCAGTGACAACACGCAGTCTTGCTGGGTACATCATAGCATATTTAATGTCCAATTCACAGAGCTTTTTCTTGGCCTCCGGAAAAGAGACCATCCTCTTTTGTACCACCAAAGTAAAGTCAGGGAAATCATTATTTTACTGTTTTCTATGTGTAGGTCTCTGAGAAAACAGGCACACCTTAATATATGGTCACAATAGTGGAGGAGGTTTAGGTGGCCCGTCCAGTGGTGGCAGATGCACCTGTACTCTCTTTGCCCTCTCCAGAACAAAAAAGGGGGACAGACACTCCAGGGCCACCATGCTCCTGAGCAGTGCCTCCAGAAAGGCCACCATGTTTGTTCCCTCCGTTCTTTCCAGGATCAGTATCACCCAGATATTATTTCTGTGGTCTCTTCCTTCTGAGTCCTCTGCCCTAGCCTCAAGAAGGACACGGTCCAATACACTGATCATCTGTGCTTTTAAGTACCCTGTTGTTGGGATGACATCCTGCAGGGTTTGTTCATTTCTCAGTAATCTCTCGGCCACTTAAATGATGGTCGGCATGGAGGAGGCCTAGGTCAACCACTATGGTGCCCATTTTACGTTCCAGGGTTTTCTTCATATCCCTTACAGCCAACAGTATTGAGTCAAGCTTGTCCTACAGGACCCCCCCATGGGACTCCCCTGACGTGCCAGCCTCCCCATCCTCCTGGCCCCTAGCTGGTATCTTCTCCTCAGGCACAGTCACTGCTTCCTTCCAGTAGCTGTGGCGCCCAATTATCATGGTGTTCTGGTGCACAGGCCAAATGTGAGTCAATCATGAGAAGGGGTCGGGGAACAGGTGCACAGAGGAAAAATGCTGAAGGGGTACCGTTTCCAAACCCGTCCAGGGCTTTACTCAATAGACCAGGCTAATGATCACTCCTGCTGGCAAACGTTAAACCAATCTTGGGGTGTCAGAAGTTGGTAGTACTGTTGTCAAGGTCTATCCTGGCCCGGTGTCTTCCTATCCTCTGGTAATTGCAGGGGCTTCAGTCAACAGATCTATTGTTCCCTCTTGCAGATCTGCCCTGCACTCCACAGAAGTCAGAAAGTGGCCTGCTCAGTCCCACAATACCGGGCAAGCTACGGCAACCCCCAGCAATTAGTTTGCAGCGCAACACTCTCCAGCAGAGCAAGGTAGCAGTGCTTCAGACCATCACCGGCCCAGTTGGGCGCTACAGCTCCTGATACCAGGCACACCTCTCAGGTCCTGGTTCACCTGCGTCGACATTCTCGGTCTGTCAGCCAATCGCAGCCCTTCTCCAACTTCAAGCGTGGCATGTCCTCTGCCCCTGCAGGAGTCAGAGGCACAGGCCTCAATAACTCCCCGTTGTCTTTGCCTCGCTGGACTGCTTTTTCATCAGGTGATGATGGAGGCCACCACCATCTTGGAAGCTCGCACACTTGTGGCTTCAGACTCATCTCTACTTGGGCTAAGCCAAAACAGTACCCTTCCACCCTACCCGGCCATCATGGATCTGGGGCATAGGGACAGCCAAGGAACGATAGCTCATATAGACGTCAGGATGGTGCTGGAAGTGCGTCCTCTGCCGGGAACTTAATGATCCGCATTCTACTCCATTGTTGTCAGGCTACACCTCTCCCATGCAGGTGGTATTATGAAGTTAGAAATAAGCTTTTCCAGGCCAGCCGCACACAATGACAGATGCGCTATAAGCTCGCTTCTCTGAGCTTTTCGGAATCCTGCAATGAACGGCCGACCCAGCTTAGCTACTACTGCAGAAGTGTGAACTGCAGAGGAGGCAGCATACCAAAAGCGTGATACCCATCCGTGTACCTGGCTTGGCTGTGACAGGAACAGGACACCGCCCACTGCGGGAGGAGTGGCCCATCTGTCAAGGCCCTAACATGCGCACTTTAGGATTGCGAAGAAGATGCATGGCGCTCCAACTCCTAGTGGAAGAAATGAGACAGGGGAAGTCTCAGCGGAATATCGGCTTCTGGCTGCCCGATACTGCAGTGAGCGAAGGGGACGAATTTATGGGCCACATGCACTGGCCTTTGATGCTGGGTCGGACTGCAGTCCATGCTGGAAAGGAAGTGCCTCCCTGGGGCCTGGAGACCAAGTCCTCCCCCCATCGTTCTAGCAGTTTACAGGGCGGGTGGGCTCACCTCATTAAGGAAGGGGACAATGGGTGAATGAGGAAGGGAAGGAAAATGCACACTCACCCAGGGTCCCCTCTACTCCCTGCAAATGACGCATGGGGGAAATCGCAGGCATCTAGGGGCATATTTATACTCCGTTTGCGCCGAATTTGCGTCGTTTTTTTCAACGCAAATTCGGCGCAAAACTAACGCCATACTTTGGCGTTAGACGCGTCTAGCGCCAAAGTATGAGGAAAGAGCGTCATTTTTTTGCGTGGACGCCTTCCTTGCGTTAATGAGATGCAAGGTAGGCGTTCCCGTCTAAAAAAATGACTGCGCCGCAAATGCGTCGTATTTATACTCCCGGGCAAAAATCACGCCCGGGAGTGGGCGGGGCAAAAAACCCCGCATTTGCGCCGGATTTTAGCACCTGGGTCAGGGCAGGCGTTAAGGGACCTGTGGGCTCAAAATGAGCCCACAGCTGCCCTCCCATGCCCCCAGGGACCCCCCCTGCCACCCTTGCCCACCCCAGGAGGACACCCAAGGATGGAGGGACCCATCCCAGGGACATTCAGGTAAGTATAATTTAATTTTTTTGAAATATTTTTTTTTGGCATAGGGGGGCCTGATTTGTGCCCCCCTACATGCCTCAATGCCCAATGACCATGCCCAGGGGACATAAGTCCCCTGGGCATGGCCATTGGACAAGGGGGCATGACTCCTGTCTTTACTAAGACAGGAGTCATGTAAATGGCGTCTGGGCGTCGTAAAAAATGGCGCAAATCGGGTGGAGGCGATTTTTTTGCGTCAACCTGACTTGCACCATTTTAAGACGCCCTAACGCCATTTTTCCCTACGCCGGCGCTGCCTGGTGTACGTGGTTTTTTTCCACGCACACCAGGCAGCGCCGGTCTGCTAGCGCCGGCTAACGCCATTCAATAAATACGGCGCCCGCATGGCGCTTCAGAATGGCGTTAGCCGGCGCTAAACTTTTTGACGCTAAACTGCGTTAGCGCAGTTTAGCGTCAAAAAGTATAAATACGGGCCCTAATGTGCAACAAGACAGAATTGACACATAAGCCAAAACTGCAGCAAAGAACCCTGTGGGGATGACTTCCTCAGGAGACTCTACAGAGACATAAGTTACACTGGAGCAGCCTTTCTGGGCATATGTTATCTGGGTACCAATATGGAGAGACAGATAGGTTGAGTTGGTGTGGAGGTAGAGCTGCTCTGACAGGATGTGAGAAAAATTGCAGTTAGAGTGACGGAAAGTGAAAAATTGATTTCCACTGCCAAGGACACTGTGCAGATCTTGTCTACAGATGTAACTAAATTAAAGGAAGGAGTGAGCCACTTGGATGCTGGGTGGAAGACACAGAAGGTAGATCCTGAAGGAAAACCAGTGTTTTGTCAGGATCCCAGAGGGAGCAGAAAGGTCAATTCCAGAGATCTTCCTGACTACATTTCTGTAATCTTGGCCACCTGCGGAAGCCTTATCATCCTGCTTTGTCAATGAGATAGCCTACAGGTCCCTGATAGCGAGAACCAACACCTTCCCCTGCCCCCCCCCATGAACCGGAGGCCAATAATAGCTGGATTCCTCAACCACGCTGATAGAAACACCAACGACTGCAGGCCATCATGCATCCCACCCTGGAGATAGACCCAAAGTGAATCAGTATTTACACACATTGTACCCTACAAGTACAGCAGCAAAGGACGTCCTGCCTAGAAGCCAAGTAAAAGCTAAAGCTGATGCAGCTGACTTACATGCTGATGTTCCCTGCAAAATAACACAATGGCAAAATGCACTTTTTTGAAACACCACAGGCAGCCTGGGACTGGCCAGAAATATAGACACTGAGACAATGAGGCCAGCCCACAGACCTTCTTCTGAAGGATATGAGAGAGAGCACAGGAAAAGTCTCAAATCCACCGAGATGGAGCAGATCAGATGAAGGTAGAGAAGAAAAAGTTCCTCAGCATGACAGCTCCGACGAGAGGGCCAATGACAGTGAGGGCCGCTCTACTGCAGACACAGACCTCAGGGAAGATCCACATATAACACTGAACCCCACAACTAACTTTATACACTTCTGAAAATGATGCCTATGTATTGGGCTGTGGGTGCGAGTGGTGTGATGGTTTTTCTGGGCCACTAGGATAGGTAAAGTTAAACAGTAGTTGAACACAGAATCTGCTGGGTAGGCTGTGGACAGCTATGGGAATACCCACTTTCACCAGGCTGTGAGGGCCACGTACTATATATAAAATATATACACAAAGTTGGGTATGGGTGATGGATGCTTCAAGTTTAGAAGTGTAGGGAGGGGGAAGTTGGGATATTGTTTAGTTTAGTTAGTTTGAGTTCTTGTTCACACTTTTTATCACTGACTAGAGGCCCTCCTTAAGCATTTATAGGGCATTACGAACCACCATGAGAGACACACGAGACTCATTGTGAATACTTTTGTGGAATATAAATGGATTAAACAACAATATCAACAGAAGTGCAGACTGTCAGTACTTTTAAGAGACACTCGCCACATAGAAATGTAGTCTTTCAGTACTTTAAGAGACACTTGCCAAACGTGTTACTGTACAAGAGACTCACCTCCTGAGCACTAGATGCCCTGTCTTGAATTGTGGCAACTATACGAAAATGTATCACACTGGCTACACCAATGCCTCCAAAGGGACAGCTATTATCCTACATAAAAACTTCCTGTGGTAAATCATGAAATCGTACAATTAAAATGTTGGTAGATTCACACTAATAGATGGAAGCATGGGGGATGGATACTGGACTAATGCCTCAGTGCATGGCTCCCGTACCCTGATAGAGGTTACTCTCCATGTACTTACAGACATACTACTACCGTCCCCCTCGGACGAACAGCAGTGGGAGAGGACTTTAACTCCATCATGAATCCCACACTTGACACAAATAGCACCCAGCCTCGCAAGTCTGTTATTTTAAACGCCTGGGCTTGCTTCTTGACTCCTACAGACGTATGGTGCTTACTTCACTCCAGAACTAAAGAATATAGACTTTACTCTCACTCGCATAGATCCTCCTCTAGAATAAATTATTTCTTTTTTTGCCCTCTGTAGACACAAATGAGCTAGTGCAAGCACAGACCCTGCCCCCCCCCCGCTCTGACTGATCATGCTCCAATAATATTAACGTTAAAATCGCTCATTGTTCGGCGATTATGGTGAACACCCGTCCGTAAGTTTCACTGACTGCCTGTAATTTCACCCTGCCATTCATTGTCCGTGATGAAAGGCTTAACGGACAACATTTGTCCATAATTTTAGCCTTTCACCAAAAGGACAAAACGTAATTATGACAGATCAGTTTCCCCAGCTGGACTGAAAGGCAGGGGGTCTCCTGTGCTCTGAGGGAGGGAAGGGCAGACAGATAAGAAACAGACTTTCTTGCCAGGGTGTCTCCTTCTCTAAAGACATGCAAATGTGTGCAACTGGTAAATCTGCAAATGCAAAGGGGCTTGAAAACCTGCATTGACTTTAATCAAAGGAGTCACGAAGTTTTCTGATGACATCTGAAGATATTTTCTTTTAGAAAGGTACTGTAATGGTGTTCCAAGTTGAGCTGTGGAGTGTGCGGATTTAATTGAGTGTTATAAACATTTTTTAGTACTAGGTATAAACTGTATATTATTCAAATCTGTATTTGAGAAGCACTTTTTTTTTATTTAACGGACTGTATTTGCACATTTTGTAGCAGCCTATATTATGAAGTAATTGTATTTATATAGCGCTTACTACTCCTGACGAGGTGTCAAATGCATGTTTAAAATAAGGACTTACACATTCACAGTTCTTTCAGAGACTTCAGTACCTCATAGTATTAACAAATATTGGTAAAGCCAATAGTTCTTGTCTACGCAAGAGTTATTGGCTTAGCCAATGTGTTTTAGCCATGTCATACACCAGAGTGGCTGCTGTTCAGCATGGCTAAAAGTTAGTAGCATAGTGGTGTGGAGTGGAGTAGAGTGGCATAGGAACAGTGGCGTAGAGCCCAGTGGTGCAGTTGTTTAGAGTGCATTAGCGTAGAGTGCAGTGGTTTAGAGTGTAGTGACATGGAGTGGCTTGGGGCAGAGTGCAGTCGAATAGAGTGGCATACAATAGAGTGGCAGCGAGTGCAGTAGTGTAGAATGGTGCAGTGGCAGAGTGCAGAGCAGACTCGCGTGGCAGAGAGTGGAGTGGCGTAGAGTGGAGTAGTGTAGAGTTGTACAGTGCAGAGTAGAGTATAGTGCTGTAGAGTGCATTTGCGTAGAGTGGATTGATGCAGAGTAGAGTGGCATAGAGTGCAGTGGTGTAGAATGCAGTAGTACAGAGTTGGTGTATAGTACAGTGGCAGAGAGTGCAATGTTGCAGAGTAGAGTGTCAGTGCAGTGGAGTAGAGTGGCACGGAGAGCAGTGGCGTAGACTACAGTGCAGAGGTACACAGTACAGTTGTTTAGAGTGCACTGGCGCCGAGTGCAGTGGGATAGAGTGGCATGGGTAGAGTAGCATAGAGTGCAGTGGAGTAAAGTGGCATACAATAGAGTGGCAGAGTACAGTAATGCAGAGTGGTGCATTGTCAGAGTGCCGAGTAGACTCACGTGGCACAGAGTGTAGTGGCATAAAGTAGATTGTTTCATAATATAGTGAAGTGGCTTAGAGTGGAGAGGTTCAGGGTAGATTGGAGTTGCTTAGAGGGGCATAGAGTGTGGTGGCATAGATTAAAGTGGTGTAGAGTGCTGTGGCACAAAGTGCAGAGTAGATTAGAGTGATGTACAGTGTATTGATGTAGAGTGCTGGGGTATAGAGTTGAGTGTTACAGAGTAAAGAGCACTAGCATAGAGTGTAGTAGCATGGAGTGCAGTGGCGTACAGTGCTGCAGAGAGGCATAGAGAGGAGTCATGCAGACTAGATTGGTATTGTCTAGACTGGAGTGGTATAGCGTGCAGAGGCTCAGAGCACAGTGTTGTAGAGAGGCGTAAAGTGCATTGGCATAGAGTAGAGTGGTACAGAGTAGAGAGGCATAGTGTGAAGTAGAACAGTGTGCAGTGGCATAATGTGGAATGGTTCAGAATGGAGAAGAGTGCAGTGTCCCACAGTGCAGTGGCATGGAGTGGTGTAAAGTGGAGTGATGCAGAGTAGGGTGCAATAGTGTGGAGTTTTGAAGAGCGGAGTGGAGTGGAGTGGAGTGGACTGTGCATGGTGTGATAACACACTGCCATTTTAGAAAACACATTTTTGATTGAAATGACCATTACATTTGCACAGATATACAGTTTTTCAACTCAAACTATACTGTGCACAGACGATGATGTGTGGAAACTGCATCACCTAATGCAATGATTTGCTTTAATCATATAAAGGTATTTGTTTCCAGCACAGTTCAGAATTAACAAAAATGTGCTTCATTTGTACTTCTAATTCTGATTTATTCTGAGGTTTATTTAAATGTTGTCATGTGATAGAAAAAACTTTTTCCTAACTCCAGTATTCAGCAAGATTGTTGTATAAATCCTCTCACTTTGAAGTCAGAGAAAGAAAAGTAAACACTAAGTTGCCACCGAACACAGAGCCTGAAATTTTATTTTGTTCTTTGAATGCACAGCAAATGTGATGAGATAAGAACAAGATTTACAGGCCTGTTTACAGAAAGGGAGCACTCAGAAGGCTCCTGTAAATAAGGTTTGGGCAAGGGAAGGGACGAACTCAAGCTGCGTAGCCTAAAACAAATAAAGCCAGCAAATTTAAAGCAACAAAATGTGAGTTACAAACCACAAGGCCAATGGCAAGCAACAGGCGGAATGAATTCCCAAGGAAGCTCTATGGATGTACTTAAAGTGACAGCAGAGGGATACTTTGTGGGGAAAGTCCAGTATTTTAGTCCCATCCATATCTTGCAGAGGTTTGGCCACATCAATCACCCAGGTAGTATGACAAGATACCTTGAGTTGTTTCCATGTTGCAGGAAAGGTCTGTACACCCATTCTATCAGTTTGCTACCAGTTCCTATGGTGTAGAGCTTCTGGCACACATCTTGTAGGGTTAGTGCTACGTGGCAGACATGAAATAGGGCATTTAGTGATTATTTAAGATGGTTGTAAATAAGGAGCTGACTGGGGTAAAGATGGTAGTCTGCCACAAGGGTTTGGGAATTTAGTAGCTGGCCACCCAGAAACAAATCCTCCAATTTTAAGACACCTGCAGCATGCCACTGATGGAGTTTCTCTGAGCACAGTTGTCCTGTGTGAGTGGGTAGGCCTAGCAAAGGTACTGCAAGAGCATAGGGTTTCTTTGTGTCAGTGAGTTTACAGGTTCTAGCAAGGTAAGAGAAAGCTGTGCATGATAACCCCAGATGGTGATTCGTAAGAATGGTCAGTAGGAAACAATGAGCAGTGCATAAAGCCTTCCTTACAAGTCTTTACTGATAAAACCGATCTCATGCAGGGAGGTGGGCAGAAATCCAGCAAGCCACCCATTGGACCTGTGCAGCTGAATAATAGCATTCTAAGTCAGAGAAGACCTAATGAGCCCGCAGTCACAGGTAGCTTTAGAGTGGAAAGAGCTACGCAATTATGCTGAAGCGAACAAATCAGATGTGTGGCATCTCTGAAGAAGGAATGAAGGATGAGCAGGGGAAGGTTTGCAAAATAATACTATCATTGGGGTAGCATACCATCTTCACTAGTGCCACGTGGCCCACTGCAGAAAGCAGAAGAGAAGACCAAAAAGCAAACTGGGCTTGGAGGGACTGTGACGCTCTGCCGAGATTTCCATCCTGCAAGTCAGTGCAAGAATGGTAGATATTAATAAGTATCAAAAGGTAACTGGTTCCCACTTCAATCTGAGATCTAATTGTATATAAAGAGGAAAACAGTGCCATATGTTAAAGAAACTCTAATTACTTTTTAAATGTTTACATTTTGTTTGTGCAATTTACATCCCAAATATTTTGAAGATTCTATGTGTACTTGACACTTAGGGATAACTCAGATCACTAGTTTGGCTTTTGCTCAATTTCAAAACCATTTTAAGACATGGACAAAGCAGGCAATAGCCTTGCACAACCTTGCAAGGGGCTGGCCCCTACTCACCATTTACAAGCATGAACAGTGGACCATTGCACTAGAAGAGTTTGCCAAGGTGGATGGGTGTTGCTTGTTCAACCAATTGACAGTGCCTCTTCTGTTTCTCTCCTGTGTGCAGACAGCTCCCCAGGTACCCAATACCTTCCGATAGTCTTGGTGGACCCATCTTGCCTGATTTTAGGAATTGTCCCACCTTGTTCTTCTGTTCCTTATTTATCTAGTTCTTAGCAACAACCCTTTGAATCGCTTGTTGTGGATCTCCCATGTGATCTCGATTCCATCCTCCTCTTTTATTGTCTTTGATTGGTAGTTTGGGCTCCGATTTCTGAGATAAATGTAGAGTCCCAGACATATACTCTAGTGCTGTGAGACTACAGACAAGTTGTGGATACCTCACATCCTGACATTAGGTGTGAGGCTGTCGCTCACATCATCTGCCCTGCTTCATTAAAAATAATTTAGGTTGAAAGTCCATGGGCGGTTGGGGTGAGCCAGATGTTTTTGTTCAATTTGTTTAAATTAGCATAAGGTTAATTACCTTCATGTTTCTCAAACTGTTTGCCAGGGATTTTAAAATGTTCAGAAACATAAACACAATTTTTGCTGTTACTTTCTCTTCAAGAAAGATTGGGTAGATTTGGGTAGAGGTTATGGCCTTGACAAAGTGCTGAAGGGCATTAATTTATTCCTGAACAAAGACATAGGCCCTCATTACAAGCCTGGTGGTAAATCCAGCTTACTGCCATGCTGACAGCTGCCAAGATACCGTGCCCACGGCAGTAATCCGCCACGGGTATTATGACCCACACAGAGAATACCGGCACAATACAGACATACACAAAAGTCTGCCAACCAAAGGTCAGTGATAAACTGGTGATAGCAAAACCCACACCGTCACGCCAACAGGAATACGCCCACAGTATCACAACCCAAGAATCAGCTTGGCAGTCTTTCAACCGCGGTAAACCATTGGCGGTACACACCACCGTGCTCAAAATACACACACACTTACAAAACTACACCACAATGGACAATTCAAAATACACACACCTGACACACATACACACACCACACCCACACACTCACACCACTATAAAACACACACCCACACTACCCACAAACCCGTACAACTAAAAAAAGAGACCAAGCACAGAGAAACAAGCAAAGAGCACACACTCAATCAGAGGCTGTAGGAGGCTGGCCTGGCTTGTAGTGGGTACCAAGAGGTACTTACACTCTGTACCAGGTCCAGTTATCCCTTATTAGTGTAGAAGAGGTGTTTCTAGCAGCTTAGGCTGATAGAAGGTAGCTGTAGCAGAGCAGCTTAGGCTGAACTAGGAGACATGCAAAGCTCCTACTATACCACTGGTGTCATATGCACAATATCATAAGAAAACACAATACACAGATATACTAAAAATAAAGGTACTTTATTTTTATGACAATATGCCAAAAGTATCTCAGTGAGTACCCTCAGTATGAGGATGCCAATATACACAAGATATATGTACACAATACCAAACATATGCAGTAATAGCAAAAGTAAGTAATGCAAACAATGTAAAGTTACAATAGATTGCAATAGGAGCACATAGGTATAGGGGAAACACAAACCATATACTCCAAAAGTGGAATGCGAACCACGAATGGACCTCAGACCTATGTGAGCTTGTAGAGGGTCGCTGGGACTGTAATAAAACAGTGAGGGTTAGAAAAATAGCCCACCCCAAGACCCTGAAAAGTAGGTGCAAAGTGCACCTATAACCCCCAGAGAGCACAGAAGTCGTGATAGGGGGTTTCTGCAAGGAAGACCAACACCAGCAAAACAACAACAGTGGATTTCCGGACCTGAGTACCTGTTTAACAAGGGGACCAAGTCCAAGAGTCGCGACAATGTTGAGATGGGGCAGATGCCCAGGAAATGCCAGCTGAGGGTGCAAAGAAGCTGCTACTGGATGGTAGAAGCTGTGGATTCTGCAAGAACGAAGAGGGCTAGAAACTTCCCCTTTGGAGGATGGATGTCCCACGTCGTGAAGAAGCTTGCAGAGGTGTTCCCACGCAGAAAGTCCGCAAACAAGCCTTGCTAGCTGCAAGGGTCGCGGTTAGGGTTTTTGGGTGCTGCTGTGGCCCAGGAGGGACCAGGATGTCGCCACTTGGATGAGGAGACAGAGGGGGCGCCCAGCAAGTCAGGGAGCCCTCACAGAAGCAGGCAGCACCCGCAGAAGTACCGGAACAGGCACTTGGAAGAGGAGTGAACCGGAGTACACCTGAAGTCAGAAAAGGGAGTCCCACAATGCCGGAGGACAACTCAGAAGGTTGTGCACTGCAGGTTAGAGTGTCGGGGACCCAGGCTTGGCTGTGCAGGAGGAAATCCTGGAAGAGTGCACAGGAGCCGGAGCAGCTGCAAATCACGCGGTACCCAGCAATGCAGTCTAGCGTGGGGAGGCAAGGACTTACCTCCACCAAACTTGGACTGAAGAGTCACTGGACTGTGGGAGTCACTTGGACAGAGTTGCTGAGTTCCAGGGACCACGCTCATCGTGCTGAGAGGGGACCCAGAGGACCGGTGATGCAGTCTTTTGTTGCCTGCGGTTGTAGGGGGAAGATTCCGTCGACCCATGGGAGATTTCTTCAGAGCTCCTGGTGCAAGAAGGAGGCAGGCTACCCCCAGAAAATGCACCACCAGGAAACAGGCGAGAAAGCCGGCAGGATGAAGCGATACAAGGTTGCAGTAGTCGTCTTTGCTACTTTGTTGCGGTTTTGCAGGCGTCCTGAGCAGTCAGCGGTCAATCCTTTGGCAGAAGGTGAAGAGAGAAGTGCAGAGGAACTCTGGTGAGCTCTGCAAGAATTCCCCAAAGGAGAGACCCTAAATAGCCAGAAAAGGAGGTTTGGCTACCTAGGAAGGAGGATAGGCTAGTAACACAGGTAAGAGTCTATCAGAAGGAGTCTCTGACGTCACCTGCTGGCCCTGGCCACTCAGAGCAGTCCAGTGTGCCAGCACACCTCTAAATCCAAGATGGCAGAGGTCTGGGGCACGCTGGAGGAGCTCTGGGCACCTCCCCTGGGAGGTGCAGGTCAGGGGAGTGGTCACTCCCCTTTCCTTTGTCCAGTTTCGCGCCAGAGCATGGCTGGGGGATCCCTGAACCGGTGTAGACTGGCTTATGCAGAGAAGGGCACCATCTGTGCCCATCAAAGCATTTCCAGAGGCTGGGGGAGGCTACTCCTCCCCAGCCCTGACACCTATTTCCAAAGGGAGAAGGTGTAACACCCTCTCTCTGAGGAAGTCCTTTAATTATGCCTTCCTGGGCCAGGCCTGGCTGGACCCCAGGAGGGCAGAAACCTGTCTGAGGGGTTGGCAGCAGCAGCAGCATCAGCTGCAGTGAAACCCCGGGAAAGGCAGTTTGGCAGTACCCGGGTTCTGTGTTAGAGACCCGGGGATCATAGAATTGTCCCCCCAATGCCAGAATGGCATTGGGGTGACAATTCCATGATCCTAGACATATTACATGGCCATGTTCGGAGTTACCATTGTGACGCTGTACATAGGTAGAGACCTATGTACAGTGCACACGTGTAATGGTGTCCACACACTCACAAAGTCCGGGGAATTTGCCCTGAACGATGTGGGGGCACCTTGGCTAGTGCCAGGGTGCCCACACACTAAGTAACTTTGCACCCAACCTTCACCAGGTGAAGGTTAGACATATAGGTGACTTATAAGTTACTTAAGTGCAGTGGTAAATGGCTGTGAAATAACGTGGACGTTATTTCACTCAGGCTGCACTGGCAGGCCTGTGTAAGAATTGTCAGATCTCCCTATGGGTGGCAAAAGAAATGCTGCAGCCCATAGGGATCTCCTGGAACCCCAATACCCTGGGTACCTCAGTACCATATACTAGGGAATTGTAAGGGTGTTCCAGTATGCCAATGTGAATTGGTGAAATTGGTCACTAGCCTGTTAGTGACAATTTGGAAAGCAGAGAGAGCATAACCACTGAGGTTCTGGTTAGCAGAGCCTCAGTGAGACAGTTAGTCATCACACAGGGAACACATACAGGGCACACTTATGAGCACTGGGGCCCTGGCTGGCAGGGTCCCAGTGACACATAAACTAAAACAACATATATACAGTGAAATATGGGGGTAACATGCCAGGCAAGATGGTACTTTCCTACAGAGGCACAGAACACCATCACTCATACACCATCCACACACATCACAGTATACACCCTAACACATCACTCAATAAATCACCTCACACATATCACTCACACCACATCCATGGCACCCCAAAGACACCCCAGGTTTTCAGAGGAGGAGCTAAGGGTCATGGTGGAGGAAATAATCCGGGTAGAGCCACAGCTATTCGGGTCACAGGTGCAGCGACGTCCATTGCAAGAAAGATTAAGCTATGGCGGAGAATCGTCGACAGAGTCAACAACGTGGGACAGCATCCAAGAACCAGGGATGACATCAGGAAGAGGTGGAACGACCTACGGGGGAAGGTGCGTTCCGTGGTATCAAGACACCAGATTGCTGTACAGAGGACTGGCGGTGGACACCCACCTCCTCCCCAACAACTAACAACATGGGAGGAGCAAGTCTTGGCGATCATGCATCCGGAGGGCCTCGCAGTAGTAGCAGGAGGACTGGACTCTAGTAAGTCAAATATTTTCTGCTATATCCCCCACCCTACCTGCATGCCATCACATACCCCCACCCCTACACTCACCCCCTCACTCCATCACCCCACATATACCCCACCATCACAACCCACACATCCCAATACCAAGCCCTGCATGCAACAACAATGCATGGACATCCATCACAGCCCTGCATGGATACCCATCACCACAGCGTGCCCAGTAGAGAGATTCACCCACCCCACACAATCAGCAATCACACAAGGCCAAGGCGACAGGGAAAGCACAATTATACAGGGAAACACACCCAGTGCACAAGATGGCACACACAGATACAATAACAATGCATTTGCATCCCAACAGGACCCCTACCCAACATCACCGCAGAGGAGGTGCCACCAACATCCAGTCCCCCCACAGAAGAGGCCAACAGTGATGATAGCAGCTCTGCACACCTGGATCACAATGACCAACCTGGCCCATCAGGGACCTCTGGACAGTCGGTTCCCCTGTCACAGTCCCAACCCACCCCAGAGCCTCCCCCTCAGGAAACACCAGCACAGCACACACCCAGCGGGCCCACACCTCTGTCCCCAGGACACGTCAGTCAGCAGTGTGTCCACCACTACAGGGACCCCAGGCAACCCTACTAACACAGTACGATAAGGGACCTGGGGTCAGTGGCAGTGGGCACATGGTTCAGGGGGCAGGGGGCAGAGGCACAGGACAACAGGGAAGCTGGGAGGACTGCTGTGTGACAGGGGGAGGACAGGCCCAGGGAACCGACCCTCCACGAGGCACTCTCCAACATCATGGGAGCATACCACCATTCCAAGGAGAGCATGGGCACGGTACTGGCCAAGTTACAGAAGACCCAGTGGCTGCAGGAGGGACAGTACCTGGGGATCAGGGAGGACCTCACAAAAATCTACACCATCCTGGTCCCCATAGCAGGGGTGCTGGCTGACATGGGCAAGGCCATGAGGCAGGTAGTGGCACAACAAAAGGCCCCTGACACTAGCCAAACTGAGGAACAGCCTTCCAGCTCCGCCGGCGCTAGTGGACAGGAGGCCCTGTTACAGGACCAACAGGGCACCAGCACCCCGCCCCCTGCAGAAGGAGAACCACCAAGTAAACAGTCCCTGCGATCCAGGCAGAAGACAGAGAACATTGCCAAGACCCCTTCCAGAAAATAAGACTCTCCTGATTGTCACCCTTCTGTCCCACTATGTCACCCTGTCCACCTTGAACTGCCATTATCCCCCTTCCTATGCCCCATTGGACAATGCACCTGTGATACCAAGAGACTAGACTTTACCCTGGACCTTCCTTCACCATCACCCCAGCCCCTTGCACGTACTTCCATACTATTTAGCACAAAAATTAAACATCATTGAAATGTAAACCATACTGGAGTCAGTGTAATGATTGGAAAGATGTATTCTTACAACATTCTCAAAGCATTGCAACGTCAATGTTCATTGAATTATACCAATGTATGACAGTTGGTGGGCAGTACACATAGCAGGAGCCAGAATGGGGTACACAGATCTGAAAGAAGGGAATCCAAAGGGAACAGTTAGTGGACATAGACAGAGGGTATGAGGCATGTCTAAAAGTATACTGAAATGTGAAGAGGAGTTACAGTCTCTTACCTGTGTGTCACTGGAAGTACTGCTGTATAATGTTTGTTCGGTTGTCCACATCTTCTTCATCTGCCTCCTCTTCCACACTGTCCACAGGCTCCACCATTGCCACAAGACCATCACCAGGCTCATCCTCCAGCAGAAAAGGCACCTGGCGCCTCAAGGCCAGGTTGAGCAACATACAGCAGGTTACGATGATCTGGCGCACCTTCTTGGGTGAGTGGTACAGGGATCCACCAATCAGATGGAGGTACTGGAACCTGGCCTTCAGGAGGCCGAATGTCCGCTCAATAATCCTTGTTCGCCCATGTGCCTCATTGTAACGTTCCACTGCCCTTGTCCTGGGATTCCTCACAGGGGTCAGTAGCCACGAGAGGTTGGGGTAACCAGAGTCCTGCACATATCGAGGTACAACTGTTAGGCAAACGCTAACCCTTAGGGACAACCCAAAACCCAGAAACCTACTTATACTGTGTGGGGACCTTGGGCTCACCTATTGGCCACACCCGGTGCCTCTGGAGTTGGCCCATCACATAATTGATGATGCTATTCCTCAAGATATAGGCGTCATGCACTGAGCCAGGATATTTGGCATTTACATGGGAGATGTACTGGTCCGCCAAACACACCATTTGCACATTCATTGAATGATAGCTTTTTCTATTCCTGTACACCTGTTCATTTCTGCGGGGGGACAAATGCCACATGTGTACCATCAATGGCACCAATGATGTTGGGGATATGTCCCAGGGCATAGAAGTCAGCTTTCACTGTGGCCAAATCCTCCACCTGGGGGAAGACGATGTAGCTGCACGTGTGTTTCAGCAGGGCAGACAACACTCTGGTCAACACGTTTGAGAACATTGGCTGAGACATCCCTGATGTAATGGCCACTGTTGTTTGAAAGGAACCAATTACCAGGAAATGGATCAATGACAGGACCTGTACTAGAGGGGGTATTCCTGTGGGCTGGCGGATAACTGACATCAGGTCTGGCTCCAATTGGGCACACAGTTCTTGGATGGTGGCACGATCAAGTCTGTATGTGATGATAATGTGTCTGTCCTCCATTGTCGACAGGTCCACCAGGGGTCTGTACACCGGAGGATGCCACCATCTCATCATCTGCCTCAGCGGTTGTAGCCTATGGAGTAGAACGGTGAGCAGAAGGTCATTTACCACATAGATAGCACAACTGTGTTCGAATTAATGTCACAGAAGCAGTATGTGAATTCGAGAGTCAGTATATGTGCCTATATGTGCTGTGACACAGTTAGGTGCCATGCCATGTGCCCCCCCTGAAATGGCGGCTGCCTGACCTGTGAGGAGGGACAAGGGGAAATGATGTAACTGCGCTGGTGTTGTGCTTCATCGCAGTAGGCGGTCGATGACTGCCGCGCAATTCCACATTGGTTAACATTGGGCCCTATGGGTCCCAGGAGCCAATGGCGATGTACGCCAGCGTTGACGGTACGCACCGCCGCGGATGTCACCACCATTTTCTACCTATGCACTCACTTGCTAACTGACCATCAACAGGAGAGGACCTGCACTGTAAGTGCTGCTGTGACCTGAGTCTGGAAGCGACAATGGCTAGAGTGTCTGGGGAAAGGGCCCCTGCCTTCACTGCAGAGGAGTTGGAGAAACTGGAAGATGGGGTCCTCCTCCAGTACACGTTACTCTACGGTCCTCCAGACAAACAGGTGAGTACACTGTGACCATGATGCGTGGGCAATGCCTGTTTTGAGTGTTGTGGTGTAAGCCACATGTTGTGGGGTGCTAAGGCGTCCTGGCCTGAATGCTGCATGAGAGGTGGTCACTATATGTGCATCAGGGCATGGGTGGGAACTGGTGGGCAATGAGTATGACGGTCCAGACGGGTGAGTAATTACATTTTCCGCTGTCTTTTCCCTCTAGGTCAGCGCCCACCAGAAAAAGGGTATTTGGCGTGCCATTGCCAAGGAGGTGCGGACCCTGGGGTCTATCACAGGCGGAGCACCCACTGCCGCAAGAGATGGGAGGACCTGCGCCACTGGACCAAGAAGACGGCTGAGGCCCAGCTGGGGCTGAACCCCCCCAACGTGGAAGGGGTGCCCATCGCACCATGACCCCCCTGATGTTCCGCATCCTGGCGGTGGCCTATCCGTAGTTGGATGGGCGCTTGAGGGCATCACAGCAGCCACAAGGCGGTGAGTGCAGTTTCAGAAAGCTGACTTTGTTTGCTTTAGGAACTAGCTGGGTGGGGGATGTGGGCTGTGGGTGCCCCTAGGCCAGGGCCATTATGGCAGGGTAGGTCCTTTGTTTGCAGGCTCTGAAGCACCCCTACCCCAATGGTACAAGTGGGCAACACCTACTGGCAGGGTCCTGTGGGTGTCAGGTGTGCAGATGCTGGCCGTTAGGCATTGTACCCCATGGGCTGGTGACTACCTTAGTGAGTGGTTGGGTATGGCCTTGTGCCCAGGGCAGTTCAGTGTGTGTTGTGTACGCCAATGGTAGTGGTGTTGCTAGCATTGACCATGTGTATCCTCTGTCTCCCCCCCTTCTTGTTTTGTCACTCTGTCCTTGTGTGCATTAGCATCATCTGGCGGAGGAGCAGAGGCACCGGCGACGGAGGGAGCTGCATCCCACATGGCCCATGAGGGCGAATCCACTGAGGGTGAAGGCACCAGTGGGATGGAGGGCGAGAGGAGCTCCATGACGGGGACAGGAAAGGACACCAGTGACAGTGACTCCTCCTCGACCTCTATGCCCACCCCAACAACAGGTATAGCCACCACCCCCCCACCAGCACCTCCCTCCTAACAGCTCCTTAGCGTGTTTCCCTTGCCCGCTTACCCAGGAGCGTGGGCATCTCCTTGGCCCCAGGCACCTCAGGCCCTGCCCCAGTCAGCCCTGCTGCTCTCAGTGGGGAGGCTATTGACCTCCTGAGATCCCTCACTGTTGGGCAGTCAACCATTCTGAATGCCATCCAGGGTGGTGAGAGGCATTTGAAACAAACAAATGAATACCAGGAGTGCATTCAGTCTGGCGTGGCGGCCCAACAGAGAGCAATTCAGGCTCTGGCCTCAGCACTGATGGCAGCAACTGTCCCTGTGTCCGTCCTCCCCACCTCCAAATTCCACTACCCAGACCCAATCCCCTCTACCTCACCCTATCCCAAGCACACCTTCAGACCAGCATGCACACACATCAACACACAAAGGTGGCTCAGGAAAACATAAGCACCACACATCATCACACAGGCACTCACACAAGCACCATACCCATGCACACATACCAATATCCACTTCCTCCACTGTGTCCCCCCCTCCTCTTCGTCCACCTCCTTCCCAGTAGCATCTCCACTCACACCGGCATGCACTACATCATCAGCCACTGCCTCCATCACCAGCACGCCCATCACAACACACCCGTCACAAGCAATCACCACCCCAACAACCATGCACAAGTCCCCTGTGTCCTCTCCCACTGTGTCTGTGAGCCCTCCTTCAAGAGTACACAAACGCAAGCACACACCCACTCAACAGCCATCCACCTCACAACAGCCTCCAGCCCATGCACCTTCACCCAAACTCAGCAGACGTAAACCACCTACAACCACTACCTCTTCCTCCACTCCCACACCCCCTCCATCTTCCCATCCCAGTGTGTCTAAATAACTTTTCCTGGCTAACGTCGACCTCTTCCCTACGCCTCCCCCCCGTCCTTCCCCTAGGGCCAGGATGTCTAGATCCCAGGCCAGCACCTCAGCCACCAAGTGGGTGTCAGCTGTGGTCCTTGCAAGTCCGAGAGGATCGAAGGGGGCCCCCATCAGGGCTGGCAGTGTGCCACCTACCAATGCTAAAGACCACCCGATTCCGCCACCTGCCAAGGTTAAGAAGGGGCCAGCCTCCAGCACGGACAAGACGCACCACCCACCCAACAAGGCCTCATCCAAGACAAAAGAGGACAGTGCCAAGGTCCCAGCAGCATCTACCAAGGTGGGGAAGGGACACAAAAGCAAGGGCAAGACCCTTCAGGGCTCGGAGACTCCTGGTGAGGGACTGGTGACCACCATTTGTCCTGACAGGCCAGCAGCCTGTACCACAGTAAGCACTGCCACAATGACCGCCACTTGCCCCGCCATCTGCACCACCCCCTGCACAGCCGCTGCCACGACAGTCACCAGCATCAACCCCAGTGGTCAGCCATCCGAGGCTGCTGGAGATGGCCTGGTGTCTCCCTCCACTACTACAGGCACCTGCACCAAGGGCAGCACCGGCAGCATCTCCGCTGCAGACACCGCCACAGGCACCACCTCCTGCACTGCCATATGCACCGCCACATGCCCAGCCGGTGCCACTACATGGGACATCAGCAGCATCCCCAGTGGGCAGCCGTCCGAGGCTGCAGGTGGCATCCTGGACCCTGCACACACCACTTGAGGCACCACACTGGCACTGCCAGCAGTTTGCAGCCTAAGTCGCCACAGGATGGAGTGTGGCTCTGCCTCCATGGAGTATCATGCTACCTGTTCCGTGCACATCTCGTGCCTCAGACACCCAGGTGAGGGAATGGGAACTGCCACACCCCCAGTGCAGCATCACTGGGCACAAGGCCCCCTCCAGAGCCAGTGGGGAGATGCATCCACTCACCCAATCCTTTGCAGGATGAAGCTGACTGGGCACAAGGCCCCCTCCAGAATCAGTGGAGAGATGCATCCACTCACCCAATCCTTGGCAGGATGAAGCTGACTGGGCACAAGGCCCCCTCCAGAATCAGTGGAGAGATGCATCCACTCACCCAATCCTTGGCAGGATGAAGCTGACTGGGCACAAGCCCCCCTCCAGAACCAGTGGAGAAATGCATCCACTCACCCAATCCTTGGCAGGATGAAGCTGACTGGGCACAAGGCCCCCTCCAGAATCAGTGGAGAGATGCATCCACTCACCCAATCCTTGGCAGGATTAAGCTGACCGGGCACAAGGCCCCCTCCAGAACCAGTGGAGAGATGCATCCACTCACACAAACCTTGGCAGGATGAAGCAGACTGGGCACAAGGCCCCCTTCAGAACCAGTCAAACATGTCACCCACTTGAGAGACTGTGGCCTTGCACTCCCGAGTACAAAGCAGTGGGCACCCCACCCACTTGGGAGACTTGAGAGACTGTGGCCTTGCACTCCCCAGGACCAAGCAGTGGGCAACACACCAACTTGAGAGACTGTGGCTTTGCACTCCTCAGGACTAAGCAGTGGGCAAACCACCCACTTGAGAGACTGTGGCTTTGCACTCCTCAGGACCAAGCAGTGGGCAAACCACCCACTTGAGAGACTGTGGCTTTGAACTCCCCAGGACCAAGCGGTGGGCACCCCACCCACTTGGGAGACTTGAGAGACTGTGGCTTTGCACTCCCCAGGACATCGCTGTGGGCATGGAGCCCCCTCGAGGAGCAGTGGCATAGTACCATCTTCCGGCTGAGGTGCCCCCCCTCCCCTTCCCCCTGAGGTGCCTGTGTTTTTTTGACCTGATGCCCCTGCAGTGTTCTCTCCGTTTTGAGGCAGGAGTCAAGTGTGGGCTTTGCCCATGATTTTTTGGTCCACTGGTCCACGGACATTTACAAAGGACAGTGTACGGCCTTCTGTACATATTGTAAATATTTGTATATACTATTTTTTAAATATTCGTTAGCTACATCTGCATGTTCCAAAATATCACTGATTGAACTCAATTGCTTTTGTCCTTGCGTTCTTCCAGGGGGTAACGGGGTGTATCTGTAATGTTGTTGGATGTGTTTGTGTGTATGGTGTTGTGGGTGAGGGTGGGGGTGTTGTGTGTATGTCACTCTCTTTTTCCTCCCTCCTCCCCTGTGTGCTAGGTGCAGTACTCACAGTCATCGTCGCCTTCTTTCAAATTCCTGGTGTATTAGTAGATACACCAGCATGGGGAGGACCTGCAGTTCGGGCTACATGGCTTCCTGGTTCTTCATAGAGTGTCGAAAGGTTAGTGGTTCCCCTTCAGTGTACTGTTTCCACCGTGCTTTTAATGTCGTTGGTACCGCCCTGGAAAAGCTGGCGGATTGGTGCCTTGTAATAGCGTGGGCGGTACATTGTCTTCTGCCTGTCTGTTGGCGGTGACCGCCGCGGTGTTTGTTGCTACCGCCCTGGCAGTCAGAGTGTTAAAGTGGCTGTATGTGTTGGCAGTTTCCGCTGTGGTCGTGATTACATTTTTTTTACCGCCGGCCTGTTGGCGGTATTACCGATGCTTTAACACCGACCGCCAGAGTTGTAATGAGGGCCATAATGTGACACCTGAATGTAGCATACCAGGAGGCAATCACAAAACGACCACAGTGAATAAATAGTGCTATGTTACAAAAGAGTAAATAAATGCACTGACAACATAGTGAGGCATGGCCTCTCTTGGTTGTGTCTGTAAAACTGATGTTTGTTCTTGAATTTTTTCCTGAATTTTGACCCTTTATCCTGAATTTTGACCCTTTGTCCTGAATGTTTTACAGTCATGTCCAGAATTTGCCTCAATGCCAGGTGGTCACCCTATCGGCTATCTGGATTGTGAAGACTGAGTGACTGGTGGCTACAGGGCACCACTTTTACCAACTTCCTTAGGCAGCAGATCAACGACTATGTTGAAATCTATAGGGACACAGGGAACTCACAGGCAGTGCTCTGGGAGGCATTGAAGACATTCCTAAGACAACAGGTCAGCTCATATCAAACAGCGAAAAAACAACAGAAATATTGGGAACTCACTGGCCTCGAGAGAGCAATGCACATGGCTGAGAGGGAGGGAGCTGGAACCACCGATGCACACTTGTGGGGCAAGCTGTCACTCTGGCAAAAATTCTGCGCCCCTCTCCCACACAACAATGTAATTTAAGAAGTATGACATGGAAATAAGGCAGGGAAATTACTATACTGGCTTGCGAATAGAGATCTAGAGCTCCCTAACAATCTCATACAGGGTCGACAGGATGCGTGTAGGTATACCAGGAGGACAGAAACTCTGGACAAATGTGTGACTGCAGGGTCATCTCACCTCTGACATTATGAGGCCACAGACATACCATATAAATATACAGTGATGAGGGAATTTCAATAGACATGCATTTTGAATCACATGTGCAAATATCATGAACAAGGGGACCAGGCAAAAAGTGTTTGGTCTTGATGATAAGATTTGACAGGTAACTTAGGCCCATATTTATACTTTTTTAGCGCCGTCTTTGCGTCGTTTTTTGACGCAAAATCGGCGCAAACTTACAAAATACCATTGTATTTTCTAAATTTGCGCCGATTTTGCGTCAAAAAACGACGCAAAGGCGGCACTAAAAAAGTATAAATATGGCCCTTAGTATTTGGTCTTGAAGAAAGCCACACGATCTGTTTAGACAACCACTACTGGCTGAAACATGTTGACCCTGAATGTCTGAGTACATGATATACTCTTAGGCTACCTCTTTTGTTCTTAATCTTGCCATAGGTATCCTAAATAAAGAAGGATACAATAATTCTAGGATATACCTTAATGTCATTTTAATCTCAGATCCTGCAGCACCTTCAATAAAAAAGACAGCTACACTAATCAACAGCATGGAGCCCACCCAAATACATTAGGCATATGGGTGATGACCCATGGAGGAAACAGGGCAGCAGTGGCACTGGTGGGTGAGGGTCCTTTTATAAACCAATTAGTTCCCCCCTCCCAATAGGTTAATAAGAAGGTTCAGAGAGGCACACCAAATAAGATTTCCTTCCCTTTATTATATTGTTTGTTGATTTATTGGAAGCTGAGAAGACTCTTTAATTATGTTTGTGACTCCCCAGTTTTGCCTGATATGAGACCTAGCATAATCTCACCAGCAGAAAACACACTAACAGACCCCAAATTGACTGCTTGAGAATTTGCGTCTTACTACTCTCACCTATATGTGGACCAATCTTTGACTCCGCTCGAAGGCTAGCACCTGAAAGTGAATGATCTAATAATGCCCAGACTTTCTATCATGGATTGAGGAACCACTGGCCGAGGACCAACTCTGGATAGCCATTGGATCCCTCCCAGTTGCAAAAACTGGTCCTAAAGGCTACCCTCTTCAATATTTAAGAAATATGCATTGCGTCTGATGCCACTGCTGATGGAAATGTATACGGAACCCTTAGAATGTGGTGAGCTACCATACGACATGCACAGAGCCATTATTTTGAAAATTCTGAAGCTAGGGAAACAATCAAACCACTGTGCATCATATATACCCATCTCTCTAATTAACTTAGAGACTAAGGGCCAGATGTACGAAATTAAAGAATTGCGACTAGCAAATTGCGAGTCAGAGAGACTCGCAATTTGCGAGTCACAATGCAGGATGCAGAACGGTGTCTCAGACACCGTCTGCGACTCGCTATGGGGTCGCAAAGACCCACCTAATCAATATTCATAAGGTGGGTCGCATTTTGCGACCCCAAAGCGGGTCCCTGCACTCACAGGGATGGTGGCCTGCTGTAGTCAGCAGACCTCCATGTCTGTGACTGCTTTTTAAATAAAGCAGTTTTTTTTTCATTTTGCAGCCCGTTTTCCTTAAAGGAAAACGAGTTGCAAAATGAAAAAAATACCGAAACCATTTGGTTTCGTTTTTTTCAGAGTAGGCAGTGGTCCATAGGACCACTGCCTGCTCTGAAAAAATATTTTTGTCGACATTCACAAAGGGGAAGGGGTCCCATGGGGACCCCTTCCCTTTTGCGAATGAGTTACCACCAGTGTGACACTGGTGGTAACTGCGAGTTGGTTTGCGACCGCATTCGCGGTCACAAAGCAACTCTGAATTGCGATGCAAGTCGCAAATAGGAAGGGAACACCCCTTCCTATTTGCAAGTCGCATTCCCAAATTGCGAGTCGGTACCGACTCGCAATTTGGGAATGAGCATCGTGTGAGGCCGTTTGCATGGCGCAAACTGCGATTTTCGCAGTTTGCGACATGCAAACGGCTTGCTACATCTGGCCCTAAGCTCCTCGCAAAACTTCTGGCAAATAGATCACTGAAGGTAATTTCAACAGTGATACACCTGGGTCAAAATCAGTTTAAGCTGGAACGTAGTACTCAACATTGCTTAAGGGCTCTTTATCCTGCAATTCCGCTGCCTGTTAAAATGAGGTACTGCAGGGCATTGCTATCCATAGATTTTTTTAAAGTCTCCGACTCTGAACGATGACACTTCATGTTCCCTGTGATAGAACGAATTAATGTTGGCCTCCACTTTTAATAATACACAATGATACTAAATTCCAAAACGGTGAGCATGAACAGGGAATTATACCCCATGTTTGACGTTAAACGAGGCACGAGACCAGGATACCCCCTCTCTCCCCTTCTCTTTGCCCTGGTCATGGAGCTGTTGGCAGCTTGGGTCAGACGAGATGCCCAACTCAGCAGCTCCCAATTGCCAGAGGACACAGGGAATAGGATTTTGCTTTACCTGGACGACATCCTTGTCTACATGAGCGACCGTAAGCCCTCCTTGCCCCCGCCCCACCAATGCACAAGTTACGAATATATGTGGAAGCATCGGGTCTAATAGTAAATTGGACCAAATCCACATACATCCACTTAACTGGAACACAGGACAGTATACATATAACCTCCAACTTGCAATGGGCTGACCAGCATTTTAAATATCTCGGTATGAACATAGCGCAAACCAGGCAGAGGGCATGGGAAATTAATGTTGTACCCTTGGTCTCTTGTGTGAGATGAGATATGTACATGTGGGAAAGCCTCCTTTAAACGTAGCAGGGAGAGGGACTTTATTCAAAATGATATCCTTCCTTCAACTGCACTCTACCTTACAACACTAAAACTATCTACATGACAAACCCCTCACATAATTTATCTCTTTTGCAGTCAGCAATAGTGAAATTCATTGGGGAGGGGGTCATCTTGGAACGCGTTTCGCAAGTGTGTGCTGAGACCATATGATTGGGGCCGCCGATGTCAAATTGCACTATTGGGCTAGCCACATTATACCGATTAATGTTCGGCTGCTTGCCGGTCATACAGATTCAGAAAATTGCTGCAGAACTTTGGGCCATTTAAGAATAACATATGCTTAATTTATTATATGGGCAGTTTAAACACACCAATCTAACCCCAGCAACCCTGAAGTCAGTGTCTTGTTGGCACCAGGTGTTGCGGTGCTTTAAATGGTGCAGTTTGATGACTAGAGAAACGCCAGTTTGGACCAGAAACTGGCCGAGACACACAGCAACCTTAAGGGACAATATTGGAATTTCCAAGGTAGGTGACATAGGGGAGGGCAGCTCAATATGCACATTTCGGTATCTCAAAGATTTGTATGAAATGCACACCTTGTAATTCTACTGCTATTTACAAATATGTCATGCACTAGAGAAACACCTTGAAAATCTGCAGGCCCTCCCGGACGACAATCCCATAGAGGCACACACCACAATGGCACAATTGGCTGGGAAAAGGGATCCCAATAATACTTTGGACATTAGTGAACAACAACTTGGACTCCATAACAGCATAATAGCATTACAAGAGTGTTGGGAACAAAATGTAGGAGCCCTAGAGGAGTGGGTTGAAGCAACGATGGCCCCAGAATACTAGCTGTGTCTAGGAGACTGAAGTTGATCCAACTTACTTACATCAGTTGTAAAATAAACCCATTGGACTGAGGAAAATTAAACAGCCTAGGTCCTCACTGTTTATAATTTAAAGCAGATTTAGGAACATTTTTCCATACACTAAGGGAATGCCTGGTGGTACAAAGATATTGGCGCAAGGTGTGTAATATCCTTTCTTCAGTGGAGGGAAGGCAGGTGATACTGGAGCCCAAAATTATGTTGCTGGGACTAATGTGTAGGAAAGTGCCCCTTTTGGCATGGTTACCCACACACACTTTTTGCCTGATACTGATGCTGACTTGACGGAGTGTGCTTTGCACTACCATCTGATAAGCGTAACTGCTAAACCACACTACCACAAAAGAGAGCATTAGAATTATTTACTTTAAAAGGGAGATTTCAGTTTCTCTGACACGGTCTATTGGGAGGAGGGACTCTTGTACACTGAGACCAGAGACCCCGAACCTGGTGCCACGAAGTGAGGGGTAGTGCCTAAGGAGTTCAGGGAATTCATCCTCACTCTAACACATGACATCCCCCTATCTGGGCCAAACTAAAACTTGGAATAGGCTTGTCAGCCATTTCTACTTGCCCAATATGTCACAAAAGGTGAAGGAGTTTTGCAGCTCCTGTGTCACCTGCCAAGCCAGTGGTAAGGCAGATGGCCACCCAAAGGCCCCCCTAATTCCACACCGTGTAGTTGGGGTTCCCTTTGAAAGGATTGGTGTGTACATAGTGGGCCCACTTGAACCACCCACAGCCTCAAGAAACCAATATGTACTGGTAGTAGTAGATCATGCTACCAGATATCCTGAAGCACTTCCCCTTAGGTCTACTACAGCCCCTGCAGTAGCCAAAGCCATCATTGGTATCTTTACCAGGGTAGGGTTTTCCTAAGGAGGTGGTTTCTGACAGAGGTGCCAACATCATGTCAGCTGACATGAAACACATGTGGAGTGACTCACAAGTTCACCACACCATACCATGCACAAACCAATTGACTTGATGAAAGGTTCAACAAGACATTGAATGGCATGATCATGGGACTCCCTGAAAAACTCAAGAGGAGATGGGATGTCCTTTTGCCATGCTTGTTTTTCCACCTACACAGAGGTGCCTCAGAAGGGAGTAGAGTTTCCCCCTTTGAACTTCTGTTTGGCCACCCTGTTAGGGACCACTTGCACTTGTGAAGGAGGGTTGGGAGAGGCCTCTACACAGACCTAAGCTAGATGTGGTGGACTATGTACCAGGCCTCAGCTCTAGGATGGCAGAGTACATAGAAAAACATCCAAAAACCTTGAGGCCAGCCAACAGCTACAGAAGCAGTGTTATGACCAAAAGGCTGCACTGCTGGAGTTTAAACCAGGGCAGAAGGTATGTGTTCTAGACCCTGTGGCTCCCAGGGCACTCCAGGACAGGTGGAGTGGCCCTTACTCTAGAAAAGAAAAGTGAGATCACCTAGTCCTGGGAACTGGCAGGACCACCAAAAGGATTAACCATCTAAGCCGCCTCAAGCTTTCCTGTGAGAGGGCTGATATAACCATGCTGATGGTTATTGATGAGGATCAGGAAGCAGCGAGTGAACCTTTCCCTGACCTCCTCTCTCACAACTCTAAAGATGGGTCAGTTCATGGAGTTGTCTACTCAGACACTCTCTCTGCCCAACAGCAGGCTGACTGCAGGCAACTCCTGCAGCAGCATGCAGAGCTCTTCTACTTAACCCCTGAACAGACACACCTGTGTACCGATGATGTGGACACAGGAAACAGCTTGCCTGTCAAATCCAAGATCTATCAGCAGTCTGATAAGTCAACAAGATGCTGGATTAAGGGGTTATTGAACCCTTTCGACAGTCCCTGGGCTAGCCCCCCAAGCCTCATCTCCAGGGTGGAAAGAAAGAAATTAGGTTCTGTGTGGAGTTCTCTGTGGACTACAGAGGCCTTAACTGACACCAAGACAGATGTTCACCTCATACACAAGGCTGATGAGCTGATAGAGAAATTGGATGCAGCTAAGTTTCTCAGTACCTTTGACTTGACTGCAGGGTACTGGCAAATTCGAAATGCACCAGCAGCAAAAGAAAAGACAGCATTTTCTACATTTTCTACACCTGATGGACATTAACAGTTAACTGTTATGCCCTTTAGCTTAAAGAATGCCCCTGCCACCTTCCAAAGGTTGGTGAATCAAGTCCTTGCTGTTTTGGAGTCCTTCAGTGCAGCATATCTAGATGATGTTGCTGTCTTTAGGTCCTCCTGGCAGGTTCATCTGGTTTCCATGGGGAAGGATTTGCATGCTCTACAATCTGCAGGCCTCACTATCAAGGCATCCAAATGCCAGATAGGGCAGGGCACTGTTCTATACCTAGGCCACCTTGTAGATGGAGGTCAAGTGTAACCTTTACAGCCCAAGATCTAGGCAATTCTGGACTGGGAAGCTCCTACCACCCAGACTTAAGTCATAGCATTCCTTGGCTTGACTGGTTATTACAGGAGGTTTGTGAAGGGGTATAGTTCTATTGTGACTCCCCCCCCCCCCCATAGAACTGACCTCTAAGAAGAAGACCAAGAAAGTAAACTGGACAGTTACTTTCAAAAGGCCTTTGACACCCTGAAAGAGGTAATGTGCTCAGGACTAGTTCTAAAAGCTCCAGACTACTCTAAGAGGTTCATTGTGCAGACAGATGCCTCTGAACATGGGATAGGAGCAGTCCTGTCCCAAACCAATGATGATGGCCATGACCAGTCTGTTGCATTTATTAGCAGGAGGTTACTCCCCATGGAACAGTGTTGGACTGCCACTGAGAGGGACGCCTTTGCTGTGGTTTGGTCCCTGAAGAAGTTGATACCATACTTGTTTTGTACTCACTTCATTGTTCAAACTGACCACAGATCTCTCAGATGGCTGATGCAAATGTAAGGTGAGAACCCTAAACCTTTGAGGTGGTCCATCGCCCTACAGGGATTGGACTTTATAATGGAACATAGTAGACCTGGGACTGCCCATGCCAATACAGATGGACTTTCCAAGTTTTTCCACATAGACAATGAAGACTCTCCTGGGAAAGGTTAGTCTCATCCTCTTTCGTTTGGGCGGGGGTGGTGAAGGAAACTGCTCCTTTTGGCATTGTTACACCCCCCACCCACACACGTTTTGCCTGAAATTGATGCTGACTTGACTGAGTTGTGCTGGGATCCTGCTAACCAGGACCCAGCATCAGTTTTCTTGCCCTAAACTGTACCATTGTTTTACAATTGGCACACCCCTGGCACACAGCTATGTCCCTGGCAAAAGGTACCAATAGTACCAAGGGCTCTGTGATCAGGAAGAGTCACTAAGGGCTGCAGCATGTTTTATGCCACCCTAAGGGACCCCCTCACCAAACACATGTACCACAGTCCTAAGGCAGGGTGCACTATACCACAGGTGAGGGCATAGCTGCATGAGCAATATACCCCTACAGTGTCTAAGTCCATTCTTAGAGACATTGTAAGTGCAGTGTGGCCATATTAAGTACATGGGCTGGGAGTTTGTCATTACGAACTCCACCGCTCCATGATGGCCTCTAGGAAAGTACCATCTTGCCTGGCATGTTACCCCCATTTTTACTTGTATGTCAGTTTGTTTTTGCCTGTCTAACTGGAATCCTGCTAGCCAAGACCCCAGTGCTCATAGTTTGTGGCCTAAATGTGTTCCCTGTGTGGTGCCTAACTGTGTCACTAAGGCTCTGCTCATAAGAACCCCAGTGCTTAAGCTCTCGCTGCTTTTAAAAGTGTCACTGCAAGCTAGTGACCATTTTTACCAATTCGGATTGGCACACTGGAACACCCTTATAATTCCCTAGTATATGGTACCTAGGTAACCTGGGTATTGGGGTTCCAGGAGATCCCTATGGGCTGCAGCATTTCTTTTGCCACCCATAGGAAGCTCAGACAATTCTTACACAGGACTGCCACTGCAGCTGGAGTGAAATAACGTCCACGTTATTTAACAGCCATTTTACACTGCACTTAAGTAACTTATAAGTCACCTATATGTCTAATCCTCACTTAGTGAAGGTTAGGTGCAAAGTCACTAAGTGTGAGGGCACCCTGGCACTAGCCAAGGTGCCCCCACATAGTTCAGGGCAATTTTCCCAGACTTTGTGAGTGCGGGGACACCATTACACGCATGCACTACATATAGGTCAATACCTATATGTAGCTTCACAATGGTAACTCTGAATATGGCCATGTAACATGTCTAAGATCATGGAATTGTACCCCCATGCCAAATCTGGTATTGAGGTGCCAATCCCATGCATCCCCGGGGCTCCAGCATGGACCCCGGGTACTGCCAAACTATCTCTCAGGGGTTTTCACTGCAGCTACTGCTGCTGCCAACCCACAGACAGGCGTCTGCCCTCCTTGGGTCTGGGCAGCCCAGTCCCAGGAAGGCAGAACAAAGGATTTTCTCTGAGAGAGGGTGTTATACCCTCTGCCTTTGGAAATAGGTGTTAATGGCCTAAGAGGAGTAGCCTCTCCTGGCCTCTCGGAATGCTTTGAAGGGCACAGATGGTGCCCTCCTTGCATAAACCAGTCTACACCAGTTCAGGGATCCCCGACCCCCTGCTCTGGTGCGAAACTGGACAAAGGAAAGGGGAGTGACCACTCCCCTGTCCATCACCACCCCAGGGGTGGTGCCCAGAGCTCCGCCAGTGTGTCCCAGACCTCTGCCATCTTGAATGCAGAGGTATGAGGGCACAATGGAGGCCTCTGAGTGGCCAGTGCCAGCTGGTGATGTCAGAGACCCCTCCTGATAGGTGCTTACCTGGCTAGGTGGCCAATCCTCCTCTGAGGGCTACTTAGGATCTCTCCTGTGGGTTTCTCGTCAGATAACAAATGCAAGAGCTCACCAGAGTTCCACTCCATCTCCCTCTTCGACTTCTGCGAAGGATCGACCTCTGACTGCTCCAGGATGCCTGCAAAACTGCAACAAAGTAGCAAGAAGACTACCAGCAACATTGTAGCGCCTAATCCTGCCGGCTTTCTCGACTGTTTCCTGGTGGTGCATGCTCTGAGGGCTGTCTACCTTCACCCTGCACTGGAAGCCAAGAAGAAATCTCCTGTGGGTCGACAGAATCTTCCCCCTGCTATGGCAGGCACCAAACTTCTGCTTCACCAGTCCTCTGGGTCCCCTCTCATCTTGATGAGTGTGGTCCCTGGAACACAGGAGCTGGATCCAAGTGACCCCGACAGTCTAGTGGTCCATCTGTCCAAATTTGGTGGCGGTAAGTCCTTGCCTCCCCACTCCAGACAGTAATCCTGTGTACTGCGTGAACTGCAGCTGCTACGGCTTCTGTGCACTTTTGCAAGAAATACTTTGTGCACAGCATAGCCCAGGTCCCCAGCACTCCGTCCTGCACTGCTGAACTCGCTGAGTTGATCAACGGCTTCGTGAGACCCTACTTTGTAGTGTTGAGACGACCGCCGTGCTCAGTTTTCTTGAACCCGTGTTCAAGTGCTTCTGCGGGTGCTGCCTGCTTCTGCGTCAACTCTCTGTGTGGCTGACCGCCCCCTCTGTCTTCTCCTCCAAGGGGCAACCTCCTGGTCCTTCCTGGGCCCGGCCACCACCCATTTTCTTCAACGGCAACCTTTGCAGCTAGCAAAGCTTTCTGCGTGGAAACAACTCTGCATCCTCCAGCACGCCGTGGGACATCTTCTGTGCAAAGGAGAAGTTCCTGGCACCTTCTGTTGTTGCAGAATTTTCAGCTTCTTCCACCAGGAGGCAGCCATCTTGCACCTTCATCCGAGGTTATATGGGCTCCTGCCCCTCTGGACATTTTCTTGACTCTTGGACTTGGTCCCCTTCCTTTGCAGGTCCTCGGGTCCAGGAATCCGTCTTCAGTGCTTTGCAGTCTGTTGTGGTCTTTGCCGAATCTCCTATCACGACTTTAATGTGTTTCTGAGGAAGTAGGGTAACTTTACTCCTACTTTTCAGGGTCTTGTGGTGGGGTATCTTGGACGCCCTTAGTGTTTTCTTACACTCCCAGCGACCCTCTACACACTACACTAGGCCTGGGGTCCCTAAGTGGTTCGCATTCCACTTTCTTAGTATATGGTTTGTGTTGCCCCTAGGCCTATTGCATTCTATTGTATTCTACAGTGTTTGCACTACTTTTCTAACTTTTTACTTACCTGATTTTGGTTTGTGTGTATATTTTCTGTATTTCACTTACCTCCCAAGGGAGTATAATCCTCTGAGATACTTTTGCCACATTGTCACTAAAATAAAGTATCTTAATTTTTAGTAACTCTGAGTATTGCGATTCTTGTGATATATAGTGGTATAGTAGGAGCTTTGCATGTCTCCTAGTTCAGCCTAAGCTGCTCTGCTATAGCTACCTTTATCAGCCTAAGCTGCTAGAACACTACTAAACTACTAATAAGGGATAAATAGACCTGGCACAAGGTGTAAGTACCATCAGGTGCCCACTATAAGCCAAGCCAGCCTCCTACATGGCCCCACTGAAGACTGGGTAGTTTGGTATCAAACTTCTCAGCACCATGTAGGTTTTAGTGTAAAATGCACACAGAGGGCATCTTAGAGATGTCCCTGTATTTTACCCAAACATCTACTGTAGGGCTGAACAGTCTGTGACAGCCTGCCACTAACAGACAAGTTTCTGACCCCATAGGGTGAGAGCCTTCATGCTCTCTGGGGTCAGGAACAAAGCCTGTTCTGGGTGGAGGTGCTTCTCCAGCTAGTGGAGATGCCCGCCCCCGGACCAAGCACCACTTTTGGCAGCAGGCCCGGTGGAAAAATTAGGAAAAACAAGGAGGAGTGACCACTGCACCTGGGACCCTAGGGTGTCCCGAGCTGAAGTGACCCCCTCCTTGTAGAATCCTCCATCTTGCTTTAGAGGAGAGTGGCCAATAGGGATAGGAATGTGCTCCCCTCCCCAAAGGGAAAGGGCACAGGAAGGGTGTAGCCACCCTCAGGGACAGTAGCTATTGGCTACTGCCCTCTGACCCTTATACTGCCCCTAAATCTAGTATTTAGGGACACCCCTGAACCTTGCTCTTCAGATTCCGAGGAGGAGGAGGAGAAAAGAGGACTGAAGAACAAACCCCAGCAGTGAAGTCTCTAGATGACAACTGACTTTGTCTGCAGCTTCCAGACACCTGCTACAAAAAGGCGACATATCCTGCAGGACCAGCAACATCTACAAACCCCCAGAGGACTGCCTGCCCAACAGAGGACCAAGAACTCCCAAGGACAGTGGCCCATCCACAAGATACATCCAACAAAGACTCCAGAGTCCCCCCGAATCCGTGAGCCCTGCCCACTCTGCACCGGGCGCTCATGGCCCATGTCCAGGTGGCCCACTGGTCCAGAGAAGGTCCCCAGGTGATTCCGACCTCGAGTCCACCCTGGGTTGACCCCTCCTGGCCAACACGACAACGTCTTCTGCCTGAATCCAGAGCACTCCCTGACCACGACCGGATCCGATGAAGATTCCAGACTCCTAAAAGTACCCCTGCACTTGAAGCCCCCTGGCCTAGGGGAATCTGACCGACGGCCCAGCAACGCCAATTGGGTGCCTCTCCTACATGTCCAGCCTTTGGTTTTCTGCAACCGACCCCCTGGACCCAGCTTACAGAATCTTTGTGACCCCCGGGGCTCCCTCATTCAAAAGCATTGCTCGACCGACACTGCGTTTGCACCCTACACCCTGCCACTCCTGTGCCACTGAGGGTGTGTGTTTGGTGCTGACCTGTGCCCCCCCCGGTGCTCACCTAAACCGCCCAGGTCTGTGTCCTGAAGTCGCGGGTACCTACCTGCAACCTGTTTCTTTCCAAGTGCCCCCAGTCCTCATAGGAATCCTTTGAAACCCAACACCAAGTACACCCAGCCTGCCCTGTATTGCTAGTTGTGCACTTTTGGGGTCAACTTGAATTTTGACCTGTGGCATCCTAACCCCCAAAGACTGGGATCGTAAGTCGAGTACTTACCTGTTAACTGTATTAACACTTTTCCTCCCCTAGGACTGCATTGGTTCCTATGAGAAATTGCACTGTGTCAACTTTTGAAATTGGAAAGTGTTTCTTACTTGTAAACTGTTTTATCTGCAAAACCTAAACAAAGTGCATTTGATATATAAGCTTGATACAAACTTACAACTGTACTTGCCTGCAACAAAGATCCGTTTGGCTCTAGAAATAAAGTAACAAAATATGTGTTTGCTATATAAAAACATTGGCCTGGAGATAGTCATTGCATGTATGCCTCATTGCTTGACTGTGTGTACAACAAATGCTTTGCACTACTCTCTGAGAAGCCTAATTGCTTGACCACACTACCACAAAAGAGAGCATTAGTCTGTTAAGCCGCTGGGGATCCACTGGACTCTGTGCACATTATACCTCATTTTGGTATAGTATATACATAATGGATGAATGGGTAGCTACCAGATGCACTAGACCGCTGGTGGCCATGGGCCACCTTCTTGCCAAAAGAGATACTGCCTGCATTGAAGAGTATAGTTGGCGCCCTTTGTGATGGAATAGACTCACAGCATGGACTGTTCCAGCAAGGCTGAGCAAAACTTATACTAATCAAGGGGTTGCCCACAAAAACATAATAAAGTTTGAGTCCCTAGACTGCCTAATCCACGAACTTCGATGACTTAGTGTAAGATGAAAAATAAAAATTGTTTACCTGTCATGCGAAGGGTGAAGGGAGCAGACGGTATTGATCTTACCAGGATTCATAGGCAATCTGCTGAGAATGCTATGTATGTTAAAAACATTAGAGTTGTTAAAAAATAAACTTTTCTTTATCATGGGCGCCCAGAGACATCACTAGTCGGCTGTAATAAGAAAAAAGGAATGCAGACTCCAATGTATTACAGTTCAATTATCTGTACCGTACCTACCTTTCCCTGTTTAAACTGCATGATATTCTCCATGCCATTATTATGCAACTACCCTAGATATGGCAGACCCAAACCTACATTTTACGATACAACTTGTGCATGCCTGATGATTAATACTCATAGCAGCATGATTGTTTGTTCCCTGGAAGGCATGACTGGCAAGAGAAATGTACAAGATCCTAAAACGTCTACTGATTCTTACGCCAAGGCCTACAAGACCTAAGACACACAATAATACTTGTAGGTTTATTGACCCGGCTACCATCCTAGCTAATGGAGTCCTTGTGATTAACTGGAAATCACTCCACGCCCTCAAGACAGATAAATGGCAATGTAAACTTTATAAATGGCTGCACGCTGAAGACTCTACAACTAGACTTCTGCAGTTTAGGTTGAGAAGACCCTTAGAGACAACTAATTTCTCTAGACCACTGGTTCCCAACCTGTGGTCCGGGGGCCTCTGGGGGTCAACAAAGCCTTCTGAGGGGGTCCGTGACTGCTTAGAAAATAGAAAAATATAAACAGGTTTTGTCACCAGCTTTCAGTAATGACTCATTGGGGGGTCCCCGGATTCCAAAAATGATTCAGTGGGGGTCCCCGGGTTCCAGTAATGATAAAGTGGGGGTCCACAGAAGTAAAAAGGTTGGTAACCACTGCTCTAGACTGTTATTGAATCTTAATCTGAAATCGGGGGACAAACCGCTATGACCTAGTTATACTGCTCTTTGTATTGTACCAAATTATGTTACTCGTTAAAATCGATTACCTGAATTGCCTGTTCAGCTATTTCTGATTAGTGCTCTCACTAGGTCCAGTTCACACCTTAACACTGCAACATATCTGCACTTGCTGCCTTTTCTGATTTACTGTTTTTTTTAGGGTCTATAAGTGCATGCTCTAGAGCATGTGTCTCGCTTGCGAGGCTCTGCTGTGCACATCAAAGAGCTTGGAGCCCGCCTGTCGCTCACCATTAGATTGTTTGCATGGCACTCTTCTTTAAAGCCTCGTAACTCGTCACGACAAGCCTTGCATTATTTCCGTTCCTCTGTGTGGAGCCGGAACCAAGCACTGATTGATTCAACTTAATTAGTGCCCGTCCGCGACTCCCAACGTGATCAAGTTACTATTATGTTCTTTTTAACTTCTCGTGCACTGCAAACAGAAGGCTTGCAACTGCCAAAAACGAGACCAGCAGGTCAACAAAATTGCTAAGTTTTATTGATTTAAAGCTAACTTTCTATTATTTTGTCAAGTCAAGTCATCTTTTCTCACTTTCCACTCATGTATTCTTTTGTTTTTGCTCATGAGCGCTTTTCCCAAAAGATGCCAATTAACTTGTTTGAAATATTGCAAAATGACACTGTTTCTTTATTATGTGTAATTTCTGAAATGCTTTAGCACATAATAATGCAGTACACCCCAATGTACCCACTCCAGTCCGCCCCACTACAATCCACTCCACTTTATCCCATACCAACCCACCCTATTTCAGTCCAAACCATTCACCCCATCCAACCCACCCCACTCGAATCTGCCGTACTCCAATTTGACTCACTCTAATCAAAAACAATCTGCACCACTCCAAAACAATTTGCCCCACTCCAATGCAAAACAGTATGCCCCACTCCAATGCAAAACAGTATGCCCCACTCTCATGTACCCCGCTCCAATCCAAAACAGTCTGCCCCACTCCAATCCAAAACAATCTGCTCCACTCCAATCTGCCCCACTCCAATTAAAAAAAAATCAGCCCCACTCCAATCCACCTCACTCCAATCTGCCCCACTCAAATCCGCCCCACTCCCATCTGCTACACTTCTATCTGTTCCACTCCAATCGCCCCACTCCACCCGACTTCAGTCCAAAACAATTTGTCCGACTCCAATCCGCCCCACTCTAATCCAAAACAATACACCACAATCCAATCCATCTCACCCCATCCAGTCAACCCCACTCCATCCCAATCCACCCCACTCTAATCCACCCCACACAACTCAATCCACTGCACTCCAATCCACCCTAATACAATCTGCCCCACTCCAATACAAAATAACCTACTCCACTTCAGTCTGCCACACTCCAATTCAAAACAACCTGTCCCACTCCAATTCACCCCACTCTAATCTGCCCCATTCCAATGCAGAACAATCTGCCCCACTCCAATGCAGAACAATCTGTCCCACTTCAATCTGCCCCATGCTAATCCAAAACAATCTCTCCTACTCCAATCTAGAACAATCTGCCCCACTTCAATCCAAAACAACCTGCTGTACTGCAATCTGCCCCACTGTAATCCAAAACAACCTGCCCCACTCCAACCTGCCCCAATCTTCCCCACTTCAATCCAAAACAACCTGCCCTACTCCAATCTGCCCCACTTTAATCCAAAACACTCTACCCCACTCCAATCCAGAACAATCTGCCCCACTCCAATCTGCCCCACTTCAATCTAAATCAACCTCCCTCACTCCAATCTGCCCTACTTTAATCCAAAACAACCCACCTCACTCCAACTTGCACCACTCCAACCTTTCCCACTCCAATCTGCCCCCACTTTAATCCAAAACAAGCTTCCCCACTCCAATCCCAAACAACCCACTCCATTCCAAAACAATCTGCCCCACTCCAATCAAGAACTATCTGCCCCACTCCAATCTGCCCCACTTCAATCTAAATCAACCTCCCTCACTCCAATCTGCCCCCACTCCAATCCCAAACAACCAATTCCATTCCAAAACAATCTGCCCCACTCCAATCCACCTCACTTTACCCCAATCCAATCCACCCCACTGCATCCCAATTCTCACCACTCTAATCCTCCACAATCCAGCCCACTACAATCCAGTCCACCCCAATCAAACCCAAACCAATCCAGCCCAATCCTATCTAAACCACTCCAATTCACTACACCTCACCCCAATCCAATCCACCACAATACAGCCCCACTCCAATCCACCCCAATACAATCTGCCCCACTCCAATCCAAAACATTTTACCCACTCCAGTCTGCCCCACGCCAATCCAAAACAATATGTACCACTCCAATCTGCCCCATTCCATTCCAGAACAATCTCCCCACCCAATTCCTATCCAATCCACCCACTCCAATCCATCCCACTCCAGTTCAATCCACCACAATCCACTCCACTCAATCCACCCACCCAATCCAATCCAATCTAATCCACCACTCTCACTTCAATCCACCCCACCGAACTCTAATCCACCCCACTCAATCCAAACCACTTCACTCAATCCAATCCATCTCACTCAAATCCACTCAACTCCACTCCACCCCAATATGATAAACCCCAATCTGATACACCGTACTCTAGTCTAATTCACCACAGGCTAATATAATCCAGCTCACTTCGGTACAATCCACCCCAGTCCAATCCACCCAACCCCAATTCAACCCAACCCTCAATCCAATGCACCCCTCCAGTCCACCCCATTTCAATCCACTCAACTACACCACACTCCAATTCTCCCTACTCCACTCCAAACCATCCCACCCCCTCCCAGTTCAGTCAACCGCACTTCAATCCAATCCATCCAGTCTAGTCCACCCACACCAGTTCAGTCCACCCCACTCCAATCCATCAACCCCATCTCACTCCAATCCAGTCCACCCCAATCCAATCCAACACACCCCACCTCAATCCACCCCACCCCACTTTAATCAAATCCATCCCACTGCAGCCCACCACACCCCTATCCAATCCACTGCACCACATTTCAATCCACCACACACCAATCAAATTCACCCCACTCCATTCCACCAAACCCCACTCAAATCCACCCCACTCACTCCATTCCACCACACTCTACTCTACTCCATTCCACCCACTCTATCCCAATCCAATCCACCCCACCGATCCCAATTTAGTCCACCCTACTCCAATCCATACCGCCCATCCCACTCCAATCCACCCCACCGATCCCAATTTAGTCCACCCTACTCCAATCCATACAGCCCATCCCACTCCAATCCACCCCACCACATTCCAATTCAATCCAACCCACTCCAATCCACCCCCTCTCCAGACCAATCTAATCCACCCCACTCCAGACCAATACTATCCACTCCACTCCAATTCAATTCAATTAACCCCACCCCACTCCACAACACTCTCTGCCACTGGACCGCTGAACTCTGTTCCCCTCAATCCTACGACACTCTGCTCCCCCATTCCACTCTGACACTCCACACCATTAACTTTTAGCCATGCTGAACAGCAGCCACACTGGAGTACAACACGGCAAAACACATTGCCAAAGCCAATACCTCTTGTATAGGCGAGACCTATTGGCTTTGCCAATGCTTGTTTCTTTTCCCTTTGTTTTTACTTCTGGTTGCATCTTGTAGCTCCTAGTTCGTAATATTGACAGATGGCTTGCTTTGTTCTGTGCTGATAATCTTACAGCTTGCGTTGTGTGAGAGTACTTTGTTGTGGTTAAAATCAATAAACACATATAAAAACCTAACATTGCATAAAATTATTGTCGTACCATAGCACCTCCACAAGCCTGCTTTCCTGATACAATGGTAAAATGTGAAAGGCGATTGCACTAAGCTCTGTACTAGTTACCATTAAGAAGTTAAAGCAAAATCGAAAACATTTATGGGATTCGGCCCAGACAAATATATTAGTTGCGCCTGGCTCTACGATCTGACTATTTGAAAAAGAACAAGTTAAACCCAATAGACCAAGCTAATCATGGGTATGCAATATAGCAGGATTGCGCAGACCAGAAAGTGGCACCATAGGGAAATAGGAATAAATCCTTTGACTATATCAATAGAGTGCTTCTACTGTATATTAGATGCTTTGCCGAAGAGGACAATTGCTCTTTCAGATCCTTCAAGTTTGCCTTTAAATTCCCAAGGTGTCGTGCGCTGAGCACGGTGCCGGTGCGAGCTGCTGAAGCTCCGCACGTCAGACCTGACGGAGTAACAGACTTGGGGGTAGCAGGTTCTGGCTCAGATCTCAATAATAGTGCGGGCCAAATCAGCACAGCCTGGCTCGCCGGCGAGAATGAAACAGGGGCAGGAGATCCCGCGGGACGCTGGTCAGACTGTGTCAGGCCCCGGTTGGAGGCGCATACAGCAGCAATATTGGCGGTCATTGGGGACACCAAAGTGGTGCTTGATAACAAAATAGATGCAGTAGTCTTAGATCTGGGATTTCTTTGGGCAGATCACAAAAAGTTAGTTGGCAGAGTGAGGGAAACAGAGTCCACGGGTAGCCCTTCTGCAGCCACTCGCTTAGGACCATGAGCAACAAATACACTCCCTCTGACAGTCTGTGCAGCATCTGCAGGAGTGAAGGATGCAGAGGGTCTCTCTGTCACAACAAAATGTAAGCAGTGGAATTGTAAAGCGGGCTGAGAACTCCAGAGCGGATCTATACATGGAGGAATGGTCGCTGAATGTGCTCATGGAGGGCAAGGTCTCCCAAGCTCCTTTCAGTAGAACAGGCCCATAGGGTGCCAGGTGGCCTGCTGTGGCCAGGAGCATCTCCAAGCCCCCCCACATCCCCACCCAAGGACGGTGGTGGTCAGACTGCTTAATTTTTGAGACAGTGATGACATCCTACAGTGTGCTCATACACATGGACCACAGCAGGTAGAGGCAGGGTCAGTAAATATCTACCCAGACTACACTTAAACGGTCACATTCCAGAGGGAGATGTTCTTGGCCATGAAAAGACAACTGTTTACCTTAAATCTGAAATACACACTTATTTTCCATGCTAGACTGAGGGTGACTGATCAGGACTGCTCTCACTTCTTTAACACGGCTAGTGAAGTGTGGACATGGTTGGGGAGCATGATCTATTCAATGTCAGATGCTTCAGACTTGCAAGTGTGAGATGACTGGTGACAACCAGTCGAAGGCTGCCCCTACGAAAGACCAAGCAGAGTGAGAGGGCAAAGGTGGTGACACAACTGCAACTAGAATGCCCTTTGACCATGAACAACAGATGGGCGGCGTGATGCAAACTCTGAGGGGCTCTGAGGTATAATCTGAGGGTTCCCAACAGAGCAGGGATGAAGGAGATATGCCTGTTGTGACCACTATGATGGCAGACATGCTGATTTGATAAGGATGCTACAAGGTCAGGCTTTGGGGAATGTTCCGACATATGGTTCAACCTGAAGGACAATCACCTGAGCACAAACACATTGGGTCAAATGGTGATCAGGAGTGCCACACCTCCACATCTGCAGGGGTTCACAGCCTTCACATAGACAAGTCTCAATTTAGTTATAGTTATGCAGTTCGGGTGACAGGCATTTTGGGCATTGTGGGAGTGGGTAGTTTTAAGCCTACGCGCGAGGTGATGGGGTGGGGGGGTGTTTATTGGGTTGGGGTGTGTTTGTTCAGGATTTGTGAGATACAGTGTGGGTCCTAAAAGAATTGGACTGATATTTCAGGATGTGAGACAGAAGTTACATCGGGAGTACATCACAACTGGGCCCGAGTGTTGGCCTGACCCGGAAGATCCTCTCCTAGAATGTGAATGGCCTGGGAGATAAACTCAAGGGAGGGGTGGTGAGGAAATACCTAATGAGATATGACCCCAACATAGTCACATTGCAGGAGACTCATCTCTTAGGGAACAATTGTGGGTTTTTGGCCCGAGGCAGTGTAAGAATCCATTTTGTATTGCTCCTTTTCCTTTAAGACATTTAGTTTGAGTTATCTCTCTGAACGCACTGCCTATCGCATATGTTATCTTATCTATATATATTTGTTTAAGTAAAATAAGCCTGGTTCCACCACAGGCTCACAGCTGGTTTCTTTCCCTAGCTGGGGCACGTTACTCATTATAATCATATGCTAAAAATAACTAACCAACCTCGGCTGTTGTATTTTTGGGAGGGAAAAGTTGATATCTATACCTTTGAACCACGCAATCCTTTGAAGGGTTCTCAGAATGTGGGAAGTCAGACAGCTGCAGAAGGGAGTCGAGGATAAAGCAGGGACAGGAACGGGTGTGTGGACTCTGATTCCCTCCTTAAAATTCCTGTATGACGTATATCATTATTTACTTACTTTATGTATCCTTTGATGTATGAGTATAAATATCACTGTTGAATGCACCATGCCAGCACACTTTACTTCGGGCTGGGGATGCCAGTTGTAAATCGGTCCTCTTTGCTGCAGAAAAAATAAGTAGACCTTTGGTCATTGATTTTTCACTCCGACTCTCCGTGTCTAAACTCCTTTGTAAATGCATTTGTAAGTGTCATTAAAACTTGCTTTACAATTGAGGGCCCGTCCGGGATTTTCCAGTGGATGTCTTCAGTAGCGCTGTCACGAGACATGCTGCCAGTGGGGAGGGGGAACGCCGTTCCGGAGGTGTAGATTCCAGGGGCCCCTGCACAAAGACATAGTTTCAAAGCAGCTGGATCTTAACCACAGGGCAGGCCTCTCCCCGCTTTTCACGACGTCCCAGCGAAGATCTTGAACATCGGCTTTTAACTTGACTGATTAGTCTGACACGGGCGGCCAGAGAGAGATCTGGGAAAAGCAGATAATCAGGTGAGACTGTTCCACGCTGGCCGGTTATCTGTGTTAACTTGCATTTGAGAGAATAAACGTTTTAGATAACTGTTATCAATTTGGGAATAATTCGTTTTTGGTAAATGTGCATTTGTAAAAGGTACCATTTGACAATTTGTATTACACGTGTTTTTGTTAATTTTGAATATTTTATCCAGGCCTGGACCAATTTGTAGGTTGGTAAGCATTTGATAAAAGGGGTTTGAGAAAGTTACCTTGTTGCATGTTACATTTTGAAATTTAAAAAAAAGTTAGACATGGGAAATAAAAAATGCTGGCAAGGGCTATGTCGTTGTTTTCGCCAAAATCGTGTTCCACGTTTGGACAAAAGACAACCGATCCCAAAAGGGGGAACACCAGGGTGGGACATGTTAAAGGATTATGGTTTAGAAAATAATTTGTATAACAGTATATGGTGCAGATATACTAGACATTGTCCTGACCTCCAGTGGCCGGAGGATGGATCTTTTGATTTAAAGAAAATAACCTACCTGCAGGAATGTTTGTTTCATAATAAGGCTAACCAGCACATGTTTGAGGTACATAGAAAATGGGAGACTGAGGCTACCAAAAGGAAAATTAAGGCGGACAAATTGATAGAGAAAGAAAAAAGAAAAACAATAATGCAAAAAGCGGCACAATACCACCACTCCCAAACCCAGAGAAGAATTGAGTCTGAAGATAGAGTCCATAGAGGTGGAGGGAAGTTACGTATCAAAACAGACAGACTCCAAACATGCATTAGAAGAAGATAAGGTATTGCTACGGGACGTTAGATAATAGCCCCACTGCACCTCCACCTTACACCCCCCCTGCGCCTGCGGTAGTCCAACCTATCATGGGGGCACATCAACAGCAGCAAGGGCAGAATTTGGGAAATCCAGGTGTACCACCAGATCAGCATGTGCCACAGCAATTACAGACCCCAGCCCAAGTTTCTCCGCCCCCTGCTCCACCTCTGCAACTTTACCAATAATGTCCTCTGCCCCTAATGCCCCAAATAGACAATGTCGACAATATACAGCCATTCATCCACTGTCGCCCATGTGGAGTACACCTATGATGTCGATTTCGCCCCCTAGTACACGCTCCACTATTGGGGAGGATGAAAAACGGGTCATCAAAAATCAGTCAGAGACTTGGATGGCAAATCCTATTTACACTCACACCGATATTATGCACACAGTACAACAAATGTCACATTTTGGACAGCAATTAGCAATTCAGTACATGATTGAAAAATTGGAAAAGGATTGGAATTCTTGTACTAGCGACTCTACCCCTCTCCCTTATGAACAGGAATTAAACCAATTTTGGCGTGGCAGTGTGGCTTGTAAACTTGATAGTAAGGGCATAACTGAGGGAGTACGCATTTGCGTTGTAGCCAGAGAAGATGTTCTCAATGCGTATGACAAGGAATACCAAATGAGGGAAGTACACCCTGATCTTCCCATTGTGGCGCAATTGCAGCTGCAGCTGCCGCCAACCGACCACCTCCCTTACCCGTGGCCCAGTTTGTCCATATCCCATGGAAAAGGGAGGAGGTAATAGCTATAAAAAAAGGACTTACCAGATCCGCGAAAGAATCCAACTGGATTCTATCGGGAACTTAGAATTGCTATTTCCACCACCACCATGACCCTCAAGGACATTGACTATTTTTTGGGTGTCTTATTGGGTCCTGAAGTCTGGCATAAAATTCGAAGAGTAGATGATGTGCCTACTTTGGGAGCTACATGGGGGGGTTTTAGAAGCACATGAAGCAGGCAGGGCACCAGGAGCTCTGCCTCATCAGGACATTTTAAATTTACCTAACCGAATATTGACTAAATTAGAAACACAGTTATTCCCCCTTCAAACTGTGGACTGGGGAAAACTTGCCACCTATAAACAGAAAACAGATGAAGATGTCCCAGATTATTTTACTAGAATTGAACAAGCGTTCATAGATTTTAGCGGTCAACACCTCGCCACCGTAACTGGTGTCACATTATTTGTGGAACGCTTTGTCAATGGCCTTCTACCTGAAATATCACAAAAATTAAAAGCAACAGAGAGTTTGTGGATGACAAAGGGCCAGGCAGAAATTTTACAGATGGCACAATATTATGAGAGTAGGTATAAGAAAGAGTTAGAAAAGAAGGAGAAGTCAGTAAAAGATTTGAAGAAAAAGGTACCATTACAGCAGGCATATCCCCAGCGGGACCCATTCCCTCAGTTGAGGGGTGGCCCACCAAGGGGACGGGGAAGGGGCCGAGGGCGAGGTGTATCTGCACTACCTCAAGACTGCCGATTGAATATCAACCAATGTCCCTACTGTAAACAGGATGGCCATTGGCATGATACTTGCCCATTGCTGGAAGGGAGACAGAACATGTCACTTGATAGAGGGAATGCGTCAGGTAACACACGAGGGTGAGGAAGAGGGGGAAATTGTCAGAATTTGCAGAATGTAAACCAGGCCCCGCATAACACTAACATTTTTGACAATGCATTTGAACAACAATATTATGCTGATGATTCTTTTTTTGAAATATACAATTACTAGGCCAGCCACATACAGGGCCAGGGACGAGTAAGTATTCCTGTAGATCAGAGTGGTCCCTATATCAACGTAAATATCGAAGGAGAGGGCCATAAGTTTCTTCTAGATACTGGCGCCACCAGAACATCTATTGCACATGCTGCAGTCCCCGGAACTCCCCTGTCTGGGCTTCATACTGCGTCAATTGGGATTTCTGAGATCCCCGTGGTGAGCCCCATCTCAGCACCTATGAGAGTAACTGTAGGACCATTCACAGTACACATGCCACTCTCTTTAACCTCAGGTTGCAATGAAAACATGTTTGCATTAGATATGTTAAAGAAATGAAATGCAGTTATTCACTGTTCAATCGATGGTGTCTATGTAACTATGGAAAGCATTGCCCCTACCTGGTGCATGTTTTTGCAGGAATGCGACTTACTCCCAGAGCTAGCGGAAGTAGACCTTCGCTTATGGGCCAAAGGCAAAAATTATGTAGGCGTTATGGATATCGACCCTATTGTAATAAAAATCAAACCAGGTACCCGGCTACCTCGTATTCCTCAATACAAATTACCTAAAGCATGCAAAAAGGGGCTCAAGACAGTCATTTCTGACCTCGTGCATGCAGGTGTAATAAAGGAAATAGTGGTCAGGCCCTGTAACAGCCCGATCCTCCCTGTTGTCAAGAAACAAAGTGATCCTAATAAATCAGATGTTGAGCAATCAGTTACTGATAACACGGTATATCGACTAGTTATTGATCTCCGATAAATAAATAAAATAGTAATTCCCCAGTTTCCTGTGGTCCCAGACATGAATAGTCTTTTCACCATGACCCCACCCACTGCGTGTTATTTCTTAGTCATCGATCTGAAGAATGCTTTCCTCAGTATTCCGATCGAGTCAGAAAGCCAATATTTGTTCAGTTTCTCAATATTTGGTAAATCATTCTCACTGACAAGAGCTCCACAAGGATTTGTGGAGAGTCCCAGTATATATAGTCAATGTCTTAAACGTCAGCTAGACCAATTCAATCCACCTTCAGGCTCTGTACTGTTGAAGTACATTGACGATATTTTAATTGCCTCAGATTCCATGGCACAATGTAAGACTGATACTGTTGCATTATTACATCATTTAGCATCCCTGGGCATAACGTGTCCCTCCCAAAATTGCAGTATTGTAGAGAGGAGGTCACCTATCTAGGACACCTCCTCTCTAAGGAGGGAAGGAGATTACATCCAGACCGAATAAAACTGGTTCATACAATGACTGCACCACGCACCCCCACTGAAGTCCGAGCATTTTTGGGATTTACATCTTTTTGCAGACAGTGGATTCCAAATTTTTCACTTATAGTGAAACCATTGACTGCCCTGACACTTTCAGATGTGCCCGCTCCTGTACCTTGGACAGACAAATGTGAGGAGGCTTTTCAGGAACTAAAAAAGGCGTTGTGCTCTGCTCCTATTGGGTACTCCGGATTACAGCAAACCATTTATTTTATTTGTGCATGAAAAGCATGGCTGTACATTGTCTGTTTGGACACAGGATCAAGGTGGGAGACAACGCCCTTGTGCATACTTCTCTTCCACCTTGGACACTGTGGCGCAAGCTTTGCCTACTTGTCTTAGAGGAGTGGCTTCTGCAGCTGCTTCGGTGAAACAAAGTGAAGGGTTTGTTGGTGGCAATCCGCTCACTGTGATGGTTCCTCATGCAGTAGATATTTTGTTAAACAAGACACAGAGGCAGCACCTCACCAGTGCTCGTCTAACCGGATATGAATTAACATTGTTCAGTCCAAATATCACTTTGAAGCGGTGCAATGTCTTGAACCCAGCTATGTTACTACCCCTCCCTCAGGACAATGTGGAATTTGATCATAGTTGCATTTTTGCTTCAAGTTACCAGTCGGTACAACCACTGCAGTCTATGCCGTCACCACATTAAAAACAGTGGTTGGATCTCATAGAATCACGCACAATTCAGCACAGGCTTCAGAATTAATTGCCCTCACCAGAGCTTGTGAAATAAGTGAACATCTTAGTGTTAATATCTACACTGATAGCCAGTATGCATTTGGAGTAGCTCATAATTTTGGGCGAGACTGGGTGAAAAGAGGCTTTATCACGTCACATGGCACTACCATTCAGCATGGCACCTTGATTGTGGCACTTCTGAATGCTCTTGGCTTTCCCCTTCAGGTCGCAATCATTAAGTGTAGTGCCTACAAGAAAATTACTGATGACACAGGAAGAGGAAACGCTTTTGCAGATTCTACTGCGAAAGCAACAGCACAAGCACCATTTGACAATGCATACGTTGAGAGTAGTACCAGTGGGGAGCCCAAGAACAAAGTACTAGAAAATACTTTGCAGTGTGTGAGAGACATTCAAGCAGAAGCAACAGCAGAGGAAAGGGAACCGTGGGAGAAGAACGGTAGACTGGACAGTGAGGGTTGTTACACAGAAGAAGATGGATGTTACCTAATTGTTATGTACACGCTATGGTCACTATGGCACACAGTCCTGCACACATCAGTGCCCAAGGCATCAAGACAACTTTGGACCATGTTTGGAGTAATCCTATGATATCCAAAGCTGCTAATAACCTGGTCAAGAGTTGTATGGTGTGTGCAGTGCACAATGCAGGAAAAGGGACCCCTACACCCCCTGGCCATTTTTCCCCTCCTGATCTCCCCTTTGAAGCTATACAGATGGATTTTATCCACATGGTGGAACCATGTAACAAACTGAAATATGGGTTAGTGGTAGTATGTATGTTTTTAAATGGATAGAGGCCTACCCATTAAAAGACAATGGTGCCCTCTCTACCACCAAGTACTACTCAAAGAGTACTTTTCTAGATACGGATTACCTAGATTAGTCTGGAGTGACAATGGCTCTCATTTCGCTAATGAGATGATAGGAAAAGTTTGTACTGCCATTAACATCAAACAGCGATTTCATGCTGCAAATCACCCACAATCAGCGGGCCTGGTAGAAAGGTATAATTACACTTTGAAGAGCAAAATAGCCAAGATTTGTACTGAGACCAATTTAAAATGGCCAGATGCTTTGCCCCTAGAGTTGCTCTCCATTAGGACAACTGCCAGTAGCAGGTCACGATTATCCCCCTATGAAATAGTCATGGGAAGGCCAGCCAATATCTGGGTGGTACCACGACCAAAGAAGCTTTCTGAAGTACAATATCCTTTGTTTGTAGACTATTGTAAACAATTGACTAAAGATTTACGTTTGATCCACCAACAGGTCAAAGCCAGCCTACCTACTCCTCTCGAAGGCCCTGGACATCCTTTCAAACCAGGGGATTGGCTTATGACAAAGAACCAACAGTCTTCAGCCCAGGTGGCGGAGGCCAGCCCAGGTACTGCTTGTAACACAGACAGCAGTGAAAGTGGAAGGAAGGAAAAACTGGATACATGCCAGCCATTGTAAGTGTGCACTGGTTCCACTACAATCTACTCCAGCAACAGAATTACCTTTGTATCCTGACTACAGTGAAGCAGGGAGACAGGAGACACCTCCACATGATTCAAGTACTACCATTTCTGCTCATGAGGTGATACAGCAGCCCAGTGACGAAGGTTTGCTATTTGAACATCAAAAAACTCATCGATACAACCTGCGTCCTCGCCCACCCAAATGAAGAGAATTCTGAAGGTGCGTAAAGTGGTGACCCCCACGAAAAACTATATTTACATCACCCTGATAGCTCCTAGCTTGGAACTACAAACTGAGGTCTCCTCTGAATGGCCAAGGAATCCTTTGCTCATCAGAATACGGCACGCTTGCCTTCATGAAATACAGTTCTCCGCTTTCAACGCCACAGGTATTTCCGATGCCCCTGATGTACCAGCATTAAAACGAGCTATCTTCACTGTTGTAACGCACACCTTGGGCGATAAGGTTGTGGTTGATTGTGATGACTAAAACCTCAGCATGAACATGAACACGGGTGACTAGCCTGTGCAATGATACCAGAACATTGGTCAGTATAAACACTGTTTCAATGGGAACACAAGCATAGTGGGATGCAGCTTGTGCAACAATATTATCTGTTATAAGAAAGTGTGTAAGTGGGGTTAACAGTTCTGTGGCTATCCATGGTGCAATGAGAGAAACCAATAACAGTCCTACAGAAGCGGCCAGTCATTAGGGTTGGTGCGTCTTGTAGTCCCAGCGGGAAAGGTGCCTCTTCTGTTAAGTACCCAGCACACTCCCGACCTGATTTCAATTGCTGGCCTCTGCCCTCTTTTTGCTGGAATACTGAACAAACTGACAAACTATACTGAAGAAGAGCTTTGAAGTATCGCGACCTACTGACTGGGAGTTGAGCTCCCATCAGGAGTAAAAACCTGACAAGGAGTGATCAAGGGACCCAGGATCAAGCCAACACCTATTGTCCAGTGTTCAAAAAACTAGTTTATGGACCAACTAGTGCAGCAAAACTGTTAGAGTGGGAAGCACGGCGCTGCTGAACTCTAGTGGGTTGTGAACATTGAAGGAAACTCACCTATTTGTGTGTGTGTGTATATATATATATATATATATATATATATATATATATATATATATAAGATTATTAATATAGTGGTCTCAATATTTTGCTTTTGGATATTTGGTGTGGGTATATTTTTGAACACACATAGGTGGTGGAGACGAGTAAAACGCCACCATAGAAAGGTAGTAGGAACAATGAGGAGAGTAGAATAAAATTATTAAAATATATCCGTTTGGCAGGACAAATATCCCTCGAGAGAATAGAGAAGAGTGGTCTTATAACTATTTCTACAAAACAATAATGAAGTACCTAGTGACCCTCATGTTAATATGTATAATGTCCAGCAGTGTTGCATCAGTGTTGCAAAATCCCACCTTACATCCATTGTTAAAGGTTCATGGAAAGTTGGCTGAAACATTGAGTCTCACTGACTGCTGGATTTGCCGGCACTTGTCTAGACACCCTGAAGACCCTATAGGCCTTTATGAAGTACCAGTATCACCAGGCGAATATGAAAGAGAGGAAGTGTGTCTTGTACTCAATACCACTTGGAGATGTGACCAACGAGAATATCAGTGGTACCCTAGGTGTGCTTTGCTCCCTAATACCCAGGCAGAATACAAGCTTTCCCCGATTCCTGGAGAGAATGTCACACTTAAAATGTTTCCCATATGTTTTGGTACTTATTCTTACGGGCAAAACCCAGAGGCAAAATACATGGGGAAGGTCCCACCTGAACAATGTGTTTATACTTTGTTATTTGATAATAACACGGGGAACTGGGATCTTGAAGGAGAGGAGAAACTAGACAGAAATTGGACCTCATTAATTAATGGGACTCAGCACAATTACACTGTAAATTATTGGAACCGGACGGTGGGAGGAGAGGAGGTTCTGGTAGATCCAGAAGGATTGTTATATGATCCCTCAAGGGAACGAAATAGAAATGGGAAGAATTCACCTTTAATATTTTCACAGGTTTTCCTTGGCCCCCTCTGGACGGCTAGATGTTCCTATGTTGCACCCTGGGCAAATGCATCATTGCGAAATGAAATTTGGGCGGATTACAAGTATTGTAATAGTTCTGAGCATGACACACCTGAGGGTGTGGGTTTGCCCCGAGTAAAATACAGCATTATAAATTCACAAATCCAGGGAGGCATGTATTTTGTATGTGGAAGAACTGCATATAAAGTACTCCCTCTAAACTGGGAAGGGATATGTTCACTGGCATACTTGGCACCCAACATTACTGTGATATCAAATATATCATCTTCCCAGCCCCTCAACAAGGGGAGTTTTGCTCATAGGTACAAACTAGGGACGCCCATATTGGAGGAACGAAAGAACTGGGTATTTCAAGTACTACATTTTCTTATTCCAGGATTTGGAATTTTCGACTTACAGCTGACAATGATGAACATATCTGCTGAATTAGCCATTGCATTTAACGCCACTAGGGAGGCCATAGGAAATGTACAGCTAGAAATAAATTTGGCAGCCCAATTGGCTATACAAAATCGGCTTGCTCTAGATTTAATTACGGTACAACAAGGAGGAGTATGTGTTTTAATCTAACATCAGTACCAGCAAAAATGCTGCTACTTTGTTAACAAATCATCAGAGAGAGAATTGGATATTGGGAAAATAAAAGAAGCAGTACAGTTATTTGAAAAGGGGGGGCAATATGAAGGAGGCAATTTGAGCTTATCATGGCTATGGTCTTGGCTCGGCGGGTGGGGCTGGTTGTTTAAAGACATAGCTTTTATAATAATAGTTATTATATTAAGCTGTCTGTACAGTGCTTACCTGCTTTATGTTCCTGTTTAAAAATGTGTAAACCTCCTCCAGTTAAAATACTAGAAACAAATCGAACTATGATGCAGAGAGAAGAGATCAATTCCCTAATGGCTATTGATCCCACTATTCTCACTAAAGATACTGGCTCATCCCCATCAGTTGTTTATGTCCCCATAAATGTAAATTCCAAGGACGTAGGAGTAAAATTCAACATATATGAGGTGATTTAGAACTCCTTTTAAAAATGTTGGTTATATTTGAGAGAAAACTCAAAAAGGGCCGATTGTAAGAATCCATTTTGTATTGCTCCTTTTCCTTTAAGACATTTAGTTTAAGTTCTCTCTCTGAACGCACTGCCTATAGCATATGTTATCTTATATATATATATTTGTTTAAGTAAAATAAGCCTGGTTCCACCATGGGCTCGCAGCTGGTTTCTTTCCCTAGCTGGGGCAAGTTACTCATTATAATCATGTGGTAAAAAGAACTAACCGACTTCGGCTGTTGTATTTTGGGGAGGGAAAGGTAGATATCTATACCTTTGAACCACACAATCCTTTGAAGGGTTCTCAGAATGTGGCAAGTCAGAGAGCTGCAGAAGGGAGTTGAGGACAAAGCAGGGACAGGAACTGGTGTGTGGAAACTGATTCCCTCCTTAAAATTCCTGTATGACGTATACCATTATTTACGTACTTTATGTATCCTTTGATGTATGAGTATAAATATTAATGTTGAATGCACCATGCCAGCAGACTTTACTTCGGGCTGGGGATGCCAGTTGTAAATCTGTCCTCTTTGCTGCAGCAAAAATAGATATTGGTCACTGATTTTTCACTCCGACTCTCTGTGTCTAAACTCCTTTGTAAATGCATTTGTAAGTATCATTAAAACGTGCTTTACAGCATACATTCTGCTGTGGTTCCCAGGATTGCCTTGCTGCTCCTGACTAGACGGCAAGTGGACAGGGGTACTGCCCTACCGCGTTGCCATCTCTATTATAAGGTACTCAGCTGTTGGTGGTTAATGAATGGGCCCAGCTGCCCTTGCAGGCGGACAGGGCTATTATGGCCCCACAATACTACCTGTGGAGATTCTACAGAGGGAGAGGGCTGCACCCCCCCACCCTACCACGACTGTGGTGCCAATATGGAAAAAGGCAATGCACTGGTTGGGATGGCGAGGGAAGTTGACACTGGAGACCCCCCCGTGGGACTTGGACCTACTGAGTGGGCTGTGGAAAGTCGAGGGCCATAGAAAATGGGACTTGCTTGGCATCTCTAAGCTAGGGGATAACTGGAAAGGAGGGAAGGTGATGTTATTCGCCAAACTGAAGACAGATATGAACTGACGGTACTCCAGTCTTATGATACCACCAGAAGAGGCATATCCTGGATAAATGTAGGGTCCTCCGGGACGATATAGGGGAGGAGTCCCCACTGGAATATAGAGTGCAGGGTGCCCCACTGACAAACCACGCAGTGTCCAAAATTTACTCCACTTTATTAGTCAGTCAAATTCTTTTATTCTGCAAATTGCCATAAAATCACAAATCCATTAAATACAAGTTGAAGTTTAAAAATTATAACATTTCCAAAAACATCAGGTTAAAATATCATTCATCACAGGTTCTCTCTTAAATGTTGGAAATAACATCATAAGACATTTTAAGATCGTGGCCTATGTCTAAGTCAAGTTATACAACTACATCAGCAGATTCATACTGTTTCCTAATAGCAATAGCAGTTTAAAATAGAATAACAAATTTGAATTGTTTGTAGTTTTTGAACAAAGCTCATTGCATCCTTATAGTATCTGGCTTTTGTCCTGCATAATAGAGGCAATATAAAAGCATGTCTAGTGGCAGTATAAAGTGTGCAAAATAGGAGAAAGTGACAGGTGACACCAGGTCCAAGCAGAGCAGATCTTTTTGCCAGAAACATTGCTTGGGAAGGGCCACTCTAAAGTGAATTAAATTTAATCTGAACAGGGTAAGGAGGGATTTCAATTTCAACGCTCCATTAGGTCTAAGGCTCAGAGTATTCTCTCTTTAGCGCTGTTTTACCACCTCCTTTGCATTTGTGGGCAGAGACTTTAGGTCTGTAAACATATTTTCAAGCCCAAGATTTTGAAAAGACATTTTCAAATATAAAAGCCAAGGGATTCAGTTCATATTGGCCAATTGTAGACAGTCAATCATGCAATCTTGTACAAAACTGGCCTTGGGGTTTCTCCAACATCCGACCCACAGTAGAAGGGGAGCAACAGCAATCAAGTCCTCAAGGTACTGCAGACCCAGTTCCTCGTAAAAGATAATATTTTCTGCATTCTTAAGTACCAACAGTAATCTATGTGCAAACGTATTCTCAATATGTTGTAACAAATCTGCTTTCCCATAACCCCATAGCCCTGCCCGCATGTAGCTGCTGATACACGTTTAGATTTATAGAGCGTCACCATCTGAAGTACTGGGCTGTGACCTAGTTTACAAGCGAAGCAAAATATTGCTTCTGTATTTTTTACCACTTCTTGAGTCTTGGCCTTAAGATGGGAAATCCATAGCAAAGAGGAGCTTAAGTGCATACCTAAATAGCAAAAGTCTTTCACCTTGTTAATAATGTTTCCTCCCATAGTAAATTGTTTAGACTTTGTATTTTGGGGGCCACGTGTCATTACATAGGACATAGTAAAATTTACTTTCAGATCAAGGTCCTGCAAGGTCCACTTTACTAAATAACAGACTTCTGCTGATTGATCATCTCAGGGAAAAGTGGGAGAGAGACCTGGGCAGACTTGAGGATAATGACTGGAGTCAGGCCTGCAGATACCCTAGTGAAGTGACAGTCAGAGCAGGGTTCCAACTGATTTCATTGAAATTGTTGCATACTATACGCGGACCCGTCTGTTCTGCATGGGGAGGGTGACTGACGATCTTTGCCTGCAGGGCTGCCAGATGAAGGGCACCCTGATTCACACACTTTGGGAGTTCCCGCAGGTCCAAGCCTACTGGGAATGGATAGCTGGTTGACTGTCGGAGCCAATGGGATACAGAGTGCACCTCATGTCCCAGCTGGTCTCCCTGGGCATCTGAGGGGACCAATCCCTTGATCAATATGCCCTTTTGTTTAGCAACCTGGCCCTGATGTTGGCCCATAAGGATCTCCTCAAACACTGGATGTTGCCAATTAGGTGGGACTGGGAGGAAGGCTAGGACTGGTGTATGGGGGGCATAGCGGTTGATTTACTATGCCAGGGGATGCCCCCACAAACTTGAGATGGAAATGAGAGCGGAGATGGGGTAGGACTCCAGGAAAGGGATGGCTCAACTTGAAAGGGTAGGTCCTACTTGTGCTTTGGAAACAGCCTTTTGGGTTCAAGAAAAGATGGAAGATTGATGTGAGGTCACAAAAACAGGGATCCATTCCTAGTTTGAATAGTAAAATTGTCTGTCAATGGATGCATGCTTGTCCACATGTTCTCCGTGTTGGGGGGATTGCTTTGTTATTTGTTTAGTTTGAAACACAATAAAAATATATATTTTTTAAAAGTTTGACTTTAAATAATTACACAAAAAAAAATTCTTCCACCTGATTAAGCATTTTTTTAGGAACGATAAGAGCAAACCTTTTGGTGCCGGTTTATTGTACTCAGCACTCTCTTTAATCACCATCTTATAAGTGGAGTTGCAAGTGCAAAAACTGAGTTAGAGCAATTTGTGTTTTACATTCAATAGGGCCAAACATATGAACAGGTCCAAAAATCATAAGTAGTCCTTTTTCCATTTTAATTGATGTGCTACACATCACCGAATGCGCATATCTTACAACTTAATTTTGTTAAGGAGTCATGAAATGGTAAATTTTTAACACGTGTGCATTATTTCGTCATCTAAATGATAAAGTTGAAAATGGGAAGGCTCCAGAGGTCCTTTAAATAACTGAAAATTCCTAACACCACTCCAGAATTCTTAGCCACAAGCAAGAACTACTTGCTCAGGGGACATGTATGTGATCAATTCTTGGGTATTCATTTGTCAAAAAAGAAAAATATAAATGTCTTTATTAAACTGCTACAAATAAACAATGCAGTCATGGAGGCACTGCCCCTCAGAATAATGTGCCTGGAAATATTGGGCCAGATGTATCATCACGGCCCATTGCGATTCAGTAATAGCGATTTTTAAGAAATCGCTATTACCGACTCGCAAAGGGCCATGTATCACATTTGCGAATCGGTAATAGCGATTTCTTTAAAATCGCAAATGCTATTACCGAATCGCAAATTGCGATACCAGCCCCATTCACAGCTATGGGCCTGTTGGCCCATAGCTGTGAATTTTTTGCATTTCCAAAATTGCGATTTCTGAACCAGAAATCGCAATTTTGGAAATGCAAAAGGCCAGGGTGCTGGGGTCCTAAGGCCCCCTCTCCTGCACCCCAAAATCATTTTTTTCAACATGTAAGGTACACACATGCCAAAAGGGCACGTGTGCCTCACATGTTCAATTTAAAAATGCAGTTTAACTGCATTTTTACATTTTGCACCAGGTTACCACCTGGTTGCATATCATGGTATTTTGGCATGTTCAAAATGCCATTTTTGGAAAAATCGCAATTTGCGATTTTTTCCAGCATAGCCTTGCGACCTGGAATTTGAGAATCGCAAACTGCGACTAGCAATTTCCAGGTCGCAGCGCAAGAAATCGCAATTTTAGTGATTTCTTATTTGTGGTCTGCGAATGCATTTCATGCATCGCAGACCACTGTTTTGCACTCGCAAACGGCCGAATTTACCGATTCGCACCGTTTGCGAGTGCAAAACTTTTTCATACATCTGGCCCATTATCTCTAAATACCTTGCTTCCATGCCACTTCAACTCTACCATACAAAAATGTGCTTAGCCGTTTGACTTCTATGAAAAAAGGGAATGCGAGCAGAGTGGGTGGCAACGGAGGGAGGTGGTCTAGTTACTAAGGAGTTATTTAGAGGTTGTTGGATCTGGGATATCTGGCAAAAATAGTATACTCACTTGTTTTTAGGTCCTTAGGCCCTGATTTATACTTTTTGGGGCAAAACTGCACCAATGCAGTTTTGCACCAAAACGTTTAGCACCGGCTTGAACCATTCCGGAGCACCAGGCGGGCACCATAATTATGGAATGGTGCAAGCCAGTGCACAGGGTAGGCTACCATTAAAAACATAACGTTAGCCGGGTGGGGCAGGTGATATGGAAGAAGGGGGTTTTGCACCAAAAAATGACGTTAGGTAGATTAGAGTAAAAAAAATTACTTTAACCAGCCTAGCGTCATTTTCTGACGCAAAACCACCCATACCACATGACTCATGTCTTAGAAAAGATAGGAGTCATGCCCACCAGCCCAATGGCCAGCACAGGGGACCAGGGTCCCCTACGCATGGCCATTGCACCCGGTGCCATGTAGTGGGGCCCACTTCAGTGCCCCCATGGCACTTAAAAAAAAAAATATATATATATATATATATATATATATATATATATATATATATATATATATATACATACATACTTACCTGGGATGGGGTCCCCCATCCTCTGCTGTCCCTCTGGTGTGGGTGGGGGTGTCTCTGGGGCGGGCACCTGTGGGCTTATTCCATGCTGTTCCACCATGGAAATATGCCCACACGTCCCCTAACGCCTACCCTGACCCAGGTGTTAAAAATCTTTGCACCATTATTTGACCCCTCCTCCCCCCGTGTGTGATTTTAGCACAGGGGATAAATATGGCGCTAAGGCCATAGAGTCATTTTTTGCATGGGAATGCCTACTTTGCATCTCATTGACGCAAAGTAGGTTTCCACGTCCAAAAAATGACTTTAACTCCATGAATTTGGTACTAGATGGGTCTAGCGCCAAAGTATAAATATGGAGTTAGTTTGGCACTGAATTTGGGTAAAATAAATTATGCAAATTCGGCACAAAACAAGTATACACATATGCCCCTTAGTTAACTATCAGATTTCCCATTAGGGGCAACTAGTGATTGTGTGTGGGTAACATAACATCACTACTGCGGTCTCTCTGGAACTTCTCGCAGCCAGACAGTAGAATTCAGTCGTTATCCATTCTGGAGATGTCCAAATCCTTCTACTTTGGGTTTGGCACCAAGCGTTGCCAGGAAATCGCCATGCTAGTTTCTCCCCAAATTAAAGTATTTAAGACACTCTGTACGCTTCTGAGCTGGAATGTTTGAGCTGCAGCAGTTCAAACATTTTGGAAGAGCATTCATCTTGACAGCAAACGTTAAACCAGAGTTAGTTCACATGTTTCGCCCTGTGTAAGATCAGAGCATTGTTTGACCTCTGTCATGTATCAGACTCTTCCTGTGGGAGAATTATCATTCGGGCTCTACTGCCACTTACACTAACTAAGATGAACTCTGTACACGTCAGTGCATCTTATCATGTCCCTAGGATTCCAATGAAAAGCCTAATACCATATTTAGCAGGGATATAGGTATTTACGAGCTTCATAGGCACGTGTATTTTTCAAATGTGGGAGAACTTAGACTATAGCTTCACACAAAGAATGGAAACACCCTTGCTCTTGAGAAAGGAGTTAAAGACATCACTAAGTGAGAGGGGCTATGGCTGCGGAAAATACCAAATAGGCACATGTAAAACTGTCTGGTCCCAGGGCCTTTCACTAATGTGAGTTTACCATATGCCAAAGGAAGCTCCGGTACCTAAATAGAAGACTGCAATCTAATTAGTTTTCTGTCTCACCTTATTTCCAATTAAGACATGGTCCTGCCTCGCATACATTTTGTGGATGGAGGAGTAATAAGCATAGCCCATTAAAATTTCTGTGGACATACCTTCAGATATCCATCAGTGCCCTGGATGCAAACCAATTTTCCCCAGGCTGAGACATGGTCCCTTAACCACTAACTGTGTTATGCGCGGTTCTTGGAACTATTCAAGATTAAATTCAGTTCCCCTCCACTTATCAACTTTCCATCAGCGTGTTCCCAAATCTCTGTAACGGAGACCTTTAGGAACGACTCTTGAATGGTGTTCAGAGTAAGCACAGTTACTATTGCAAATTTCTGAAAATCAACCTCCACTAGCATTATTAAAAACCAACAATGTTCTACTCTAAGGAGTATTGATCAATGCTCGTGCTTCAGTATCATAAGTGCTTGTGGGAAAATGATTTTAAATTCGGTTATTTTAAAATGCCTCATGGACGGCACAGGTTCCAGGCACACATTTTTTACACAGGTCTCGACCATATCTGTCTTTACTGGTGATTTAGGCAGCTGGACTGGAACATCATACAAATTCTGGGGTCCTGCTCTGCCTTGGTACACCACTGAGAACAAGTTTAGACAGCCAGCAGCCGTCTTGTTTATATGTCTTCCCTCCCTCTACTAAACTGGAACTCCTGCATGTCGTCTCAGACATGCTGGGGATGACGTCCCACTGAAGCACATGGGTTGACGGAGTCTTGGCAGAGGCTAAACTCTATATATGACGAAAATGAAAAATTGATTTCAGTGCAACAAATGAACTAATGCAAATTGCATCCTATGACAGACTAACCTACAATTTAAATGTTCAAAAGCCTATCTTTGAACAAGTTTGGGGCCAATTTATACATGATGTACGGGAGGCCAGTGATCAGGATGTGGATAATGTGTGTTCCTAGGTGCCTATATTCAATATATAATTTGTCCGTGTATGTGTCTCTTTTGTTGAGGCACGTACGTGGGCATCTGTCAGTGTTTACTTACCCATGTGTCCATTGTTGCAGATGCTGTTATAATTGACGTATTTTGTGCTCCTGCATGACCAGTCTTTCTTCAAGCTGCGCAAACCCCCTCTCTGTTTTACATTAAACTACTTTCTACTTATGATTTACTGTTGCTGCCCACTCACGGTGGATTATTTTACAGCTATGCCATCCTACTCTCCCTCTGTTTCTCCCCCCACACTTTTTTCTTCAATGTTCCTATCTTTACCTCCCACCAGACATTTCCTCCCGAGATCCCCTGTGTAGATAATGTCTTCTTCACGCTTGGCTTTATTATGTTGTTCGTCTCCTTTTTTACTCTTCCTTGTTTTGTTCCTTGGTATTGCAGTGTATGTGTGGACACTTCTCTTCATCTTTTACCGTCTACATGCATTATATGTTGACATTTGTATATGTGTTTTGCTGTAGTATATAATTTTATCAGAACCTGCATCCATTCTATTTATTTCACAATAAGTTGTTGTTGCTGTCCCTGGGCTGTGTTTATACGGTTTCGGAGATGTGATATTGACAGTCATTTTTTTTTTACCATTTAGCTGGAGGACTGATTCTTCACATTTAGGAAAAACATTTCAACCATTCTTATCCTCTGTAATAAAGTACTCAGACTGGGATAAGTAGCACCCTCTATTTTGAGTGCAACCCACTTCGCCTGTATTGTATGTCTGACCCGAGTAAATCGTGAACTTTTCAATGTAACACAGGACAACACTTTCTCATTTAACTTTTTTCTCAGGATGTCAGTCTCAAAAGCTTCTGGGTTTTCAGAGCATGACCGCGGACCCACCTACATTTAGCAGCACTATGTGCATTGTGAAGTCAGTTCAATCTCTGACAGCAAGTTCTCCACGATTTGAAAGGTCGCCTCATAAAAATGTACCCTTGTCAGACTGTCCACCAAGTCTCAATTTATGACAATATACGAGTAAACCTGCGACTTCGGTTGAATCTGATGGGAGGATCTCTGGATAGTCTTTGATCTGTAGTAGCGTCTGTCTACGCCTGTAGATACTTTCCCTGAATGTCTTGTGCATTCTCCTGATTCTGTTCCATCTTGATTAAATAACAATATGTACCTGTTCCACTTGTAAATCTATGTGTTGGTCTTAGAAGAACAGGATCTGCCCACACCTGCTTGTACTAAGTTGTTTTCTAAGCTTAATTTGTTTCTGGTATGTTCGCTCCATTTCCTGCATCAATTTCTACTCCTAACTCACACAAGCATCTTCACAAATACAGTCTGATGGTGGAAAAGCTTAAGCTTTGAAAATGTTTTCAATGCAGTCCTGGTCCACAATCACGGCTCTCACCTCCAGCCACTGAAAGTGCTCCCCTCTTTGATGAGGATACACTCAAACGCCCTGGAAACAAGGCTCTCTCTTGCTCCCTCATGAAGCTTCTGTGTTCACTCATCCTGCTATTCACATACAGGAGGTGGTAACAGCCCCACGTTTTGTGTTGTATCGCGGCCTCACCCCTGTAAGATTTCCAAACATGTGGAACTTGCACAAGCACATGTAGAACGTTTGAAGTTGGAGTGTTCTGTGCCATTATACCATGAACTGCCATCCACTCTAGGCTCTTCAATTTAGTGCTGTCTCTGGGGGTAACTTCTTGGTTTGTGGCACCTCTCCTACCTTTTCACATGTCCAAAGGCCCAGTGGGCAGACAGGAAGACATTTCTTTGGTTGTTCAGTCCTAGAGAAGAGTGGAAACCTGGAGCGGATAACCCTGTGTTCTTACTTGCTTTACTGCTTAATAAAACACAAAGTGCCTCCAACAGGTCCATGGCTCAATCCAGTCTCAGCGGGGAAGCCTCTGACTGGTCATTTAAAGTGGAATGACCAGCCCAGGTCAGGTTTCTCTATTTGGTATGAAACTTGTTGACCCGTCCCTGCAATCACCTCCACGGTGATTGGTTTTTAACTGAGCTTTCTGTGTCACATCACTGCAAAACTCATGCTCTTCTTTATGTTTCCTTGATCATTTAGAACCTCATTATTAAAACACCATATTTTATTTGGAGTTCTGGGGTTAGTGCCAGCTAGGAGTCTATTAATACATGAGTGGTCTGAGATCAACCTTGGTGAAATATTTGTTTGGTCAATTAAATGTGTATAGGAGCTAGAGATAAGGATATAGGTGGTCATTATGACCTTGGCGGTCAGGTTTCTGCCACGCCGGCGATGACGGTAGTACCGTCACCAGGTCGGCAGTAATGACCACCAAATAATGACCGTGGCGGTGATCCCTCCCATAGACAGCCAATGTACTACACCAACCGCCAGCGTGGTACGACCACTGAACACGGAGGTAGCCACCTACAGGCAGGCGGAAGATCAGGATTCCACACACCATATTATGACTGTAGGAAAGTACCATCTTGCCTGGCATGTTACCCCCATTTTTCACTGTATATATGTTGTTTTAGTTGTATGCGTCACGGAGACCCTGTTCACCAGGGCCCCAGTGCTCATAAGGGTGCCTGAATGTGTTACCTGTGTAGTGACTAACTGTCTCACTGAGGCTCTGCTAATCAGAACCTCAGTGGTTATGCTCTCTCATTTCTTTGAAATTGTCAATGACAGGCTAGTGACCAATTTTACCAATTTACATTGGCTTACTGGAACACCCTTATAATTCCCTAGTATATGGTACTGAGGTACCCAGGGTATTGGGGTTCCAGGAGATCCCTATGGGCTGCAGCATTTCTTTTGCCACCCATAGGGAGCTCTGACAATCCTTACACAGGTCTGCCACTGCAGCCTGAGTGAAATAACGTCCACGTTATTTCACAGCCATTTTACACTGCACTTAAGTAACTTATAAGTCACCTATATGTCTAACCTTTACCTGGTAAAGGTTAGGTGCAAAGTTACTTAGTGTGAGGGCACCCTGGCACTAGCCAAGGTGCCCCCACATTGTTCAGGGCCAATTCCCCGGACTTTGTGAGTGCGGGGACACCATTACACGCGTGCACTACATATAGGTCACTACCTATATGTAGCTTCACAATGGTAACTCCGAATATGGCCATGTAACATGTCTATGATCATGGAATTGCCCCCTCTATACCATCCTGGCATAGTTGGCACAATCCCATGATCCCAGTGGTCTGTAGCACAGACCCTGGTACTGCCAAACGGCCCTTCCTGGGGTTTCACTGCAGCTGCTGCTGCTGCCAACCCCTCAGACAGGCAGCTGCCCTCCTGGGGTCCAGCCAGGCCTGGCCCAGGATGGCAGAACAAAGGACTTCCTCTGAGAGAGGGTGTCACACCCTCTCCCTTTGGAAAATGGTGTGAAGGCAGGGGAGGAGTAGCCTCCCCCAGCCTCTGGAAATGCTTTCTTGGGCACAGATGTGCCCAATTCTGCATAAGCCAGTCTACACCAGTTCAGGGGACCCCTTAGCCCTGCTCTGGCGCGAAACTGGACAAAGGAAAGGGGAGTGACCACTCCCCTTACCTGCACCTCCCCTGGGAGGTGTCCAGAGCTCCTCCAGTGTGCTCCAGACCTCTGCCATCTTGGAAACAGAGGTGCTGCTGGCACACTGGACTGCTCTGAGTGGCCAGTGCCACCAGGTGACGTCAGAGACTCCTTGTGATAGGCTCCTTCAGGTGTTGCTAGCCTATTCTCTCTCCTAGGTAGCCAAACCCTCTTTTCTGGCTATTTAGGGTCTCTGTCTCTTGGGATTCCTTAGATAACGAATGCAAGAGCTCATCCGAGTTCCTCTGCATCTCTCTCTTCACCTTCTGCCAAGGAATCGACTGCTGACCGCGCTGGAAGCCTGCAAACCTGCAACATAGTAGCAAAGACGACTACTGCAACTCTGTAACGCTGATCCTGCCGCCTTCTCAACTGTTTTCCTGGTGGTGCATGCTGTGGGGGTAGTCTGCCTCCTCTCTGCACTAGAAGCTCCGAAGAAATCTCCCGTGGGTCGACGGAATCGTCCCCCTGCAACCGCAGGCACCAAAAAGCTGCATTACCGGTCCCTTGGGTCTCCTCTCAACACGACGAGCGAGGTCCCTCGAATCCAGCAACTCTGTCCAAGTGACTCCCACAGTCCAGTGACTCTTCAGTCCAAGTTTGGTGGAGGTAAGTCCTTGCCTCACCTCGCTAGACTGCATTGCTGGGAACCGCGACTTTTGCAGCTACTCCGGCCCCTGTGCACTTCCGGCGGAAATCCTTTGTGCACAGCCAAGCCTGGGTCCACGGCACTCTAACCTGCATTGCACGACTTTCTAAGTTGGTCTCCGGCGACGTAGGACTCCTTTGTGTAACTTCGGGTGAGCACCGTTTCACGCATCCTCGTAGTGCCTGTTTCTGGCACTTCTCCGGGTGCTACCTGCTGCTGAGAGGGTTCCTTGTCTTGCTCGACGTCCCCTCTACCTCCTGGTCCAATTTGCGACCTCCTGGGCCGCAGCAGCGTCCAAAAACACTAACCGCACGATTTGCAGCTAGCAAGGCTTGTTGGCGTTCTTTCGGCGGGAAAACACTTCTGCATGACTCTACAAGGCGAGAGGGATCCGTCCTCCAAAGGGGAAGTCTCTAGCCCTTTGCGTTCCTGCAGAAACCGCAGCTTCCTCAGTCCAGTCGAAGCTTCTTTGCACCCGCAGCTGGCATTTCCTGGGCATCTGCCCATCTCCGACTTGATTGTGACTTTTGGACTTGGTCCCCTTGTTCCACAGGTACCCCAGATTGGAAATCCAGCGTTGTTGCATTGTTGGTTTGTGTCTTTCCTGCATTATTCCTCTAACACGACTTCTTTGTCCTTAGGGGAACTTTAGTGCACTTTGCACTCACTTTTCAGGGTCTTGGGGTGGGCTATTTTTCTAACCCTCACTATTTTCTAATAGTCCCAGCGACCCTCTACAAGGTCACATAGGTTTGGGGTCCATTCGTGGTTCACATTCCACTTTTGGAGTATATGGTTTGTGTTGCCCCTATCCCTATGTGTCCCCATTGCATCCTATTGTAACTATACATTGTTTGCACTGTTTTCTAAGACTATACTGCATATTTCTGGTATTGTGTATATATATCTTGTGTATATTTCCTATCCTCTCACTGAGGGTACACTCTGAGATACTTTGGCATATTGTCATAAAAATAAAGTACCTTTATTTTTAGTATAACTGTGTATTGTGTTTTCTTATGATATTGTGCATATGACACTAAGTGGTACTGTAGTAGCTTCACACTTCTCCTAGTTCAGCCTAAGCTGCTCTGCTAAGCTACCATTATCTATCAGCCTAAGCTGCTAGACAACCTATACACTAATAAGGGATAACTGGGCCTGGTGCAAGGTGCAAGTACCCCTTGGTACTCACTACAAGCCAGTCCAGCCTCCTACATTGGTTGTGCAGCGGTGGGATAAGTGCTTTGAGACTACTTACCACTCTTGTCATTGTACTTTTCATAAGAGAAAAATATACAAAACAAGTTCAGTGTATATACACATTGCCAAAAAGTTTTGCATTTCCTCTTTTCACTCTTTTCTAAGTGCTGAAAAGTACTTCTAACTTTCTAAAAAGTTCTAAAAAGTTTTAAAAGTTTTTTTTCTCTGTCTTTCTAAAAGCTCTGACAAACTTTTTCTCTTTTTCTATCACTTTAACTCTCTCTAAAAATGTCTGGCACAGGCCAAAATGTTGATCTGTCCAAACTTGCATATGATCACCTTAGCTGGAAAGGAGCAAGGAGTCTCTGCATAGAGAGAGGTTTGAGTGTAGGGAAGAATCCTTCCTTGGAATTGTTACTTAACATGCTTAGAGAACAAGATAAGGCAAGAAGTGCCCCATCTGTTGAAAAAGTAGCTAATGGTTCCCAATCTGATCCAGGGACTCCCCCAGGAAAAGATTCAGGAAAGAAACTTCCTAGCCTGCCCATTACTAGACAGTCTAGCATAGTTGGTAATGATGTTGAGTCACACCATACAAATAGTGTTGTCTCACATCATAGCAAAAGCATTTATTCTCACCACAGTGGTACTGATGTTTCTGTTAGCCAAGCTGTTAGGGTGCCCTCTGTAAGGGACAGGTCTCCTTCTGTCCATTCTCACCATACTTCTGTTTCAAGGCATGTCCCTCCCACCCACCCTGATGACAGATTGTTAGAAAGGGAGCTCAATAGATTGAGAGTGGAACAAACCAGACTGAAGCTCAAGAAGCAACAGCTGGATTTGGATAGACAGACTTTAGAAGTAGAGAAGGAGAGACAGAAACTGGGTTTAGAAACCCATGGTGGCAGCAGCAGTATTCCCCATAGTCATCCTGCAAAAGAGCATGATTCCAGGAATCTGCATAAGATAGTTCCCCCTTATAAGGAGGGGGATGACTTTAACAAGTGGTTTGCTGCACTTGAGAGGGCCTGTGCTGTACAGGATGTCCCTCAAAGGCAGTGGGCTGCTATCCTATGGCTATCATTTAGTGGAAAAGGTAGGGATAGGCTCCTTACTGTAAAAGAAAATGAAGCTAATGATTACAAAGTTCTTAAGAATGCACTCCTGGATGGTTATGGCTTAACCACTGAACAATACAGGATAAAGTTCAGAGAGACCAAAAAGGAGTCTTCACAAGACTGGATTGATTTCATTGACCATTCAGTGAAGGCCTTGGAGGGGTGGTTACATGGCAGTAAAGTTACTGATTATGACAGCCTGTATAACTTGATCCTGAGAGAGCATATTCTTAATAATTGTGTGTCTGATTTGTTGCACCAGTACTTGGTGGACTCTGATCTGACCTCTCCCCAAGAATTGGGAAAGAAGGCAGACAAATGGGTCAGAACAAGGGTGAACAGAAAAGTTCATACAGGGGGTGACAAAGATGGCAACAAGAAGAAGGATGGTAAGTCTTCTGACAAGGGTGGGGACAAATCTAAAAATGAGTCTTCATCAGGCCCACAAAAACACTCTGGTGGGGGTGGTGGGCCCAAATCCTCTTCTAATCAAAACAAGGAAAAGAAACCATGGTGCTATTTATGTAAAATAAAAGGCCATTGGACAACAGATCCCAGTTGTCCAAAGAAAGGCACCAAGCCTCCTACCACTACAACCCCTACTGCTACACCTAGTGTCCCTACTAATAGCAGTGGTGGTGGGAGCAAACCTACTAATAGCCAATCCAAGGGAGTAGCTGGGCTCACTATTGGTAACTTAGTTGGGGTTGGCCTTGTTAGGGAGGCCACAGAGGCTGTGTTAGTCTCTGAGGGGGCTATTGATTTAGCCACCTTAGTTGCTTGTCCCCTTAATATGGATAAGTACAAGCAGCTACCCCTAATAAATGGTGTTGAGGTTCAGGCCTACAGGGACACTGGTGCCAGTGTGACTATGGTCATAGAGAAACTGGTCCACCCTGAACAACACCTACTTGGTCACCAGTACCAAGTAACCGATGCTCACAACAACACACTTAGCCACCCCATGGCTGTTGTAAATCTCAACTGGGGGGGGGGGGGGGGTTACTGGTCCAAAGAAAGTTGTGGTAGCTTCAGATTTACCTGTAGACTGTCTATTAGGGAATGATTTGGAGACATCAGCTTGGTCAGATGTGGAGTTGGAGGCCCATGCAGCAATGCTGGGCACCCCAGGGCATATTTTTGCTTTGACAAGGGCTCAGGCCAAAAAGCAAAAAGGACAGGGAAGCTTGGATCCTGGAACAATGGACCAAGTGCTCCCTAAAGCTAGGGCTAGTAGAAGCAAACCACTTCCTACTATCCCTCCCTCTACAGTGGATTCTACTTCTGAGGAAGAGGAATTCCCTCCCTGTGCAGAACCTACACCAGAGGAGCTTCAAGCAGACACTGCTGAGCTTTTGGGTGAAGGGGGGCCTGCCAGGGAGGAGCTGAGTGTGGCACAGCAAACCTGTCCCACATTAGAGGGTCTCAGACAGCAAGCTGTCAAACAGGCTAATGGGGATGTCAGTGACTCTCACAGAGTTTACTGGGAGGACAACCTCTTGTATACTGAGGCAAGGGATCCTAAACCTGGAACTGCCAGGAGATTAGTGATCCCTCAGGAGTACAGAAAGTTCCTCCTAACTCTTGCACACGACATTCCCCTAGCTGGGCACCTGGGACAAATGAAAACTTGGGACAGACTGGTTCCCTTGTTTCATTGGCCTAGGATGTCTGAGGACACAAAATATTTTTGTAAGTCCTGTGAAACCTGTCAAGCCAGTGGCAAAACAGGTGGAACTCCAAAGGCACCCCTTATTCCACTGCCTGTGGTTGGGGTTCCCTTTGAAAGGGTAGGGGTTGACATAGTTGGCCCCCTTGACCCTCCTACTGCTTCAGGCAATAGGTTTATCTTGGTGGTAGTGGACCATGCCACAAGATATCCTGAAGCAATTCCTTTAAGGACCACTACAGCACCTGCAGTGGCAAAGGCCCTCCTGGGAATATTTTCTAGGGTGGGCTTCCCAAAGGAAGTAGTATCAGATAGGGGAAGCAATTTCATGTCTGCATACTTAAAGGCCATGTGGAAGGAGTGTGGTGTGACTTACAAGTTCACTACACCCTATCATCCACAAACACATGGACTGGTGGAGAGATTTAATAAAACTCTCAAAGGCATGATTATGGGTCTCCCTGAAAAACTCCGCAGGAGATGGGATATCCTTCTACCATGCCTCCTTTTTGCCTACAGGGAGGTACCCCAGAAAGGAGTGGGCTTCAGCCCCTTTGAACTTCTTTTTGGACACCCTGTTAGGGGTCCACTCACACTTGTAAAGGAGGGTTGGGAACAACCTTTAAAAGCTCCTAAGCAAGATTGTGGATTATGTACTTGGCCTCAGATCAAGGATGGCTGAGTATATGAAAAAGGCCAGTAAAAACCTTCAGGCCAGCCAAGAGCTCCAGAAGCAATGGCATGATCAGAAGGCAGTTTTGGTTCCGTACCAACCAGGGCAGAAAGTGTGGGTCTTGGAGCCTGTGGCCCCAAGAGCACTCCAATATAAATGGAGTGGACCCCACATAATTGTTGAAAAGAAGGGTGAAGTCACCTACTTAGTTGACTTAGGCACTGCCAGGAGTCCCCTTAGGGTGCTCCATGTCAATCGCCTGAAACCCTACTATGACAGGGCTGATCTCACCCTGCTGATGGCAACTGATGAGGGACAGGAAGAAGACAGTGATCCTCTACCTGATCTCTTCTCTTCCACAGAACAAGATGCTCTAGTGGAAGGTGTAGTTTTGGCTGATTGTCTTACTGCTGAGCAGAAAGACCATTGCATAAACCTCCTAGATCAATTCTCTGAACTCTTCTCTACTGTGCCAGGTACCACTTCTTGGTGTGAGCACACTATAGATACTGGAAGTAAAAGTCAAAAGTAAGATCTATAGGCAGCCTGACCATGTCAGGGACTGCATAAAGCAAGAGGTGCAGAAAATGTTAGAGCTGGGAGTGGTTGAGCACTCTGAAAGTCCATGGGCTTCTCCTGTGGTACTTGTACCAAAACCCCATTCCAAAGATGGAAAGAAGGAAATGCGGTTTTGTGTAGACTATAGAGGTCTCAACCTTGTAACCAAAACTGATGCTCACCCTATACCCAGGGCAGATGAGCTCATAGATACACTGGCATCTGCCAAGTATCTAAGCACTTTTTATTTGACTGCAGGGTATTGGCAGATCAAATTGTCAGAAGATGGTAAACCTAAAACTGCATTTTCAACCATTGGAGCCCATTACCAATTTACAGTAATGCCTTTTGGTTTGAAAAATGCACCTGCCACTTTTCAAAGGTTGGTGAACACATTCCTGCAAGGGCTGGAAGCTTTCAGTGCAGCATATTTGGACGATATAGCTGTCTTTAGCTCCAGCTGGGATGATCACCTGGTCCACCTATGGAAAGTTTTAGAGGCCCTGCAAAAGGCAGGCCTCACTATCAAGGCTTCAAAGTGCCAGATAGGGCAGGGACAGGTGGTTTATCTGGGACACCTTGTTGGTGGGGAACAGATTGCACCACTACAGGGGAAAATCCAAACTATTATAGATCGGGTTCCCACTACCACTCAGACTCAGGTGAGAGCCTTCCTAGGCCTCACTGGGTATTACAGGAGGTTCATTAAGAACTATGGCTCCTTTGCAGCCCCTCTTAATGAACTCACATTCCAAAAGGATGCCTAAAAAGGTATTGTGGACAGCTAGCTGTCAGAAAGCTTTTGAGGAGCTGAAACAGGCCATGTGCTCTGCACCTGTCCCGAAAAGCCCTTGTTACTCTAAAAAATTCTATGTCCAGACTGATGCATCTGAATTAGGAGTAGGGGCAGTCCTATCACAACTTAATTCTGAGGGCCAGGATCAACCTGTTGCTTTTATTAGTAGGAGGTTGACCCCTAGAGAAAAGCGTTGGTCTGCCATTGAGAGGGAGGCCTTTGCTGTGGTCTGGGCTCTGAAGAAGTTGAGGCCATACCTGTTTGGCACTCACTTCATTGTTCAGACAGACCACAAACCTCTACTTTGGCTAAAACAAATGAAAGGTGAAAATCCTAAATTGTTGAGGTGGTCCATATCCCTACAGGGACTGGACTATACAGTGGAACATAGACCTGGGAGTAGCCACTCCAATGCAGATGGACTCTCCAGATATTTCCACTTAGACAATGAAGACTCATCAGGTCATGGCTAGTCTTATTGTCCTTCGTTTGGGGGGGTGGGGGTTGTGTAGGAAAGTACCATCTTGCCTGGCATGTTACCCCCATTTTTCACTGTATATATGTTGTTTTAGTTGTATGTGTCACTGGGACCCTGTTCACCAGGGCCCCAGTGCTCATAAGGGTGCCTGAATGTGTTACCTGTGTAGTGACTAACTGTCTCACTGAGGCTCTGCTAATCAGAACCTCAGTGGTTATGCTCTCTCATTTCTTTCAAATTGTCACTGACAGGCTAGTGACCAATTTTACCAATTTACATTGGCTTACTGGAACACCCTTATAATTCCCTAGTATATGGTACTGAGGTACCCAGGGTATTGGGGTTCCAGGAGATCCCTATGGGCTGCAGCATTTCTTTTGCCACCCATAGGGAGCTCTGACAATCCTTACACAGGCCTGCCACTGCAGCCTGAGTGAAATAACGTCCACGTTATTTCACAGCCATTTTACACTGCACTTAAGTAACTTATAAGTCACCTATATGTCTAACCTTTACCTGGTAAAGGTTAGGTGCAAAGTTACTTAGTGTGAGGGCACCCTGGCACTAGCCAGTGTGCCCCCACATTGTTCAGGGCCAATTCCCCGGACTTTGTGAGTGCGGGGACACCATTACACGCGTGCACTACATATAGGTCACTACCTATATGTAGCTTCACAATGGTAACTCCGAATATGGCCATGTAACATGTCTATGATCATGGAATTGCCCCCTCTATACCATCCTGGCATAGTTGGCACAATCCCATGATCCCAGTGGTCTGTAGCACAGACCCTGGTACTGCCAAACTGCCCTTCCTGGGGTTTCACTGCAGCTGCTGCTGCTGCTGCCAACCCCTCAGACAGGCAGCTGCCCTCCTGGGGTCCAGCCAGGCCTGGCCCAGGATGGCAGAACAAAGGACTTCCTCTGAGAGAGGGTGTTACACCCTCTCCCTTTGGAAAATGGTGTGAAGGCAGGGGAGGAGTAGCCTCCCACAGCCTCTGGAAATGCTTTCTTGGGCACAGATGTGCCCAATTCTGCATAAGCCAGTCTACACCGGTTCAGGGGACCCCTTAGCCCTGCTCTGGTGCGAAACTGGACAAAGGAAAGGGGAGTGACCACTCCCCTGACCTGCACCTCCCCTGGGAGGTGTCCAGAGCTCCTCCAGTGTGCTCCAGACCTCTGCCATCTTGGAAACAGAGGTGCTGCTGGCACACTGGACTGCTCTGAGTGGCCAGTGCCACCAGGTGACGTCAGAGACTCCTTGTGATAGGCTCCTTCAGGTGTTGCTAGCCTATCCTCTCTCCTAGGTAGCCAAACCCTCTTTTCTGGCTATTTAGGGTCTCTGTCTCTTGGGATTCCTTAGATAACGAATGCAAGAGCTCATCCGAGTTCCTCTGCATCTCTCTCTTCACCTTCTGACAAGGAATCGACTGCTGACCGCGCTGGAAGCCTGCTAACCTGCAACATAGTAGCAAAGACGACTACTGCAACTCTGTAACGCTGATCCTGCCGCCTTCTCGACTGTTTTCCTGGTGGTGCATGCTGTGGGGGTAGTCTGCCTCCTCTCTGCACTAGAAGCTCCGAAGAAATCTCCCGTGGGTCGACGGAATCGTCCCCCTGCAACCGTAGGCACCAAAAAAGCTGCATTACCGGTCCCTTGGGTCTCCTCTCAGCACGACGAGCGAGGTCCCTCGAATCCAGCAACTATGTCCAAGTGACTCCCACAGTCCAGTGACTCTTCAGTCCAAGTTTGGTGGAGGTAAGTCCTTGCCTCACCTCGCTAGACTGCATTGCTGGGAACCGCGACTTTTGCAGCTACTCCGGCCCCTGTGCACTTCCGGCGGAAATCCTTCGTGCACAGCCAAGCCTGGGTCCACGGCACTCTAACCTGCATTGCACGACTTTCTAAGTTGGTCTCCGGCGACGTGGGACTCCTTTGTGTAACTTCGGGTGAGCACCGTTTCACGCATCCTCGTAGTGCCTGTTTCTGGCACTTCTCCGGGTGCTACCTGCTGCTGAGAGGGCTCCTTGTCTTGCTCAACGTCCCCTCTACCTCCTGGTCCAATTTGCGACCTCCTGGTCCCTCCTGGGCCGCAGCAGCGTCCAAAAACGCTAACCGCACGATTTGCAGCTAGCAAGGCTTGTTGGCGTTCTTTCGGCGGGAAAACACTTCTGCATGACTCTACAAGGCGAGAGGGATCCGTCCTCCAAAGGGGAAGTCTCTAGCCCTTTGCGTTCCTGCAAAAACCGCAGCTTCCTCAGTCCAGTCGAAGCTTCTTTGCACCCGCAGCTGGAATTTCCTGGGCATCTGCCCATCTCCGACTTGCTTGTGACTTTTGGACTTGGTCCCCTTGTTCCACAGGTACCCCAGATTGGAAATCCAGCGTTGTTGCATTGTTGGTTTGTGTCTTTCCTGCATTATTCCTCTAACACGACTTCTTTGTCCTTAGGGGAACTTTAGTGCACTTTGCACTCACTTTTCAGGGTCTTGGGGTGGGCTATTTTTCTAACCCTCACTATTCTCTAATAGTCCCAGCGACCCTCTACAAGGTCACATAGGTTTGGGGTCCATTCGTGGTTCACATTCCACTTTTGGAGTATATGGTTTGTGTTGCCCCTATCCCTATGTGTCCCCATTGCATCCTATTGTAACTATACATTGTTTGCACTGTTTTCTAAGACTATACTGCATATTTCTGGTATTGTGTATATATATCTTGTGTATATTTCCTATCCTCTCACTGAGGGTACACTCTGAGATACTTTGGCATATTGTCATAAAAATAAAGTACCTTTATTTTTAGTATAACTGTGTATTGTGTTTTCTTATGATATTGTGCATATGACACTAAGTGGTACTGTAGTAGCTTCACACGTCTCCTAGTTCAGCCTAAGCTGCTCTGCTAAGCTACCATTATCTATCAGCCTAAGCTGCTAGACACCCTATACACTAATAAGGGATAACTGGGCCTGGTGCAAGGTGCAAGTACCCCTTGGTACTCACTTCAAGCCAGTCCAGCCTCCTACAATGACAAAGCAGACCGCCAGGATTTCCAGGGCGGTAGCAACGACACCAAAAGCCTGGCGGAAACACATAATTTAAAAGGAGACACTGACCACCAGGGACACAGATGAGTCCGCGGCCGCCATGGAACCAGAACTGCAAGTCTTCCCAATGCTGTACCACACCACGGCAGTCCTGGAGCACCGAGCCGCCTAGCACACAAAGGAGGGAGAGAGGGAGGTGAGAGTGACACACATACATGCACAACACACACCATACATACACCCAGAACCAGTTGCAAAGTAAATCGAATGTAACAGTACCCAGGAGCAAAGAAAGCAGGACACATACCCCTGTTCCAACCACTGTAATCATGTTGGATGAAAATTCAGAATCCAAACACATACACAACTACATATGTACATGCAGGCTCAAAGGCAAGTTCAAAGTCTCAAATGCCCACAGGGCAAATTCCAAGCCCCAACGTGATTCCTGACAACATCGGGACCCCACTGTTCAGGGGCATCATGTTGGAAATGGGCAGACACCTCAGGGGGCAGGGGTGCTTCTCATTGGGAGGGGGCTCCTAGCCACTGGTTCTGGAAGGGGGTTCCTGCCCTTGGGTGAAGGAGGGGGGCTCCTTACCCACTGGTTCTGAAGGGGGCTCCTTGCCCTCTGGTGATGGAGGGGGGTCCCTGCCCTCTGGTGATGGAGGGCGCTCATTGCCCAGTGGTTCTGGAAGGGTCTCCTTGACCTCAGTTTTGTGAGAAGCATCCTTGGGCTTACTTCTGTGAGGGGCCTCCTTGGGCTTACTTCTGTGAGGGGCCTCCTTGGGCTTACTTCTGTGAGGGGCCGCCTTGGCCTTGGTCGGAGTCTCCTTGGCCTTGGGAGGTGCCTCCTTGGCCTTTGTCTTGAGAGGGATTGTAGGAAAGTACCATCTTGCCTGGCATGTTACCCCCATATTTCACTGTATATATGTTGTTTTAGTCTATGTGTCACTGGGACCCTGCCAGGCAGGGCCCCAGTGCTCATAAGTATGTGCCCTGTATGTGTTCCCTGTGTGATGCCTAACTGTCTCACTGAGGCTCTGCTAACCAGAACCTCAGTGGTTATGCTCTCTCTGCTTTCCAAATTTGTCACTAACAGGCTAGTGACTAAATTTACCAATTCACATTGACATACTGGTACCCCCATATAATTCCCAAGTATATGGTACTGAGGTACCCAGGGTATTGGAGTTCCAGGAGATCCCTATGGGCTGCAGCATTTCTTTTGCCACCCATAGGGAGCTCTGACAATTCTTACACAGGCCTGCCAGTGCAGCCTAAGTGAAATAACATCCACATTATTTCACAGCCATTAACCACTGCACTTAAGTAACTTATAAGTCACCTATATGTCTAACCTTCACCTGGTGAAGGTTGGGTGCAAAGTTACTTAGTGTGTGGGCACCCTGGCACTAGCCAACATGCCCCCACATCGTTCAGGGCAAATTCCCCGGACTTTGTGAGTGCAGGGACACCATTATACGCGTGCACTGTACATAGGTCACTACCTATGTACAGCGTCACTATGGTAAGTCCGAACATGGCCATGTAACATGTCTAAGATCATGGAATTGTCACCCCAATGCCATTCTGGCATTGGGGGGACAATTCCATGATCCCCTGGGTCTCTAGCACAGAACCCGGGTACTGCCTAACTGCCTTTCCGGGGTCTCCACTGCAGCTGCTGCCAACTCCTCAGACAGGTTTCTGCCCTCCTGTGGTCCAGGCAGCCCTGGCCCAGGAAGGCAGAACAAAGGACTTCCTCTGAGAGAGGGTGTAACACCCTCTCCCTTTGGAAATAGGTGTGAAGGCTGGGGAGGAGTAGCCTCCCCCAGCTTCTGGAAATGCTTTGATGGGCACAGATGGTACCCATCTCTGCGTAAGCCAGTCTACACCGGTTCAGGGATCCCCAGCCCTGCTCTGGCGCGAAACTGGACAAAGGAAAAGGGAGTGACCACTCCCCTGACCTGCACCTCCCAGGGGAGGTGCCCAGAGCTCCTCCAGTGTGTCCCAGACCTCTGCCATCTTGGAAACAGAGGTGTTTGTGGGACACTGGACTGCTCTGAGTGGCCAGTGCCAGCAGGTGACGTCAGAGGCTCCTTCTGATAGGCTCTTACCTCTTTTGGTAGCCAATCCTCCTTCCTAGGTAGCCAAACCTCCTTTTCTGGCTATTTAGGGTCTCTGCTTTGGGGATCTCACCAGATAACAAATGCAAGAGCTCACCAGAGTTCCTCTGCATCTCCCTCTTCACCTTCTGCCAAAGGATCGACCGCTGACTGCTCAGGACGCCTGCAAAACCGCAACAAAGTAGCAAGACGACTACTAGCAACCTTGTATCGCTTCATCCTGCCGGCTTTCTCGACTGTTTCCAGGTGGTGCATGCTCTGGGGGTAGCCTGCCTCCTCTCTGCACCAGGAGCTCTGAAGAAATGTCCTGTGGGTCGACGGAATCTTCCCCCTGCAACCACAGGCAACAAAAGACTGCATCACCGGTCCTCTGGGTCCCCTCTCAGCACGACGAGCGAGGTCCCTGGAACTCAGCAACTCTGTCCAAGTGACTCCCACAGTCCAGGTTTGGTGGAGGTAAGTCCTTGCCTCCCCTCACTAGACTGCATTGCTGGGTACCGTGTGATATGCAGCTGCTCCGGCTCCTGTGCACAGCCAAGCCTGGGTCCCCGACACTCTAACCTGGAAGTGCACAACCTTCTGAGTTGTCCTCTGGCGTCGTGGGACTCTCTTTTCTGACTTCGGGTGGACTCCGGTTCACTTTTCTTCTAAGTGCCTGTTCAGGTACTTCTGCGGGTGCTGCCTGCTTCTGTGAGGGCTCCCTGACTTGCTGGGCACCCCCTCTGTCTCCTCATCCAAGTGGTGACATCCTGGTCCCTCCTGGGCCACAGCAACACCCAAAAACCCTAACCGAGACCCTTGCAGCTAGCAAGGCTGGTTTGCGGTCTTTCTGCGTGGGAACATCTCTGCAAGCTTCTTCAAGACGTGGGACATCCATCCTCCAAAGGGGAAGTTCCTCGTCCTCTTTGTTCTTGCAGAACTCCAAGCTTCTTCCAACAGGTGGCAGCTTCCTGGCACCCTCAGCTGGCATTTCTTGGGCTCCTGCCCACTCTCGACACTGTTGCGACTATTGGACTTGGTCCCCTTGTCTTACAGGTACTCAGGTCCGGAAATCCACTGTTGTTGCATTGCTGATGTTTGTTCTTCCTGTAGAATCCCCCTATCACAACTTCTGTGCTCTCTGGGGATAGTAGGCGCACTTTACACCTACCTTTCAGGGTCTTGGGGTGGGCTATTTTTCTAACCCTCACTGTTTTCTTACAGTCCAGCGACCCTCTACAAGCTCACATAGGTTTGGGGTCCATTCGTGGTTCGCATTCCACTTTTGGAGTATATGCTTTGTGTTGACCCTATACCTATGTGCTCCTATTGCAATCTACTGTAATTTTACATTGCTTGCATTACTTCCTTTTGCTATTATCTGCATAATTTTGGTTTGTGTACATATATCTTGTGTATATATCTTATCCTCATACTGAGGGTACTCACTGAGATACTTTTGGCATATTGTCATAAAAATAAAGTACCTTTATTTTTAGTACTTCTGTGTATTGTGTTTTTTTATGATATTGTGCATATGACACCAGTGGTATAGTAGGAGCTTTACATGTCTCCTAGTTCAGCCTAAGCTGCTTTGCCATAGCTACCTTCTATCAGCCTAAGCTGCTAGAAACACCTCTTCTACACTAATAAGGGATAACTGGACCTGGCACAAGGTGTAAGTACCTCTGGTACCCACTACAAGCCAGGCCAGCCTCCTACAGGGGTCACCTTGCCTTTGTCTTGGGAGGGGTCTCATTGGCCTTTGTCTTAGGAGGAGTCTCCTTGGCCCTAGGTTTTGGAGGTGGCTCTATGCTCTTGGTTGTCTGTTTGGGAGGGGGCGGCACTTTAGCCCTTTGTTTTGGGGGTGGAGGAGTATCCTTGGGGCGGGGGGGCCAGCATCGCACTCATGTGCCCCTTAGTGGCAGCTGGAGACTTTGGGGGTCGTACAGTGTCAGACTGGTTGCTTGAGGTACTGGGCTGGGGGAGGGGGGACCTTCCTCTTACGGGCAGAGCGGGGGGGCGGGAAGAGGTCAAGGCGGGCAAGGAAAAGCTTCTTAGGGCCAATGGAGCGGGATGTGGGAGGAGGGATGGAGTAGAGGGAGTGGTTGTAGGAGGAGCAGGTGGACTTGGGGGCAGGTGTATGGACTGTGTGCATGTGTGAGGTGGATGGCTGATGGGGGGCTGAGTATGAGCATTTGTGTGTCTTTGGAGGGGGGCAGACAGGGTGGGGGAGGACAAACAGGACGTGTGGATGGATGTTGTGGGGGTGTCTGCAAGTGAGGTGGGTGTGCTGCATGATGTGGTGATGGTGACTGTGCATGAGGTGTGTGGGGTGCATGTCTGCGGGTCTGCTGTTGTGGTGACTGTGGGCAAGGCTGTGTAGGTGGCAGGTTTAGGGACTGTTGATGCAGTGCATGCAGGCGTGAGTGCGGATGTGACTTTGAGGGAGGAGGAGGGGGGAGGCAGTGGATGATGTGTGTGCATCTGTATGTTGACTGTGTGAGTGCTTGTGGACTGAAGTGTGCTGCCTGTGTTTGTGAGAGTCTTATGTGATGTTTTGTGTGCATGCTTGTCTGAATGTGTGCGTGAGATGGGCTGGGGGTGAGAAGCCTGGGACTGGCAAGTGGTAGTTGGAGGGGGGGACGGAAGGAACAGGGACACTGGCTGCCATCGGTGAAGAGGCCAGAGCCTGAAACGATCTCTGTAGGGCCTCCAAGCCCCTGTGAATGCTCTCCAGGAAGGCATTACATTGCTGCATCTGGGATGCCAGCCCCTGGATGACATTCACTATGGTTGAGAGATCGATCTCAGGAGGTAAATGACCTCACTGAGGGCAGCAGGGCTGACTGGGGCAGGGCCTGAGGTGAAGGAGATGCCCACCCTCCTGGGTGAGCTGGCACGGGTAACTCAGTGGGGGGCTACAGGGAGGGTGGTGCTGGTATGGGGGGGTGGCAGTAGAACCTGTAGCTGTGGTAGTCCCAGAGGGGTCCGCCACCACCAGGAGCTCTCATCGGAGGAGGAATCAGAGTCAGTGGTGTCAGCTCCTGTCCCCACTGTGGTGCTCCCCTCACCCGCCGTCCCTCTGGTCTCTGCCTCCTGGGCCCCGTGGGCTGCCTGTCCCTCACTCGCCGGTGCCCCTGTTCCCTCGGCAGATGATGCTAATGCACACATGGAGAGGACGACAAAAAGGAGAGGGGGGGAGAAAGAAAGGGAGCACAGGGTCAATCATAGCAGCAACAGCTAATTTGGCATACACATCACTGTCACACACAGAATGAGAATGGGCAGTATGGACCACACTGGCATACCACTGGCTAAGTACCAAAGCAGGTAGGAGCCAAACACTGCCAGCTACACACCAACTGGGACCAACTAAGTCCTGTCTGCCATGGAAAGCCAGCTACCTAGCTATCAAAAACATGCATTTCACCCCATTAACCTAAGCTGGACCACACAGCAATGTCTAAACTCGCATATTGGGGCATCCACTGACTAGTACCCCGCACCCAAATCCCATGCCAGGCAGCAGAGATGGTTGTCAATCACACGGTCCTCACCCCCTTGTGGCTGCTGTGATGCCCTCAAGCGCCAATCCAGCTCTGGGTAGGCCACCACCAGTATGCAGGCCATCAGGGGGGTGGAGGGGTCAGGTTCCGATGGGCACCCCTCCCTTGTTGGGAGGCTGACCCCCAGCTTGGCCTCCGCGGTCTTCCGGGCCCAGTATCCTCTCACCGTTTCCTGCAGTGGGTGCTCTGCCTGCTATAGACCGCCCTAGGGTCCGCACGCCCTTGGCGATGGCATGCCACAACGCCTTCTTCTGATGGGCGCTGACCTGCAGAGGAATCACAAACAGTGGGACATCATGAACCAGACAATCCAGCCTGTCACACATATGGCCTACAAACTGCACTTGCCCCTCATAAGGCACACATATGACCGTGCCCCTGCAATAACACAGCCACCAGCCATACTCCCCCCCAAATGACACACTGCCAGCACACACACACACATCTCCATGCACCTGTTCGTCTGGAGGCCCATACAACTGCCCATAAAGGGGTAGGACCCCATCCACGAGCCTCTCCAACTCCTCCGATATGAAGGCTGGGGTCCTTTCCCCTCCTGCACGTGCCATTGCAGGTTCCATACACAGGTCCCAGCAGCACACACAGTAGAGATGTCGTCCTGTGGCAAGCCAGGAATCAAGTGAAGTGGTAGCTATAAAATGGCAGTCACGTCTGCAGCGGTGAACACTGTCACCGCCAGCGTTGATCATCATTAGTTCCCATACTCCATAAAAGCCATTATAGCCAATGAGGAATTGCACTGCGGTGCAGACCGCCGGCAGAGTGAGGTCACTTCCACCTGTCCCTGCATACAGAACAGGCGGTTGCCATTTTCTATTGCTAGTACACATGTACAGATTAATAAGTGTGTCACTGTAGTCGAATGTACTCACCTAGACAATTCCAGTGTCCAACATACATGCATGCTCTGTGTACACTGCTGTAGTGTGTTCATGGTTCCTGTTGTCACTCCCTTCTTACTTTTGGGTCCCTTAGGTACCAACCACTGTGGAGGAATAGGAGGAGGAGGGAAGCACCCGTGTACAGACCCCTTCTGGACTTGGCTACACTGCAGGACAGGCACATAATACTCAATTATCGTCTGGACAGGGCCACAATCACAGAGCTGTGTGCAGAATTGGAGTCTGATCTGCTACATGCTATCCGTTACACTACAGTAATACCCCTCTTGTGCAGGTACTATCAGTGCTCCATTTTCTGGCGACTAGCTCTTTCAAGGTGACAGTGGGCTTGGCTGCAGGAATGTCACAGCCAATATTCTCTATTGTGCTTGCAATGGTTTTGGCAGCCTTGCTCAAACACATGTGCAGCTACATCGCATTCCCCCAGGTAGATGATTTACCCACTGTGAAGGCAGGATTCTAAGCAATGGGACATATGCCACATGTTATGGGGGACATTTACGGGACCCTTATTGCCTTAGTCACCCCCAGGGCCAATGAACAAGTGTACAGGAATAGGAAGAGTTTCCACTCATTCAGTGTCCAGATGGTGTGCCTTGCTGACCAGTACATCTCCCACGTCACTGCCAAGTATCTTGGGTCGGTGCGTGATGCCTTTGTCCTGAGGAATAGCAGTGTCCCACAGCAGATGGCACAACTACAGAGGCACAGAGTGTGGCTTACAGGTGAGCCTGAGTCCCATACCAATGTTTGCCAGTGTATACCTTCAGGAGTCATACCCCATGCCATTGTGCAGGGCTAATGTGTGTCCCTCACTTCTTGCAGGTGATTCCGGCTACCCAAACCTGTTCTGGCTCTTGACCCCTGTTAGGAATCCGAGAACAGGGGCTGAGAATAGGTACAATGATGCTTATAGACGTACCAGGCAGGATCGTTGAAAGGACCTTCGGGCTCCTGAAGGCTAGGTTCAGGAGCCTCCATCTGATAGGTAGATCCCTATGCTACTCCCCTGAGAAGGTCTGCAGGATTGTTGTTGTGTGCTGCATGTTGCACAATTTGAACCTCAGATGGCATGTGCCCTATCTGCAGGAGGAGACGGTGATAATGCAGCAGGGGCAGCAGTGGACAGTAAGGACAGTGATGAGGAGGAGGATGTGGACAACGGGACACATATGATCCAGCAGTACTTCAATGACACTCAGGTAAGACTGTTCAACTAAACTTTTCTCCATTTCATTGTTGTGTTGGCTGTAGCATTATGCTAGTCATTACCTTTGCATCCCACCTGACTGCCACCTATGCCTTCCCTTATTGCAGATGTTGCTGTGCTTACAACGGTGTAATGCTGTTGTGTGTACAGACTGCTGAGACACATTTGTAGGATGGATCAATATATTACTGGACATTTACACAGGATCATGCAGTTCATTACAGTACAATACATTTTACATTACCTTCAGATAAAGCACTAATACTCAAGTTGTGCCCAAGGGTGTTTATAAATTTTTTTTAAAGAATGCAAAGTGCAATAGTGTGGAGTGATGGTTTGGAATAGTCCAGTGTAGTGGGCCAGTCTGTTTGTAGCACAGTTTCATTGTCCAAGGGGCCATAGGAAGGGGAGCAACGGCAGTTCAAAGTGGACAAGATGGCACAGTGGAACACAAAGGGGACATTCAGGAGAGGTTAATTTCCTGGCAGTGGTCTTGGCAACTGTCTCGTGTCTGTCTGGGTCGCAGGGACCGTTTTCAGGGTGGTTCACCTTTTGCAGGGGGAAGGGTGCTGGTGGCCTGTGGGTCGTGTGGAAGGGCCTTCTGTCCACTAGCTGCAGCAGATGTGGAGGGCTGGGCAGTACACTGGCTAGTGGCCCCTGGTGTGCTGTGTAGTCCCTCATGATGTTGGCCATATCACCCAGCACCCCTGCAATGGAGACCATGGTAGTGTTCAGGGCCTGCAATTCTTGCTTGATCTCCTGGTGGTGTTCCGCCTGCAGCCGCTGGTTCTTCTGCATGATCTTTGTCACCTGCCCATCTTCTCCTGAGATTGTTGGTAAGCCCCCAGGACATTAGTGAGTGCCTCCTGGGCAGTCGGTTCCCTGGGCCTGTCCTCCCCCTAGCGCACAGCTGTCCTCTGACCGTCCCTGGCCCCCTGTGCCTTTGTCCTCTGAATGGTGTGTCCACTGCCACTGACTCCAGGACCCTCATTGTCTTGCCTGTGACGTGTGGACTGGGATCCCCGTACAGGTGGGCACACTACTGATTGACGTGTCCTGGGGACAGAGGTTTGGGGACGTTGGGTGGCTGCTGTGGTGTTGGATTCGGAGCAGGGAAGTTCTGTAGTGGGCTGGGTGTGGTCTGGGGTAGCCGACTGACCAGTGGTCCCCGATAGGCCAGGGAGTTCATCCAGATCCAGAGCTCCAGAGTTTCTGTCATCACTGGAGGCATCTTATGGTGGGGTACTGGGTAGCCGTGGCACCTCTTCGCTGCTGAGATTAGCTGGAGCACCTGTCGGGATTTAAGTGGTGTATTATGCTACATGCGTCCATTACTTACGTCAATGGCATTACTCCTAGTCCTACTCCCTCGCCTTCTTTTCAACCAATGAGGCTCCCTGCCTCCCCCTAGACCTCTCCCTTCCCCTTAAACCCTCCCCCACCCCCACCACCTCCTGTACAAAAACAAGCCCAAGCAGCAACTCAGGTGGTCCGTACCGGGAGGGCGGGAGTAAACGGAAAGGAAGGCGAGAGAGTAGGACTAGGAGTAATGCCATTAACTTAAGTAATGGACACATTACCTCCCATCCCTCTCTCGCCTTCCTTTCAACCAATGAGACATAGCAAGAGAAAACAGGAGACGGACACTGAGTTGCAACAAGTTTAATCACAACCAACAAAGGACACCGAATAACTACCCTCCTATTACATCATAGAGGACAGGACACGGTAACCCAATACCGACTCCAAACTGCCCAAGTCCGCCAGTCTGTAATGATGAACAAAGGTCGAAGGTGAGGCCCACGTAGCGGCCCTGCAAATTTCCACCACAGAAGCGCCCTGAATCTCCGCTACCGTAGCAGCCATACCCCTGGTAGAACGGCCCTGAATCCCTTGGGGCGGAACCACCCCTTTCAAAGAATAAGCCATCAAAATCAGAGAGCAAACCCACCGACTCAAGGAAGCAGTGGACGGCTTCTCCCCTTTTCGAGCCGGACCGAAATTCACAAACAGAGAATCACCTTTCCGGAAAGGAGCAACAATCCGTAGATACTCTAGCAAAGCCCGCCGCACATCCAATGAATGCAACCGAACCTCCTCATCCGAGGAAGGCTCGGGACAAAAAGAAGGAAGGATAACCTCCTGGCGAGCATGGAAAGACTAATTCACGAAGGAACTGGTATAAGCACCACCTGATCCGGAAAAACCTTACAAAACAGAAAAGAGCAGGCCAAGGCCCCAGCTCCCCCAAACGGCGGGCCGTAGTAATGGCCACCAGAAAAAAAGTTTTCAAAGAAAGATGACGCAAGTCACAGGAACCCAGAGGTTCAAAGGGAGAAACAGTCAAAGCATCCAACACCAAAGACAGATCCCAGGAAGGAAAGGACCGCACCAGAAGAGGAAACAAGTTAAGAAGACCCTGGAAAAACCGAGGCATCAAATGACCCTCATCAGACAGATTACGCCATTGGCCCCTAAAAGCCTGAATCGCCGCCCACTGCACCCTCAGGGAAGCCACAGACAAACCCAACTGGGCTCCATCCTGTAAAAGCTGCATCACCTCAAATAGAGAAGCAGACGTAGGATCTAACCTACACCGGAAGCACCAAGAAGAAAAAACCTTCCACTGCCGACCATAAGACCTCAAAGTGGAACGCCGCCGTGAAGCCAGTAAAGTAGAACTCAAAGCTACCGGAACCCCTAAGCCCGTCAAACCCTTACGTTCAACTTCCAGGCCGTCAAGTGCAACCGCCTCAACGACCCCATCGGGAGGCAAGGAAACTCCAGAGGCGAAGGACAGAGAGGAAGAGTCCACACGTGATCCAAAGCCATCAACCAAAGCAATGGAAAGCAATTTGCCCTCGGCCAAAATGGGCGCGATCAAGATAACTCTGGCCTTCAGAAGACGTACCCTAACCAGAAACGCACGGAGCAACTGGAAAGGTGGGAATGCGTACAAAAGACCCTGAGGCCAAGGACATCCCGCCCACCGCCCAAGCCCGAGGACAACGAAACAGGGAGCAAAAGCGACTGACTTTCGCATTCTCTGGAGAGGCAAACACATCCACCACCGGAAGACCCCACAGGTGAACCAGGTGACGAAACAGAGACGGCCGGAGGGAGAAAAGCTGAATCGAAGGAATGACCCAGCTCAGAAGATCTGCCGAACACTGACCACCCCCTGAATGTAGGTGGCTCGCAGGGAAAGAACCCACTTTTGTGCCCAAACAAATATTTTCCTTGCAATGCGGGAACAGCGCCCGCGACCTGGTCCCCCCCTGCCGGTTCACGTAAGCTTTGGTCACCAAGTTGTCTGTCCGAATAAGAACCGCTAAACCTTTCAGGGAGTCCAGAAAATGAATCAGAGATAGAAGCACCACCTTCAACTCCCGCCAATTCGAGGAACGTCTGGCTTCCAGAGGCGACCAAAACCCCTGGACCTGAGCCGACCCCATCCAAGCCCCCCCAACCAGAGAGGCTGGCATCGGTCGTCACTACCACCGGGTGAGGAGGAGATAAAGACACCCCTACACGAAGATGAGCCGGCACCTGCCACCAACCCAACTCCCTGCGTACAAACCCCGACACAGGAATCCGTGCCCGAAGAGAACTCGACCCCGGAGACCAATGAACTAGAAACCAGTTCACCAGGCAAAGAAGATGGAACCGTGCCCATGGCACTAGAAATATCACCAACGCCAAATGACCCTGCAGACGCAACCACTGAAGGGCTCTGGGAGCTGGCTGTGACAAGATCGACCACACCTGTGAATGGAGGCCCACTAACCGCTTCTCTGACACAGTCATCAAGCCTTGAAGAGCCAGAAATCGGGCCCGAGAAAAACCAGATCCTGGGAAGGAACCAAATCTGACTTCCCCAGTTGACCAAAAAAACGTGGTTTTGCAGGACCAACAGAACCCGGGCCACATGCCTCTGCAACATCACCTGAGAGGGTGCTTGGATTAGAATATAGTCCAAATAAGGATGTACAAACACCCCTTCGGAATGTAGAAGAGCCACCAGAGGGGCCAGCACCTTGGTGAAGAGAGGACTTGAGGCCAAATGGCAGAACACAAAACTGAAAATGGTCCTGGCCCACCGCAAAGCGTAGGAACCTCTGAAAAGACAGAGCCACTGGAACATGCAGGTAAGCATCCTGCAGATCCAGAGACCCCAGGAAATCCCCTGGACTGACCAGAGGAAAAATCGCCTCAATGGAAAGCATACGGAAGTGTACAGTCCTGATCCAGGAATTCACCCCATTTAGATTGAGGACAGTACGAAAGCCCCCTGACACCTTTGGAACCAGGAACAAGACGGAATAAGTGCCCAGACCTCTCTCCCCCACAGGAACATGGGAGATGGCCCCCTTGAGAAGTAAGTCCCAGACCCCTTCCAACAACGCCTGCCTCTGGGCCCCGTCCGCAGGCAGTGGAGTAGGATGCACCCCAGTATCCGGAGGTACCACTTCGAAATCGATGGCGCAGCAATTGTTCACAATGTCGAGCACCCAGCGGTCGCTAACATTCCCCTGCCAAACGGAAAGAAAGTGCCTCAGCCATTCCCCCAACCGGCCCTTTGCCAGTCCCACAATGATTGTCAGGACCCCTTCTTGAATCCTCCCCGCCCCAAAGGAGCAGACTTTTTAGGGGAACAACAGGGCTGAAAACGACGTTTCCTGAAATAAAAAGATTTGGAATCCACTTTGGGATAAGACCGCGAATGCTACTGCCAACACTTGCCAGAAGAAGAACCACCTTTGTAAGGCAAGGCGTGTTTCCTCTCCTTAAAGGCCTTCGAAAGCATGGAAGGCAACTGATCTCCAAATAAATTGCGCCCTTCAAAAGGCAGTCTCAGGAGAGAAGATTTCTCCCCAGGATCCGCCTTCCACATCCTTAACCAGAGGGACCTACGAGCCCCAATCAAAGCTTCCGACACCAGAGCCGAAGTACGGACAAAATCAGAAGACATGTCTGCCAGCAACCTTGCCTGTTGTTCCATAACAGCCAGCAGTTCCGAATACTCCGAACCGTCCTGAACAGCAACCGCCAGCTTGTCAAAATCCTGCACCAAAGATTGTGCAGAATAAGCAGAAAAAATACCCGCTCTGAAGGCTAAATTCTCCGTCGCAAATGCCCTTTGAAGACCAGAATCCACCTTATGGACAGTGGCATCAGCAGGAACACAATCCTCCGGATTGACCACCGTCTTGCCAAAATGGAATCCAGTTTAACCCAGGGTGGCAACACATCTTCCCCTTCCAACAAGTACAGCTTCTGAAGGAACCGCAGAACCTGAGACTTGTCCACATCCTTCCACTCCCGGATTACCATATCCTTAACAGGGCCCCGAAAAGGCATGGCAAACCTCGAAGGCGTTTGATATTGAGGGAAAAAGTGCGAATCAGTCCCCGTAGGTGAAAACCTAAATTGTCCCGAACATGCGTCAGAACCTCCCACTTCTCTTCCCTGGAGACATATTTCCCATCAGAAGAAGAGGACCCCTCTGCAGCTCCAGAAGGTCGGGCAGCCGAAGAACGTCCAGGCCTGGACGCACCAGCTTGCAGAGCACGAGACACAGCCGCCTCAATCATGTCCTGAACCTCTTCTCTGGACATGAGAGGTGCAGGAGCCCCCACCGCCCCCTGGCGACCCCCAGGCGTGGAGAGGGGAACCTCAACATCCTCCCCTGAAGAAGAGGAAGAGGAAACAATCCTGCGTCGCTTTGAAGGATCCTTCAACATAATCCCAACAAGAAATGCAGGCCAGAGGTCACAGCACCCATTAAATAATGGAGAAAGCCCCCCCCCCCAAAAAAAAATATCAGCAAATGAAAAAGTGGCAACAATTAGCCCCAAACTACTAAAAACGCAGGCAGAACACCTGTCCTACCGTCAAAAATGCCCAAAAACCACAACCGGCACATCATCCCATCAACACGAGCCGAAGATCCTGAAGTACAGCCCCAGCCGCAAAGAGCCGACTGACTCCGTCAGCCGACTCCAAGGACGCGTCTCCAAGGCAGCACCGCCTGCCTCCAGAAGACGCGACCGCCGGGCACTCTCCACGAGGAGCTCCGTGCTCGTTGAGAGTCAAGCCGATGCCCCCCCCAGGCCCTGCCGTGGAGGAAGGAGAAAGGTAAGTCTAGAGGGGCTAAACAAAAAGAAACAGGAGGTGGTGGGGTGGGGGGGTTTAAGGGGAAGGGAGGGGTTTAAGGGGAAGGGAGGGGTGTAGGGGGAGGCAGGGAGCCTCATTGGTTGAAAGGAAGGCAAGGGAGGGACGGGAGGTAATGTCTGTGACATATTCTGCATCACTAGCTTCCCCTATATTTTGGCTATTGCCCTGCCACCTTTGTGTATGCTGATGGAGTGTGGGATTGTTAGTTCTCCATGCTGTGCATGCATTGGTGGTGGGTGTACATTCAGGGCTGGAAGGGATGTGCATGCAGTGGGTATGGCATGCAGGGCTTGACATTTAGGTTTGTTAATTGTGGTGGCACACTGTGTGGGATGGCGTGGGGTGAGGGGGGCAGGGTGAGGCGTCGTGGTGGCATGCAGGTATGGGGGGTGATAGCTAGTGAATGTTGACTCACCAGTGTCCAGTCCTCAGGCAACTCCAGTGAGTCCCTCAGGATGCACGATTACTAAGACTTGCTCCTCCCATGCTGTCAGCTGTGGGGGAGGAGGTGGGAGTCCACTGCTAGTCCTATGGATGGCGAGCTGGTGCCTTGCTGCAGTGGAACGTACCTTCCATCGTAGGTCGTTCCACCTCTTTCTTATGTCATCCTTTGGGCGTGGATGTAGTCCCACAGCATTCACCCTATCCACGATTTTCTGCCATAGCTCTATCTTCCTCGCAATGCATATCTGCTGGACCTGTGCTCCAAACAGCTGTAGCTCTACCCTGACTATTTCCTCAGCCATGACCCGCAACTCCTCATCGGTGAAATACGAGTGCCTTAGTGGGGACATTGGTGTTGTTTGGTGTGTGTAAGTTGTGCAGAGGGTGATGTGTGATGTGGTGGGGTGTGTAGTATGTGGTGCAGGGTAATAGGTAGTTGTGATATGCGTGTGCAGTTCTCTTTTGGATTGTTGTCGTAAAGTGTAGCCGTAATTTTTGCTGTAGTTTGAAGAGAAAGTAAGTGTTTGGTTGATTGGTCTTCTAGATCACTTACTCTTTGTTCGGCTTCCAATATTTTGTTGATGATACTGTTGATATCACCTATTATTGCTGTCATTTCAATTTGAATAGAGTCTGTATTTTGTTTAGTGGACATGCCAAAGTTGTGGACTTCTGACAGTTTTTTTAAGATCATGTCCATTGTGCTATTAATGTCAACTTTGTTCTTGATGGGTGGGTCCGGAAATGTCAGTTCAGCCCTAAGATCGTTTCACATGTGGTTTGGTTTCTTTTTCCACCATGTTGGGGTTTCTTCTTTACACGTTATGTATGTCTGGAGAGTATTAAATCGTAGGTGAGAGACCAATAGTGATACAGGTTATATATTGTGATCAATGGCATTCAGTAATAGCATTACTAATAGGGATCTGTATGCTGACTAACAGTCTATGGGTATGATAGATATCAGTTTAATCGGACTGTTGTCTATCATTGATTCTGACTTTGATTTCTAGAGTGGTTTACAGAAGAGCTGAAGTTCAACGTAGTGACTATTTACATGTTATTTCCTCTCTTATGTGTGTAAGCAGGTTATACCATTTCCATTATCTATGCAGAGAATCAGAGGACCGTATAACCGCACATACTCACGCCAAGTCACACAGAAGAGAACATGCTTCTGTGGATATCATGGGCGTTATGAGCATTAGTAGTATTATTGCTCATTTCCGGTCAAGTAAGCACGGAGTAGCGAATGATAAATCGCGCAATGGATAACATGTTATGCAGGCTCCATGAGCAATTATGAACATTATGAGCCTTGGAATGTTCTTGATCGTATTGTGGCAAACTAACTTGTATACATTGTGGTATCTTTTAGTTATGTACTCATATAACACTAATTCCTCTTGGGTTCCGGAGTAGCGTGCTACTCGCTGAAAAGCGATTTGACGCCTCATCAGAGGTAGTACGCCCTATATAAATACTATTACAATACAATACAATATTAACTAAGCAATCTTCTGGCAAGAGGGACAGGCATATCTTGGATGCAGGGATTTTCGCCACTTAGTACGTCCACTATTTTTGTTGCTGCGGCAGACATTTGTGCCCCATCTTAGGGTCAGGTGCCTCGTTTGGGAAAGGATCGAAGTTTCAATGTTTTTATTGCGGTATGAAAATCCCCTGAATGCAATAGCAGGGCTCCTCAGTGAGCGCTTCAATGTCAGGGTCGGCGCGATTGAGTTGATTAGGCCCCTGAGTAAGGAGCGCTATGACCGTACCGCAAGCAGCAGCATTTTGGATCTTGGTAGCGCAGCGCGAGGGTAAAGTGTAGATTACTGTTCCCAAAGGTGTCCGACCTTATTTTTGAGGCACAGGATGTGTGGAGTGCACCGTCCAATGTTTGGAGGTGCCACTGTGTCGGTGCTGCACGGGGGTCACAAGTGGCCAAATTCAAACCATGTTGCTTCACGCTGCGAGGAGAGACGGAGTCAGGCACCCATGTGCTTCTCCGTCCAAGCCACGCCCCATAAATCTGTGTTCTTAAATTCCTTCTAATCTAGTCTTTCTCTTGAGGGACAGAAATGTTACATCACCCATCTTGCTCACTGTTCTTAACTAGGCACCTATTGTTTAACAAGATAAGCACTGTTCCTAATAGCAAGCATCATTTCAAGATTTCAAGATTTCCTGGAACCACCAGAGATGGTGGGCAAACTTTTGGACTTTGTGGGGAACACATCTAGTTTGGTGAAAGAATGGTGAGGGTAAGCAGTGGATGAGGAGAAGATCACTTTTAGAAAAGGTCAACATCCTAAAAAAAAAAAAAAAAAAAAAAAAAATTCTTACCTCTAATTGTAATTCTTTAACATAAGCATTTTTCAATTGCTCATAATCATTAGATAATTTCCCATGGTCTAGCAGAAAATTGCGGCACTTTTGAAAACGGAAGCCTCTGTTGATAAATGTAGTTGAGTAAACTCCGATTGATTTCTCTTGAGGTCCCGTTTGTGATACATATCTTATTTTTTTTTAATGTTAATTTTCAAAGTGTTGAAATGGACGGAAGGAGATTACTGCATTGGTTCTCAGCAAGTGAAGATCATGAAGTGGCAAAAAATAACAACTTTATCAAATACACATTTTAGCTCAGTTCTCCTTAATTCCCAATCACATAAATATTTCTTATATTTGAGCAATCTTAGCACTTTCAATTTAAATATTAGGGAACATTTGTATAGCGTCCAATTTGGCAACTTCAGAGGAATTAATATATCAGCATGGGCACCAGTCTATTCTCTGTGTAGTACGATTCACCTGGCTTATGTTTTACAAAAGGGAAACGCCCTGAAGGCCGACTCCGGAACAACGAAGTCCTGGTTAACGAAAGCGGAACAACGCTTTCCTTAACCACAACTTCATTGTTTTGTGCCTTAGCCACGCATGTGCTGAACAACGCACATGCGTGGTTAAGGCACAAACAAGGGAGTCGGCTGAGGAGGACGACGCAACGAGGCAACGACTCAGGTAAGTGTGGCAGGGATGGGGGGGTCGGGGTTTTAGTTTTTGGGGCAGGGGGCAGGGGGGGGGGTCGGGGTATTTTCTGTTTTAGGGACGGGGGCTGGAGTTTTAGGTTTAGGGACGGGGTGGGGGGGGGGTTCGGGTATTTTCTGGTTTAGGGCCGGGGTGGGGTTTTAGGTTTAGGGCCGGGGGTAGGGGGTCGGGGTATTTTCTGGTTTAGGGGGGGGGGGGGGTCGGGTTTTAGGTTTAGGGCCAGGGGTGGGGGGTTGGGGTATTTTCTGGTTTAGCGCCTAGGGGCAGGGGTGGGGGGGGGGGGGGTTCGGGGTTTTAGGTTTAGGGTGGGGGGTCAGGGTATTCTCTGGTTTAGGGCCAGGGGCGGGGGTGGGGGGTTGGGGTTTTAGGTGTTAGAGGTGGGTTGGGGGTCAGGTAATTTTAGGGGCGGGTGGGGGGCTCGGAGTAGTTTTAGGGGTGGGGGTCGGGGTACTTTAGTTTTCAGGGATGGGGTTGGGGTTGTTTTAGGTTTTGGGGGTAGGGTTGGGGTCAGTTTTAGGGGCAGGTGGGGGTTTTAGGGGTGGGTTGGGGGTCGGGTAATTTTAGGGGCGGGTGGGGGTTGGGGGTTTAGGGGCAGGGTGGGGGGCTCGCAGTAGTTTTAGGGGTGGGGGTACTTTAGGTTTCAGGGATGGGGTTGGGGTTGTTTTAGGTTTTGGGGGTAGGGTGGGGGGCAGTTTTAGGGGCGGGTAGTTTTAGGGGCAAGGGTGGGGGGTTGGTGTGGTTTTAAGTGTGGGGGGTTCGCTGTAATTTTTAGGGGTGGGGGTGGGGGCCGGGGGGGGTCGCATGCAGGAACAATGGATGCCTATCACTAATGCCTTTACCAGGAATGCCTTTACAATGAAAAATCGATGTTAAGGCATTTGTGGTAAAGGCATTAGTGTTAACAACGAGGTCGTTGTTCCGACCTCGTTGTTCAGGCATTCCTTGTTCCCGCAGGCGTCGTTCCAACATACACCCTTTACAAAACCATACAATCTGATGTCACATGTTACTCTGACAAGACGGACATGATTATTATGCCTAAAGAAAGGCATGTTCAATTCTGTCTAATGAGCTCTTTTTTTTAGCAGAGCTTCCAGTAGCCAAGTGGTTGCGTCAATAATGGACTGAAAAAAGTGCTGAAGAAGTTTTCACCTTCTATTTATTACAACTAAGACCACTTGAAGCTACTTCACAAGTTCCAACATGAAGAAATAACAATTATAGGTTTCAAATGTAATTATTTAAGGAGTGACGTAACACACAGGTTTTCAGAGACACTCGGATAGTAATTATTATATTAACAACTAAGATTAACTCTCGACTTCTGTATGGGCTCTATCAGAAGTCAACTATTGGAAATACTGGACCGTTTATGGATCATTGTCAATTAAATAATTAACTAATAAAATGGCTTTGTAGGATGATCCTGATGGAATCAGTAGGATAATAAATTATGAAACACGGAGCAAAAATGTTCTTATGTGTTTATGTTCATTAAGTCTGTTTTAAAATGCTTAACTGTGTCGAATTATTGAGATCCTTAAAATTTTCTGTGTTGACTCAAAAATGTAATTCAAGTGTTACTGTTAAAAATCACTGAGGTCTATGATGTCCTCCTGTGTTTTGCCTCATGGTCAGGGGATCCCATGCTGATCAATGACAAGATGTTGTTTTACTTTACCAAGGGAAAATAAAGCCCAAGACACAGAGAGCATCCCATGATTTATTTCTCAACTCGTACATGACAGTTATGAAAAAATATCCCGTCTGGTATATTTTTATCAGTAGCAGCAACCATAGATATATTTAAAATGTGTGCTTTCGAAAATTGAGAGATAGAGTGCAAACACACAGACATAAATAAATAAATGCATTGATATAAGCTGTCACAATCAACCATATTATACCAATATAAACGACTTAACTAGTTCTTGCACAACGTCCTTTCAATAACACAAAATGAGGCACCATCCAGAAGAGAGTTGGGTATATGCTCTGACTAAACCGAACACAAATAAATCACTGGCACAAAAAGGAATGCAATAAAATGTTAAATACTGACAACTGTAATGGGGGGGAACAGGCTCACCATATACAAGGGGAGTGAATAGGTTCGCAGAGTGTGTGCTGGCCAACGCAGTGCAACGTGCTATACTCTATTAGGACACACACAGAGGAGACAAAAATCCATTTCAGGCAGCTAAATGGTCCCTGGAAAAGGTTTCTGAGGACAGATGAAAGGACAGGGAAGTCTCCGTTCATGCAGCATAGACTGTACAACAGAAAGCTCTGAGGCACCCTTTGATCAAAATCTTGTGCGCTTACTGGGGTTTCTGCTGAAATTAGTGCTGCAGGTGTCATGCCCTAACACTCTGAAACAGGTTTTCGGTAACAGATATTGGTCCCATGCAACACTTCCCATGATGATAAACTGCTCCCAATACAGTAGGGGGAGTTGGAAGATCAAATCAAGATGGAATTAACAAGGTTGTACTGTTGGACGTTAAGCCTAAACAGATAATCATCCATGCCTAACCGCCCACGGATATGTGCAGCAACTAATCCGGTCACAGAATGTGAACCACCCTTTCGTAGCTTCATTTCTTACAAATTTCTTATCTCCTATCACCTCATGATATATTTGTAAATGTGCAGCACACCGTAATAACACAACCATCCTTTAAAAGTGCTGGTCACTCCCCATTAGTCATAGAGTAGAAAATCTGTCCTACAACAAGGTGGAGTGCACAGAATCCCCCTGGCTGGGAATTACGTGGCGGGTAAGGACACCAGGCATACCTTGCACTATGCAAAAACCAGCACTGGATTCCACATCCTCTGGAATGAAGTCAACAATGTGTGACTTGGGGCCAGATGTATCATCACGGCCCTTTGCGATTCGGAAATAGCGATTTTTAAGACATCGCTATTTCCGACTCGCAAAGTGCCATGTATCACATTTGCAAATTGGTAATAGCGATTTCTTAAAAATCGCAAATGCTATTACCGAATCGCAAATTGCGATACCGGCCCCATTCAATTTTTTGCATCTGAACCAGAAATCGCAATTTTGGAAATGCAAAACCCCAGGGTGCTGGGGGCCTAAGGCCCCCTCTGCCGCACCCCAAAAACATTTTTGGGGACATGTAAGGTGCACACATGCCAAAAGGGCATGTGTGCTTTACATGTACAATTTAAAAATGCATTTTAAATGTATTTTAAAATTTTGCACAAGGTTACCACCTGGTTTCTTTTAATTGTATTTTGCATGTGCAAAATGCCATTCTGCGAAAAATCGCAATTTGCGATTTTTTGCAGCATCTCCTTGCGATTTGGATTTTGCGAATCGCAAATTGCGACTCGCAAAACCAGGTCGCAACGCAAGAAATCGCAATTTTTGCGATTTCTTATTTGTGGTCTGCGAATGCCTTTCTTGCATCGCAGACCACTTTTTTGCACTCACAAACGGCCGAATTCTGCGATTCGCACCGTTTGAGAGTGCAAAAAAATGTCATACATCTGGCCCTTGGTCTGTTACTGGGTTCCAGATTTGCTATAAGACATCCCACCTCATAGATCTAGAATAGAGACAGAATAATATAGTACTGGGTTCAGGGCCTCTCTGGAATAGACATCCTACATGGTGTCCATAAGCCAGTAATATAAAAATCATGAACGTGATCTCTGGCCTAAAAGGGACAAGCATTTTGCACTGAACGATAAAAAAAAAATCTAGCCCCGTGTTACTGGTCCAACTTAAATGGCCTTTCCTCCTTGTAGGAACTAAGAAAGAAATAGGGAAACATGTAATTAGATCCCTTCCACCTGTGGAACAGACGTTAGCTAAAGATGTGTACCCTTCCTACAGTGACCCTGGAGTAACACTGACCTTGGGACCACCGTCACTCTTACTGTTCTTAAGTCCACCACTCACCACCGGTCCTAGATTTGCTGCACTCTAGGGCAGTGACATGAGCATTCAGAACTGTATCCATTACTGAAAGGAACCTGTAGTATGCGATGTAGAAGCGAAGAGAGACAGAAAGACTGGAGTGGTTCAATAGGTCAGCTGAAAGGGATCGTGAAGGGCACATCACCTGAGATAATTATAAGGAAACCCTGGATCTGGATCCTTGGTCCCCCTGAACTACACATCAGCTCCCACTAAGTTCAGAAATAGGAGTCATAGCCTGGATAACTGGCCTCTGTGGAATGAACATGGATTTGGACTGTGATCGGCCAGGCAAATTAAGGTCTGGATCAAATCTCAGAATCATCTGGAATGGAAACAAGAATATGAACTGCATCATAAAGGACAGTGGCTGGGCAATCTTGAACAAGATTACTAGGACCACTGGAATGATTACCCACCTCACACCGTGTTTATAGGGAAAAGCCAGTCAAGAATAGCGTCTTGGTATATACAGAGCAGGCATTAACTCGCCCTTGTGAAGCATAGGAAAGCAAAAGGGAAATGTCAGAACTGGATTTCCAACAACCTGAATGGATTTTAGCTCCGTGGGAAGCACAGTTTAATCTGAAGAAAAATACAGAAAACACATAGATAACCAGTGAAGACTAAGCCTCTACAGTCTAAGTGTGTACAGAACATCATCAGTCCCCATTTTAGCACAGCAGTTGTAAATACTGTTGCCTGGTCCTGTCAACCACTTTATCTTTTTGCATCGATCGTCGCAGAGGGCTCCAGTTTTTGATCAGTCTGGGTGGTGGGTACTTGCCTAAGGCTTTCTTTCTGGTCCAGGACGGCCATATTATGTCAGCCCAGGAGGTCACTTCTTCTTGGCACGCTCCGCCTGGTCCAGGGCTGCCATGTTGTGAGAAGCTGTGATGAGGTGTACAATGCTGATAAGGGTCTTCAGCGAGGCGATGGGGGCACAGACCCACAGAAGCAGGCGGAAGACCCCCAGGTCCCCGAGGCCAACTGTAGAGGGAGATGGGGTCGGGAAGAGGCAGAAGTCGGTCGAAGGAGGGAACAGAAAAGGGAGGGCACAATAGTGAGGGGTGAGAGGGAGAGGCAGAGAAAATCAAGGCAGCACCAGGCACACAAGTGGGAGGATCAAAAAAACGGACAGAAGTCAGGAAGCGAGAAGGAATGGGAAAAGAAGATAACAGGAATGAACAAGCATGTAATAAAATAACACAACCGGCAGAGAAAAAGGTGCAAGCAGGAGGGAAGTGGGATAAGGAGGTGGAGTAGAAGAAGGGATAGGTAGTGAGATGGGAAAAGAAAAAGAAAATACATTAGAAAACAGAGATATAAGGAGTGACTGTTGAGGTCCCTTTTGAGGTCTGGAGACGCTCAAACCCACCCCATTATTTTTACTGTAGCACTTTGACAAAGTCACACCAGAACACTATGGAAGTTATCCAAAGCTGTGCTTCAGTTAGGGTATCCAGTACGCCCTACTGTGAATGCAGCTATCTTTACATTTGTCTCTGTCTAGCGAACACCTTCAGTGCAGAGTTCACAAAGACCTGGCTGCAGGGACAGTCAGGCGTTTGTAAAGTGCTTTAAGATGAATGTGCTTGGGAGAGGCACCAGTGTGACTGCCTCTAGACTTACTGTGCTCAGACACTCCCTTCAACCCTTCTTCATCTAGAAGTTCCAAATCCAGTGGCACACCACAACATAGCCCTAGTTTGCACCATGGGCAGCCGCAGGGGTGTTTCCATTTCACCTGTTTGGTATGAGTGCTATTCACTGTTTCCATGCTGGGTATCTCCATTTGTCTCCCTGCCTGTGGTTTTTCAGGCACAGGGCACCCTACCTTTCCTACCTTTGGTACTCAAGAGTTCAGTGATTGTTTCAAATTCACAATAATTTTAGATATCTCTGGGTAAGCTAAGGTATAGGAGGGAGGCTATGGATCATCCTCAAAATCACTCTCTCCTCAAAGCATCATAGAATTCCACAAGGATAGACGGCATCTTCTGGATTTTGACTCTCATATTAGTTTACTCTTCTTGCCAGGGAGGACTCGACCACCACCCAATGCTGAGTTTAAGAACTGGTCACCTGACCTTGGAGAAAAGCAAATGATTGGCAAGAATTCAGCACACCTCGTTGCAGCCAAAGAGTGCATGTCTCGTGATAATCAGTTCATTGTATCTAATATTCCATTAAGATCCGGAGGGTCACCTCTCTTCTGTTGCTACCGTTCTTGGTAACCTTAGTACTGCGTCCGTCCTTTTCACAGCACCACAATTTGCACAGGTAGACCGTACAATGCTCTGGCTAATATTTTGCATAGGTCTTGGCTGTATGGTCTATAATTAAACATATGCATTTTATATTCCGTAATGAAAATGTCACTTACCCAGTGTACATCTGTTCGTGGCATCAGTCGCAGTAGATTCGCATGTTCTGCAATAGCTCGCCATCTGGTGGGTGTTGGGCCGGAGTGTTACAAGTTGTTTTTCTTCGAAGAAGTCTTTCGAGTCACGGGACCGAGTGACTCCTCCTTTTTTCTCCATTGCGCATGGGCGTCGACTCCATCCTCGATTGTTTTTCCCCGCAGAGGGTGAGGTAGGAGTTGAATTGTAGTAATAGTGCCCATGCAATGGAGTGACTAAGTATGCACCTATTTAAGGTTGAGATGATACATATATAAATAATTGAAGGTAACTTCCAAACTGCTACAGGCTCCCGGGGAGGCGGGTGGGCACATGCGAATCTACTGCGACTGATGCCACGAACAGATGTACACTGGGTAAGTGACATTTTCAGTTCGATGGCATCTGTCGCTGTAGATACGCATGTTCTGCATAGACTAGTAAGCAGTTATTTCCCCAAAAGCGGTGGATCAGCCTGTAGGAGTGGAAGTAGTTTGAAATAATGTCCTTAATACGGCTTGACCTACTGTGGCTTGTTGTGCGGATAACACGTCTACACAGTAGTGCTTGGTGAATGTGTGAGGCGTAGACCATGTGGCTGCCTTACATATTTCTTGCATTGGGATGTTTCCTAGAAAGGCCATGGTAGCACCTTTCTTTCTGGTTGAGTGTGCCCTTGGTGTAATGGGCAGCTGTCGTTTAGCTTTAAGGTAGCAGATTTGGATGCATTTAACTATCCATCTGGCTATACCTTGTTTTGAAATTGGGTTTCCTGCATGAGGTTTTTGAAATGCAATAAAGAGTTGTTTAGTCTTTCTGATGTTCTTTGTTCTGTCAATGTAATACATTAATGCTCTTTTGACATCTAATGTATGTAGTGCCCTTTCAGCTACGGTATCTGGCTGTGGAAAGAACACTGGAAGTTCCACTGTTTGATTTAGATGGAACGGTGAAATAACCTTTGGCAAAAATTTAGGATTGGTCCTTAGGACGACTTTATTTTTGTGTAGTTGTATAAAAGGTTCCTGTATAGTAAACGCCTGAATCTCGCTTACTCTTCTCAGGGAAGTAATGGCGATGAGAAATGCCACCTTCCAGGTTAGGAACTGTATGTCGCAGGAGTGCATGGGTTCAAAAGGTGGACCCATAAGTCTAGTTAGGACAACATTTAGGTTCCATGAAGGAACAGGTAGTGTTCTTGGTGGTATAATTCTCCTAAGGCCCTCCATGAATGCTTTAATGACTGGTATTCTATATAGGGAAGTTGAATAGGTAGTCTGCAGGTATGCAGATATTGCTGCAAGGTGAATCTTAATGGAAGAGAAAGCTAGGTTAGATTTTTGTAAGTGAAGCAAGTAACCCACTACATGTTCTGGAGTTGTGTGTAATGGTTGTATTTGATTAATATGGCAGTAGCAAACAAACCTCTTCCATTTACTTGCATAGCAGTGCCTGGTGGATGGCCTTCTTGCTTGTTTTATGACTTCCATACATTCTTGGGTAAGTTGTAAGTGCCTGAATTTTAGGATTTCAGGAGCCAGATTGCTAGATTCAGCGATGCTGGATCTGGGTGTCTGATCTTTTGGTTGTGCTGTGTCAACAGATCTGGCCTGTTGGGCAATTTGATGCAGGGTACCACTGATAGGTCTAGCAGCGTTGTGTACCAGGGTTGCCTTGCCCAAGTTGGTGCTATCAATATGAGTTTGAGTTTGCTTTGACTGAGTTTGTTTACCAGGTAAGGAAGGAGAGGGAGAGGAGGAAAAGCGTAAGCAAATATCCCTGACCAGTTCATCCATAGGGCATTGCCTTGGGATTGTTTGTGTGGGTATCTGGATGCGAAGTTTTGGCATTTTGCGTTCTCCCTTGTCGCAAACAAGTCTATCTGAGGTGTTCCCCAGAGTTTGAAATAAGTGTTCAGAATTTGGGGGTGAATTTCCCATTCGTGGACCTGTTGGTGATCTCGAGAGAGATTGTCTGCGAGTTGATTTTGTATCCCTGGTATAAACTGTGCAATTAGGCGAATTTGGTTGTGAATTGCCCAATGCCAAATTTTTTGTGCTAGCAGGCTTAACTGCGTGGAGTGCGTCCCTCCCTGCTTGTTTAGATAATACATTGTTGTCATGTTGTCTGTTTTGACGAGAATGTATTTGTGAACTATTATTGGTTGGAAAGCTTTTAGTGCTTGAAAAACTGCTAGAAGTTCTAGGTGATTGATATGCAGTTTTGTTTGATGTACGTTCCATTGTCCTTGTATGCTGTGTTGATCGAGGTGTGCTCCCCACCCTGTCATGGAAGCATCTGTTGTTATTACGTATTGTGGCACTGGGTCTTGGAAAGGCCGCCCCTTGTTTAAATTTATGTTGTTCCACCACAGAAGCGAGAGGTAAGTTTGGCGGTCTATTAACACCAGATCTAGAAGGTGACCCTGTGCTTGAGACCACTGTGATGCTAGGCATTGTTGTAAGGGCCTCATGTGCAGTCTTGCGTTTGGGACAATGGCTATGCATGATGACATCATGCCTAGGAGTTGTAATACCATCTTTGCCTGTATCTTTTGTGTTGGATACATGCGTTGTATGATGGTGTTGAAATTTTGAATTCTTTGTGGACTTGGAGTGGCTACTCCCTTTGATGTGTCTATTATGGCTCCCAGGTATTGTTGTACCTTGCGTGGCAGAATTTTGGATTTTGTGAAATTGACGGTGAACCCGAGTTTGAAGAGGGTTTGTATGATGTGATTTGTGTGATTTGAGCACTGTATGAACGAATGGGCCTTGATTAGCCAGTCGTCCAAATATGGGAACACATGTATTTGCTGCCTTCTTATGTGTGCAGCGACTACCGCTAGACATTTGGTAAAGACTCTTGGTGCGGTTGTTAATCCGAAAGGCAGTACCTTGAATTGGTAATGTATTCCTTTGAATACAAACCTTAGGTATTTCCTGTGCGATGGGTGTATTGGTATATGGAAATAAGCATCCTTGAGGTCTAAAGTTGCCATGTAGTCGTGTAGTTTTAGCAATGGCAATACTTCTTGTAGTGTGACCATGTGGAAGTGGTCTGATTTGATGAAAGTGTTCACTACTCTGAGGTCTAGGATTGGTCTCAGCGTTTTGTCCTTCTTTGGTATCAGAAAGTACAGTGAGTAAACTCCTGTGTTTATTTGTGTGTTTGGCACTAATTCGATTGCATTCTTTTGCAATAGTGCCTGCACTTCTATCTCCAGGAGATTGGAATGGTGTGTTGTTAAATTTTGTGCTTTTGGTGGTATGTTTGGAGGGAATTGTAGAAATTCTATGCAATAACCATGTTGGATAATTGCTAGAACCCAAGTGTCTGTAGTAATTTCCTCCCATGCTTTGTAATAATGACCTATTCTTCCCCCCACTGGTGTTGTGTGGAGGGGGTGAGTGACATGTGAGTCATTGTTTAGTAGTAGGGGTTTTGGGGCTTTGAAATCTCCCTCTGTTTCTAGGGAATTGCCCTCCTCTATATTGTCCCCGAAAACCTCCTCTATACTGTCCCTGGTAACTGGACGGTGTTGCTTGTGAGGTGCTGGCTTGTGTGCTTTGACCCCGAAACCCCCCTCGAAAGGGCGTTTTACGGAATGTGCTGTAATTCCCTCTGCTCTGCGGGGAGTAGAGTGCGCCCATGGCTTTGGCAGTGTCCGTATCTTTTTTGAGTTTCTCAATCGCTGTGTCCACTTCTGGACCGAACAGTTCTTTTTCATTAAAAGGCATATTGAGAACTGCTTGTTGAATCTCTGGTTTAAATCCAGACGTTCGGAGCCATGCATGCCTTCTGATAGTTACAGATGTATTAATTGTCCGTGCAGCTGTATCTGCAGCGTCCATGGAGGAACGTATCTGGTTGTTGGAGATGGTCTGTCCCTCCTCAACCACTTGTTTTGCCCTATTTTGGAAGTCCTTGGGCAGATGTTCAATGAGATGTTGCGTCTCGTCCCAGTGGGCTCTGTCATAGCGCGCAAGTAGTGCCTGGGAGTTCGCGATGCGCCACTGGTTTGCAGCTTGTGCTGCGACTCTCTTACCAGCTGCATCGAACTTGCGGCTTTCTTTATCTGGGGGTGGTGCATCTCCAGATGTGTGAGAGTTGGCCCTTTTCCTAGCTGCTCCTACAACAACAGAGTCTGGTGGCAGCTGTGTAGTGATGAAAACCGGGTCCGTAGGAGGCGGCTTATACTTTTTTTCCACCCTTGGTGTGATTGCCCTACTTTTGACCGGCTCCTTAAATATGTCTTTTGCGTGCCGGAGCATACCAGGGAGCATAGGCAGGCTTTGGTAGGAGCTGTGGGTGGAGGAGAGTGTGTTGAACAAGAAATCATCCTCGACCTGTTCTGAGTGGAGGCTTACGTTATGAAATTGTGCTGCTCTAGCCACCACCTGAGAGTACGCGGTGCTGTCTTCTGGTGGAGATGGCTTTGTAGGGTATGCCTCCGGGCTGTTATCTGACACTGGGGCGTCGTATAGGTCCCATGCGTCCTGATCTTGGTCACCGTGGCTCATGGTGGTGTGAGCTGGGGAGTGAGATGGAGTTTGTGCTGGTGAAACGTTAATCACGGGCGGAGGAGAGGGTGGTGGTGTAACTCTTTTCACCACTTTTGGTTGTGGTGCTTGTTCCGTCTGGAACTCCAACCTTCTCTTTCTCCTAATGGGGGGAAGGGTGCTTATTTTTCCTGTCCCCTGCTGAATGAAGATACGCTTTTGCGTATGGTCCACATCAGTGGCTTGTAGCTCTTCCTCAAACCTATGCTTTTGCATTTGGGAGGTTAGCGAGTGCTCTTCTGTATAAGAGCCTGAAGCTGGGTCGCTTGCAGTTTGTTTCGGCGTCGAAACTTTGTCTGCGTGTTTTTTCGGCTCCGAGGAGACTTTTTTCCTTTTCGGGGCCGAAACCTCTCGGCGTCGATCTGTTTCGGTGCCGCTGTCTCGGCGTCGAGCCGTGTCCACACCGGCATCTCGGTGTCGAGGCTTGTCTCCAGCACTTTCTCGGTCCCGAGAAGGCTGCGTGCCGGTGTCTCGACCGGAGTCGGACGATCTCGGCACTGTTTGGGCCTTTTTCGGTGCCGACGGTCGGTCACCGAATTTATGGGTCGAGCCATGGCCTGGTGGCAGTGGCGTCCCCTGGGCCTTGTAAATGTTTCTTTGTGTGGTTTTCGACGTCTTACTCACGGTTTGTGTGTCGTCGAATCCTTCGGAGTCTGAGTCTTGGATCGAGAAGGTACCTTCTTCTTCCTGTTCCTCGAACTCCCGTTGGGCTGTCGGTGCGGACGCCATTTGAAGTCTTCTAGCTCGACGGTCTCGGAGTGTTTTTCGGGACCGGAACGCACGACAGGCCTCGCAGGTGTCTTCGCTGTGCTCAGGTGACAGGCACAGGTTGCAGACCAAGTGTTGGTCTGTGTAAGGGTACTTATTGTGGCATTTGGGGCAGAAACGGAACGGGGTCCGTTCCATCGGCGTTCTTCAGCACGCGGTCGGGCCGACCAGGCCCCGACGGAGGATCGAAAAACTACCCCGAAGGGCACCGGAGCTCTTCGATCTTCGATGCGGTGTGGAATCTAAGTACGCCGATCCCGAACGCAACAATACCGACGAAAATCTTCCGAAATTAGCTAATTTTCCGTTCCGAAACTCGGAGCGACAGGAACACGTCCGAACCCGATGGCGGAAAAAAAACAATCGAGGATGGAGTTGACGCCCATGCGCAATGGAGACAAAAGGAGGAGTCACTCGGTCCCGTGACTCGAAAGACTTCTTCGAAGAAAAACAACTTGTAACACTCCGGCCCAACACCCACCAGATGGCGAGCTATTGCAGAACATGCGTATCTACAGCGACAGATGCCATCGAACATTACATTACTGACTCAATGACATTCTCACTCCTCGCAGAGCTAAACCTCAGGACAGATTCTTTTTTTTTTTTTTTAATTAGATCACATCTGTTTAACAAATGATTTACTCTACTCCCCTTTGTTTCATATTGTCTTCTAAACCCTTCTTAGAACTATCCATACAAACTCTTTTCTGATACAAGCTCCAACTGAATTTGTTACTACCAGCATCAACTAACAGAATTTTTACTGAACAACCAGCCCCCTGCAAAGTCCCACTAACACCACTGCCGTCCTATAGATTTGTCACAATGCTCCCCCGAATGGATTCCCTTCTGTCAAACCCCACCCTCTGCTCCCTCATAAACCTTGCTTTGTTTTTCCAGCCACTGTACCTGCAGGTCCTTCAGAAAAGTGCAGGAGATACAGCATACAGTAGAACAGCTCGTTCCCAGCACACATGGCGAAAAGGACGGGCTAACGGAGAGAAAACAGAGCAATAATCAGGTATACAGGGTGAGGAAAGATAACATAAAACCTAGATGACAGAAACTCTAACATAGAAGAAACTACTGAATCAAGAGAGAACACAGGTCTGAGAAGAGCAAAACCACATCAGAATAAAGTTGTGTGAGTGTACATGTTTGTGTGGTGCGAGAGAGAGTATTGTGGCACCAGAGCGTGCAAGAGGAGAGATAAAGCATATCAGAGATCTTGTGTCAAAGAAACTAAGCCTTTAAAGATTAAGGCCCTCCTTCTGACTTCGGCGGACAGAAAAGCCTGTCCGCCGAAGCCCTGCGGTCAGGTCACCCCCAGCGCGGTGACCTTCCCGCGCCCCTATTAAGAGTTTCCCGCTTGGTCAGTGGGCGGAAACAGAGTTTCCGCCTGCTGGCCCAGCAAAAAACAGCCGACAACATTGACACCGGCTCATAATTGAGCAGGCGGCAATGTTGTGGTGCGCAGGGTACACCAGCACCTGTTGCGTTTTCTCAGTCTGCAAAGCAGACAGTGAAAAGCACGATGGGGCTGGCCATGGGGGCCCCTGCACTGCCCATGCCAAGTGCATGTGCAGTGCAGGGGGACCCCATGGGGCCCTCTGCACCCCGTCTATGCCAGCATTTACATGGCAGTGCAACTGCCATGTAAAAGCCCGCAGAGAGAGGGATCGTAATCCCCAGGGCAGCACTGCTTGCAGCGCCGCTCCAGCGGATTGAGACCATCAGCACCGCCAGGCCGTCGGTCGGCAGAAACGTGGCGGTGCTGGCGGTTCGACTGTGGGGCGTTCGCCATGGTCGTAATATGGAGGACAGACCACCACATTGGCGGCAGTCTGACCGCCACCGCCACCCTGGCAGTCTCAAGACAGCCAGGATCGTAATTAGGGCCTAAATGTCACAGAAATTGAAACTCCATCAGGGAGAGATTAAACTCAGAGTCAGGCCAAGCCAAAGAGAGAAACCAAGTCACAGAAAGAGAGAATATGTTAGAGAGAGAAACATTTTTATCCAACAGTTTTAGCATGTCAAATAGCCAAGTCAAATCGTATTGCTCGATTAACTAAAATGACTGCAATATAAGAAAGGCACATAAAGCACACATGCACTGTAATACAAAACCTAAAATGTACTTTAATCACTGTGTGATTCAGGTAAACTATTTCACACCAAATTTCTAAAAGATCTGAACACTCCAAGTTACAAAAAATACATCACACATTAGTTCACTAAAAACATACGTTTTATCTACAAATACTTCACAGATCATGTTTTCATCTAGATTACACTAATCATATTATCCCAAAATTCAGTCACAGCACTGGTTAACTGACTATGTTACCCAAGCACATAAAGAAAAAACTCGCCTCTTTACAAGTGTGAATGTGAGGCCAATTACTTTTATGAAACTACTTTCATTTAATCTCTAACTCTTATCACGTACATAAAAAGTGCCTCAAGGTTTTATCTCCAATTCCCTCCCATAGTTGGGTCCTAAGCCCTGCTTATGCCAGTTAAGTGGAGCTGAAAAACAGGCTCAGAATTTCTGCCGTATAATTATTTTAATAGTTGGAAATAAATACTTTGGTCAACAATCAGGGGTATATAAAGGTAGATAGCCATGTTTATCCGGGTCATAATCAAACAGACCACTTCAAAGCCTTTGTACTGGACAGTATTTAAAGTAGATTTAAAAACTGGAACTCTAGCATAACTGTGGCACCAGGAGGTCCCCACCCATATTATGTAATGCCTTACTAGAGATCATGTGAAAACTTGAAGTTCTTTTCCAAGCCCTGAAGAGAGTCTTGTCCCCTTATGTTAATTCCAAACCTTCTGAAGTACTTACTCTGCTTTTTCTTTGTGATCATGCTTACTAGCACAACTGCAAGGTTTAATGTTGGGAATAAAACAATTTTTAGGCAGTAAAGAAGGTATTTTCATTCAGCTGGAATACTGTTATCAAATCCTCACTTATAGAATGAAAGAAACAATTTAATACATCATCACCTGACGAGACAACTCACCATGAAATGGTTGTATGACAGAACACATTCCGTTGCAACGCATACCGTTACCACGCGTGCGTTATAACAGGAAGGCCATTACCACTCACAACCTTTACCGTGCCATTTTAAAAAAAATGAAATTTAGTTGTAAAAGCATGAATGTTAAAGGAATATGCATGTTAAAGGTTTTTCCTGACCCCTGCCCTGAGTCCTAAAAGCGCCCCCCAGCACAACCACCCCTGGCCCCCAGCCCTTCTAAAAAAACAATACCTGTTCCCTGCCTTGAGCTCTAAAACCGGACTCCTGCGTGCCCTATTCCACCCACACCCCTTTAAAAACATACCTGATCCATGCCCTGAGCCCTAAAACCGGACCCCAGTGCGATCCCTCACCCCAAGCCCTTCTAAATAATACCCATCCCCTGCCCGAGCCCCTAAAACTGGACACAAGCCCTTCTAAAAAAAAAATACCCTTTCTGAGAGCCCTAAAACTGGACCACTGCACGATTCCCACCTGCCCACAGCCCTCCTAAAAATACACTCAACCTGTCCTGGGCATAAAATTGGACCCAAGCGCGACCCCCCTGGCCTCAAGCCCTTCTAAAAAAATACATGTCCCCTGCCCTGAGCTCTAAGGCTGCAACCCCCCTACCTCCGCCCCACCCTAAAACCATATCCCCACCCCACGTCCTAAATCCGTACCCGACCCCTTACCTCACACACCACAACAAGACAGGTCGTAAAGAGGAAATGGAAGGGTCTCGCTGTTTCCTCTAACGACGCTGATAGCCTGTACCACGCTTATGTCTTTACCACAAGGACAATGCATATGCCCTTACCGTTCATGCTTTTTACAACGAAATTCGATGTAAAAGCATGCGTGGTAAAGTCATACGTATTTTTAAAAAAATGTGTGGTAAAGGCCATACGTGATATTGGTCCATGCAGGGTAACGCATGTGTAGTAAAGGCTATGCATGATAACAGCCGTGTTGTAATGGCTGTTTCTCCCTAAAATTGTGCATTATTCCCCTCCATCCACCAAAATATGTATTTGGAAGCAAAAGTCTGACTTGCCCCCAACTCAAATGTTCTCCCTGCAGTCATCATCAGTTGACCAGGATCCAACGAAGATTACTTTCTCTTCCCGCATCCTCTCCTTACCCCTGCACTACAAACAAAAGTGTAGCCCGGCAAACACGATCATCCCTTCCTACTCCCACATTGGTAAAGACAATTACCTCCCGTCCCTCCCTCGCCTTCCTTTTAAACCAATGAGGCCTCCCGCCTCCCCCCTAGACCCTCCCTTCCCCCTTTGATCCCCCCCCCAACCTTACCTCCTCCTGTTTCTTTCGTCTAGCCCACACTAGACGTTTTTTCTTTCCCTTACCTGCACGGCGGGGCCTGGAGGTCTTCGTTGAAGGTGCTCCTCGGGGTGCGGAGCTCCACGAGGAGTACGGCAGCTGATCGTGTTTGAAGGCGAGCAGCTGATCGCGTTTGAAGGCGAGCAGCCGGGCTGCTCAGAACTACGCGGAATGAGGGCCGGCCGACGGGGTCGACCGGCCCTTTGTGGCTGGGGCTTTCATTTCCGGGTTACCACGCTGCTGAGCAGCGAGGAGCTGCGGGATGGAGATTTTTGGGCCGAGATGCCAGGAATCGACTGGTAGGACGGGCGTTCTGCCCGCAGTTTTATTGTTTGACCAGGAATGTTTGACCTTTTTGGGGATTGGTTTATTTCTAGGGGGCAGGTCCTAGTCACTATATATGGGGAGTGATTTGGGATGTAAGGCAGTGTTTATTGGATAGTCATGCCGAAGGTTCAGGCAAAGAGGCGTAGGATTGTCTCATCTTCCTCCTCTGAGGAGGAGGGTGCTGCTGGAGTTTCCACTCCTGGGGGCTCACAGTTACAGGATAGGGGCACTCCCCTCATGTCCAGGGAGGAGGTACAGGAGATGATTGAAGTGGCGGTTACCAGGGCACTTAAAGCAGGGGTGACCAGGACTGGTCACTCTAAGATTTCTCATTCATCGGCTGCTACAAGGAAGTCCTCGTCAGAGAGTGAGGGTGATGAGGCCCCATCTACGTCTTCTGGGGGTAAATATGTATCCAGAGAGGAAATGTGGGAGGTGATGGCACATGTTCGGGACAAGTTGGGTTTCCCAGTGTTTCATCCTTCAAGCTCGGATTCTCACTTATTTCCTCAATATCAGACCCCTTCCAAGTTTGCCATGCCTTTTCAGGGACCTGTGAAGGAGATGGTGTTTCGTGAATGGAAAGATGTGGATAAAGCTCAGGTTCCACGATTCCTGCAGAAACTGTATTTACTTGAGGGTGAGGAGGTATTACCTCCTTCGGTCCGCCTGGATTCAATTTTAGCTACCCTGATTGGCAAAACGGCAGTAAATCCGGAGGATTGTGTGCCTACGGATGCCACGGATCGTAAAGTGGATTCAGGTCTGAAAAGGGCATTTGCCGGTGAGAATCTGGCGCTAAGGGCAGGTATATATTCTGCTTATGCGGCCCAGTCGTTGGTGCAAGACTTTGATAAGCTGTCGGTGGCTGTTCAGGAAGGTGCAGAGTGTTCAGAGCTCCTGGCTGTTATGGAGCAACAGGCCAGATTGTTGGCGGATGTTTCTTCGGATGTGGTCCGTACTTCGGCACTGGCCTCGGGGGCTTTGATTGGGGCTCGTAGGTCCCTCTGGTTACGTTCCTGGAAGGCTGACCCAGGGGAGAAGGCGGCCTTGCTGAGACTGCCGTTTGAAGGTCGTAACTTGTTTGGAGAGCAATTACCATCCATGCTTTCCAAGGCGTTTAAGGAACGGAAACATGCCTTACCTTATAAAGGGGGTTCTACTTCTAGTAAAGGGTGGAAGAAGCATTCCCGATCTTCTCCGAATAGGGAGGCCAAATCCTTTTCATTTAGGAAACAGCGTTTTCAGCCGCGTTTTTCCCCTAAGAAGGCTGCTCCTGCGAACCGGGGTGGTGTCAAGAAGGGGTCTTGACAATCACTGTGGGCCTGGCATAGGGCCGGTTGGGGGAAGGCTGAGTCACTTTCTTTCAGCTTGGGAGGAAAGTATCAACGATCGTTGGGTGCTAGACATTGTGGCCAATGGTTATGTCATCGATTTTGTGAGGGTTCCTCCAGATTCAGGGGTGCGTCCCACACCTCTGCCTTCAGGAGGGTCAAGGAGAAGGGCATTATTGGACGGAGTAAGGGACTTGTTGGTCAAGGGGGCCATTTCCCACGTTCCACTGGAAGAAAGGGGTCAGGGAACTTATTCGGTCCTGTTTCTTGTGCAGAAAGTTTCAGGGGGTTTTCGACCAGTGCTCAATCTGAAGAAGGTGAATACTTGGATCAGGACGGTGCATTTCCGCATGCTGTCTATTCAGACTATCTTTCCATTGGTCAGGCAAGGGGATTTTCTTGTGTCGCTGGACCTGCAGGATGCTTACCTGCACGTGCCTGTGGCAAGATCTTCTCAGAGGTTCCTGAGGTTTGCCGTGGATCAAGAACACTACCAGTTTTGCGTTCTTCCTTTCGGTCTGAAATCTTCTCCTCGAATTTTCACAAAGGTGCTGGCCCCCCTGATGGCTTTGCTACATACAGAAGGGGTGTTTATTCATCCATATCTGGACGACATTTTGATTCATGCCCAGTCACGGGTCCTGTTGCAGAGCCAGGTGGACCAAGTTCTGGGGGTCCTGCAAAACCACGGGTTTTTAATCAATTGGGAGAAATCAGATTTAGTTCCATCCCAGGATCTGGTTTTTCTGGGGGCTCGGTTTCAGACTCTGCTAGGCTTGGTGTCGGTATCAGAGAAGAGGTTGGGTGTACTCCAGGCCTTGGTCAAGAAGGTTGAATTACTGACTGCGCCATGAGCTCTTCTCTGGTTGCGGCTGCAGGGTCATTTGGCATCTGTGATATTTCTGGTTCCTTGGGCGCGTTTCCATCTCCTGTGCTTGATGACTTGGTTCCTGAAAAGGTGGACTCTGGGGTCCGGGTCTCTGAAGGACAGGGTTCCAGGGTCCAGATTGATTCGCAGGGAGTTGCAATGGTGGTTGGATGCAGATCATCTTCGGGTAGGGGTTTCTTTGTCTCCTCTGAGGCCAGTGGTGGTGACTACGGATGCCAGCCTCTCCGGTTGGGGTGCGTGGATAGGGTCGGCTCAGGTTCAGGGGTTTTGGTCCCCTCGGGAGGCGAGTCGGTCATCAAATTGGCACGAATTGAGAGCGGTCTTTCTGGCTCTGGTCCATTTCGAGGGGTCCCTGAGGGGGACGGCGGTTCTTATTCGGACGGACAACTTAGTGGCCAAAGCTTATGTCAACCGACAAGGAGGGACCAGGTCAAGGGCTCTGTTCAGTCTAGCCAGGGAGATTTTTGTGTGGGCTCAGGAGTGGGTTCCTTCTCTCAGGGCTACGTACATTCGGGGGGTGGTCAATGTTCGGGCGGATCTTCTGAGCAGGGTGATTCCTTCGTCTCAACTTTTCTCCCTCTGGAAGTCTCTGTTTCTGCATCTGCATCTGGTTCGGCTTTGGGGGCTTCCAGTGTTGGATGTGTTTGCGTCCGCAGAAAATGCGAAGTTGGATCGCTTCTGCTCCCGGTTTCGGTGTTCCCAGGCCTGGGAGGTGGACGGGATGTCATGTCCTTGGCCGAGGGGTCTGTTGTATGCATTCCCTCCGTTTCAACTTCTCAGGGCGTTTCTGTTGAGGGTGAGGGATCTGGGCTCCAGGGTTATCCTGATTGCACCTCTTTGGCCGCGAGCGAATTAGTTCCCGTTGTTACGGCTGATGGCAGAAGGAAGGATGTGGCCTCTGCCTCTTTGTCCATCCCCCCTGGAGTTTCCCTGCCTCTCAGTGGTGTCGTTGAGGAGGTTGCACTTGACGGCCTGGAAGTTGAACGAAGGGGCTTGACGGGTCTGGGGGTACCTGTAGCGTTGAGTTCTACATTATTGGCTTCCAGGCGGCTTTCCACTTTACTTTCCTATGGTAGACAGTGGCAGGTTTTTTCTTCTTGGTGTTTGAATCATGAATTGGATCCTACCTGCGCGTCTATCTTTGAAGTGATGCAGTTCCTGCAGGACGGCGCACATTTGGGTTTGTCGGTAGCATCTCTGAGGGTACAGTGGGCGGCGATTCAGGCATTCAGAGGTCCGTGGCGTAATCTTCAGGATGAAGGGCACCTGATGCCTAGATTCTTTCAGGGTCTGGTTAATTTGTTTCCTCGCCCAGTACGTTCCTTTCCTTCCTGGGATCTTTCTTTGGTTTTGGATGTTTTGACAGAGGCCCCATTTGAGCCATTGGGAGACTGTGATTTACGCCATCTGTCTTTGAAGACGTTCTTTTTGGTAGCCATTACTTCGGCTCGTCGGTTAGGGGAGTTGGGGGCATTGGCCTGTTCCTTTCCTTTTTGTAAGGTTTTTCCTGATCGGGTAGTTCTGGTTCCGGTTCCTTCCTTTATTCCGAAGGTCAATTCTTCATTCCATTCCCGTCAGGAGGTTATCCTTCCTTCATTTTGTCCTGATCCCTCATCAAAGGAAGAGGTCCGTTTGCATTCGTTGGATGTACGCAGGGCTTTATTGGAGTACCTGCGGGTGGTGGCTTCTTTTCGTAAGGGGGATTTGCTTTTTGTGAATTTCGGTCCGGCACGTAAAGGTGAAAAACCTTCCACGGCTTCCTTGAGTCGGTGGGTGAGATCTTTGATTCTGTTGGCCTATTCCTTGAAAGGGGTAGTTCCTCCTCAAGGGATTCAGGGTCGGTCTACCAGAGGTATGGCGGCTACAGTGGCAGAACTACAAGGGACCTCCGTGGTGGAAATTTGCAGGGCCGCCACTTGGGCTTCACCTTTGACGTTTGTGCGTCATTATAGGCTATCGGACTTGGGTAGTTTGGAGTCGGTATTAGGTCACCGGGTCTTATCCTCTATGAGGTAATAGGGGTAGGGTGTTTTGGTGTCCTTGGGGCAGGACATGAATAAAGGTTCTTGCAACTCAGTGTCCGTCTCCTGTGTTTTTCTTGCTATGTCTCATTGGTTTAAAAGGAAGGCGAGGGAGGGACGGGAGGTAATGCGTCCATTTTCTTACGATAATGGCATTACTCCTAGTCCTACTCCCTCGTCTTCCTTTTCCGTTCCCTCCCGCCCTCCCGGTACGGACTGTCCGAGTTGCTGCTTGGGCTTGGTTTTTGTACAGGAGGAGGTAAGGGTGGGGGGGGGGGGTTTAAAAGGGGAAGGGAGGGTCTAGGGGGGAGGCGGGAGGCCTCATTGGTTTAAAAGGAAGGCGAGGGAGTAGGACTAGGAGTAATGCTATTATCGTAAGAAAATGGACGCATTACTGCCCCTCACAGTTTGTTTCACCACTTCTACTGGAACAATGTGCATATGTCCGGATGTTGTTGCAGTCCCCAAACATTCTGCCTCCAGTCTGCCCCTCAAGGAGGGTGAGAATACCAGTTCTGTGTTTACTCTGACCCTCTAATAAACACTCTGCAAACCATGCATCATACTTATGGCAAGCACAATTTTATGGGAAGACAAGAGGCTCCTATTATGCATCACATTGGGCTATTTAGTCTCCAGAGCAGTCACAAACTGAAAAGAGTATCATCATATTTTAAAGTGAAACTACAATACTCGGAGATCCACTGTGTGAAGGAACTACAAACTCATACGTAACACAGGATTACATTACGGCTCTATAAATATTATCCCTTTCCCAAGACCTTCCTCTTTCTTGCTGCTTCTGGTCGGCAGTTAAGTATACAATCTTCCTCATTAATAGAAAGCAATACACATATTTTATCAATTAACTGTATCTTTATTGAGGACGCATTTCAGAGCGTTGTTCTCAAAACTTTGGGATTAAATATTTTTTTGTCGTAAAACAGCGCTGTACCTTACCGTCTTCTGCCCTGAGGCCGTCATTCTTGTTCTCTCCCTTCCCTTCGATCTTGTCAGAGCTGGCTGCTGTGGAAAGCTCTGCATTCAGCTCTGTGGTGGAGTTGCGATACATACCTGCTTCCCTCTGTTCACCTTTGAACACCAGCTGCTTCACAGCTTGTCTCATATGGCAGTGCTCGATAGAGCAGCCTTTTTCTCCTACTTCAAGAGGACGACTTTAATTTCTGTTCACCCGGCTCCTCCCAATTATTTCAGGCTTTTGAGAAACAAGAACACCTTTTTATTGTCCTTACTATTCTTTCAGTTATAAATAAACATATAGCCTGTGAAGCCTTGCTAATATGACCAAACAATATGTCAAAGTTCTAGTGACGACCAAGAGCAAGACATGGAGGTCAGTGATTATGTTTTCAAAGGGAACTTAACAATGTTTAGCTCTACAGTTAAATCAGATGCCAAAGCTTTCATGGGGACTAACGTTAATGAGACTGGAAAGAAAAAATGTTAAAGATATAAGTTTGTCCCAGACCCAGCCTACTGGTAGCAGCAGGATGTCTAGGACAATGGATGGATTCAGAGTGCACTTGTATCTCTTATACAGTGAAACGCATAGCTTGGAGCATTCATGGAGGCAAAATATGGGACCATTGAGTTTGCAGGTTTCTGTGCCAAAATGATTTGCAATGCTATAACAGCAGAGTAAGATGACTGATTTGTGCTGTCAGCCAGACAAAGACCCTGTACAAAAGAGGCAGCACTTTCTTTAAGGAAATGCCCTTATTCCCTCTCATAAGAGGATGTTATGGATGACGATTCCGATGTCATTGATTATTCACTGCATTCAGACTCTGAATCAAGAGGGATCACATTTGAACTAATATGGTCTGCCTAAATGCAGCCGAAAGAGAATTTCAAAATTGTCTACTGAAAGTAGTTTGCTCAAATGCTTCTCAAACATTTGTGACACAACTTCTGAAACTCTTATGGGTCCACCTTTGTCATTCCAAATTTTTCTACAGACTGGACAACTATTTCTCAAATGGGCGAATGCATAACAAAAAGAATTAGCAATCCTTTGGAAAAAACAGTGAGAAGTTACTTAAAATCAGAATGTTATAGGCCTTCTACTACGGAGTAGGTGTTATCAACTCCTGTCATTGGCTCAGGTTTCTGAACTTCTTTAGAAAATATGCAAGAGTTCCAAAAGAGGCACTGGTCAGGACTGGTATTCCTGCCAAGATAAATATGAAGGGTCCGTCACAAAATAAATTGAAATGGCAGAACAGGCAAAGGAAGAATGCCTGGATATTGGCTCTTCCTAACTGTCAAATTAGATTCAACTGATTCATCTGTTTCCACAGAAATGCAAACTCTGCTATTTCATTGAAGTGATACAAAAGACTATTGTAAGAAACAGATACCAAATAGAACTTGCTGCATGTGAAGAGACAATACATTAATAAAAATAGATCTCTATATGTGTGTACATGTTTAACTCTACTGAATTAATTCTATCATTGGGCAAAGTCTTTGGACAGCACGTTTTTTCCAGGAATGGCAGAAAAGGTGGTAATTTTGCCAGTCGATTCCAATTTGAAGGATGGTCTATTCCAGAAGAGGTCTATATGGATTTCAGCACTTCCCTCAGAAGTGCAGAAGTTTGTGAAAGCAATCTGCCAGATGGCATGCAAGAGTCTCCAATAAAAATGGCGTATTGCTTTTTTTTTAAAAACAAAAACAAAACCGTCAACTCATTTAATCAGCTTCAGGGATTCTCTAATTAGTCCTGGGGTTCCAAATAGAGTTTATGGAAGTGCCAATCCAAACTTTCTTTCCATCCTCTTTTTATCTTTCTCACACAGACAGGTCAATAATCAAACTGGAAACTTTTACTCAAATATGCAATGAAACCCAACTTCTTACACTCAAAGGACTTACTCAATTATCTGTTCTTAATAAAGAAGAAAAACAAAATATTACGTTCAGTAATTAATTTACATCACTTCAATCAATTTGTCTTAAATAGTATTTTAAGATGGAGACTATTCTTCACCTCAGAGACTGTTTCCAACTCGTAGAGTGGATGGTTATTTTAGGACCTCAAACATGATTACCTTTCTATATTGCAAACAGAGGACTGGTGGCAGTGTATAATCAATGCTGCATCTCGCTTAGGTAAGCAATGTAGGTACTAATAAGTTATAGTAGATTGCTCAATGGGTGAGACCACTATGCTACCAACTTAGTGCGATAAGCAGTGAGAGATAATCCACATGAAAAATAACAACAAAACACCCAGAGAAGAACAATATTATTCATAGACCACTGGAAAGGAATCCAGTAACACCAATATATCCAGTTCACATGAGGAAACAGTTGCAGTGGAAAAAGCATGAGGCGTATTAACTGTGCGAACTGTATTACGATGGGCAGTAATGGTAAAAGCGTCAAGAAAAAAAAGAATGGGGGCCAAGGTACATGCTCCCACTCGTACATCCAAATTAGATAAAGGAAATTGGTATGCCAAACCGAACTATGTTGGAAAAACGTCATTAAGAAGAACCGTGATAAAATTCTCTAATAATCTGCTGCCGACATGCGTAGGAAACGAATAGCTCCACTTTGGCTATGCGTTTCCTACGCACGTCAGTGGCAGAGCTATTTCCTTTCCTGAAAAAGTTGACTAAGACAAAATACGTGTCAGCTGTCTGTTCATTATGGATCTACCGTTTCCTCATGTGAACTAGATTTATTGGTGTTACTGGATTCCTTTTAAATGACCTACGAATAATAGTGTTATGCTCTCTGTGTTTTGATGTTATGATTATCTTTCTGTTCCCATCCATCTTCCTTATAGAAGATTCCTTCAATTTCGGTGGGAAGAGACAAGCTATCAGTTTACAGCACTGCCATGTGGCTTCTCGTTGGGTCCTAGATGTTTCATCAAGCTTGTTAAACCAGTAATAATACATTTGCAGTCTCAGTGGGATACAGTTATTAATATATCTGGGCGATATTCTCATTAAGCTCCAATCAAAGGTGCTCTTTCTGCTCACTTACAAATCTCTGTTCATTTCTTAGAGAACCTGGAGTTTGTAATTAACCAATCAATCACAATATTTTCTTACACCGATTCGTTCCACAGAATTTTTGGTTTCTTAGTGAATTCAATATTGTGTAATCTTCAACTTCCAGAGACTAAATTAAGTACTACTGGGAAATAATTATCCTATTTATTGACTTTGACCCACATATCCATTCACCGTTTGACTTGTGTAGTAGGTCTTCTATCTTCTTCTTTTCACTGTTTTATGAAGAGTAAAAAAGAAAATCGACACTTAAGTGTTCAGTTATCCAGTCATGATTCTGTTAGATGCAGAAAGAAAACAGAAGACAATTTGGCTGGAACATCTTCACACATGGCAAGTAGAACTATTTTCAATACCACCTCGGATCTATTAGAATAAGACTCACTTTCATCGGAGTGAGGAGCACGTTGCGGAGAGTTCTCAACTGGGGGCATCATCATGAACTTATTTAGACCTTCTTGCAGTCAAACGACTCCAACGCATCCAGAACGCATCCGCCCGCCTGATCCTCGACATACCCCGCCGATGTCACATCTCCCCTCACCTGAAGGACCTCCACTGGCTCCCCGTGGACAAGAGGATCACCTTTAAACTCCTCACCCACGCACACAAGGCTCTACACGACACCGGACCCGCCTACCTGAACACCAAACTCAACTTCTACGTTCCCTCACGTCAACTACGCTCTACCAACCTTGCCCTCGCCATCGTCCCCTGAATCCAGCGCAAGACCTCTGGCGGCAGATCCTTCTCCTACCTCGCCGCCAAAACCTGGAACTCACTCCCGACCTCACTGCGCCAGACCCAGGACCTCCTCACCTTCAGGAGACTCCTCAAGACATGGCTCTTCGAACGATAGCAGCACCCTCCCCCCCAACCCCCCTAGCGCCTTGAAACCCTAACGGGTACATAGCGCGCTTTATAAATTATTGATTGATTGATTTCTTGCAGGCTTCTTTGCAACAAAGACTTTCATGAAACAACATGCGAGTTCAGTTTTTCTAATAATGGACAATTTCAGATGCATCAACTATCGAAGGAATACCAAATAAAAAAATACTATCAATGCTCATCAAACAGTTCGGGGAGTACTGGCACCATCATCACATTTTGGTGACTGTGGAACGTCTATCTAGGCATCTAAATAGGTCCCAGACCGTTCTCTCATCATCTAAGAGATTACAGAGAATACAAAACACAAGTGGTCCATTGTCAGTGGATTTATATTGTTGCCACTAGAATCAACACCTAACTTCCAGATATTTCAGTTGAAGGCTGGACCCTCTAGCACTTGGGGCAGATGCGTTTATCCATCTGTGGAATTAGAATAATCCTTATGCCATTCCCCTATTCAAAAGTCAGAGAGTCGAACCAGTTGGTAACAGTCATCCCTTTCTGGCCATCTCAGATATGGTTCTGGCTCTCTTGAAAATGTCAATCAACATGCCAACTCTTCTTCCCAACTTCAGACGCCTACTTCGCAACCAGTTGGGTCAATTCCACAATTTCTTTCCTTCAGACAAACTCTAGCTGGTGGCTTGGAAAATAGTGGCTTATCCTGATCCATCACAGGACTTTTGTCAAAGACTCATAAATTAATTGAGAATGCCTGGATTCAGGGAACATCAAGTGTCTATATATCAGCACGGTCAACTTGCTGTGTGTGTGGAACAGTTACAGATCGTCTTTCGGAAGATGCCTCCATCATAGCCATTTTCTGGGGTCATTTGGCATCTTTAGATACATTTTTGTAGGATCATTATTACTCATAGCATCATCATATCCCTTAACCATTGCTATGTTGCAGAAAACTGGTTGGAAAGTGTCCATTAATCCACCGAGTACTTCAAGGGTATAGGAGGCATATGCCTCCTGCTGCCAAATATACTGCTGTATGGGTTGTGAATGTGGTTCTCAATATGTTTAATTCTTGGCCTACTAATGTTTTTAGGGTTAAAACTGATTATCAGCTAAACTGTCAATACGACTGTGCCTGGTATTGTTAAAGGCAGTCTTCAAAGTCAATGGCCTTGGAACTGTTGATGAGACAGTAACCTCCTTCCAGACTATTTCTCGATTTGTATGAGGACCAAAACGGTATCCTCCTCGGTGGAGTACCCTGCTTTTCATGACCACCCAAGTATTTGCGTCGGCCACTGCCTTAGGATATATTGCAAGCCTCTGCTCTTAGAAGGTCCTCTGCACAGCTTCTGACATCATTTATTAAAACACATTCCCGTTTATTCTACCACTTGTGCCAGGGGGGTCACATGGATTATGCCTCAAACTGGAATTGACATTTCAATATTTCAGGTTCATTCGAAAAACAGCTGAATGGTCTTCAACTTCCACTTTTAAAGCCTTTTATTGGAAATATGTTTCTCATGCATTATTTTCAGTAGTTAACTCACTTTAAAAATAAACAACTGGAGCCTCTGGTCTAGGCATAAAATGCTGATTTTCCAACATTTAAAGTAGGAAAGTCCTAATTTTATTAAAGACATGGAGACGAGCATTATTTCCCATCTATATCTGTACTGAATTTAACATTGTCAATATCCTACGGTGCTCTCCTTTGGTAATGAACTTTATATCTACTACTTCTTTCTTTTCTTTTAGTTTCAACAGTACTTAATTTTACCTCATAATTCTTATGAGGACCAAGAACAATAGATCGCTGCGATTCTGGTCTTCTTCATTTGTGTATTCCCCATTATGTTCCAGTTCATAAACAAACGGAACTGACTTTTTCCACATAAAGGAAAAAGAACGACTTAGGAAAGTAAAAGTATTTATAGAGCCACAATGGAACATATGTGTTGTGTATGTGTTTGAAGCTCCTTTCCACAATGGATTTCTGAGTATCTGAGTACTGTAGTTTCTGTTCTAAATGTTGTGATAGGTGTTTCCATTATTGGCTGCTATGACGAATACACAGAAAACTGATGCATATTACTGACCTCTGCATCATTAATAATGTTCACACTTCCCTATATTAAACATGGAAAATTTGCATTGAGTGGTAATGCGGGACCAAATTATGCATAGAGGATAGATGAAATCTGTAGTATGGAAAATGCATTTATTTTCTACAAACTGTAGTGAAATCATAAATGGGAAACGTTTTTGTTTGCTTCATTACGTTGCTCTGAACAAAAATCTTAATAGTCCCCGACTCGAGCAATGAGGAAGAACACGTAGAACGCTAACATTACAAACTGCCTTTCAGAAACTGCCACACAATTCCAACGTGGCGAACCAGACAGATTATCATCTTTTCCCATAGAATAATGGAAACAAGCCCCTTTAAATGTAACTTGTCAATTAAATGGCTTGATTTACCCTAAGCTACATACCTATCCATCCATACCCAGAGCCACTGGAATTATACGGCAGCTCGTCACGACACCGACCCACTCCGCAGGACACAGACTCGACCCTATTTTCTCTGCCAGCAATCACGTCTCCTTCAGCCACACCACCGAACTCCACTGGACAGACCACCGTTGCATCCACTTCTCCTTCAAGAAAACCACAACATACCACCACCCACAACGGATCCCCTACCGCAGTTGGAACAAGGTCCCTGAAGACCAACTTATTGCGACCCTCTCCCAGTACCCACCCATCGACACCACCAGCACTGATGCAGCTGCCCGCAACTTCAGGCAATGGGTTGACACCTGTGCCAATACTCTCGCCCCAGTCAAGAATTCCTCCAACAGACGCACCGACAGAAAGGCCTTCTGGTTTACCGCCGACCTCCACGAATCCACAAATTTAAGCAAACCTTCCAAAGATTCGAAAGAAAGTGGCGCCAAGATCAGACTCTGTACAACCACACAGCCTTCAAAAACACCATCAGCAGACAACACCAACTCATCCGAGCCACCAAGAGAACCGCCTTCAAAGACCGAATCAACAATGCACACAGCCACAAGGAGCTCTTCAACGTAGTGAAGGAACTCTCCAACCCCAGCTCCAACGCCAACGACATCCCGCCATCCCAAGACCACTGCAACTCCCTGGCCCCCTACTTTCACCGCAAGATTGCAGACATCCACAACAGCTTCAGCACCCAGACCCCCCCAGCAACCACCAACACCACCTATTCACCTCTGACCAACCTCCTGCTCTCCTGGATCCCCATCAATGACACCATCGAAATCATGAACACCATCCACTACGGCTCTCCATCTGACCCCTGCCCTCACCACATCCTCAACAAAGCAAGCTCCGTCATCGCAACCCAACTACGGAATAAACAGCTCCTTCAAGCCCACCACCTTGCCGGAGAGCTGGAAACACACCGATATCAACGCCCTCCTCAAAAAAAACAAAGGCAGACCCAAAGGACCACAAGAACTTCCAGCCTATCTCCCTGCACCCCTTCCCAGCAAAAGTCATTGAGAAGGCTGTCAACCGACAACTAACCCACTTCCTCAAGGAGAACTGCACCCAGGACCCTTCCCAATCCAGATTCCGCAGCGTTCAAAGTACCGAAACCGCCCTCATCGCCACCACCGACGACATCAGAACCATACTGGCCAACGGCAAAACCGCAGCCCTCAGCCTCCTGGACCTCTCGGACATGTTTGACACCGTCTGCCACCACACCCTACGCTCACGCCTCAGCAATGCAGGAATCCGCGAAAGAGCCCTGGACTGAGTCACCTCCTATCTCACCGGCAGAACCCAGAGAGTCCACCTTCCCCCATTCCGCTCAGAGGCCACCAAAATCATCTGCAGCATACCCCAACGCTTGTCCCTCAGCCCGACCCTCTTCAACGTCTACATGGCCCCGCTCGTTAACATCGCCGATCCCACAACCTCAACATCATCTCATACGCTGACGACACCCAGCTGATCCTCTCCCTCACCAAGGACTCTGCCAAGACCTACCTCCACAAAGGAATGAATGCCATTGCCGAATGGATGAAGCAGCTGCCTCAAACTCAATTCCGACATGACAGAAGTCCTCATCTTCGGCTCCACCCCTCTGCATGGGATGACTCCTGGTGGCCTGCCACTCTCGGAGCCGCTCCGACTCCCACAGACCACTCACACAGGATTCATCTTGGACTCCTCATTATCTATGACTCAGCAAGTCCACGCCGTCTCCTCCTCCTGCTTCAACACCTTTTACAAATGGATACCCACCGAAACCAGAAGAACAGTCACCCAAACCCTCGTAAGCAGCAAACTAGACTACGGCAATGCCTTCTACGCAGGAACCACAGCCAAACTCCAGAAGAGGCTGCAACGCATCAAGAACGCCTCATCCTGGACATCCCCCGCCACTGCCACATCACAGACCACCTGAGAAACCTGCACTGGCTCCCAGTCAACAAGAGAATCACCTTCAAACGCCTCACCCACGCTCACAAAGCACTGCACAACACCAGACCAGAATACCTCAACAGACAGCTCTCCTGCACCCCGACCTGGCATCTCCGCTCTGCTGACCTAGCCTTCGCAACTGTCCCACGCGTCTGCAGAACTACAACCAGCAGTAGATCATTCTCGCACCTCGCCGCCAAAACGTGGAACACTCTTCCCACCCACCTGCGCCAGACTAAAGACCTCCTTACCTTCAGGAAACTTCAAGACCTGGCTGTTCGAGCAGTAGAAGCACCCCCCCCCCCTCAGCACCTTGAGACCCTCACAGGTGAGTAGTGCGCTTTACAAATTCATGATTGATTGATTGAAATAATGCAACAACTAAGATGAAAATTATGCAACAGGTTCTGTGGCAGTATACTTTTGCTCTTTTGCTATGCTGATGCACAATACTGTCTGGGCAAAATGTTCACCACACAGGTACCAGTTTAATAAATGAATACTGGAATTAGTGACCTTCTGCAAAGAGTTGTACCTCTGTGCGGCTCCACCTATGGCACATTTATTTTATTAACGTTTGATCCATTCAAGAGAGACATATACTTTTGTTGAAATGTGCAAATTATGCTCCAGATGTGGAGTTACTTGGAGATTTAGGTAAAAGCTCATTTCTCTACAATTACACTAAAATCACGCTGGCAGAAGCAGAACTGCATAATTCCCATGGCAGTGTGTATATTCAACTGTTTAAGGATGGCTACTGCGCAAGAAGCTCTTGGGAAGGCCTAAAGTTCATAAGGACGTATCAATGTTTCAGATATGATATGGCATGGTATGATTTAGGGTAAGAGTACTGTAAACACTGGCTAAAACACAGTACATAACTTCCACAGCGTGACAGCGAAACAATCACAAATTAGCAAATGGTATCATGGGAATGACCTTGCAACCCTCTTCGCCCGGAACGGTAGCTTTGGTTTCACAGGCGTAATCCTGAAATTTCAGGAAGTAATAAATCTGCTATCACTAGTGCAAGCCTGCAAAATTAGCACAGTAAGAAATAGCACTCATGAAACAGCTATGAACCTGAAACTTCAGTTCACAAAATAAATATGAGCGGCGCTTATTTCAAGAAGGTGGGTTGCAGGCTGTAGTTACTGATATTCGTTTTTTGGGACTGAGACCAACTTTTTCATCATCAGGCTTTGATCAACAGCAAGAGAGAGAAAGGCAGAAATTGGAGAAATAATAAGTGCCCCAATTTAAAAAGCGCATAGAGACAACGTTCATCTGTCCCAGCAACGATTAAATTGTTTCTCTCACATCACTGTTTCTATTCAACTTACAGTGTGTCGCTAAGGTGAAGGTTACAGGCCGCTCGATGCTCTGATTAGCAGCTGCAAGTTCCGTGTCTACATGTACACACACCTACACACATGGGTAGTCAACCGTACAAAGAACCATATGTTCTGATTTGAGTGCGACCGTGATGCGCTCCTTGCACAGGTGAACAACGAGGAACTGAAAATGCGAGGAGCCTCTTGGGCTACTTGCAAGGATTGCAGTGTGTGACCCGTACATACATAGACTTTGCCTCTTGTTGCATATTTGACTACTCCACAGAAAGAAAGACATCATAGCAAGAAAGTGCCTCATATAGAACAAAAAAGTATCAGAAAAGAAATAACACATCAGTAAACATCCACATCTGCTGAGTAACCATTACAGTGAACAACATATCACAGAAACTGCACCAGAGAGAAAAGAGAAATCTCATGAATGAGAGTAACAACAAAGAGGAAATGTGGCTTGAACTAATCGACCATTTTACATATTTGTTTATAAATCACAGCGTCCACACCAAAGATAAGAATTGATAACTTCTCTGTATTAATGTTTAAAAATAGAATTGTATCTATAAGAACTCATGTTAATCTGTTTCATTGCAATTTCTTCAAACAATTGTCTTTGCTGGTTAACAGAATTTCGTTCATGTCATTCATCGAAGCCACATAGGATGACCATATCCCTCCAGGTTATTGTGTCCGGTGCTTGGCTTTTCTGTGACAGTCTGATGCATTATTGGTCTTTTATTCTTGTTTTGCTTCCACGGAACTAATAAGACTCACACACCTGAAATCAGTGATTTGCAGGTGAAAAGTGCAGGACTAGAGACAGTGTCCGTAATGACCTAGAGTGAGGGGGTCTCCTTACAGGTACAGGTAATTTCGAAACTGGAATTAGCCCTTTTTGAATGATGGGGAGGAGCTCATCGTTCATTGTGTATAAGAGATATCCTCAATTTGCTATTGATTCGGGCTTTGTTTTTTTTTTTTTTTAATTGTATGCACACTATACTATCACACCTGAGTTCAGAATATTTTTCTCCAATATATTCACTTTTTAAAATGAAACAAGAAATTCACTTTTCAATAATAATAGATGTATATATTATATGCACAAGCGCAGTTAACAGCTGGAGCCGTAAATAAATAAACATTTGAATTAGCAAAAAACAAAAAAGAGCAAAACCATGCCACAGAGAAAAAAAACGAATTTTCTTAGCCATTAGGTACAGTACACGTGCAGCATTTTACTATTTCACTCTTACGTGCGACCTGCATAACATCTGCACTGAACTGGTCTTGAGTGCCTACTGACAGGACGATGGGAAAGAGCAGCACTAGCTTAATTCACGTTACACAAAATTCTCACCCGTGAGGTGTAGTAGAGTCGCAGCACAGGGTTTCCAGATAGGTCAATTGCCTTGTGACTGTCACTGCCTCTCAGGGTGGAGCTGGGAGAAAAAGAATAATTAAAGAGTTGGTGAGAGAAAATGTTGCTTTACGTCAGGGATAAAGTCTTTGGACACTGCAGAAGTGACAATAAGCGACAATCTTTCATCTTCCATCTTTGCCAGGCGTGGCTCCTCCGCAGTGACAGAGGGGCGTCGCCCCCCTGGATGAGTCAGAAGATGAAAAATAAAATTAGTTTTATTTTTCATCAGCTAGCTCAGCCAGCAGGGAGTGGCGGGCTGGGCCACGGGGAGGTGGGAGAGAGCACTAAGGGCCAGATGTAGCAAAGGGTTTTACCCATTCTGTGTCTATGGGAAAATGTGTTCGTACATATGGCCCTAAGTGCGCAAGTGTGTTTGGCTGGCCGTTTCAGGCCGGCCAAACACACATGTGCACTTAGGTTTCTCCAATCTGGCTGTATACACAGCCGGGCTGAAGAAACAGCGCACACCCCAGGCTTGTGTCTGAGTGGCAGTGACTGCTGCTCAGACCAATCCCGCCGCTGCTTACATGCTGTATTTAGCATTTAAGCAGCACCAGGATTGCTGGGGTGCAAATGCTGGGACACCAGAAGAGGATTGAGGTGGCAGGAGATGGCGACAGGAGATGGGTGGCAAAGGTAAGTGGTTTCTTTTCTTTAAAAAAAAAAAAATGTCCCCTGTCGTTCGTCTCCCTCCTCTCCCCCATCCTGGACATAAGCGGCGGCCGCCCCTTTCAACTGCCCTCTTAGAACTTGAGCCTTCACACCCACAGCTCTTTTGACACAAGCTTTCTCTCTTTAATCCCCGCTGTTCACCTATGGATTCTGAAAATCTTGTCTCTTTCAACTTCTCATCGCTCAGTTAATGTGCCATGTGCCCCTTCACCAACTTTACTTTTGTGCTGCACTTCTGTCCTTTATTTAGATGTTCCCCTCATGCTGCTCACTAAAGAAAGGCTATGCACCCAAATGATAGTGCTACTTGAGCTCTGCGCCTTCCCCAGGCACTGATTCACAATAACATCTGCCCATTTCATTGAACTGCTACCCACTTTGGTGCTTTCACCCAACTCCCTCAATGCACCCAGACTCAAAGCACATTTGCCTTCCCGGAAGCTTATCTCACTGCTTTTAACCGAACTCTGCCCTCACCTAAACCCTTCCAGCTCACCTGTGCAGGTGCAACCAGTGGCTGGCCACGTCAATGGTCATGCTGAGCTGGAATAGGATGGTGTAGGAGGGGTACAACAGGGACAGGTTCACTAGCAGGCACATGGTGGCACAGCGGTCCGTCAGCATGTCCAGCATGGCACCAAACTTTGTGCCTGTGAAGAAAATAGATGTTTTTAAATGCATCCTGTTGTCAGCACCCTCCTCCCCCTTATTGACGTAGGCGCAAAGTGGTGACAGAACACTTCTACTGCTGCCGCTCTCCTTCCTCAGGCAGATGTTAAAGTGGCTGTCCCCTCTAATAAAAGAGAAATAATAACTCCTAGAAGGAAAAGGCCAACAAGACAGCTCTAAGAAGAGTGTACACCTGGGAGGTGTATTTGATGCATGTTAAACAATGTATGTCATTCCACTACTGGCACTCAGTGGTGATAAAGTTGAAAACATGCAACTTTAGGATGATTCAAGCACAAGTGTTGGTCGTTTACATTCGTGCAAAAGCATAAGCAGGTGCAGATATGAAAAGTCAAAATATCATTGACATCCCAGGACCCTGATATACACCCTGATATAAAGGAAAAGTCTCAATCCCCAAATAACAGGTGAATAAATGCCTTAGTGGGTTACTGAACTACAAATATTTTGATATTATTACAGTTTTTCCATACTCAATATAACTCTTTGTGTCCTTTACCAGGCTCTTCTGGAAGCCTTGTTTTAAAAATGAGGGTCGTCAGACGTAAGTCCAAGTATGCCTGATCTAGGCCTGATTTTTAGGACATCCACCTATTCACAAGCTTACACAATCTTCATCTAAATAAAACTCTGGACTAGTAGTTATCAAGAAAATCTGGCATCGACCTAGCATCGCGAGCCTATGTGGGCACGCCTGTTTGTAAAGTAAGCCAATTAATGATCTTCTTCAAATTTGCCCACTCGGGTGCCGTCTGATTATCCAGGTGGACCAACAGTCATTCTGCCTTGAGTGATACTGGATAAAAATAAAACACCTGCATTTGCTCATTTTTCTAAAGTCCGTGGGCTAGCCAAAGCCTCACTGCACACAGGCTCCTGGCCGATCAGTAAAGTGATATCCACAGCTCACATCTCGGCAGCCCTCCCTTGGCCACAGAGGGTTGCACACTTCATCCTGCAAACGGGCAACAACTTAATTGGTGCAGCAGCCACTCCTCACACTTCATTCAGGGAATCTACTTGACAGGAGTCCCCACAGGAACTCGCTCCTCCAATGCTCTTCTTTTGTTCACAGGGCACAATGGTCTTGGCAAGCAGGCAGGCGCTGGTGCTCCAGGTTTCAGAGCAGGTGGTCTATGATTCCCTGTGTGATGTATGCAGGGAGACTAGTAGGAGTTGGCTACCAGTCCTGGTCAAAGGTAGAAAGAAGTCTTGCAGAGCTTCTCCTCCTCACACAGCCACAGTTCTCGAACCTCCCCTTCTTATAAATCATTTCCAGACACAAAATGTGAGTCAGTCATTGAAGTTTATATTGGGGGTCTGCTTCCTTTTGAAGTTCCCACTTCTCTGCCCTCTCTTCCTCCTGAAAGCAGTCTGTCACAGCAGGAGTGAACCGAAGCTGATAGCCCAACTGTGCAGGCCGTGGGTGTGACTAGAGTTCACACCTGGATGGTAGCTACAGTGATGTGTGTATCAAAAAGGTACCCCCCAGCTCCCAACTCTATTCTTTATGAGTCCATTATCAGCCCTATCTCCTTTCTGAGATGCGTGCAGGCCCCTTCCTTGTGATCTATCACTGAATCAAGGAGCACCCTTTAAAGTATACATGGAGAGTCTCTGTTTCCCTTCTCCAGTGTGTCCCAACCAGCTCACAGGAATGCAGAAATACACAAATCTCCCTCCTCATGTCTTCACCACGCAGGCCTGGGCTTCCGAGAATAGAGCCCAAGGTCCTCCATGTAATGTACCATTACAGGCACCCTTGCACTCACTGTATGGCTGTAGCACTTATAATATGCTGTACTGTTACCTCCATGTGTTGTGCCATCAAAGGCACCAATACATTCAGCCCATACATTCATTCTGTGTGCACTGCTCAGCACTGTAGCCTTTTTAGTATTGTGCCATGGTGTGCTATTTTCAAACATACCACACTCACCATGAGCGCGCTGCACAACACTTCACCCTCAATGTGTTGTACTTCTTGCAACCACACACACACCCAGCACATGCTTCTTCCGCACACGCACTGCACAGCACTACATCTCTCATGTAATGTATCCCCAGTAGGCATACATTCACCCAATACACACACCCATCGCACATGCACTGCACAGCGCTGCTCTATCCGTGTATTGTACCCTTCCCAGACAAATACATCCACTGCAGAATCAACATTCATGAGCTGCACTGCGCATTACTCTACATCTAACCGATGTAGGCCATGGGTGAGTTAAGCACACTGCAGCGGAACTTTGAAAAGGTAAGCAAGCCTGTAGGCCTCACACAAAGACAGAGGGCCTGATTACTACTACTGATCACTACACAGTCTGCTGCCACCACCACACTTGTGTTGCTTAACTCTTGTTGAATGCAGTAGCCTTCCACAACTATAAAGGTAGCTATTTGGGATCCAGACCACAGTACACTTGGGCAATCAGGGCAGGGTTCACGTCCATAATCAATACAGAGGGCTTTTCTGTCCCAATATAGAGGTATAGAAGTGTTGTCTTAAGTGTTTTTTGACTGCTGGTGTTAGAATGCTGTTAGCAGGGGGATACTGCTAGCCTGAGGGTCAGTGAGGTAGTGTAAAAGATTAGAATGTGTGTGCCTGTAGACTGGGAATGCTAATCTCTGAATGATATGAGATGAGCAGTTTTGGTAGTGTGAGACTGCTAATCTGAAGACAATATAATACTGTTAGTAGGTTGCGACTGCTAGTCTGGGAAGGGTTAGAGAGTGCTTCTGATAGAGTGTGAAGCTTTTGTGTGAAGAGCTTTACAGCAGTGACAGTAGCAGGAGGCTGCTAGTCTCTGAGGGTTATGAGAGTGCTGATGGTAGTTTGGGACTACTACTCTGTGCATCATGTGAGTGTTGCCAAAAGTGTTTGGTTGCTAGTCTGATACATGCGAGAGCAGTACTGGCTTGCGTGAGACTGCTGTTCTTAGTGTGTAACTAGGCATCTGTCAGGGGGTGTGAATAGTTCTGGTAGTATATGTGGCGCCTGGTCTGTGAGTGGTGATGGTAGTGTGAGATTGCTCGTTTTAGGCGTGTGGTAGTTCTATCAAGAATGCCAGACTGGTACTCAAGAGTTTCCTGGTGCCAATGCATTATATGCATTAATGATAAGTCTAGGTAATGGAGAATGGTCAACTCAAAAGTGCTATTGATACAAAGCAGACTGCTGAAAGACAGGTTAGCTTCACAATGCAGACGTTCACTCTGTTGTAGAAGAAACAACATTCCAGGAAAAATGTGTCGTTATGACAACAGAGAATGTTCTGATCATCCTATTGACATGGACAAAAAGAAAGAAACCACAAATATGCATCCAATACAACGGTTGCCATGGCAGTAAATAAACGCACATCACCATGATATCTACTGTGCAAATTAGAGATACTGCACAGGGGTGCACTGGTATAGGGAGCAACCACGAAATAAAGACAAATTAAGATAGATTACCTTTCCAATGAGCATGAGTGCTACGTTCGTGAAAACAGAGAATGCTAGGCTCTCTCTTCTGAGCTACCGACTTGCTCTACAGGCTGTCATGAACTCATAGTCCTAGAAATAGGAGTCGTCCTAGTAACAAAGAACCCCTGATCGTCTTTCTGAGATAAACTACGAGGTCACTATGGAGACGTGTGAACCCTGCATGGATAGGAGACACTGCCCAGGCCTGGTCAGACAGTATGAGTGGAACGTTAAAAAAGCTTTAGCACAGTAATTTATTCTGTGTTAGGACTGGAGGCTCCTAACATTAATAATACAGAACTACAAATCCCATGAGTCCCAGAGTACACATCCTTACCACCTCCTCCCCATACCTCCAATCACTGTCCAGCAATGTCCACAAAACAGAGATACATCATATTTCTGCCTCCATCTTACCCTGCCCGACGGTCAAGTGTCTCTCAGTTTTCTTCAACCTGAATGGTTTATTTATAGTGCATTGTGGAAAGTATTTATAAGGCATTTATAATGTTTAATTGTTTATTTTAGTCTACCTTATTGTTTTTTTGTTGTACTGTGTGGTGATTCTGTACACAAGTGTCTAAGTTTGTGGCTCGAGCTCCGTGCTTCTGAGCACTGCGCATAAAATTTCAATTCCCCCACACCCTCTTGACAGACTAAGTAAACGCTTGAACTATCTCCCCATGAGGCTGACTCCTCTTGCTGCATTCCTCATTCGGGAGCACAGACTGCGCGTATAACCTAATTGGGCACCACACGCAGTCCTCTTTATTGGCATAGCCTGTCCTCCTTCACCACTCCACAGAGGTTGGCGGCAGCTGCATTTGACATCTCTGGGCTGAAAGAACAGGAGGCCCTGGCAACCACCTGTATTTCTGGGCAAAGCCCTTCCCCTGTGAGGTCTGCATGATTGTTTCGATAAACTCTGAGGAACTTATGCTTATTTTTGAAGCAATAGTTTTTGGAATCTTTGGTCCTGCCACAGGTCTACACTTCTCCATGCAGAGTCGGCTGGGCTGCAAAAAATCAGTCACTAGGCTCAGCGTCAGAGGCTCTCTCCCCTTAGAAGTATCCCTATTCTGGATTCTCTGTGTTATATTCAGAGACTGCCCCCCCTATCTCCAAGTGTCTGGGGACATGCTAATATTTTACTGTTACCATGTCTCACTGTGAACCTTATGATTCTGCTGAATATGAGCCTTATGTGCAGGAGGGTGAATATTACTTTGATAATGGTCTGGTGGTCGCTATTGACAAGTCTGTTCAAAAATATCTTAATAAGGCTTTGATATATCTCTTTAGCTTTTTACCAAACAACTAGAACATGTTGTAGATATAACAATATCACGCCGTAGTTTGTAGTTGTAATATTTATTCCAGTGTCAAAGATCAGCGCCTCCCTCTTGCCGGCTCCTCGTAACTGCCACCGCACCTCGGACCGGTCTCTGTGGTACTCGGCATCGGAACCGTCAAGAGCTCGCGCTTCTCAAGAGCTTGCGCGCTTGAATGTACGAACACATTACAACATATCTTCTTCCTTTCATTGTTTAAGCAGAAGTCTAAAACATCAAATATTGAACTGTATGAATTAACAACATAAACTGTAACTCACTGAAACACAGATACTACCCTAACCATTCTTGAGAGTAAAATAGATTACATTTGTACTTAACATAATCAGCCAAATACGCTGGTGCTTTCTTAACTCTATGTGACCTCTCCCTCATAACTTCATTCCTGTATTCACTAAACTCTTGTTGTCTCACCCCACCATCTTCCATAAAACCAGGCAGCATATCACCTGTACAACTAGAATGCTGTGCAACAGGTTTCATTACCAGTTCGTCAAACATACATCCACTGCACCCATCACTGATCTTATCTTCTGCAATCATATTTTTCGTATAATTACACTTTGCCACTCTCCTGAGATTCCATCGCTCACCATTGCTCAATATCACATACCAAGGATGAACTTCCTTGACTTGAAATGGCCCTTTGAATTTATTCAACCCTCTAACAATTCTCCCAGACTTAACTTTCACCCAATCACCGGGCCAAATTTTGTTCTGATCTTTACCACCATTTACAGAATCTCCACATTTATTCTCACCCTCAAATGTTCCTATATTATTGCTAGCAAGTTCTCTCAACCAAAACTGAGTCAATTTAGAATTCAGTCTTCTACCCCTCATCATGAAAAACGGTGAACATCCAGCAACACCATTAACAGTGGTGCGATATGCCCACACAACATCCGCAACCATACCTTCAACATCCATGCCACTAGCCAGTGCTTGTTGTATGGCCCCCTTAACCATCCTGTTGGCTCTTTCCACCATTCCATTTCCTTGCGGATTATAAAGTGCTGTTCTTGAATGTTTAACACCCATCAATAATAAAAACTCTTTCATTTCATAAGAGGTGAGTTGTGTACCATTATCCGTCACCAAACATACCGGGCATTCTTCTTCCCTAAATATTTCAGACAAAACTCTCACTGTGGATGCCGTGGTTATCTCTGACATAAATTTCACTATTATCCATTTCGAATGAACATCCATCAAAACAAATGCAAACCTAGACATATGTTTAACTCCACTTAAAGGACCAATGAAGTCCCCACATACAGTATGCCATGCTTGACTAGGATCCTCAATGTGACCCATCAAAGATTGCTTGCCCACTTTCAGACTCTTTTCACTGCGTACACACACATCACATCTCTCCACCCAGTGTACAATGTCGTCATCCATTCCTGGCCACCAGAAATTTTCTCTGAGCCTCCTCTTCATCAACGTTTGCCTTAAATGACCCTCATGTGCAATATAAACATTTTTCCTCCTCACCCCTACAGGAGGAACATATTTTTCACCTCGAACAACAATATATTCACCCACACATGAGAGTTCATCTAATATCTTACCATACGTCCATAAATATTTTGACAGTGTACTCTCTCTATGTCTACCACTCACTATCATTCTGATCACTTCCCTCATTTCCTCATTACCTGCCATGGCTTTACACCATTCCTCTTTACTCAATGCTCCCGATGACCATTGCACTACATCCCCGACACTTGCAACTAGATCCTCACAATCTTGAATACTACTATACTCTTCATCCAACAATTCCCAGTCTTGTGATAAACGTGAGAGACAGTCAGCTTGTACATTTCTCCATCCTGGTATATACTCTACAGTATAGTTGTACTCTTGAGACCTCGCAGCAAGTCTTATCAGTCTAGAAGAACCTTTTTCAGCTCCACCTGGGGTCAACACCTTCACCAGAGGTTTGTGATCAGTTCGCAACTTGAATCGTTTTCCCCAAATATACATCCTGAAATGTTCCATGCTCCATGTCGCAGCTAATGCCTCCTTCTCTATTACCGAGTAGTTGCGCTCTGTCGGTGTCAAGGAACGTGATGCAAAGGCAATTGTTCTTTCCTTTAAGCCATGTTTTTGTGATAAGATAGCACCAATACCAGTGGCACTAGCATCTATGGAATTATTGATTCCTTTCCCGCATCAAAAGGCACTAGAATGTCAGCTTCACAAATTTCCTTCTTGATTGATTCAAAACACCGTTCTTGTGTTGCGCCCCAATCAAAAACCACACCTTTTCTCAATAATTTTTTAAGTTCCTCCGTCTTCGATGCAAAATTCTCCACGAACTTGGAGTAGTACTCCACTAAACCCAAAAACGACTTCAACTGGTCTTTATTCACAGGACATGGTGCCAATTTGATGGCTCTCAATAGATCTCTCTTTGGCTTCACCCCATCTTGCGACAATGTGTGACCCAGATATTCCACTTCCTTAGCTAAGAATATGCACTTCTCTTTTCTCAGCGTTAAACCTGATTTTAAAATTTTATCTAGAACCAGCCTCAGAGTCAAATTGTGATTTTCCACTGTGTCTCCAAAAATTAGTATATCATCCAGAAAATATATAACATTCGGAATTTCTTTGAGTAAGTCATTCATCACTCTCTGAAAGACACTTGCGGCTGAACACAAACCAAAAGGCATTCTGGTAAACTGAAACGTGCCCTCCATTGTGATAAATGTTGTCAAGATTTTTGACTCAGGATGTAACCTTACTTGATGATACGCATGCTTTAAGTCCAGTTTTGAAAAAAACCTTCCTCCTTTCAGCATCAGAACCAGCTCATTGATGTTAGGCAGAGGAAAACTGTCCATTACCACATTCTGATTCAAGCTTCTCAAATCAACACAAAAACGAAGTTTTCCATCAGACTTCTTCGTTATCACAACTGGAGATACCCAATTTGATGCCTCGACAGGCTCAATGACTCCACAACATAGCATTTCTCTTATCAAGACTTTGACCTGTCCTCTAGCTAATATCGGTATTCTCCTGACTTTATGTCGTACATGAATTGCACCGTCTTTGAGGTTAATTTTGTGACAATACCCTTTTAGTTGCCCCATTTCCTCTCGAAAAACACCTTCCGCCTCTCTGAGAATATCTTGTAACGTTACTTCTCTACAACTAATATTTGTGTTTTAGCTCGAGGATTGATGATGATATGAAGATCATATTGATGGATCCATCCCAGGATTGGTGGACCCGATTCGGCTACATACACTTTCCCTTTAGTGCTTATTCCTCCAAATTTGATATCAGCCATCATATAACCAATGAGATCTATCTTCTCGCCTTGATATCCCCCAGGACTTATATCTCTAGGCAATAATCTTGCTTGTGGCCATTCAGAAGTGAACAAACTTCTTGGAATAATGGTATATAAGGATCCGGAATCCACCATCAATTCAACTGGTTTTCCTCGAATCATAAATTGTGCCTTGGGTCTTTGTTTTTTCCATCCTTCATCCCCAACAGCCAATACTCTGTCTGAACTTATATTTGTCTCACACAAGCTATCATCCACCTTTTCTTGCAAGAGTGTTGCCACGTTCTTATTTCTCCTGAAACCTTGACACATTCTTGCAAAGTGACCCCTGAGCCCACATTTCCTACACTCCTTCCCTATAGCAAAACAAAACTTCGCTTTCGACGTGTGATTGAAACTTCCACATTTGTTACATCTTTTATACTCTGCTTCTCTTATAGGTTTACTGTTGCCAATCCTGACTTTGCTTGAAAAACTGTCCTGTCGCTTGCTTATAACTCATCCTTTGTCTCCTGTTTCTCCATTGCTCTCATACAATATTCAGATTCTTCCACGACTTTGGCCAAATCAACTGCATCCTTCAAAGTGGGATTCCTTGCTGCCCATAACCTCTCTTGTATTTTCCTGCTTCTGCATTGAACAATCAATTGATCACGAATCATTTCATCTTCCATCTGACCAAATTGACACTTGACCGCTAACTCTCTCAACCTAGAAATAAAATCATCTATAGATTCTCCATCTCTTTGAGGTTGGGTATAAAATTTGTGTCGTCTCATCACCACATTTTCAGCCTTAGCAAATCTTAAATCTAATTTTTTCCTGGCATCTGCGTACACATCCACATCTACTTCGTCACCCTGAACTTGTAAGTCTGGAAGGTATTTATAAATGTGTTGGCCTTCTTTTCCTAAAGCATTCAATAAAATAGCTTTCTTCCTACTAGGGCGGAATCTTTGTCCATCCAAAGCTTCTAAGTAATTGTCAAAAATGTCCAGCCATTCCTCCCATTCTATTGCTGGCCGCCCTGGTATTGACAAGAATGGAGGAGGTGCTGTGATTGTCGCCATATCCATAATATTTAGTTTACTGTACAGTTTGTACCTTTAATCGCATTAAAATGACTAAATAGATTAAATAAAAATGTTCAAGGCATTCAAGTTTCCTCCTTATGTACTTTCGTCTAATATCTCACTGGATTTTTTTTTTTAGACCTTCTATCCTTTCACTAAAGAAGTACCTCGCTAGGTACTTTCCTCTAATACCAGTCCTTGTCTTTGAAAAGATCGAGGCAGTCGATATCACTTCAGCAACTAGTAGAAGTAAGGAACACAGCCTGCGTTACCTTTACAGTGAGCGCAACGCCGTCGATGAGCTACCACACTCGTAGTTCAAAATTGCTGATGCCTTGCCACTGGCTTCCAGAACCGGCAACTCGTCGCCAAAAATGTTGTAGATATAACAATATCACGCTGTAGTTTGTAGTTGTAATATTTATTCCAGTGTCAAAGATCAGCGCCTCCCTCTTGCCGGCTCCTCGTAACTGCCACCGCACCTCAGACCGGTCTCCGTGGTAACCGGCATCGGAACCGTCAAGAGCTCGCGCGCTTGAATGTACCAACACATTACAACAGAACACTTGGCCAAAAAGAAATCAGCCTTAGCCATCCGCTCAAGATAATTCCTCTGCCCCTGAAAAGAGTAAAAACAAGTTGCAGAACTGGCCTAATCCTGAGATGCTGGCACAAATCTCAGAAGGTTGGCTGGCAGACTACAGATACAGTGTCTGTGACCCCAGTCTTTCACTGCCTCCAAAACCTACCTCAGATGATTCGGACACCGAATCTGCCCTTTCTCATTCCTCTTGTGCTCACCTCCCGAGCCCACTAAGAAAAATCAAAAGAAATCCTGTGATCTCCTAATGATGAATGCTAGCTCTTGGCCTTCTAATCCTCTAAGGTTTGCCCAGAGGATATCGTCCACCAGAGGTCCTCAGACTGGTACCCAGCCCCAGCTGTGGCAGAATACACGCAGAAACACTTGAGGAAGAGTTTTGACAAGGAGGTTTGAAATAGGCTTTGTGCCGAGTACGCAAGCCCAGAGCTGCCGGACAAGACTGCAAATATTAAAGACATAGACCCCAGTATGCTAAAGTTTTTGAAGAAATATGCCAAAAAGGACAACAACAGGGCATGGTAGACATGCCAAGATAAACTCCTAGACCTCACTTGCTCCACTGGACAAAAGTTTTGAGATGGCTCTTAAAGCCAAGGAAACTGGTTCTGAGACAGACCTGGAGAGTCTGGCGGGCTGGTCCCAATGGGCAGTATCTGAACTCTGGAACGCCAATTGTTCATTCTTCATGGAGCGCAGTAGGTCTCTGCTTATGCATATCCACCCTAAACTGAAGAGCTTGGCCTCTTCTGATGCCTTCTCTTTGGAGAGAAATTTGGCAAGGACATTAGCAAGTTTGTGAACACCTTCACAGTGCTATATAAGGCTCAGTTTTCTAAGCAAGCCGTTTTGCCAGGACCGGGTGAAGTAAGGGTTGTTTGTGTGGCCAAGGGTCATTCCAGGGTCTCCTGCACAGATATAATTGTCGCAGAAGAGGAGGCTGGCAGGACGAAGCTACAGGGGCAGTTTCTTCCCATCAAGATCACGCTTCCCTAAAGGCAGGCAGAGCAGAGTCTTCCAGATAGCACAACACTCCAGCTTCTCTGGTGAGCATTATTCCTTCATAATAGGTGGTGTTGGGGGCAGAACTCAACAGTTTTATCATAATTGGTTAAAGATCACTCATGGTCCATGGATTCCATAGAAGGTCATGGGATTCCACTTAGAGTTTCTTGGTACTCCTTTCCAAAGGGTCCCTTCTCAACATCTCCTTTGTTCCCCTACAAGAAATGATATTCATAGATTCAGGATCTTCTCCTCAAAGGAGTGATCTCCCCCTCCTTTCCCCAGGGACTTCTGCAGTACTATTTTCCTTGCCCCCCCCGACCCTCCAACAGAAGAACAATTGTTGCATCCTGTTGAGGATGAACATTGTCTCTGAGGTCAGGTATATCAACAAACTACAGTGCGCCAAGTCCAGGTTGTTAGTGGAGATCGCCAAAGACTTTTGGAACTTCTTCCTAAAATAAAGGATCTCTGTGATTGCGGAGTACATTCTAGAACAGAAGAATGTTGTCAAAGACTGGAATTCCCCATTCTTGATGAATTCAAGCGATTGGCAGTTACACTCTCAAAGTGTTTCAGCTAAATCAGACTCTTCTATGCCCTTGCGTGATCGATTTCTTTGCAACCAGACTGAACCGTAAGCTTCCAGCATTCTTCAGTTGAAGGCTGTACCCCTTAGCGAAGGCTACGGATCCATTCCGGCAGAATTGGACTACAGTATGCCCTTCCCCCACTTTGCCAAGATAGTAAAAATAGCAGCACAGTTAAGGAGACCTGGGCTGATAGTAGTCTTGGTGATCCCAAATTGGAAGGCTCAACTGTGGTTCCCGGTTCTTCTAGAGATGTCAGTGGCCCTCCCTGCTGCTCTTCCAATGTTTCCCAAAGTCCTGCAGGACCCACTGGGATTCCTTCATCCTCTGATCTGGCAATCCTCTGCAAAATTAAAAAAACACAACAAGAGATGGCTCCTGCGCTTGTTTAAAAAAAAAAAAAAAACGGAATGGGCCAAGGCCATTGGGGGAACATTTATTTTTGGGTGAGAGTGGTACGCGGCCCGCCTCCCCAGGCCAAATTTGGCCCTGGAGACCCTATTACCGATACAGAAGAGGAGGCTGGCATGACAGAGCAACAGGGGCAATTTCTTCCCATCAAGATCACGCTTTGCCAGAGGCAGGCAGAGCAGAGAGTCTTTCCAGCCAGAACAACACTCCAGCTTCTCTGGTGAGCATTATTCATTTATGACTGGTGACGTTGGGGACAGACCTCAACTGTTTGATCACAATTGGCTAAAGATCACTCATGATCCATTGGTTCTACAGACGGTCATGGTATTCCACTTAGAGTTTCTTTGTACTCCTTAACAAAGGGTCCCTCCTCAACCTTTCCTTTTACCCCCCCCAACAAGAAATTAAATTAATAGATTTTGAGATTCAGGATCGTCTCCTCACTGGAGTGACATCCCCCTCCTTTCCTCACTCTACGAGCTCTTGCAGTATTATTGTCCTTGTCCATGAGAAAGATGGAGGTCACAGACTAGTTCTCATTCTCAGGGACTTCAATCATTGGGTGAATTACAGACATTACAAAACGGAAAGGATCCACTGACTGAGGGATCTATTGATGGAAAATGACTGGATATTCTGCTTGGACCCGAAGAACACTTACCTTGCGGTCCTTATCTTTCCTCTTCACAGGTGATTCCTGCAATTTCAAAGGTGAGACCAATGGTGTGAGTATCTAACTCTTCCCTTCTGACTTTCTTCAGAGCCCAAGTTCTTTACCAAGCTGCTGCCATCCGTAGTGGAGAGACTCACGAGAAAAAGGGATGAGACTAATTATTTATTTGGGCGACATAATTCTCATGGCACAATTCCAAGTTGTTCTTCTACAAACACCTGTCTTGTACAGTTAACCTCTTTCAGAATCTGGGCTTTTTCATCAACCAAGCGAAGTCCATTCTGACTCAGACCCAGATCGTAGAGTTCCTGGGGTTCCAGGTCGTTTTAGTCAAAGCTCTCCAACTTCCCTTTCAGAAACTGAGGGACAGCAAGAAGGTTTTAAGATCTACATTGAACAAACAACTGATATCTCTACAGACAATAGAGAAGATTGTCGGGCTCCTGGCATCTTCCACCCAAGCAATTTTCCAAGGGCTCCTCCACTACAGGGCCCTTCAGCATCTAAAGATCAGGCATCTCTGTAATGGCCTCCCGTACAACAATCAGTTTAATTGACCTTATTGGAAAAGGAAATCAGATCTGTAAATTCTAAAATCCTGCACATGCAATAGAGGCAATAAAAAACGTGTCCTTGGAACCTTATAAAGATGATAAAAAAGAAGGAAATGTAATGTAGATTGGAATGCCAAATTGTCACATGGACAGGCAGCAAGTTAATCTTCCAGAACCACTTTTCGGGGAGACTCATCATACATAGCATGCAAAATGTTGAGTCTAAATCTTGTGAATAAAAATTTACGATAAACATTTGTTACGGCAGTGAGATATGGTTCGATCAAATCATATGTTTTAATTAAGACATAAGAACTAATCGATGTTTTTTCCATGTACAAGAAACCTTGCCTCAACACATTTCCCCAAAAAATAAGTGTTTCAATGTGTTTTGTTTAGTACAAAGGTTGTCTGAATCTGGTGGATAAGTACTTCAGGTAGGCCTATCTTTAACAGTGGATTCTCATATTTTCCCCACATAAGTCCTCTTTTGTTTGCCAAACACAAGGATTTTGGAGTTGGACATATTTCTAGGCAGCAGATTGGGTACTGTGGTATCCTAGTAACGTGTAAGTGTGTGTGTTCTGAGCACGAGAGATGAGAGAATGTTGTATTTACTATGGAATGGTGTGGGAGGCTTTTGGAATGGGCAGTGAGAGAGCGACAGTTGACGGGGAGAGAAGAGGATGTTGGTTGGTGTAGGGATTTATGCTTGACTTCTGTCTTAATAAACCATCTCTACCACCACCTCTGTTATCGGTGTTGTTCCGGCGCTTGCATCCACCCCTGCTGACAATCTTACATTGGTGATGAGCGGAAAAAAACAGATCGTCGTGAGCAGAGTCTGCGAAGCGGAACGCTGGTCTGTAGACTACAGAGAAGAAAACAGATGGTGGCTGATCCCTAACAACACGACTAAGAAGCTTCTCCGTCAAGTTATTTACATCCGAGGTATTTCATTAATGTACTGACATGTTTATTTTGGCTTCGGCTCTTCCTCGAGCTTCGCTTCGCAACAGTGTCTATTGACGCGTCAAGAAACGCGTCTCCTGCCGCGTGTGTGCTTTGCGAAAAGCTCGTGTGCATATCCATAGCAACAATAACCAACGACGCCTCCTGAGACAACGCGTCGCCTACTGAAGCCCAAATCTATTGGAAACTGTAACCTACAGTGTTCCTTCTATCGCGAAGATTGTGCCTCGTGTCGCGTTAAGCATTTAACTGAATATTTTGGCAAAAGAGACATCATCTTTTATTGTTTTTTTTACTTGTCTCTCAAATTACATTAACTCAACCTGCCGATCACAGTATTCTCTTTTCACTGTTTGTAATGCAGAACGTACCTGCTGCACCTTTTTTTTTTTTTTAACTGCTCCCGGTGATCCACCTATTCAATGGCAAAAGTGGAAGAAAGTATTTAACAACTATGCTAGGGTGTGTGGTACTTCATTGAGCGCAGAAAGGAAGACATCACTTTTAATGCACTGTTTAGGCACTGAGGGCCAAGAAGTTTTTGAAAATCTTCCTGATCTCTCGGATTCAGACTCTAATGGCCTCAATGAATTTGAGATTTGTATAAAGAAATTGGATCTGCATTACTTACTAAAAGTAAGTACAGTTCTTGAAAGGTACCAGTTTGGAAAGAGAGTGCAACGCCAAGGAGAGACAACAGAACAATATATAACGGAGCTTAGAAGACTTGCTTCCACATGTGCATTTGGAAATTCTTATGAGGAACGTTTAAGGGATCAATTCATGCTTGGCTGCTCCTTGGAGAAGGCAAAGGAAAGCATGTGGCAAAAAGATAATCCACCCCTAGATGAGGTACTAGAATTGGCCAGAACCTGTGAACACTCCAGGAAATGTGTTGAAGTACTTCGAAAGGACTCCATCGTTCCTGACACAACAAGGGAAGAAGGGACCTCCGTGAAAGCTATACTGTGCAACAATACTGACAATAGAGGCGGTGGGGAGTCTGTAAAAACAAAGAAAACATTTGCTGGGAAGTGTTTTAGGTGTGGGGGCATCGGTCACATGGCCAATAACAGAGATTGTCCTACCTGGAAAATATTCTGTAGAAACTGTGGTACAGTTGGACATCTTGCAAAATGCTGCAGGGTGAAGAATAACACTAAAAAAAATAAGAGAAGTGTGGTGTGATGGTGATGCTAATGATGCCGAAGCTGTGAATGTGGTTCAGATCTTACAAACAAGTGTTGGGTCTTTTGATGGTCCTGTGGAGTCAATCTTAGTTAATGGTAAGCCTCTCAGAATCCTATTTGATTCTGGGGCAAAGATCACATTAATACCGAAAACGTTCTATGATCAGTGTCTGAAGGGGATGGCCAACTTATTAAAACCGGATGTGTTACCCAAGGGTTATGGTGAACCAATCAAGTTGCTGGGTTACTTCTGGGGAAGTATAGAATTTAAAGGTCGACTCATTCCAGCAAAAGTGTATGTCTCTGTAAAAGGGGACTCTTTGATTAGTTGGTTTCATCAAAGTGATCTTCGAATTCTGCTTGATCCAAATGAAGATCCTCCTGTTAGGCTTAAGGATAACCACACGGTTCAATCTGTCTCAGAAGATGTGTGTATGTGGGTGAAAGAGTTTCCAGATGTGTTCAGCAAGAGATTAGGATGTTTTAAGAACTACGTGCATCAGATTAGGCTTAAGCCTGGAGCACTGCCGAAGGCAGCAAAAGTGAGGAATGTTCCCTTGTTGGTAAGGGATAAAATGAAAGCTGAGATCGATAAACTCATCACGAATGGTATCATTCAAGAGGTTGAAGCTTCAGAATGGGTGGCACCAGTAGTTATGGCAAGGAAGGCCAACGGGGAGGCCAGACTCTGTGTTGATCTCAGAGATTTGAACAAGTCAGTCATCATAGACCACTATTCACTCCCAAATATTACAGAGTTGTTGTGTTCGGTTAGTGGGGCAAAGCACTTCTCAACTCTAGATTTGACTTCTGCTTACCATCAAATCAATTTACATGTGTCTTCCCAGGAACTTACCACTTTCATAACACCTTTTGGCACATTCAAGTTCCTTAGAATGCCGTTTGGGTTAATCTCTGCGGCGTCGGTGTTTCAGAGGGCCATGGAAAGAATTCTGAAGGGCATGGAAGGGGTGAAAGTGTATCAGGACGATCTTTCAATCACAGGTACCAATCTGGTTGAGCACAATAAGAGACTGAGGTTGGTTTTAGAGAGGCTACGAGACAATGGTCTTACGCTCAAAGCTGAGAAATGTAAGATAAATATTTCCACGATAGAGTACTTGGGTCATGAGATTTCGGCGAAAGGGATTCGTCCCAAGGCGAGTCTAGTGGATACAGGAAAGGATGATGAGATTATTGAAAGAGGGTGTTTTGCTGACATCGCAGCTGATGAGGAGATTAAGGTCTGTATTGTTACTGAGGGAACAATTTCGGAACCAGTGTGGGTGGATGAATTGTTAAAAGATGTCACATTGCAGGAAGTACTAAGTAAAATCATAAATGGTTGGGGTGTCAGAAAGAGTCAATCTGAAGAGATGTCAGGGTACTAGCAAGTCAGAAATGAATTGTCTGTGGTGGCTGGGCTATTGGTGAGGGGCAGCAAGTTGGTTCCTCCAGCTAGCTTGAGAAAAGATCTCATAAGTCGTGCCCACTCAAGCCACATGGGCATCTCCAAAACTAAGGAGAGATTAAGGAACGCCTACTGGTGGCCTGCCATAGACATGATGGTAGAAAGAGAAGTGAGAAATTGCCATGAGTGCGCACGTTCGGATAAGGTATTGAAATGTAGAACTCAGGCTATGGTCACGCGTGAAGAGTCCTCCGGACCCTGGGTTGACATAGTTTTAGACATTTTAGGTCCAATCAGACTGAAATCTGTAGACCAATATGTTTTAGTATGCATTGATATGTACTCACGTTGGCCTGAGGTCAAATTTGTGAGCTCAGTTGAGTCAAGAGATATAAATCAACTTTCTTGATGACTTGTTTGAGAGAGAGGGGTTTCCCTCTACTTTGCTGACTGACAATGGGGTGCAGTTTCTCTCTGAAACAACAGAGTCTTTCTTAAAAGAAAGGGATGTGGTACATAAAAGAATAGCTCTTTATCACCCAGAATCTAACGGAGTCGTGGAGCGCTTTATAAAGGTGCTGAAAGAATGCATGCAATTAGCGCTTGTTAATGGCGTTGAGTGGGAGAGTGAAGTAAGAAGAAAAGTACGAGAATATCGATTAACACCACATTCCACCACAGGGGTGACTCCTTTCCAGTTGTTCAAAGGTAGGGTACCGTACAGCGAAATCGAGCCTAGGTGGGTAATTAAAAAAAGGAAAGAGGTTAATGATCAGGTAGATAACATTGAAGGTTGGAGAGAGAGAGAAAGGGAAGTGAAAGGAAAAAGGAAGCTGAGATATGATGAGCGTAAAGCTGTCAAAAGAACGGTATTGCATGAAGGTGATTATGTGAAAATAAGGTCTCCAAGGAAAGAGGGAAAACCATCTAAATTCAAGGGTCCATTTAAGGTCATAAAACTGTTTAGGAATGCTGTGAAAACAGAAGACCACAGGATATGGAATTTGAATAGGGTGGCTAAGTGTTTAGGACCCAATGGAGGTGCTCATGACTCTCTAGACACTTCACCGGAAGTTACTGCTCAAGATGCTCAAATCATTCCATGCGTCACTAAGATGCGAAACCCATCTGAGACTCGGCCAAAAAGAAATGTATCAAAGCCGTCATGGTTCAAGGACTATGTTAAGTGAACTTAGTGTTATGTTCTATCTTTATGGACTTTGTGTTGATATGTTCGATCTGTTTTGTCTCAGCTTGTAAACAACATAATCTGTTCAGGGTCTATGTGTTTGATACTTAATTGTGTTAAAATAATTTCTTTGTAATCTGATATGGGGAAGGTGGTGTGGTATCCTAGTAACGTGTAAGTGCGTGTGTTCTGAGCATGAGAGATGAGAGAATGTTGTATTTACTATGGAATGGTGTGGGAGGCTTTTGGAATGGGCAGTGAGAGAGCGACAGTTGACGGGGAGAGAAGAGGATGTTGGTTGGTGTAGGGATTTATGCTTGACTTCTGTCTTAATAAACCATCTCTACCACCACCTCTGTTATCGGTGTTGTTCCGGCGCTTGCATCCACCCCTGCTGACAATCTTACAGGTACCTTATATAGAAATCAATTCATTCAAATCACACCATCAGAACTTACTCACCCTCTCTGGTGATGACAATTGGCTGAGATTCCCTAGAGGTCCTCAAGTTCAACTCTGTCCATGCACAATTTAAACTTTCACAGGGGTGGCTACATCATTTTGGACCTCTCACCCAGCCGAGTTAAGAATCCAACTCTTTCCCGTCACCATGACTAAACATTTAAACACTCATTACTTAAAATCATACCCGAGATGATCTAGGTACCTACACTCACCAACAACCAAGGTGAACAACTTTGCTTTGTATCTATCATTTACTATGTTCTTATGAATTTGATACCCTGTTTCTGCTGTTTTCTCTTTCATTATGCAAGATTATGTTCTATGCAAAGCCCTCTAATGTTAAATGTTAAAAGGAGCCCCTACGTACTCTTAAATCTTACCTCTGAATAGTGGATGTTCCAATTTTCCAGACATAGGTCATCTTTCATTGGCCAAACATCAGAAATTTGGTGTTGGAAAAAGTTATTGTTAGTAGATTTTTCTTTGTTCCATGAATCCAGAGTAGTGAATAACCTCTTGAAAACTATCATACCTACCCAAAAAAAGATAGATGCACTTTTTGACAGCAAACAGAATTTGAAAGGAGACATCCCCTCTGACAACTGTGTCATAAGGTCAAACACTTACAAATTAATTATAAAGTGGGACCAAACGCAACCTTGTTTATATTAAAAATAATTTCCAAGTTTAACCTGAAACTATGTCTCTGAAGATAAATCAATTAACCCAGATCACTACTGCCAGTAATTAAACTATTGTGAATAGTTTTTTTTAATTTGCCAATTTGTTGTAGAACAGTGAGGCATTTCCCCTAGATCATATTTTATATTTCAACTGTAACGTTTTTTGCATTATTGGCATGTGAGCTTCAGCAGTAATTTCCCCTCATATATTTTAAGTTCTACTTCTTAATCTTCAGCAATGCAATAAAACCAACACTATCATTTTCATAATATATACCATATTAAGGACTTGCCATTTTTCGTTTCCAGGGTCTACTAAACTGGGTCATGAAGATAATTCACAGCATATTCCGGTCAAAGTCCATGAGAGGCTACCTTGATTTCGCACTGAGCAGTATTTTATAGCATTTTCTGAAAAATTCAGGATACACTTTCCTTTGTGTTAATTAAATATGTAATTTGCAATTCACCTGGCTGATTTAACAAGCACCCAACATAAACCTGGTCAATTTACTCCAAATGAAAAGGTCAATTTAATATAGTGTCAAGACAGGTATAAAGCATGATATTACCACGAACAATGCTTTCAGTCGTTATCTACGGCCTCTGAAAGTCAAATCAATTAAATCAATCTGTATTTATGAGAGTGTTATAAAAAGACTCATTTCAATAACAAGCATGGTAAACCTTTTTTGTAGCACTTTAAACTTCAAAAGGGTAATGTTCTCTATGCATTCTTCACACACAGAATTGGTAGAGGGAGTACTTGGATAATGCGCACCATATTTATTTTGCATGATATGCGGCCAGCTTCATGCAAAAAAGGTGGAGGCAGCTTACCTTGATTGAGGGCACGTGCTGCATGCCCATCGAAAGCATCCAGAAGTCCACTAAGCAAATAGAAGGAAGAAGCAGTCAAGGGGCAGGTGGGCATGAAGTAGAATGCAATGAAGGCAAAAATAATACGGGCATAACCTAGTTGGAAGAACAAAAAGGAATAATGTATTTAACATTACAGGCTAAAAAGGCTTTCTACAGTAACAAAGTACTCTAAAGCTTGGAATGCATCAACCTATTAGAAAGGAACTCGGAGCTCTATGCTGCCCACCAAACTTTACCATTTGTCCTCAAACTTCACAGGTGTTTGCCGATTTTAGTGACTTAATCCTGAATGACTAAAAATTGTGGATTCATGTTTAAGACTGTGGGACAATCCACCATCTGACCCATAGCCTTCCAAACACCTGCAGAATGTCTCCAACACTATAGACTCTGATTATTACAAATATTTAACACAGCATGGCACCATGTTAAATATTGAAACTCTACTTCTTTTCATCCTATGGTAAACAAATCTGCTGACACAGTTCACGAATACCTCTTTAGCAAACAATATTAATGGAAAATAAAAATCTTACATGTCATTAAAAAATAAGGATGCCTTCAATATTTCTTGGCGTCAATGAGCAGAAAATAAGAAACATTCTCTTCCTAACTGCTCTCAATAAAATTAAAAGAATACAAACACGCTCACATCTATAAAAAAACAAGAACATTTATGCAGCAAGACAACTGAAAGTCAATCATCAATGTGCACCAGGCCTCGCAAAAATCATACATTTTTTACTAGACCTGCGGATCAAGTAGCCTGAATAATCTACTCGACCTAACTGTAATGTACTTGATCCGGAAACGGGTCTCAAATTGTGTGATCCTTGGCAAATATTGAGTTTTACAGTCACCTTTTTCTGCATTCTCACGTATGAGCGAACCTTCAAATATGTGACTTCAGCGTTTCTGCTGTAAAAAAAATCTCTTTTGTGTGATTAAATACACTGAAAGTTTGCTCCATGTATAATAAATTTAGCCCACATATAGGGTACACATCATCCATGCATGACTTGCCTCTTAGTTTACTAATATCTTTGCCATCAGGGCAGAAGTGTTTCTCAGTATATATTTAAACACTCACTTTTAATAAATATAGGACTAAAGCATGACGTGGTAGCGCACTGTCCTTTACAGACAGTAAATGTCAAAGAAATGTCCAAAAACCTTCCCACTAATTTGCAGCTTTACTGATAAAACTATATAGTGTATTAACAATTATCCGTGAAAATTGAGTTTCAGAAAAAAAATATAATTTGCACATCACCAAGTAGTGTTCTGATTTTTTTTGTCATTCTATTAACCCAGGGATGTGGAATTTATTAAAATATCGACTTGTCCATGGGACAGGTTGCTTCTTAAATCTACTTGTCCTGTAAAAAAAAAAAATGTATTTGTCCCTTTGGTGCTATGTAGTGTGGTGACAAATTATGGTAGCAATCTCATTATGTGAATGCTCTGATAGTAGCCTCTCTGACTATGCCAGGCCCGTTACTATAGTAGGGCTTGAATACTTGCAATTTCAATCCCTATTATAGCAATTTCCTTTTTTTGCCACCTTTCCGCAGATATACATACTGGGGCTGGAGGAAGCAGAAAGCAATAGTTTAAGGGCAGGAATGCCTTTTAGTCTGCACACCTACTAACGTATGTTTTAAGGATTTTCCCCAGCTCTTCTCTAATATTTTCCCATAATAAGAAAGGTTGAAAATATACTCCTGACAATGGCAGAAGTAGAAGTTCTTCCATGGTTGGGAAAAAAGTGGTTGAAGGGACAGTGAACTTGTAAAATCTCAATAGATTTTCACATGAGGAAATCTACGCATGCATATTTGCTTGTGCTAAAATACAATTCACAATTTTATTTCTAGGAGTATGATTTCCTGGTCTACTTCTGTAAATTCTTGTGAATTTGTGAAAATCACTAATTCAAAGACATATACCATGGGTGCACATTTGTGACTTTCTTTAAGAATTGGGTCCCTATTTAGGTTTGGCGTTAACAAAGACATTTTGTTTTTATTAAACTTCTATTTCTCTCTCTATCAATTGCCTGGCTTTACTGTGAGTGATCGCATTCTAACCTTCTACAAGGAGCATATTGGCACACAAAATACTTTGGTTCAGTGCCAGGAACTACTGTGGCAATCAGTGGCGTAATGAACATGGAGCCCCCCCGCCAGACTCACTCAGGGAAGGTGCTGTTCTGAGGGGGACAACCTGGAGGGGGGCTGCGGGGCCTTTGTTGTGCAACTAGTGGCAATGTGTGCTTCTTGAGACCAAAAACTTTTTTTCTTTTTGCTATGTCAAAATAAGACACACACTTGCGAAACCAAAAGACACTCAAAAAATGTTGGAACGGTTGGGTTTGCCAGTGCTTCTTTATTTTCATGTTTCCCATAATCTTGTTGAAAAAGGTTACACTGATTTTCCATTAGGAATATTTTTTGGGAAATACTAGCATGCATCAACAGAGAAATAGCACCTAAAACTTCATAGTAGCGAAACGTTTTTTCCTACCTGCATTTTTTTCTGAGCATTTTATTTTGAAAGCAAAGAATCATCGGTCTTGCTTACAAGCTTCTGCAAACATTTGCATCTAACCAGAGAGCATTCTGTGAGCATTATACTTAGCCTCATATTGTTAAACTGTTCAAACCTGTGTACAGTTTATTTTTGTTTTTTTTTACTGGAATTACTGTTGGTAGTGCAGCGTGACCTTAAAATGTTTATTTACAGCACTCACCCTAATAATGAAGGCTTTTCATTAATGAACCTTAAATACAAGTTCGAACAGCAGTAACATGGACACACATTACCTCAGATGCAGACAGTTCCCTTCTCTGTAAACTGGTAGCCAAAGGGTTTGTGCTGCTGGGGGTTAGACCTACTTGTCCCAAGTACAAAATAAACATGAAAACTTGTCCTTGACCCCAAACAATATGTCCCAGACGTGGGGCGATAGGAAATCCACATCCCTGTAGCCCCTTCACTGCCAGGCCTTTCCCCCCCCCCTCAGGTGCCAGGCCTTCTTTTGTTTTTTTGAGACAGTTCGTGCTTAGGCCTTCCTAACATTTTCCCCACATGAGCTACCCAAGCCAAATTTGCATCCTTTTTTTCCCAACATCCTTGGCATTCTAGAGGTACCCAGAGTTTGTGGGTTCCCCCGGAGGAGACCAAGAAATAAGCAAAAAATACAGCGAAAATGTCTTTTTTTTTTTTTTTAAATGGGGAAAAAGGGCTGCAGAAGAAGGCTTGTGTTTTTTTTTTCCCTGAAAATGGCATGAACAAAGGGTTTGTGGTACTAAAATCACCATCTTTCCAGCTTTCAGGAACAGGCAGACTTGAACCAGAAAACCACATTTTCCACCCAATTTTGGCATTTTACAGGGACATACCATTTTTACTATTTTTTGTGCTTTTAGCCTCCTTCCAGTTAGTAACAGAAATGGGTGTGAAACCAATGCTGGATCCCGGACAGCTAAACATTTCTGAAAAGTAGACAAAATCCTGAATTGTGAAAATTGAGTAGATCCTACAAGGATTTCCTACAAAAAAATAACTACTGAAATACAAAAAATAAAAAATTGAAATGGAGGTGAAAAAAACCAGACATTTTTCTCCACGTTTTACTCTGTAACTTTTTCCTGCGATGTCAGATTTTCAAAAGCAATATACCCTTTCTTCTGCTGGACTGTTCTGGTTGCGGGGATATATAGGGCTTGTAGGTTCATCAAGAACCCTAGGTACCAAGAGCCAATAAATGAGCTGCACCTTGCTATGGGTTTTCATTGCATACTGAGTACATAGCAATTCATTTGGTGAAATATAAAGAGTAAAACATAGGTATCAAGGAAAATGAGGCGTTGAGAAGCAGTGGTTATTTGCACATCTCTGAATTCTAGGGATCCTATAATAGCATGTGAGTTTTAGGACATTTCTCAAATAGACGTGTTATTTACACACTGTCTTTCAGTTGGAAGGAAAAATTTTAGAGAAAGACAATGGGCAATAACACTTGTTCTGCTATCCTGTGTTTCCCAAGTCTCCCGATAAAAATGGTACCTCATTTGGGTGGGTAGGCCTAGTGCCCGCGACAGAAAATGCAACATGGACACATTACATTTTTACACTGAAATCTGACGTGTTTTTTGCAAAGTGCCTAGCTGTGGATTGTGGCTTTAGCTTAGCCGGCACCTAGGGAAACCTACCAAACCTGTGCATTTTTTAAAACTAGATGCCTAGAGGAATCCAGGATGGGTGTGACTTGTGGGGCTCTCACCAGTTTCTGTTACCCAGAATCCTTTGCAAAACTCAAAATCTGCCCCCCCCCAGCATTCCCCCAAGTTTACCGATAACAATGGTACCTCACTTGTGTGGGTAGGCCTAGTGCCCACAACAGGAAATGCCCCAAAACACAACTTGGACACATCACATTTTCCCAAAGAAAACAGACCTGTTTTTTTAAAAGTACCTAGCTGTGGTTTTTGGCCTCTAGCTCAGCCGACACCTAGGGAAACTTACCAAACCTGTGCATTTTTCAAAATTAGACACCTAGGGGAATCCACGATGGTGTGACTTGTGGGGCTCTCATCAGGTTCTGTTACCCAGAATCCTTTGCAAAGCTCAAAATTTGGCCCAAAAAAAAAAAACACTTTTTCTTCACATTTCGGGGACAGAAAGTTCTGGAATCTCAGAGGAGCCACAAATTTCCTTCCACCCAGCATTACCCCCTAGTCTCCCGTTAAAAATGGTACCTCACTTGTGTGGGTAGGCCTAGTGCCTGCGACAGGAAATGCCCTAAAACACTATGTGGACAAATCAAAATTATCAAATACAAAACTACCTGTTTTTGCGGGAGGGCACCTGCGTTTTTGGTCCTGGGCACAGCAGCCATCTAGGGAAACCTACCAAACCCAAACATTTCTGAAAACTAGACACCCGGGGGCGTCCAGGGAGGTGTGACTTGTGTGGATCCCCCAGTGTTTTCTTACCCAGAATCCTCAGCAAACCTCAAATTTAGCTAAAAAAGAAATGAACATTTTTCCCACATTTCTATGTGGGATCATCGCACCAGGACAAATTCACTCAACGTTCCCTTCAGTCTCCCGGTAAAAATGATAGCTCACTTGTGTAGGCGGGCCAAGTACTTGTGACAGGGAAGAGCTGAAAACATGTCAAAAAGGAGGGGGAACCAAAGCAGGTCCAAAAGGGCAGTTTTAAAAAACAAAAAAATAAAAATCGGTATAGATGCAATAATGTTTGGTGGTAGGAATGTTGTGGATTTCTACAGATTCCAGAAGGTTCCATCACAAAAATGTGGCAGGGCATTGTGGGTAAGAAAATTGTGCGGGTGCATGGGAAGCACACCTCCCTGGACTCACCCATATGTTTCGTTTTCAGATGTGTCTAGGTCTTGTAGATTTTTCTATGTGGCAGCGTCCCAAAGTCCAAAAAGTGCAGCCCTCACCATTCCAAGTGGAACGATTTTGAGAGTTAGCCAAGCTCTCATGGCCCAAATGTAAAACCAAAACCCAAAATAATCAAATCTCCCCTTGCTTGCCGTGGGATAAGATGTTTTAGTGTGTGGGGGAGAGCTGAAAGACTGTTACCCCGTTCAATTCGGTGGGGGCATAACCATGCCCATACTGGTTTAGTAGCCATCACCCCACACATTTTTGTTTTTTTTAATGCCCTGGCATCTATCAGGCTTTCTGCCCCCCCTCCCTCCCGGGAAGTGGATCAGGGGTAATTGCCCCATCTGCCCACCGGCAGAACAACTTTGTACCCATTTACCCATTTTGTACCCCATTTTGTACCTATCCTCTTTTTTTGAAAAAAATCTTCCCTGGTCTCTTGTGGGATTTCTGCCCCCCTTCGGGCAGATAGGCCTTACATAAATAGGGCGATTTGCCCCCAAGGAGGGCAGAAATGGTCAACAGTAATGTGCCTCCATGGGGAGCGACCGACCCTTGCCAAAGGGGCTGCACTCCCCAAACATAACACACAAACATACATACCAATCCCTGGTGCCTAAGTGGTTTCTGCACCCCCTGGGGGCAAATGTGCCTAATAGAAATAGGCCGATCTGCCCCCAAGGTGGGAAATGGCTTAAAATAAATGTGCCCCCCCCCGTCCACTCCCCAGGGGCAGATTGGCCTAAAAAAAAGGCTAATCTGCCAACAAGGGGAGCAGAAATGGCCCAAAAATATTTTGCACCCAGAGGAGCGACTCTTGACTAAGGGGTCGCTCCCCACATGTAAAAAAACAAAAAAACAAAAACAAAATGACCCCTGGTGTCTAGTAGTGGGGATTGGCCTAATTAAAATAGGCCGATCTGCCCCAGGGGGGCAGAAAAGGCCTAGTGACATATTGGCCCCCTGGGGAGCGGCCCTTGCCAAGGGGGCCGCTTCCCTTATTATGTTACCACACACAAACACACACAAAAAATCCCTGGTGCCTAGTGGGCATTTCTGCAGCCAGATCCTGCAGAAATGCTTACAGAGACATGCAAGGAAAGGAAAGTAATTTCCTTTCCTTTCATGCCTCTGCCTGCCCCCACCTCCCGGTCGGAAGAGAAATGCTTTGCATTTCTCTTCGGTATCGCGCTGGAAGCTCAGCTTCCAGGGTGATGGGAGGGGACCTCTGATGAGGTCAGCTCGCAATTTGCACACTGACGTCATCAGGCGTCACTGTGGGGGGGCTCAGGGGTGGAAGGGGAAGCGATTCCCCTTCCATCACTGACGGCAGGGGGTGTGGATGGGAGGCCCAAGCGCTCCCTCCGTGGGCCGGGTGCAGGGCGAGCTGGTTTCGTCCCCAGCACACAGGAACCATGGCCAAGGACGAGGCCACCTCGCCCCAGGCACCTCGCCCCAGGCACCCAGGGGGTTAAAATATTTTTATCAGCAAAAAGAAGTACAAAAAATGGTCTTTCACAGCTACTGAAATATATTTTGAAATGTTTGTAAAGTTGACTTACTTAGTTATATAAATATGTGTTAGGAAAAACTAATACCAAAAGTCTTTCATTTTACATAGGTCAGACAGTTCACCTTACAAAATCCTAGAACTCTGCAGTCACAAGGAAAAATATTTGCATTGCAAGAAAACAAACTGACTTTTGACCTCTGTCTCTGAACACACAGGGCAAATGTGACAAGAATAAGATTTAAAGGCATCTTAATTGCTAATTCAGTTTCTGACTGAACAGAACACCTGTTCTTTGTCCACTAACCAGAAGGGTCAAGTGGAATCTAAAAATAGCTCAAACTCATAAAATAAAAAACTCGCCATAGCGTGATCAGGCAGATGTTTCGAGCCCTATCGGCCCTACTACCTTCTATCTTGCATGTTTGTGTATTGTTTCTACTGTTTCACTAACAGGCTTTTAATGTATTTTCAAGTATAACAGAAAATACAAAATCAATTACATAGCAATTTCAATACAAAAGACAAAGAGATTTGCCCTAGACTGCACAGTTTTCTCAATCTAACCGTGGGGATTCATTCACAGGTCACCTGCCTTTTACTTATGTTTTGTACTTACTAGAACACATTTCCTCTTTTACCCACTCTAGTTACATTATTGTACCGCATGAAGTCTAACAAAGGAGCAAATTGCTCTGAATGTGTGCTTGGCAGGATGGAAGCAGCCAGGTCTATGGATATTATCCTACCAGGTACAGTGTACTGAGGGTAATTCAACCACGACATTTATGCTTGTAAAGGTTTTTTTTTTTTTTTTTTTTTTTTAAACAAAATGTGTGTATGTGTGTATATATATATATCCTGTTTGCCAGGTTAAGCTCTCTAACTTACTACTTAGCATGTCAATTCATGAGACTGCACACAAATGGTGCAAATAGTGATCCTGATGTGAAGCTAACAGTATTGAGATATTTAGAGATGTTTGTGTGCCTCTTATCTTCACAGGCAGAACCTTGGGAGCAGCACCTGCAACACATGTTGCATCTGTTCACAGCAGGAAACTTTACAGATGCAAGGAAATGCCGAACTCAGGAAGAGGGGCACCATCACACTATTTTTATTTCCTCTACTTCTCAGCTGTTACGATTAATATTTAATACCAGTCGGAGCAGTGCCCAAACTCATAGTTCACTCTTGTTGTTCTCCGCAACAATGTCTTTTTGCCATTATCTTTGGTTTGAGAGGCACAGTTAATTTTATCCCAGTTGCTGGTATACTTGCATCTGCACATGAGAGGCCCTCCCCCCGGCCCCGCAATCCCCCCCCTCACACCCCGAACTGTTATAAACCTTGATTAACAGGTAAAAAAGGCAACAAATCACAAATAAAATACATTTTACTTTGTTTTTCATAAGGCTGCTAAGTACCTCAATGACGTGATCCCATTAACCATTCCATGCTCAAGATGGCAGTCGCACTTTAATAGTGCTCCAGACCCCTCCGCCATCCGCCTCTGGTAGTGCCCTTTCTCGCCCTGTGTCAAAACTGGTGCAGGATTCACTTTGGAGACTGAGGCAGCGTCTGAGCCGGCGGACAGGCCTGGTGGGGACCTGTGGGATACCAATTGCTGAGAGGCAGCGCGCGCCCCAAGATGGAGAGCTCCCGACCGGTGGCTGCGCCGGAGCTTGATAGCCGCCATTGATGTGGCAGAAGCGGAGGGCTGGCCCACTGGTCGCGGGGATCATGCTGGAGCAGCCCAGCACCTGAGGCTTCGGGCTGCAGTGGAGCCGCGTCGAGGACGGAGCCGCAGAGGAGGAGGTAGTGTGGCCTCCAGGGCTGGCCGCTGTAGAGGCACTGAGGTGGCGGGGCTGCCGAGCGGTGTGACCTGGGGTGGGTCGCTGCAGCCCGGGTCTCCCCTGGGTCCGTGCCCCTGCTGCCCGCTGCCGTGCACCGCAGAAGCACAGGAAGAGACGGCCCGGGCACGCCTGGACAGGATCTTGATGGGCCCCATTGGCAGAATCGGATGAGTGGGCCCGTCAGACTGCAGAGGCGTACGCCTGGGAGCTACACCACCCTCAGGCTGCAGAGACTTGGCGAGAGCTGGAGGGGATGGCTTTTGGGCCTGCACAGGTGGCCTGGGATTTTGTGGCCTACCAGCGCGAGACACATCTACACGGTGCAAGAGTCAGAATTGTGGGGAGCTGAGGCACTAGCTGCGCAACCCTCACCGGACACGTCTTAAATCTCTGCCACATAGACTGATCGCCTACACGGTGCCAAGATGCCCACCTCAAGCTGGAAAGAGGTGAGGCGCACTGCGCATGTTCTCGGCCTTTGCTGGATTTGCCCTTTCGGGCGAAAGGACCCACCGGTAACAAGACCGTTGCACTGAGGTGCCTCTTGCCGACGACTGTGTTGTGTGGGACAAGACCTTGTCCTGGTGGCCCTGTGGGACCTAAGGCTGCGGGACAAAGGAAAACAGTTGTGGGCGGATGTCAGTCCCGGTGTAGGTCTGGGTCGGCAGCCCATGTCTCATGAGGGGCATCTCTGGCTCGGACTGGATCTGTGGCTATCATGGTGGCTGCCTGATCGCCCTCTCTTGGACTGCTCAGTGCCTGCATCGCTGTGGGGGCAGAGAAGAAGGCTAAGCATGTTCCGCGGTCCCCTTCGGCCGCACTGGCTGTGGATACAAACGCAACAGGATACTGCAACCCAGGTAACGCTGAAGCTAAAATAATCAGTCAGGCACAGATATCCAGGAGCCTGGGGTAGCATGACCACTGTAATTGGTAGTGGACTTTCTACACATCTAGCCGAGCTCCCATCCGCAACTGCTGTGCACACACCCGAGGAGGGCTACAATGGGTAAGAATAAACCGGCTCGGTCCACTTTGGCTAACACGTATGGAACAGTTTACTACAGGCCCAAGCTCGACTCACGCAGGCGGCCTGGCAACGGGTGGCCCGGATGAGAAATCATTGCCCGCCGGAGATGTGGCGACCATTCTTCAGGCTATTCAGATCTCCCAAGCAGCGGTGGAGATGAAAATCGGGGAGGTCGGAGTTGATCTGGCTCTAGTGCACCAGGATCTCACCAACACAATTGCAAGGATCACTGAGGCAGAATCTAGAATATCCAATGTGGAGGACGGAGGGACTGCCCTTAAATCTCAATTATCTAAGTTGCTAATCCGGACAGCAGAAATGCGTCACAGGGCGGAAGACGCTGAAAATCGTTCAAGGCAAAATAACAACTCTATCAAAGGACTTCCAGAAATCACGGCAACCTCCTCCTTTGGAATCCTTCCTGGAAGAGTGGTTTAAATTTTGGATGCCGATAGAGCGCCTCCCACCCTGGTTTGATATAGAGCATGCCTATCGAGCTTTGCTGGCCAAGCCACCACCAGGCTCACCCGTGACCTGTGATACTCCAATTCTTTCATTTTAAGGACAGAGATGCGGTGTTACAGGAGGGAGAAAGGAATTGTGCTGTGAACGAACAAAGGTCCTTATTTTTCCGGACTATACAAGAGAAGTCCAAGTACAGCGTAGATCCTATGTAGAGGTTAAGCCAAAATTAAGAGCGATGCAGATACCTTACCATCTTCTTTTTCCCCCTAAACTCAGAGTGGTGCACGGCAACAAGACTTATTTCTTTGAGACTCCTGCAGCGGCATGGACGTGAGTGACCAAGGAGGTCTCTCTGGGCCCTCATGGGGGCGGCTCCCTGAAGAATCATGAGGTGCTGCCAATGGATAGCCGACTGCGGCGGCCCTCGGGTCAGCGGCAGAGCCACGCTTCAAGAGACGCAGGGCGCTGCGTGGCTCCCGCTCCAGCTCGCCTGTTTGTTCCCTGCAGGGAGGGACTGTGCAGCTGGCACTGTCCGAACATTCAATACTTGCCTGCAGTGGAGGAACTAAGAAGAAGTCGCAAGTAAAAGGAGAGGCACCTGAGCGCTTGGATACTCCCAGCTACTCTGACCTATCACGTAGTCCGGCGTGGTGACATTCCTGCTGGGAAAGGAATAAAGAAAAGGCACAGACAGCCACAATTTGGTTGCGGGCTGAGAGGCAACTGCCTGCCAATTAATGTTCTTTAATCCGACAGTATGGTGGGGTCCACCACTGCCCATTAGATTGGGGTTAAGAACCTTTTAAAGTAGAGAGTTCAATGTTTTATAAGGGTGACAGATGCTTCATGGGGAACTACAGGGAGGGGCTGGAGTTGGGGGTGTGGGAGTTTGCGCAGGTTGCATGGCAGTTGTTATTGATAGTCAGAATCAATGTTTGTTTTTCGGGGCGTGGCCCGGCTGCCGGGCAAGACGGCCGGCACTTTGTGAGGCTCTGCCGGGCCGCGGGCCGTTTATCCTTCAACTACCCCTAAAGGGCGATGCTGATGGTGGCGGACCGGGGTATGGACCCGTGAGGACCTTGTCGCCATGTTGGATATGGCGGCAGTCCGTGAGGGGGACTGGAGCCGGAGATCCTCGCTCGCAGGAGGAGGCCTGGCTGTGCGGTGCGCTGTTGAAACGCGTTCGCGCTCCGGCAGTTGGAGCGCCCGTGGAGTGTCGCTCCCGGTGGTTTTCCAGTGCCGGGAGTGGGTGAATACTTTGGGGGCTTTTTGCCCCTGGATGGAGAGGGACCTCGGCGGCTAGATCGAGCCGCGGCCCTTGTGACCTTCGCGCCCCCGCGGCCTGGAGGCGCGGGCGGAGCTGAGCTGGAGCCAGCAGTGGACTGACGCCGCGAGGAGGCCATGGAGATCTCTGCTGGACGCTGGTGCCCGCCGCTGGCGCGCAGACAGGTAGAGGTGCCTGGAGGAGCGGCACTGGAGAGCGCCTTGTAGAGTGAGGCGCTGTTGGATTACTTGGCAGACCTGAGACGGCTGGCACGTGCGGGGCTGCTTGAGAGTGGCTGGACAGAAGTGGCGGCTGGGAGCTGGAGAGAAGGAGGAGGTGTACTAATCCGGGTGGGTCGGGCCGGGCTGGTGGTGGCTGATTGGAGGCCCGGAGCTAGAGGGGCCCCTCGCGCTGGTCTTTGCCTGGGCCCTGACCCTGTCCTGCGTAAGGAGGACTTACTGTGCTGGAGCTGGTGCTGGCGGTGGCTGGCGCGGATTGGTCTGCCGTGCGGAGGGCCTAGGTGCTTGTCTGCTGCCCTGTGCGTCGTCTGACAGACCGGTGAGGTGAGACCTGAGTGGTTGCGAAGGGGCTGCTTGCTGGTGGACGTCCCTTGACCTGGATGCCATTTATTCCCTTTTTGTGTGGAGAAGTCGGATACGGACTGAGCTGGAATCATGGGCAAGGCTGATCAGCGCCAAACAAAGCTCACCTTCGGTGGTGGGAAAAAGAGAAGCGGGGCTCCTGCTTCGCAGTCCTGTGGTGACGGAGCCGAAGAGGGAGGCTCGGAGGAGTTGGTAAGGTCTAGGTTTTTAGAGCTAAAGAATAGTCTGGCTGGCATTAACGCGAAGCTGGATCATATGACTGAACAGCTAGACCGCATCAAAGCTTGTGTGGACGATCATGATTCCAGATTTGAGGTTCTGGAGTCGCGGACGTCGGAGATGGAGGATGCACGTCGGGGGGGATAGCGACCAGATCGCGCAAATGGAGTGCATTTTGGAGGTGATACGGAATAAAAATGAGGACTTGGAGGCGCGGTAGCGCCGCAACAATATTCGCATCGTTGGGCTGCCGGATGCCACTGATATGGGCCGCATGGAGGATTTTGTGGAGAGCATGATGTCGGATCTGTTCACGGTCGAGCTCTTCCGGATGCTGGTGGTTGAAAGGGCGCATAGGTCCTTGGGGCCTCGGCCTCCGCCGGGTACCCCTCTGCGTCCAATCATAGCGCACCTATTGAACTATCGAGATCAAGATACTGTCCTTCGCCTGGCGAGGGAGAGGAAGCCGCTGGTGTATAAAAACTCAGAACTCAGCTTCTTCCCTCATTATACCACAGGCGTGCAGGCGTTGAGCCGCGCCTTTTTGCCGACCAAGTGATTGCTGAATCAGGCAGGCGTCAGATTTGCCTTGCTGTACCCTGCTAAGTTAAGGGTGCGGCATGAGGGAAAGGTACTGTACTTCACGGACCCAAAGCAGGCAGCCAAGTTTGCTCGACGCTTGCCTAGGCAGCCGGAAACTGTGGGCCGGATGGCTCTGGATCTGAGAGAGCTGCCTCGAGTGACAATGACTAGTCGGCACGCTGCTGGGCTGGTGGTGCTGGCTGAAGCTGGTGGGATGTGAGGATCCGTTTCCGCACATGGGATCGCCCGAAGTTCACCTTGCTGTTCGGCCCTTGTGCCCCTCTCCCCTAGTACATACTGGGTGGAGAGCTGATAGGCCGGCTATCTCCCATTTGGTGGCGTCTACGCTGGGCAGACTGAGGGGAGGGTGGGTTGGGGAGACTCACTGCTCGACATACTCGAGTTACGCTCGTGGAGTGGCAATTTTGTTGCGCAAGGGCTTGCAGTGGCGTACCCGTAAGGTGGTTGTCGACCCAAACGGCAGATATGTCTTGCTGAGTGGCACGTTGTCAGACAGAGCCTGACGGCTTGTTGCTGTCTATGGTCCAAATGTGGATGACCCGGAGTTTTTTCAAGAGCTGTGGCTTTTGGTGGAATCGATGGGTGCCGGTGCAGTGATTTGGGGTGGCGATTTTAATGTGATCCTGTATTCAAGGATGAATCGCGAGAGTGTGGCTAGAGTGCAGCATGTTGCAGCAGCGAAGGCACTGGCGGCGGTGATGCAGAGTGGTGCTTTAGTAGATCTGTGGAGGCAGATGCATGGAGATGCTAGAGAGGGTACGTGTGTGAATTACGCCCACGTAGCTGGTCCCGTATTGATCGCTGGTTGGGTACAAGAGACCTTTGGACGAGATCGGTAGACCATCTCCCTCGCACTTTGTCTGACCACTCGCCGGTCAGGTTAGTGTTGGAGATACCCAGCGAGTTGGGCCAGTCGTTCATGTGGAGGTTGCCTTGTGGGGCGCTCCGCGATGCGGCCTTTCGGGCGTAGGTGCGCAAGGCTATTGTGCTCTTCTTTGCTGAAAATGGGGGTTCGGTGAGGTCGCCGGGTACATTATGGGAGGCATTTAAGGTGGTCATTCGGGGGATATGCCTCTCGAAACAGCATGGAACATTGAGGACACTGCGGCGGGAAATGGCTGATCCGGAGGGGAGAATTGCGGAGTTGGAGCGGCATCTGGCGGAGAGTTGGTTGGGCGAGGTGCTGGCGGAGCTCCGGCGAGAGGTGTCCTTGTACGAGGAAGCTTCCCTCAGAGAAGTCTGTTTTATGGGGAGGCACGCCCGGGCTCGTGGTTATGGCGAGGGGGAGAGGGCTGGGCGCACACTTGCTGATTTGCTCCGCAGGCCCTGGGCCAGTAACTATGTCACTGAGGTTGTGGGGACTGAGGATGAGTGTGTGACTGGGACGAATGGCGTTATGCAAGTTTTTACAGAGTATTTTGTGCAGCTGTATGCTGCTCCGGAGGGTCTGGACGAGGCGGCGGCGCAGGCGTATTTTGCTGATCTTGCATTAGTGTGGTTTGACGAGGCACACAGGTCGTACTTGGATGTCCCATTTTCCGTGGAGGAGGTGACTGCGGCGATCCGCGGCCTGCCTGGTGATAAATCTCATGGTACTGATTGGTTTGACTCCCGCGTTTTATAAGGAACGTGCGGATATTCTTGCTCCTCACCTCTTGGAGGTATACGCAGAGTCGTTGGAGACTGAGATCCTTCCTGCTTCGCTCCGGGAGGCTCCGATAGTCACGATTCTTAAACCCGGGAAGGATCCGGCTCGATGCGACTCGTATCGTCCACTCTCTATGATCAATATTGATAACAAAATCCTGGCTAAAATGATCTCGGCACGTTTGCAGCCGCTGCTTCCTAGACTGCTGCTCCCGGATCAGTCGGGATTTGTAACTGGGAGGTCCACATGTCACAACTTGCGTGCATTCTTTGCGGTTGCAGGCTCAATGGAGGTGGATGACAGGGCAGCGGCGGTGTTTTTAGATGCCACCAAACCTTTTGATTCTCTAGCATGGGAGTATATGTTCGCGCTTTTGGCCCGGGTAGGTCTCAGTGCGCGCTTTGTGCAACTGATTAGATTATTGTACACTCTGCCCACCGGTCAGTTACATTTGAACGGGTGCGTGTCGGCCCCATTTCCTGTTGCTCGTGGTACGCCTCAGGGTTGCCCATTGTCCCTGCTACTCTTTGCGGCGGCGATGGATCCCCTGGCGGCAGGGCTGCTACAGAAGCATCACGATAAGGGTTTGCAGTTTCAAGAGAGGCCCGTCTTGGTGTCTATGTATGCTGATGATATTGCGCTATATGTGCGGAATCCTGATCCAAATTTAGACATCTTGTTGGATGAGATCGTGCATTTTGGCACCTTCTCTGGCATCACGATCAATTGGTCGAAGTCGGTGGCCTTGCCTTTGACTCCGAGTGTGGCGAAGTTCGATTCACGGTATCCCATGGCTTGGGCGGAGGGCCCGGTGCAATATCTGGGGGTCCAGTTGAGCTGTGATGTTGACACCCTTTGGTTGGCTAATTACGGTGCTGCAATGTCGTGGCTGGAGGAGAAGATTGAGGCTTGGCGTGCCTTACCACTATCGTTGATTGGGCGTATTACTATTGTGAAGATGGTGGTTCTTCCTAAATTCTTGTACCTCTTCGTTAACCTCCCACTCCCAAGGGGTTTCCTGCGGCGCCTGCGCTCTGCACTGATCTGCTTGGTATGGGCGGGTCGCCAACCTCGCATTTCTTGGGAGAGGCTGACGCTGCTGTTTGAGTTGGGTGGGCTTGCTGCTCCAGATTTGGAGTTATACTATAACTGTGCGCAAGCGCACTTTGCATACTACTGGTTGCGACTGATTCGATATTTACCACATCTGGCACCGGAAAGTGATGCAGTGTGGCCGGATGGGTTGGTGCGCGTGCTCTGGGGCCAGGCTCGGTCTCGACCTAAGGGAGTTGACACAGTGGCATGTACGGCGAGAGCGTGGGGGATGCTGATGCAGTGTTCAAGTATTGACACACCGTTTGCTCCTTCGTTGCCCGTTATGGCGGTTGCGATGCCCAGATGTTTCGGGACGGCGGTGTGCGCGGATTTCTTCGGGATGCAGGCTTAACGGAGTTGGGAGATTGATTTGTGGACGGTCGCCTGATTAACCTTTTGGAGGTACTCGATGCAGCGGATGTATGCTCTCAGGGTTAGCGCTATGCTGCGGGCTCGGTTCCCAAGCTTACCGGAGGCACCTTCGGAATGCCGTGCTTTGGAGGTGCTGTGCTGCGCGCGGTCGCCGCGAAAACTAGTTACCAAACTGTATAATTGCATTCAGGAGCAGAGAGGTGGCACTGGGGAGTCTTCTAGGGTCCGGTGGGAGAGGGACGTGGGTGAACCTATCACGGAGGCAACGTGGCGAAGCTGCTGCGCACACATGAGAGTACTGTCCCCGAATTATAGGCTGCGGCTGCTGCATTTTAAGTTTCTGCATCGTTTATACCATACACCTAGTGGGCTTCACTCCATGGGTCTGCGTGCGGATGCACGCTGTGAGCGTTGTCGTGCGCCGGACGCGGGTTTTCTGCACCTGGCATGGGAATGTGCAGAGGTTCAAGCTTTCTGGGTGGAGGTTTTGCGCACAATTTCTGAGGTAACTGGAATCTGAGATACCCATCTCCCCTAGGGTTGCGCTGCTTGAGTGTGTGAATGAGATTAACGGACCTCATAGACGGTTGGTTGGCCTACTTCTGCTACTAGCGAAGCGCAGAGTCGCCATGTGCTGGGGCAGGAGGCGGCCGCCGCGTGGGTCTGAATGGCTGCGGGACGCTGCCTTTTGTCAAGATCATTTGATGATTTTTTGGGAGCTTATGCCTGAAGGCTCCCGGCCAAAGGATATCTGGGCTCCACTGCGCGAGTACCTGGCCTCCAGGAATGAGCAGGTGGAATGATGTGCGATTGCCCGCGCTCTGGTGCTTTTCCTTGCTCCCCCTGACTGGGTTAAGGTTTGTGCATAGCCGAGGTCGGTTGGTGTAGCCTGGCTTGCGCGCTTTACCTGCCCTTTTTTGTCTATCTTCTAGTTGTTTTACCCCTTTCTTGTTGTTATATTGGCTTTGATATTTGGTACGACAGCCCCTCCTGGACTGGATACGTGGACTGTGTCGGCCGGAAGACTGGTGAGCTGAGCCGGTGATGAGGCTCCGGGACTTGATGTACACTGCGGGGAATGCTTGGAGTCTCATTGAGCAGGATAAACCCTGAGGCTGAGGAGGGTTGTAACATGTACAGTCTGTTGCTATAAAAGGGGGGCTGTTTGTGCTGTTGTCTGTTCTGTATTCATGCAATAATCAATAAAAACATATTTGAAAAAAAAAAAAAAAAATTCTCATCACATGCACAGGCAGGTAGGCGCGCACTGCTCTATGACAGGTACCATGACACGCACCAGGGGCAATAATCCCACTCCGTCGGTTTGAGATCTGGATGGTGTCCAGACAGACCCCCCCAAAGAACAGCTCAGCTGACATATTCTCACTGGCACGATGGGCCCGATGCAAATTATTTAATGGAATGTTAATGGTCTTCTACATAAGATCAAGCACACATCAGTACTGGCGCACATTCATCGCCACCAACCTGACATGCTCTTGCTGCCGGAGACCCATCTTCTTGGGGACCGCTGCCCGTTCCTGGCTCGCAGGGGCTTTGACTGGGAGGGTGGAGGGCCTCACCGTCATCAGTGTATATGCCCCTCCGGTGGCTATGTGCAGGACTCTACATGACTTTAACGCAGTCCCTGACCCTGCGTTGGATGTGACGGGATCCCCATCGGCCCATATGCAGACCGTGGCCTCAGGACTGTCAAATTGGCTGGCATCCGGGGCTGTGTGTTGCATAGAGAGTCTGGCATCCGCAGCGCTGGCAATTTACGCATACTTCGGCAGCATACTGCACACAATCTAGAATTGATTTTGTTCTGTTACCTGCTACAGATTGCTGCCATCTCACACACATTGAAATTCTACCAAGGGGTATATCGAATCATGTGCCACTCCGCTTCGTACTGGGGTCCGCTCATGCCAGGGTTCGCCCGATGTGGCACATGAACGCATGGTACTTGCAGCACAAGCCACATGTCCAACAACTGCGGGAAACACTTCAGGAATACTTTACTCGCAATACAGATTTGGTTTCCTCACAGGGTACTCTCTGGGGGTGTGAGTAAAGCAGAGGTGCAGGGCGTGGCCAAGAGCCTCATCCGCTCCCGGGAGCGATCCCAGACTCTACACATTACCCAACTAGAGGCCCAAGCCACCCAACTAGAAGTGGAGCAGTCTATTAAGCTGACGGAAGCAGTGGCCAGGCAACTCTTGCTGATACTGGACGAGATCCGTGATCATTCCTTAAACACCTCTGGCGTGCAGTTAATGCCTGGGTATATGGGTGAGGGGGACAAAAATGGGAAACTGCTTTACTGGTTAGCTTCAAGCCATCAATCATCTAGAATTATCCCTGAAATTTCTAACTTGCATGGACAACCCGTTACTAAACTACAAGGCGCTCTACAGGGCCTCATCGGCGGTTGATCAGGAACACGCTTGCCAATTCTTAATAGATGTTCCGCTTCCTGTACTGCCTCATGCAGAGGCAGCAATCCTGGATGACCCCACAACGAATGAGGAACTCAATGATGCAATTTCCTCATTAGGAACTGCAAGACTCCCGGACCTGACGGGTTTCCTTCGGAATACTATAAAGTATTTCAGATGACTTACCGCCACACCTCAAGGCCTTATACAATGAGGTTGAACGACTGGGCTTCTTTCCGGAGGGACTAGATATGGCCACTATTGTGATGCTTCCCAAAACGCAACCGCCGTCACAACACTGAGCTGATTATAGACCAAGCTCCCTTATCAACATTGAGGTGAAGATTTATGCCATGGTTCTTGCATCGCGCCTTAGGAAGGTCCTGCCATCGCTGATCCACCCCGACCAGTGTGGTTTTATGGCCAACCGAAGCATGCGATATTGTGTACGTCGTCTACATGTGGCATTAGCACGATGTCACCAGCTATCCCAGGACCTGGCACTTTTGTTGATTTTGAGAAGGCTTTTGATACCGTGGACTGGGGGTTTCTCTTTCTAGTGTTGCAGCGTGCTGGCTTGGAGGCTAGATTTTGTCGTTTGGTCCGTGCCTTACACACCAACCCCATGGCCCGGGTACAGGTCAATGGTATCTTATCCTTCTTCCATATCCGCCGGGGAACGCGTCAGGGCTGCCCCCTGTCTCCCCTCCTTTTTGCCCTGTCCATTGAGCCTTTGGCACAACTGATTAGAATTGACCCTCTGTATCGCGGCTGGAGCTAGGGAAACGCATATGAAGACCCGGTCGCTCTGTATGCTGATGATGTCTTACTATACATGACGAAACCCAGTGAATCTGGCCTGCAGAGTTTTCATCTCCTCCGCTGTTATGAAGAGGCATCAGGGCTTAAAATGAACCCCGCCAAATCAGTACTGGTACCCTTGACACCTCCACAGGATTGCTACGATTGGCAGGAAGTAGTGCCTATCTGACGGTTAAGCTTTAAGTACTTAGGTATATGGGTGAACCTCCTCCCGGAGTTAACTTGGTACCTAAACTTGGTGCTGTTGATGTCTCGAACTAAGGCAGACCTGCAGAGATGGCAGGCGCTTCCATTAAATCTCTTAGGCCTTGTGGCCTTACATAAAATGATGATACTGCTGCGTATTTTGTACGTACTCCAGAACTTTCCGTTCCTGATCCCACGTTCCTGGTTCCATACATTTGACAGGGCAACAACCTTGTTTCTCTGGTATGGCTCGAGGAACCGGATTGCTCTGCAACATTGCCAGAGGGGGGAATATGACGGAGGGATGAGTATGGCTAACCCTTATTTATACTACTTAGCGACGCAGATTCTCATCGTGGACGGCACTTAGTTTCTCACTTATTTTGGACTTACTCTATGGTTCACAACTACCCCCTGAGATGGACCCAGTGACTAGGGCAGTGTTTCTTGCATGGCGTGTGGCCCTGTGTCACACTCGATGGAATACTGTCATTACCCAGCAGACCCCGTTATGGCATGACAAATGGCTAAAAGAATCAGCTGCACTGAGTAGTTTTAAAAAATGGGACTTGGTGGGCATTTCGCAACTGGGAGATGTGTGGGTGGGGAAGATTCGATGCGATGCGATCCTTTCAGGACCTACAGACCGACTTCAAACTCTCCTGCACACAATTTTTTAAATATCTACAACTGCTGCATGCCCTGAACATGCATTTGGTCCCACACCCACTCACTACCCAAATATAGTAATGTACAAGATGTTAATTAACCATGCACCAGGTGACCTGAATCACCTCAGGGGTAGGTGGGAAGGATGGCTGGGCCCTCTTGAGGGAACAGATTGGACGGATGCGCTGATGGACCCTAGACTACTGGCAGTGTTGGGGTGGTTGAGATTGGTGCACATGTATTTCCTGTATGGGACGTACCTTTCTCCTGTTCGGCTGTATCTAGCGGGCCTCCGCCCATCTGCCCATTGTCCTAGGTGTTTGGGAGACTCAGCTGATTTTTTCCCTATGGTCTGGGAGTGCCCCCGTATAGAGGCATACTGGGGCATAATATTCCGTGAGCTGAACACAGTATTGAGAGGAGAGCAGCAGATGTCCCCAAACCGGTCTTGTTTGGTACTATGGACGAACTGGAGGGCTCGAGGGCCGACTGAGCATTTGTGGGTATGGCTTTGAAGGTGGTGAAAGGAGACATTGCAGCCACCTGAACACTGGCACAGGCCCGTCATTATGGAAATGGAAACATGGAGTTGACAGGTGCGCAAGCCAAGAAAAATTGGTCTATGAGGCAAGGGGTAGTCCACACAATCATGCAAAGGTATGGGGGAAAGGGCTGGGTCTTCTCCCTTGACCACTTAATGTTGTACTCCCAGTGTGATACATTAGTGATGTTGAGATGCCATACTGACAATCTACGCTGTCTATTCGATGTTGTGTGTATGCTGGCAAGGCCAGCACCTACCTGTGCTTTTTCATTTCTATTTCTTCTTGTCCTTTCTTTCCTTCATAAAAAAAACAATAACAATTGTTAATAATATTTAAAAAAAACAAAAAACTTTCCAGGCTATTCAGCAACGACCAAACTGCATTCTGGGACTAGTAGTTTTGCTTTAAATGGTTTTGTTTTATGTTTGAAAACCACAACATGCTAACCTATGTTGGTGAAAAAGCCAGAATTGGCCGAGGGTGACATGCATGACATGGAACCATTTGGCAGATAGATATGTTTTAACACTTTACAATGTTGTCTAGTCCATTTAAAAAACTGAGCTTGTTTCTGAACAAATTTGGCGATAAGCTCAGCCCACATAGTTTGCGAGGACAAGCTTTTTTATGTACAAGTCTTAAAAACACGCATCGATAATACAATTTACTTTGACCTTTGTACAGTGGAAAGATTTATCCTAAGCTATATTAACACAATACAGTTGGAATGTGGGCAGTAACATGAGAGTAATAAAAAACAGGTGGCAGCAGAAGGTGAATGAACAGCTTAGGCAGGAGGAGCGCAAGCTTGACCCTTCCCCCTGCAGGACAACTACAAATAGGGTTGCAGTACAGCTATAGCATGACATGGTTCCAGCAAACGAAGCATCCCTGTCACACAGAATGTTGCCACAGCACACGCTTCCTTCCCCTTTACAACTTGTTCAGCATGCTGGCAACAGCTGTGGTGCAAGCTTCCATCACTTACAGAACATGTACAGTTACGATATGAGGGGTAAATTGTAATGAACTGTGGACAGTCTGCATAATATTTCAAAGTGAATAATGTAATACACTTTTTAAAAAAGATATGAGGGGTATGCATCATCATCAATTATTCATTATTCGGTTACTTAAAACCAAAAAAGATGGAAACATTTTTGCATATTGAGTCAATACATCATTTCCCATTCATTGTTAGCATAATAATTAATAATATCCTAAATGCACAATAAAATCTATTCTAATAAAAGACAATACAATTGGATAAATAACAATAATGTTAAGTCTCATTAACATTTACACAAAGTAACAAAACACAAATTCATCCACTTTTGTTTTCAATTAGACCACTATTGTCATGGTGACTATGTATCTTATGTATAGCTAAGTCTTGTGGCTCCTATTAAAAACCTAGCCACATGAAAACATTTACATTCATTAGGCAACATTTGTAAAAAGGTTAGAGCTGGTCTAACTCGAGTAAACTTTTTCCCTTTCAACAAAGGCAGAATGTACCAGTGTCATAGGGATCGCAGAACCCTACAAAGTGCACAGTGTTTTGAGTTGAGAAAGAATCACAACTACAAGGCCTTAAATTTCAACTCTGTTCCAAGCACGAGGCTCTGCCAAAAGATTTGTAATCACTGAAAGATATGGTTCAATGGACGTGCATGACTTTATGATAACAAAAGCTTGTACTGAGGCTTTACTCATCTCACTCATCTTGTCTTGTGCTACAGATGAACGAGTTACTTACCTTCGGTAACGACTTTTCTGGTGGATACATTAGCTACCTGTGGATTCCTCACCTCATGAATACTCCCATGGCGCCAGCATTCGACGGAAATCTTCTTACTAGTCTCTGCACGTCGACGAGGACGTCACTGTCGCCCACGCGACGCCGTCTGACGTCATACAGGCAATAAGAGGTCCTCGACGACGTGCGGACGTCAGTACCAATCATTTTTTACGTGCATGAGAACAACCAGGCAATGCAATGAAAGAGCAAGGCAACATCCATTATATTGTAAAAATACACCACATTGTATGAATAACTGTAAATCTTTTTATGTACATATATATATATATATATATATAAAACTCTCTCTTTTAAAATATATACACACACCAAGTATATACATAAAGATATATACATATATACATATATATACATAAATATATTATATATACATCTATTGCACCCTCAAAGACCAAGAGGAGCGCACTCAAGGATTACTTGGCAAGACCAGAAAGGCAAGGGGGAGGCGGGTGGGACCGTGAGGAATCCACAGGTAGCTAATGTATCCACCAGAAAAGTCGTTACCGAAGGTAAGTAACTCGTTCTTCTGATGGATACAACTACCTGTGGATTCCTCACCTCATGAATAGAGTCCCAAAGCAGTACCACGCCCGGCGGTGGGTGCCTAAATGGTCAAACCAAGAAATCCTGCAGCACTGACCGTGCAAAATGGCCGTCCCTTCTAACCTCAGAATCTAAACAGTAATGTTTTGCAAAAGTGTGAAGGGACGACCAAGTTGCGGCCTTGCAGATGTCGACCACAGGAACACCTCTGGCTAAGGCCGAAGTGGCCGACTTAGCTCTGGTGGAATGAGCTCTAATGCCCTCAGGAGGATCCTTCTTTGCCAAAGAGTAACATATTTTAATGCAAAGAACAACCCACCTGGATAGTGTTCTCTTGTGGACTGCCTTTCCTCTCCTCTTGCCCACGTATCCAATAAACAGCTGATCCTCCAGCCTGAAATCCCTTGTTCTATCGATAAAGAAGCTCAACGCTCTCTTTGGGTCCAGACGGTGCAGTCTTTCTTCCTCTTTGGAAGGATGAGGCGGAGGATAGAACGTGGACAAAGTAATTGCCTGAGCCAAATGGAAGGGTGAAACAACCTTCGGGAGGAAAGCAGCCTTGGTCCTCAACACCACCTTATCCCCATAAAAAGTTGTATAAGGGGGTTTTACTGATAAGGCCTGCAACTCACTCACTCTCCTTGCTGATGTTATAGCTATCAGGAAGACTGTTTTTAAAACCAAATACCTCAAGGGGCAAGAATGCATAGGTTCAAAAGGGGACCCCATAAGGAAAGTCAGGACTAAGGACAAATCCCATTGCGGCATAACGAATGGCTTTGGAGGATATTGATTTAGAAGACCTTTCAAGAATCTGATAACAATAGGGGATTTAAATAAAGATGGTTGGTCTGGAAGACATATGAAGGCTGACAAGGCCGATAAATAACCTTTAATGGTAGCCACTGATCAACCTTTCTGCGCCAGAGATAGAGCAAAAGACAAAACGTCCGATAGATGAGCATGTAAAGGATCAATCTGCCTCTCTCCACACCACGCAACAAATTTAACCACCTATTAGCGTAGATAGATTTAGTGGAGTGTCGCCTGGCCGCTAATATAACATCCACTACCTCAGGCGGGAGAGAGAAGGAACTCAGGTTGCCCCGTTCAATCTCCAGGCATGTAGGTGCAGACTCTGGAGGTTGGGGTGTAGAACCTGCCCCTGCGACTGTGAGAGGAGGTCTGCCCTGAAAGGGAGACGGAGCGGCGGGCACATTGAGAGTTGGAGAAGGTCGGAGTACCACACCCTCCTTGGCCAATCCGGAGCTATTAAGATTACTAGAGCCCGGTCTTGGCGAATCTTCCTCAATACTCGAGGAATCAAGGGTATGGGAGGAAACGCGTAAAGCAACTGGCCGCACCAGGTCATTTGAAACGCGTCCCCCAACGCTTCCTGCATCGGATACTGAAGGCTGCAGAACAACTGACAATGCGCGTTCTCTCGAGTGGCGAACAGATCTACCCGAGGAAACTCCCACTTCTGGAAGATTAAACGGACTTGATCTGGATGGAGACGCCACTCGTGGTCTGCCGAGAAGTGGCGACTGAGACTGTCCGCACGCACGTTCAAAACTCCGGCCAGATGGTTTGCTATCAAGCAAATCCGATGGTCCTTTGCCCAGGACCATAGTCGAAGAGCTTCTCTGCAGAGAAGGTACGACCCCACTCCTCCCTGCTTGTTTATGTACCACATCGTGGTAGTATTGTCCGTTAGGACCTGTACCGACTGACCACGAAGGGAAGGGAGGAAGGCCTTGAGAGCCAGACCTACAGCCCGTAACTCTAACAGATTGATGTGAAAAATCTGTTCCTCTGGAGACCAAAGACCTTTGATCTCCAGATCCCCCAGATGAGCTCCCCACCCTAGAGTGGAAGCATCCGTTATGACTGTGGCCACTGGTGGCGACTGCTGGAACGGCTTTCCTTGTGAAAGATTGTTGCTTGCAATCCACCACTTCAAATCCACAGCAGCATCTCTGGAGATCTTGACAGTACCCTCTAGATCCCCTCTGTGTTGAGACCACTGCCTTCGGAGGCACCACTGAAGAGCCCTCATGTGCCAGCAAGCATGCGTGACCAACAGAATGCAGGAGGCAAAAAGACCGAGCAGACGAAGGACCTTGAGGACTGGAACTACCGCTCCATTTCGAAACATTGGAACCAAATCCTGAATATCTTGAATCCGCTGAGGCGGAGGAAAGGCCCGACCCAATGTTGTATCCAGTACTGCCCCTATGAACAGGAGGCGCTGAGAGGGCTCTAGGTGAGATTTGGGCTCGTTCACCGAAAAGCCCAGGTCGAACAACAACTGGGTTGTTGACTGCAGATGACGCAACACAAGCTCCGGGGACTTGGCTTTGATCAACCAATCGTCCAAGTAAGGGAATACTGCTATCCCCTTCCTTCTGAGCTCTGCCGCAACCACCGACATCACCTTCGTGAAGACTCGAGGTGCTGAAGTAAGACCAAACGGAAGGACCGCAAACTGGTAGTGTTGCGATCCCACCACAAACCGGAGATACTTCCTGTGTGACTTGAGTATCGGGATATGAAAGTAAGCATCCTGCAAGTCGACAGACACCATCCAGTCTTCCATGTTCAACGCCAAAAGCACCTGTGCTAGGGTCAGCATCTTGAACTTTTCCTGCTTGAGGAACCAATTCAAGATCCTCAGGTCCAGAATTGGTCTCAAACGACCATCCTTCTTGGGAATCAGGAAATACCTTGAGTAAACTCCTTGACCCCTTTCCTGCTCCGGGACCAACTCCACCGCGCCCTTTAAAAGGAGGACTTCTACCTCCTGTTCTAGCAACAGGAGGTGTTCTTGTGAACAATACGAAGGGCGGGGCGGGATGAGGGGCGGAAACTCCCGAAAGGGAAGGGTGTAGCCTTTTCCCACAACACTGAGAACCCAAGTGTCCGACGTAACAGTCTCCCATTTGGTGAGAAAATGCTGTAATCTTCCCCCTACAGGAGAGGAGTGAGTGGGAAATGGTGGAAGCCTAAGGCTGCTTCCCCTGCTGCACCCCGCCAGAGGATGAGGAAGAGGCAGAGTGCTGCTGAGAGGCTCCCCTGGTGCGGACCCTACCCCTCCCCCTAAAAGATCTATAGGGATGGGAAGAGGCAGGTTGCTGATATCTTCCCCGAAAGGAAGAGGAGGAAGAGCCACGCCCAAATCCACGAAACCTCCTGAAGAATCTGGAAGAGGCCGTGGAAGAAGGAGCTTGGAGTCCCAACGACTTAGCCGTGGCCCTGCTCTCCTTAAAACGTTCCAAGGCCGAATCAGCCTTAGCCCCAAACAGTTTGTCCCCATCAAACGGGAGATCCAACAATGTGGACTGTACATCTGCCGAAAAGCCCGAGTTACGGAGCCAGGCCTGTCTCCTTTCCACCACAGTTGTGCCCATTGCTTTGGCTACCGAGTCGGTGGTATCCAGTCCCGTCTGGATAATTTGGGTCGCAGCAGCCTGGGCATCAGAGACAAGATCCAAAAGACCCTGGGGAAGCTCTGTAAACGAAGAGGAGATGTCATCCATCAGAGCATGAATATACCTCCCCAGGATACAGGTTGCATTGGTGGCTTTTAACGCCAGACTGCAGGACGAAAAAATCTTCTTCGACTGCGCCTCTAGCTTTTTTGAATCTCTGTCCCCAGGCACCGTCGGAAAAGAACCAGGCGCTGACTTGGACGAACAGGAGGCCTGCACTACCAAGCTCTCCGGCGTAGGGTGCCTAGATAGGAAACCAGGATCAGTTGGAGCCGTCCGATACCTCCTGGCCACGGCTCTGTGAACTGCTGGGGAAGATGCCGGCCTCTTCCACACCTCTAAAACCGGATCCAGCAGAGCGTCATTAAAAGGTAACAGAGGCTCCGCCGCGGCTGAGGCCGGATGCAACACCTCTGTCAAAAGGTTTTGTTTCGCCTCCACCACCGGCAAAGGCAGGTCCAAAAAACTAGCTGCCTTCCGTACCACTGTATGAAAGGAAGCAGCTTCCTCAGTATATTCCCCCGGGGACGAAAGGTCCCACTCAGGGGAAGTGTCCAGCCCACTGGCCGACTCCAGTCCACGCAGCCCATCACCCGAGTCCTCTAGCTCTCCTTCCTCTAGGACTCGTTGGTACTCCTGCTCTTCTAGTACCCGGAGAGCACGCCTCCTTGAATGCAGTCGTTGCTCAATCCGCGGAGTCGACAATGCCTCCGCCGAAGTCGGAGATCGGCGCCGATCTTCCGAAGCCACCGACGCCGCATCCGGCGCCACAGGTAACTTCGGCGCCGACTGAAGAGCAGTTGAAACGGATGGACCCACCGGAGTCACAGGCCGAAATCTCGACGTCGACGGGATGGAAATCCCTGGGGCCAATCCCTCCGAAGCCACCGGAGCGGCCACCGGCGCCGACACTGGCGCCGAGCCCACGTTCCCAAACGGGAGAAAGGGCATAAAGGGTGCCGGCCGAAGAGGCGCAGGATCACCCAAAGAAAAGGCCAAAGGCCCAGCCGGAGCACCCCCTGGAGCCATCTGTTGGAAGATGGCATACATCGCATTCAAGAATGCGGAACTATCGGCTCCAGGGGTGGGAAAAGCCGGATACTGGGGTGCCTGTCTCGGAGGCGACCCCGACGCCGGCCTCGGCGTCTGCGCCGGAGAAAACACTTGAGGCTCCAATACCTCAATCACCGACGCCTGTCCAGGCGAAGTTGGAGACGCCGGAGAGGGCAACGGCGTCGAAGGATGCAGCGTCACCGTGGGGCTGACCTCCCATGTCCTTCGGCGCCGATCCGGAGACCTGGAACGAGCCTCCCTTGAATGACGCCGAGATTCTCTACGGCGCCGGGAGTCTCGATGACGCCGATGTCTTGGAGAAGACTTCTTGTGATGCTTCTCCTTTGACTTGGCCATAAACAGCTTCGCCTCACGTTCTTTAAGGGCCTTCGGATTCATGTGCTGACATGAATCACAAGTCGAGACGTCGTGGTCGGAGCTCAAACACCAAAGGCAATCGGAATGAGGATCCGTCACCGACATCTTGCCTCCACACTCACGACAAGGCTTAAATCCAGACTTTCTCTGCGACATTATTTCCACAGAGAAAGAGTACGCAGCAAGATATACACTGTAACCGCAAGAGTAACAGTTGCTCCCTCGAAGATAACCGTTTCGAATGCACGGAAAAAAGGGAACTGACGTCCGCACGTCGTCGAGGACCTCTTATTGCCTGTATGACGTCAGACGGCGTCGCGTGGGCGACAGTGACGTCCTCGTCGACGTGCAGAGACTAGTAAGAAGATTTCCGTCGAATGCTGGCGCCATGGGAGTATTCATGAGGTGAGGAATCCACAGGTAGTTGTATCCATCAGAAATATTTTATCTCTTGACCCATAGTAAGTCGGCACAGATAAAATGTTCTGTTAACCTGTATAGATCAGGGCATGCTACATTTGCAGATTTAATGTACCTAAACCAGGGAAGTTCTTCAATATGACCTGATTCAATCCCAACTCTGTATTTAGCCATATCGAAATCCATCTAAGCAAGGGTCGCAAAGTTAGCAAATCTGATATGTATCCTTTCCCTAATTCTTTGTGCACGATATAAGAACAGATGGATAGAGGCACAGATAATAAACGCATCATAAATTTATTTTCAATTACTTGTAACTCTGTTGCTCTTTGTATCCCCAAATATTGCTACCATAACTAATTGTGGAAGCAGATTTAGACTGATACATTATCAGGGCCATAATGGGGTTCCCTCCCAAACACTGAGGAGGGCTACCCTGGCCATCGATTTTCTTTTACATCTCACCAATAAGGCCCATGAGGCTATCTCATCAAGTAAGACCCCCAAGATAAGAAAAGGTCTTTATTCTAGCAATATCAGATCCCTCTAGAATGCATTCTGTGGCCCATGCCCCTAAAGCCCATACCCCATTAGGTATGATTTGTTATAGGTGGTACTTAAACTTAAATCCACACTATTCACAAAACTAACAAAGGAGTTAAGAAGTTGTTGCAGGCCCACAGCAGTTCTTTCTATCAAAAATGCATCATCAGCGTATAGTAAGGCAGGGATAAGGTGAGACCCTGCCCGTGGAATATCTTTACATGCAGTACATAATGGTGGACCAAAATTATTTATATATAGTGTAAACAGAAGTGGTGCCACAATACACCCATGTCTCACCCCCCGTTGAACCTTAATCGGTGGGGTCGACCTCCCATTCTGATCATATCTTACAACACCTGACAAATCCCTGTGTAGTTCATGCAGAAAATTCACTATGTCCCTGTCAATTCCCATATTGAGTAGCACTGTCCACAGTTTACTCCTATTCACTCTGTCAAAAGCTGGTGTGAGGGACATAAAGGTTAAATGGAGCAAGCCACCCTTGGTAATTGTGTATTTCATTTTTATTATCTGTAAATTCAAAGCTTGATATAGGGTGCCCCTCCCTAGACTAAAACACCAAACTGCAAATCAGACAGTACATTGTTTTCATCAAGCCATGTAGTTAACCTGGTAAGAATAACATGGCCCATAACCTTAATGAAGGAATGCCCACTTTACATGCAGCATTTAAGATGTTAGTTAACATTTTACCCAATTCATAGAACCCAGTTTATACAAGTCAGGAGGTACTCCATCTGGGTCTGGAGCCTATTCTTTAGACAAGTCAATAATTGCCTCGTTTACCTCCTCCTCAAGAAATTCCATGTTAGATGTACCTTGAAGGCTCTCCCTATTAACAGCTACGACTTAAGCAGGATCTGAACAATATATACTTTCAAAATGCTGCACCCCATTACCAGGGGAAATAGGACAGTCTACTGCTCCTCTGCCATCTCCTGTGAAATAAGGACGATTAACTGCTTCCAAAAATCTGGCACTTAATTTTAAAATATTAGCCTGAAGAATCTGGTCCCATGCTTTTTTCTAATTTTCATATCAGTTTATCCCCACTTTATATCTCTTCCAACACGATGTGACCTCTGAATTATTTCTGGGAGTTTTCTTCAAAGCGGTCGGCAAAATTTTGATGAGCCTTCGACCCATCGATTAATAGGCTTCTAATTCTTGCTACCCAAATGGGTTGAACACTTTGAAACTTGCTTGCAAACCCTGTTAAAGATTTTCAGTAATCCTTCTGATGTCACAACCATATGTAATAATTAAATTATCTACAAAGGACTCTGGACACATTGTTCCATTTCAATCTCCAACCCTAGTCAATAGACATGATATCATGAGTCGTAGGCCCTTCTTTGGTCACTACTTCCGCCTATTGTCTCCATTCTGTGCTAAGGTATCATGGGTTTTGGTTACTAAACTGATTCCAAGTAACCCTAAAGTCCTTAACAAAACAGACTAAATAGGCAGAGATAAAAATATAATCAATAGTGGAATTTAGACCTCTACCGGTAAATGTAGGGATGACTTCTACAACTCCTGTATCTTTATCATTCTGATCTGCAGATGTCGATGTTCATCTAGAAGACACTCATCAATAGCTGGACATTGGGAAGGACAGCGGTGTAGGTTAAAATCTCCTCAAAAGACCATGGTATATGGGGAATGTTGATTTTTCGTATAGACATCCAAAAAGGCCTTTACGACAGATAAATGCTCTGGAGTTTTAGTCTGAAAATTTGAATTAAACAAATTAAGCAACAAAATACTTTGGGCTTTTTAAAAAACTAGATTGACCGCACGCCTACACTGTGATTTAGTACCAACTTGAAACGTCTTACAAATAATGTCTGAGGAAACCAAAATGACTAAACCATCCCTGGATCTTACTGCTGAAGAGGTTAGTGCTGGACAAAAATCTAGATATACCCATCCATATGGATGTAATTATCTATATCCAATGTTTCCTGCAGCCCAACAATATGATGATCTTCAATAAAGTTACACCATATATCATATGATTTCTTACTACCCAAGTCAGCTATGTTCAGGGGTGTGGAATTTATTAAAATATCTACTTGTCCAGGGGACAGGTTGCTTATCAAATCTACTTGTCCTGTAAAAAGATCTGCTTGTCCCTTTGGTGCCATGTAGTGTGGCGACAAATTATGGCAGCAATCTCATTATGTAAGAGCTCTGATAATAGCCTCTCTGATTATGCCAGGGCTACTACCATAATAGGGCTTGAATACTTGCAGTTTCAATCCCTACTGTAGCAATTTCCTTATTTTGCCACCTTTCTGCAGATCTGCATACTGGAGCTGGAGGAAGCAGTAAGCAATAGTTCCAGGGCTGGAATGCCTTTGAGTCTGCAAACCTACTAACCTGCATGTTTTAAAGATTTTCACCAGCTTCTCTCTAATATTTTCCCATAATAAGAAAGGTTGGACATTTACTCCTGACAATGGCAGAATTAGAACTTCTTCCAGGGTTGGGAAGAAAGTGGCCGGAGGGAAAATGAACTTGCAGATGCTCAATAGATTTTCACATGAGCAAATCTACACATGCGTATTTACCCATGCTAAAATACAGTTCACAAATATTTTATAGGGGTACGACATATACCATGGGTACACTTTTGTGACTTTCTTTAAGAATTTGGGGCCACATGTAGGTAGGTTCAGATTTGCGACCCGCAAATTGCGAGTCGCAAATCCGAATGTAGGATGGTGTCCCTGACACCATCTGTGATTCGCAAGGGCTTCGCAAATGCCCACCTAGTGAATAATCATGAGGTGGGTCGCAATTTGCGACCCCCTTGCGAATAGCGGCCCTCACAGGGATGGTGGCCTGCTGGAGACAGCAGACCACCATGTCTGTGACTGCTTCCTTAAAGGAAAACGAGATGCATTACAAAAACGAAAAATGAAACGTTTGTTTCATTTTTTCAGAGCAAGCAGTGGTCCGCAGAACCACTGCCTGCTCTGAAAAAATGTTTACAGTGACATTCACAATGGGGAAGGGGTCCCATGGGGACCCCTTCCCTTTTGCGAAAGTGTTAGCACCCATTTGAAATGGGTGCAAACTGCGATTGGTTTGCGCCCGCATTCGCAGTCACAAAACAATCCTACATTGCACTGCGAGTCGCAATTAGGAAGGGAACACCCCTTCCTAATTGCGACTCGCAAACCCGTTTTGCGATTCGGTAACCAGGTTACTGAATCGCAAAACTGGGTTTGTGCATCGCAATGTGCTTTTTGCACGTCGCAAACAGCGAAAGTCGCTGTTTGTGACATGCAAAAAGCTACCTACATGTGGGTCTTGGTCCCTAATTAGGTCTGGTGTTAACAAAGACATTTTGTTTAATAAATACTTCTATTCCTCTCTCTTTTGGCTGGCTTTACTGTGAGTGATTGCATTCTGCTCTTCCACAAGGAGCATATTGGCACACAAAGTAGTTTTGTTCAGTGTCGGGAACTACAGTGGCAATCAGTGACGTAACGAAACTGGAGGGTACCCCTTTGCAAAGAACATGGAGGAGCCCCCTCTCCAGACTCACTCAGGGCAGGTGCTGTGCTAAAGGAGCCCCCTGGAGGGCGGCTGCGGGGCCTTTGTTATGCCACTGGTGGCAACTTGTGCTTTTAGAGTTACATTTTTTTTTATTTTTTTTTGGCAGTGTTTGTTACAATGTTGAGGGCCTGGTAGCTCCCACAACAATAAAGTGTTACAAAAGCCATGTCAAAACAAGACACGCATTGATGAAACTAAAAGACTTATAAAAATATGTCAGATCAGTTGGCTTTGTCAGTGTTTGTTTATTTTCATGCTTGCCATATTCGTGTTGAAAATGGTTACACTGATTTTCCATTAGAAATATATTTGGGAAATACTAGCATGCATCAACACATTTTACTAAATGACACTTCATTTGCATCTAATCAGAGAGCATTCTGGGAGCATTATACTTAGCCTCATAGCCTAAAGTTTTCAAACATGTGTATACACAGCTGTTTTTTTTTGTACTGGAACCAACGTCAGTAGTGAAGTGTGACCTTAAAACATTTATTTACAGCACTCACCCTAATAATCAAGGCTTTCAAATAATGAACCATAAATACAAGTTCGAACAGCATTATCTTTTGGAAACACATTACCTCAACTGCAGAGAGTTCCACTCTCTGTAAACAGGCAGCGCCAAAGGGTTTGTGCTGCAGAGGGTTGGGCCTACTTGTCCAAGGACAAAGTAAACATAAAAACTTGTTGCCCTTGACCCCAAACAAGATGTCCCGGGCGTCGGGCGATAGGAATTCCACATCCCTGTATGTTCCATCTCAAAAACGTAACAAGATGACCTGGTTTCTATACTATGGCAAGGGTTTCATATGCCATCTAGTCACCAACCTCATCCTGTGGGGGAGAGTGGCTTCTATCAAGGACGGTCAGTCAGTCATTGTATTCCAGTCAACTAAGAAGGTCAAACTGTTTACTAACTGGACCGCCACAGCCTTATCCTGCAGACCTGAATGTCTTCCTATAACTTGTTAGGGTCTCTAATGTTTGAATTAATACCCAGCAGATAAAAATAGCCTAAAGGGAGTACTTTAATCCTAGATGAGGGAGTACTGATCTGGGATATTTTCTTTATTTAAAAAAGAACGACAATATCTAGTTGTTCAAAATGAATAATAACACAATCTCACTCCTATGTTTTCTTACTATTGCCCACCCACTCTATTCTTTTGACCATGGTGATATGACAGGGCATGAGATTCCCTCTCCCCCCCCATCTGCCTGTTACACCAATGGACAACTTTATTTTTGAGTCTCACCAGTCTCAATGGTAGAACTCTAGTAAGAATGGCCACCAAAGGGGTGGACTCTGGGGAAAGATGCAGCATAGTTTTAGGATTCAATACTCTAACGGGAGAAGTAATGGGGAAACTACCAATCATATCTCCAGTTCTCAATGTGTCTCAGTCCCGCTGGATAGGGGGTCTAAGTTATGAGGGTGGGAACACAAACCCCTCTCATCTGAGACTCCTGTTGAAGTGTACAAGGATCTACCTTGTGTCGTACTCCTAGGTATTTCTGTTCTGTTGGTATTGACAGAATGGGTAATGGAGTTTTGATTCTGGGCTAAGTTGCCATGATTAGCACAACACAAGGACACATTTGCAGATTGTGAGAGGGTGTGCGAATGATCAACTACTGGTTCTGTAGAGAGAGGCCCAGGTTTTTAATAAGATATTCTAATTTTGACATTTTATCATATAAACCTTCCACAACACTTTTAATTAACATTTCAATTCCCTCACAAAAATTATTAATCAAAGATGTTTTTAAATATTCAATATTCGAGTTAAGTCTGCATTTATATCATGATTTTGTGAGTCCACAACTTCCGATGCGGCATGGCTGCCCTTACTAGGACTAGCCCTCAGAGTAACTATCCTCTTCCTAATAACTAAGGGGCCAGATGTACTAAAAAATCCTTTTGCGATTCGGAAATAGCAATTTTTAAGAAATCGCTATTTCTGAATCGCAAAATGCTATGTATCATATTTGCGATTCGGTAATAGTGATTTCTTAAAAATCGCAAATGCTATTACCGAATCGCAAATTGCGATACAGCCCCCATTCGCACCTATGGGCCTAGCGGCCCATATTTGCGAATTTTTTGCATTTCCCAAGATGTGAATTCCTAACTGTAATTCGCAATTTGGGAAATGCAAACTCCAGGGTGCTGGGGGCCTAAGGCCCCCTCTGCTGCACCCCAAAACAATTTTGGAAGACATGTAAGGTGCACACATGCCAAAAGGGCATGTGTGCGTTACATGTCAATTTTAAAAATGCATTTTTAATGCATTTTTAAAATTTGCACATGGTTACCACCAAGTTCAACTTGGTGGTGATAGCGATTCCTTAATGCCCAATTCGCATTAAGGAATTGCTTCATACATGTGCTTAAGAAATCGCAAATAAGGATTCCTTATTTGGGATGCCGCATTTAGAGAATCAAATTGCGATTCTCTAAATGGGGTCGCAATTTTAAGGAATCGCTATTTTAGCGATTCCTTAAAATTGAACTGCGAATGCCTTTCTTACATTCAGAAAGGTGATTTTCCATTCGCAAACCGCTGAATTTTGCAATTCGCACTGTTTGCGAATGCAAAATTCTTTGATACATCTGGCCCTAAATCATTCTTTTTATTTTTCCTTCCAGGCTGAACTCATTCCAAAGGGCACGTAATTGGGTCATGATGAACCTCAGCCACTGTGACCACTGACTGGGAATCCACCCTTAACGGTGGACCCCATGAGGTCTCGCGAATGCCAAACCTGATTCTTCCCTACTCTTCTCCTCAGTGGGTTGGACAGTAGTGGCAAATTAAAAGGGGTTCATCCCCTAAAACAAATTCTTACTCCACACACTTTTGTTTTCATTTAAGGCTCCAACCACTGAGGTAAGAAATTAGATGAACAAGGGGCATTTTCAGGATCCCCTTGAGACAACAGGGCCAGGGGGACAAGGGGATTTTCACTTACCCATTTTACTGCTTAACCTAGCAAATGTAAATAGGATGGCCCAGCCTCCTCCGGGCTCTAACAGGTGCAGACGGGCCCACTCTTGGCCTGGGCACGTACCCAGGAGCAACCAACGCCATGAGTAGACAACAGTGTTTTAGGCACCCGACTGCAAGCCCCTCCTGTGGGGTGTGGCAGGAAGTATGAGCCTTGTGGTTCTGCACCAGATGCACTCCAAATGTGCCCTCCTCTGAGGTGTAGCAGGAATTATGGGCATTGTGGTCCTGTCACCAGAGTTACTCCAAATGAGCGGAGGGCACTCTACACATTACTATCTGGAGCATGTCCTTAATTCACTCAATTAAGAGTATAGGTGGATAAGTGAGGGAACCTACAAGTGCTGCCTACTCCAATAACTTAAATGACTATCCATGTCAGCACACTGGTTTCTACTCTCTTTTCCGCCTCTTGCTTTCACTTGTGATATTGGCAGTGATGTTTTTGTCTTGCTATCATTCCTATTGATGACACAGCCTGCTGCCATTCATGTTTACATTTGTCAGGGAACCGGATATCTCACAAATTAGGGTCTTTGCGATGCTTACACAGAGACTTTTTCCGACCCTCTGTGTGAAAGAACAGGTGCAACAGAATTTGCATATTTCACCCTTTAAAGACAAAATGTAAAAACGATACTCCACTATACTGTTTTTATATTTTTCACTCCTCTCCATTGGTCACTGTACTTCACCTTTCTCTTTTACATATCTGTATCTACCTCTCTAGACATTCTCCTTACCCATGCTCTCCCTTCCTCTTTTTAAGGTTTTGCCTGTGCAAAGTATTTTGTAAGTAAAAAAAAAAAAAGGAATATTAAAAGGGGATTCAAGCCCGCCCCTTACCTGAACTTACCATTGGTTTATTCCAACAATGCTCTAGTTTATGTGCTTCTGATTGACCAGCACTTCGTCCTCAAGATGTCTGTTTTCACTTCCGCTCTTGGTGTGCTTGTCTGGCGTGGAGCTTCACCCAGATACAGCTTTCGGTCACTGCCTACTGACCACAGTCATTCCGCTGGCTACATCAACGAGCACTTCTTATTGTGCATCTGCAGACTGTCTTCTCTCCCATTCCATCCGCCAAAAGCAGCCTTGCGCCTCCACTCCCCGCTGCACCTTCCTTTATTGGCCTGAAAACCCAGCTCCTTAAATGTTTGTACGGCGCTTCTTCCCATTGGCAGGCAGCAGCAGCACAGAGCTCACAATTTCATGCCTGCTGCTGCAGTGAGGCTTTTTTGAAACCACACTAATTTCCTATTTTAGCTTCATTTTATATTTTACATGTTACACGTTTTAGCTGCATCACCTTTTAGCAGTGGCATTTTACACTTTGCTTGCATGATATTATTTTAGGATTATATTGTACGAGTTTCTTGTTTGACTTAGCCTTTTCTACACATATAATCAGTACATTCTGTTCAGGACTAGGAACACAGTCAACAATATCCTAGTGCTTGCATTGCCCATTCAGAGACAGCTTCTAACATCTAGACATAGCATTGCATCAAAGCTGTGCCTTTAAAAGTGTGTTTTTTATTATATAAATGGTGCAGTGACCCAGATTGGGCAGAGGGGCACTCCGGCTGTGACCGTCCTGGGACATATGCTGTGTTCGACATGCAGCTCTGCTGGCGCTAATCTTCCAGCTTGCTGAAAGGATTGCTATTTACACTACAGACAGACTCCTGATGCAGTTTGCAAGGTATGCAGGCTCTGGCTAATCCCTTAGATCTTGCAAAGGCAGAGAGTACACCCACAGCCCTCAGCATGGTCTTAGGGTTAATGTTGGATCCTCTACAAATCATTTGCTGTGGTTGGATTGTTCATTCTCTTTGCCATGTTCATAATGCTTGTAACTTTGCTTTGCTTCATCTGCCTAATTGTCGTAGCTCATTCCCCCTATGCAAGACTACGATTGTTTCAATAAATGCATTGAAAACGTATTTGGTATCTCTCTTGTGTTTTTGCCTGGGCATTTATGTGTAATACTACGAAAGGGGTGAGATATGTTTACACAACTTCCTTGGGAGTCCGAGTGTCATTTTGGGTTGCCATAGTCAACTTCCACCCCAGTAATGTTAGGGCTTTGGGTGAGGCCCTGTGAGCTAGCAAGGAATTGTTCCAGCAGTCTCTGATGGTGTTAAAGGACTCAGCCTCTATATTCTGAAGTTCTGTCATCCCAATACGTAGTCCTACTCGAAAAATCATAAAAATGTTACTAGACCTGTAGGTCAAGTAGCTTGAATAATGTTATTGACCTTCAAATATGTGAGTTCAGCATTTCTGCTGTAAAAATATCCCCATGTTTGATTAAATACACAAAATGTTTGCTCCGTGTATAATAAATCTAGCCCACATATAGGGTACACATGATCGATGCATGACTTGTCTCTTAGTTTACCAATAGCTTTTCCATCAGGGCAGGAGTGTTTCTCAGTTCATGTTTAAACACTCACTTTAAATAAATATATTATTAAGCTCGACGTGGTAGCGCACTGTAACTGTCATTTACAGAGTAAATTTCCAAGAAATGTCCAAAAACCTTCCCACTAATTTGCAGCTTTACTGATAAAATGATATAGTGTATTAACAATAAACTGTGAAATGTGGGTTTCAGAAAACATTTATCACTGCACATCACCAAGTAAAGTGTTCTGACTTTTTTTGTCATCCTATTAAAATATTTTTTTCATCACACAGAACTACAAAAAATGGTCTTTCACAGCTACTAAAATATATTTTGAAATGTTTGTAAAGTTGACTTAGTTATATAAATGTTGTGTGTTAGGAAAAACCTTATACCAAAAGTCTTTCATTACACACAGGTCAGACAGTTCACCTTACAAAATCCTAGAACTCTGCAGACCCAAGGAAAAGTATTTGCATTGCAAGAAGACAAACTGACTTTTGACCTATGTCTCTGAACACAGAGTACATGTGACAAGAGTAAGATTTAAAGACATCTTAATTGGTAATTCAGTTTCTGACTGAACAGAACACCTGTTATTAATAGCTCTACCTCATAAAACTATAAATAGCGAGTGGTCGAGTAGAGTTTTTGAGCCCTGATATTATTTTAGTAGGAATTGTATAACCAGTGCTCGAGTTGACAGTAGACATGGGCATACACCATCTACCTATTATTTACGGAAAGTAGACGCCATCTACCCTACTGCAAAGCTGGCCACACACTTTAAGAGGCGTGCCAGGTTCCTTTCCTACATCTTCCAGACATAAACCTACATTGAAGGAAAAGGTTGAGTAAAACGTTTACATTTTACAGCATCAAAGTGAAGACCCTGGCACCTAAAGTAACCCCGACGGCTAGTCACAAGAAATATTCTCAAATTGTTGCAGTCACGCAGGTGTCTAAACAGCAATCAGCTACCTGGCATTTCTCCCTTCCTATGCATTCCGAAGGAAGGCCCGGAGGGGACCCTCAGAGGAAGCGGGGTCAGGGGCATGTTGATGGGAGATAAAGGGGACTTAACACCCAGTCAGCACCTTCTAAACTGAGCGTAGCTATGTCTTCTTTTGACTGGTTTTCATTATGATAGCATGAGTTTCTCAAACAAGAGATCACTTCAAACATCAATTCAACTTGTGGTTCTAAAAATTTTGGACCCATATAATTTACTTTGCCACAGCAGTACGATTTTAGTATCAAAAGACCGATAATGACTAGTACACTAAGCATGAGCATTTTCGCTCAATTCCAGCAGCGTTTTCACCTCGAAATCGCCATTTTCGTCCTGCACTCGTGGCTCCCATTTTATACACCGCAGCCATTTTTAAAAGTTGCCCTCACATAGGCTTATAATACAGTCAGATTTGATTCCAAGGACACGTACACCTTGATTGACTTTTCTCTGACCTGGGCAAGCTGGAACCATTGCCTCAGGCAAAACCTGTTTGGTCAGTCCCTCTCCCAGTGGCCGAATCAGATAGCATCAAGGCACACCATGCCATAAAACCCTTATTATCGCTCACACACCCTGCCTAATCTTGCTCACACCTGCACCTGCTCTTTTCTTCTTCTTACTTTACGAGGGGGAGGTGCCCGTTTTTATTGGGGGTCCACACTTATCTAATGTAAAATACTAGGCCTTGCCGGGTAATTTATTATGGGTTGGATGACATGAAATATGAGGTTTCATCATGACACTGTTTTTTCCTTTGTAGTGTAAACATGTGAATGACCAACCAAAATGTCAAGAATGTTTGCCTGAAGCTTAAAAAACTGTATATAAGGAAACCTGACTTTGCATTGAAACACAGTCTCCTGAGAACATACTAACCGTGCTGTTGTACTTCTAGGACGCTTGTCACTTGGTTGCAGCCAATAAATTTGATCTTTGACTTCACCTAGACGACTCTGAGTTTCTGTGGTCTGAATCAGGAAAGTACCCGAGGTCTTTGGGTGTACCCTGGCACCACTGGGTTACCGGATCAGTACCGGTTCTGAAAAACCCAGTACCTCAAACTGTTCACACCTGAGGTACCAACCACAATATCTGTGGGTGAAGATAAGAGCTCAGACCTCTCGCTGACACCTCTGCATGTATAATCATGACTTAAAATGCAGAGAAGAAACATTGTTTTGTTTGCACAGTGCAGGTGAACTCTCAGGTTCAATGCAGTCTAGTTCAGTCTAGTGTTGGTTGTAGACTCTTGAACCAGAAGACGGGTTTTCCAACCCGGCATCCTCTATGTAGGACTAAACACTTACTACTAATCTGCTAACTAATAACTTCTAATCCTGGCTTCTGGAGAAGCGCACTACTCGCTACAAAGCACTTCAACACCTGCTCTGGGGTAGTATGCGCTATATAAATACAATTACAATATTTTTGTTTAGCCCACCACTTGGTCACCAGAGGAACTTAAATTTGTGTAACCTCTTTCTAAATGTGAGGAAAGTAGTCGGAGCCAAGATAAACAGGGGTTTGTGCTCCTCATGTCAGCCATAAAAGACCCATAATATTTCTGATCAGGGCATTTCTGTTTGTGCAAATGTCTCCCTCTCTGGAACTGGTCTTGCATGCACTGTAAATAAAGCGTTATTTTCTGGTAACAGTTTCAAAATGCTGCCTGAATGTTTAACTCAATATCAATCTTGTGACTTTTCTTTACCATCATCGTAATTTTTTTTAACATGTCTTCTTTTGTACATGCTTAGATGATGGCCTGGGAAAGCTATTCAGTAATGTGTTATGAACGAAATTAAAAAAGAATGCATATTTAAACTTGCCAATACAGCCTTAGAGCCCACCGTAGCATGCTATATCGGCCATTAAAGGCCTGCTCCAGCGTTAAAGGCCCGAAGCAAGGGCCTTACCAAGGGAGCGGGACTTTAATGGCCGGTATATCCCAGCTACGGAAGGCTATAAGGCTATTAGAACATTT